>NC_041408.2:63876492-65076492 GCF_900747795.2 Erpetoichthys calabaricus
AAACAAACTTGCTATGTTTATAGCCCATTGGCTTAAATGAGCTTCCATTAACTACTGGAATTGGAACCTCTTACGCAGCTGACTTATACAATTTTAATAACAAGCAATTAGCTAGAATTAGCGGGTGTAATTCAAGGCTATGGCATAATAGTGTTAGACACTTACAACACATTAAACAACAATGTGTGGTGTATGCATCACTTTTTCGTGGCACAATCCACAAACAAATTAAATAAATAAATATAAAACAGTCTAACAAGTTTGTCTGTGTCACTGTTTGGCATTATAAACATCTAAGTCTCACAAATAAATTCAGGCAGTTCTTATTTACCTAAATAATGAAGGGAAACACACTTCAGACTTTTTAACATTTTACAATTAAAGTCGTCTGTCAGCTAATGTAAAACACTCCAGATTGTGTTAATACTGTCTTGCTCAAGTGTTGAAATAATGCTCATAGGCATGTCTAAATCTGATTTATAATTGCTTTACTTCTGTATTTGAGACACATCCCAGTAGATATGATAATCCAAAGTCTCCCTTGCGATTTCTGTGTGCCAAGTTATGCCCTCAGTGGGCCTAAAATATGCTGCTGGCAAAACTCTCAAAACTACTCCCTTAAAATTAAAGAATATCTATGTGTAGAACATGCGTAATTCTCCAAAGGTGTTCTCCACAACAATTCCTCTAATAACGAAAGGCATGATTGATAAACCCTGCACACCACTTTTGAAAGGACAAATAAATTAACAACATTTCAGAAAGCATGTTTTCATTTCAAGAATTGTCCAGTAAAACAAACAACAACAAAATAATACAAAAAAAACATAAAAAACAAAGCTTCAAATTTGTAAGGTCATTGGCAAATAGGTGTTAGGTTGAACATACCTGTAGTACACAAAGAAATTTGCTTGTTCAGGGAATTCCATTATGATAAAATTCCCTGTCACGGGAATACAATTTTAGTAAAAGAGAATTAGTAGATCACCTTGATCAGGTATGGTCCTGAAAAGCTTTCGAAGCCAATGAAAATGCTTGAATAAATGGCTTAGTCAAAGAAATCTGCCACTTTCAAATGTGTAGTCATCTGAACGCAGCCATACCTTACGCTAATGTCTAAGCATTCAGAGCTAAGATTATCAGTAGGGTCTTAGCTACACTCAGTCAGGGACACACTGTTTATGTAATGGTGGGTCTCAACTGGATCTTTACAGGGCAACTACAATCAAGAAAGTTGCACTCTATATTGGAACACAGTTGGATAAATACTGAAGAGCAAGTCTAGAATTACAATGAAGAACAGGGAATTCAAACAAAATATACAAGTCAAATGAATCCTGAACATGCTACACAGCTACAAAATTAACTGACATCTAATGTTCCAGTGCCCCCTTAAATAGGGACTGCGATAAGAAACTAACAGTGCATCAGAATGCAGCCAACCCTCAGAGAAAGAAAAAAAGGAGACACTTAATTAGTTTCCTGGAGGGTCTCTATAATTCTTGTATAGCTCACTGACCAAGATTTTAATTAGAGGCTAATTCTCCCTTTTAATTGAAATTGTTAGTTTAAATTGCATTTTTCTTAAATTCACTCACAAATTAAATTAATGGACACTCTTTTTCAGTATGTAAGATAACATAACATTCTAACACTCATTTAGCACTGGACACAGTCTGTTGCAGGACCCACTCACACACCCACCCACACTCATATTTGGACGCCACAAGTTTGGAATCACCAGTTATCCTAACATGCCCATCTTTTAGAGAGGAAAGCCAACATGACAATGAAGAACATCTAAACTCCACACAACCAATGACAAGACATGGGTTTCAAACTAAGGACTCTGGATCTGTGAGACAGCAGTGCTGATCTCTGTGCCGCCATGTTGTCTTTCAGTGGGTATCTTACTGAACTTAATCTCAAAACATAACGTGTTTTTGATTTAATTCAGACTCTGAGAATATTCAAAGAAAAATTAAGGGTGCCAGCCTAGGACACGCATCTGCACTAACACCGACCAATGTAAAATTACCAATAAACTTAACATGATCATCTTTTGGAGGTGGAGGAAAAACTGGAGTAGCATAGACATGTCATTCACTAATATTAGCAAATAAACTTTGATTTTTTTTCTGCTCTGTGCAATTTTTATTTTTGTTATTTTTTAATTAAAGAATAAGTTTTTGTATGTTTCAAGTCAAAGTTATTTCTTCACAAACATTGTGACAGATTGTGGTCCTCTCGACCCCTTGAACCCTCTGACCACTCTTCAGACACCAGGTAAAAGTCCAATAATTATTTATTTGGACACTAATAAAGTGCACAAAGCACCTACACTCCACAATACTAATATAATAAATCAATAATCAATACAATAATCAATATAATAAACAATCCTCCACTCCCAGACGCGTTGCCACCCTTCCACCCAGCTCAGCTCAACGCTCTGGTCTCTCACAGTCCTTTTTATAGTCCTTGACCCGGAAATGTTTCGCCCTCTCTGTCCATGTGACTAGGAACACTTCCGGGTCAGATAAAAATCCTTTTTCTTCACCCCGGAAGCACGTCATTCCTCCTGTCCATGTGACTTGGATGTACTTCCGGGGCGTAGGGCAAATAATCCTTGTTCCTCCCTGCAGCAGCCCCTAGCGGCCCCCACGGCATCCAGCAGGGTTGGGGATAAAAACTGCATTGTCCAGGATTACCTGCTGGCATTCGGGGCACCTCCATGCTGCAGGGAGGGCTCCACCTGGTGGCCTGGGGGTATTGGCCGGGATGAACGGCCGGCCACATATCACAACATGGTATATATGAATTTGCCATGTGAAATTGTGTTCTCAAGTTAAGCATTTTCTATAAATTTTATAAAATGCATAGACTGTCCAGGTGTTTTATAACGGAAGCCACAGGGCACAGGGTGTAACCAAAGCACAAAAAGTCTAAAGACTTACCAAATGTGGCTATTTTTCAATCCAGGAAAGTTATTGAGCATTGATTTGCTTCTTGAGATTGCACACACATTGTAAAATAGCTTATACATGTAATTTTCAAACAAAAAAAACCCACCAATATTATGAGATTGAGCCATTTTAAAAAAAGACCAGCCGTGCACACTACTTCAGTGCTGGCCTTTGTCTACAGAAACTTTTCATCCTCCAGGGGCGTAGTTTCTTCTTAAAAGACAAAATCATTCTAAGGTGTTCCTGCCACACGCCTGGCGTTGTTTTGATTTACCTCCGTATTTATTTGAGAATCACACAACCAAATAGAAAATGTGTCCTTACCTCAACAGCAATTGTACTAGGAATATTAGAATAAAATTATTCTTTCCAGATCCCTTTAGTTGTCATAAACATGCATCAGAAACATGGAAGGCATTTTTTCTCATATTGAAACTTTTGTAGCTTCAAAGTGGACATATTTGGTAAGATTTTAGGCTTTTGTTTTCTGGTCATGCCTTGTGGCTTCCATTATAAAACAGACAGGACAAGCAATTTATTTTTTTTATTTATAGTAAAAGGGTGTTGTACCGTGTTAGCCGTTATGGATGCAATGAGCAGTCAAGCAAAATGACACGTTTTATTGGCTAACTGAACAGATTACAATATGCAAGTTTCTGAGGCAGGTCAGGCCACTTCTTCAGGCTGGTTGTAATCAGCCTGCCAGAAAAAGGGGCCTGAGTTGCCTTGAAAGCTTGCATATTATAATCTGTTCAGTTAGCCAATAAAAAGTGTCATTTTGCCTGACTTCATATTAAAATTGATAGGAAATGCTTAACTGTAGAACACAATTTCACACGGCAAAGACATATATACTGTACCCATGTTTGTGAAGAAATAACTTGGACATGAAAAATACTGAACTTATTCTTTAAATAGTCAGGTAGTGTGGCTAAGGCACTAAATTAAGAAAAGAAAAAAAAAATTATTGGTTCATTTCCCACCTCTGAACCATGGTGTGACAGTGATACATTTTCCTTACCTTGCCTGTGCTACAATTAAAATAAAATTGCCCATAAATATATGTAACTATATGTATGTATATGTAAACTAGCTGAATACCCGTGCTTCGTTACGGGAAAGCAACAAGAAAAATGTGTTCTAAAATATACAGAGTGACAGTAAATGTCCTGTAAAGGTCACAAGGCAAGATTTAGCACATAAACAAAACAAAACAGGTTACTAATTATTTCTTGAAACGGTTTACTTAAATATAAGCTGTTTTAAGTATAGAAGACTTAAACAGTCATAGGTTGCATGTCTGGACATTTGGGAGAGGTAGTGAAGCTTGGTGCAGTAGGGGTCACAGGTCCGTGTCATGGTGTACAGCTTGAACCTCCGCCAGTTATTAGAGACGTGGCTAACAATGTCAACCCGCATCTGAGTGGCCAGAGAGGCGGTGCCGTGCACAAGGTAGGCCAGCGAGGAGAACAGGCACGTGCCGTCACCGCTCGTCCGCACCACATGGTGAGAGACCATTACCTCATCAATATAAATCTTTTCTTCCTCGGTCATAGTTTTACAGGTTTATTTAAAGAGGTATAAACTTAATAGAAGAATTCGTGAAGAAAGTATGAAAAAGAATAAAATAAAAAAATGTATGAAAATCTAAATCCTCAAAAAAAAAAATTTGCTTTAATATACCTTGGAATAACCTAACTAAATTATTTTAAAAAGATAAATAAATGGCAAATTATAAACACTTTGTGGAAAGTCGAAAATATCAAAACAAAACTTGTACTATTCAGAAAAATTAAAGTATTTTTAATTTACTTTAAAGAAACTTATTTTAGAAAGAAATGGAGTGAATGGGTCTAAAAAACTATAAGAAATTTTGGGCTTGGACCACGAAATTTTTAAAACCGTTTCTTTGTGAGCACCTATGGGACAAGGGTAACCTACATTCCAAATTTCAAGTCCTAAGTCCTCATGGTTCGGGAGATTTTGTGATGAGTGAGTCAGTGGTATTTGGTTTATATATTTATATATATATATGATATAGATATACATGTATGTAACAATAAAAATTAGCTTCTCAAACGGTATCAGAGTTGTTAATTAAGTTTGTGCTTGTTTTCTCCATATCCTTCTACAACCACTATGTGTGAAAACTCTGAAGTAACTCTACATTGTCCCATTTTTGTTCCTCTGTTCTTTTTGATGATGTCCACATAAACATGAAGTAAGCAGATAATGATAGCTTGATAATTGCTCACAATGACACACAAAAACAGGAACAGCATGGCAATACACCACTTCAGCAGCACATTTTTCAGTAGTTGTCCATTTAGGTGACTACTTTAATCATTCACATATTTTTTTTTTAATTGATATCTTTGTGCATGCATACACAAAATACATGTTTTAAAAAGTTGTATCAAAATTGTACAAATTAAAACTTGCTTGTATACTCTAATTAAAAAATACATTCACACAACTTTTTCATTATACTTCATTTTATATACGACATATAATAACCATATCTACCATCTGTAATCTATTCTTAAAAAACTGCAAAATCGTTCTAAGTCTTATGGATTCAATGTAATGGGGCTGGTTGGTGGTGTAGTGGGTATCAGCCTCAGAGCTCTTGGAACCTGGGTTCATTTCCCATTCAGAACACTCACTGTGTATTATTAGCACTTTCTCCCAATGGTTTTTTTGGGGTATTTCAGTTGCATCTCAAAGACATGCATGTTAGGGTTACTGGACAATCTAAATTTCATTAAACAGTGATCGACTGGCAACCAATCTAAAGTCAGCTCTTGTCTTGCCCTGCAATAAACCCTACACCCATGTAATGGCAAAGCAGGATTAAAAAAGGGATGGATGGATGGATGGATTGAAAATATTCCACACAGTATGACAGGTGCATATTCCTGGAACCTTTTTTTAAAGTAACCCACACTTATCATGAAGCTAAAAGAAAACTCTCAAACCCGTTTAGTCCTTCTCAGGGTCAAGTGGGACAAAGGTTTACCCCAGCAGCATCAAGACGCAAGACTGGAACCAACCCTGGCATGGAGTTAGTTTTTTATGGGCCAGTTCACACACAGAACTACAATCACACAAAGGTGGCCAGTTTAGAGTTGCCAATTAATTTAATAAATACAGTATACTCCGTGGAGAGGAAAATCAGTGTGTACATAGAGAAAACCTTGCTTAGAAAACATGCAAACGTCACAGAAATCTACCAAGACGCACCACTGCATCACCATGCTGTCCCTTTCCTGATGACAATTATCAGAGGTACGGTAAAAGCGAAAATAGATCTAAAATGGCAAAAAATGCAACCACCTTGCTTTGCAACCCTTTGTTCACATGAGAGGGAACTTGCTAAACCAAAGGTTGAATCGGTCACTATAAAATTTCTGTTATCCTTATATTTTAAGGTTCAGTGTTGCTTAATATGTGTTCTTCATATTCTACACAAGCACCTCCTAAGCAAAGCTGTTTCTTTTTTTTCATTTTATGTTGTTTTGATATCTTTTTTTTACTTTTACCTATGGTACTTGTCATTTGTTTGTTGTTTTTTTTTATTTATATGAAAACTCATCTTAATTGAATTTGGCCCAAAATGAAAAAATCATTTTTATACGTTTTCATTTACTTTCCTTAATATGTTTTTGAATTCAGCTTCTTAACCAGAAGCTTCGCCTTCATGAATGTATGAGACCCATTCTTTTTTTTGGTTAACACTTAAAATGATGATTAGATTCTTTAATTACTTATTTCTAAACATATCTCTGTAAAAGTGCTATTTCTTTTTCTACTTTATAAATTTTATACATTGTCAGACTTACAAGTCAGAGGGTCACCTTCCGGGCTCATCCGAAGTAAGCAATACCACCCAGAGACAGGAGGGGGTGCTGTCACTAACAGTATCATCTCTTTCTAGTCCCACATCTCCGAGAAATCGCCCAATGAGGGCATCTGGTTCTGCCACTTCGGCCAAAGGACACTCTGGGAAGGTGGCGTCTCATTTAGTAATAGACTCAGCACAGGATAGGTCTCTACCCCAGACCTGACTACTTAAGGGAGGCACTGCAGCCTAGTGTCTTTGTTTTGTGCCACAGAGCACAAATTATATTCCTACTGGCACCATTATAAAATGGGAAGACCTAGTTGGCACCCCAAAAATTATTTAGGATCATCCCTGACTTGATCACAACATACAATGTGGTAAAATGTAATTATACATACAGTGCATAAACTTTAATAAGGTGTATTTACAGTATATTTGCACTCTAAGAAATAAGTACTGTAGGTTCTTATCTTATCGTTTTATTCAAACATGCTGTAAGCATCATTGTGGGACTACAGTTGTCTTTTTTGTTAACAGCTTCTACTGATTTAGAATTTCTGTTATACCAGGGTAAATAAAATTAAATGTAAGATATGTTTTATTTTGGTCATATTTTGTCCTTATAGGAAAGAAACCTTTGCCTTATCCCTTCACCCAGCTTAATATTTCAAATTATTTCAAACAGCAGGTGTTTGCATTTTTTGGTCTGGTGTCAAATATGTTGTTTATTGTTGAGCAGGGGTGGTTTTATGAAGAAGCCATTCGTCTTCTAACATCCAGTCATTACACATTTAAATGATCACTTGAATAAACATGCTATTCTTGACAAGTTTCAGTCAGGTTGTAGAACAAATCACAGTATAGAAACTGCACTTGTTAAAGTAGTAAACGACTTGTGGGTAAATGCAGACAGAGGCCGTGTATCTGTTCTCATCCTCTTAGACCTGAGTGCTGCATTTGATACCATTGATTACAATATTCTTAGGAATCACCTTAGTTAATGGATGGGCCTCTCTGGTAGTGTCTTAAATTGGTTTGAGTCTTACTTAACAGGTAGAAATTTCTTTGTTAGTTGTGGTAATTACTGTATACTTCAAAGACACATGATATTCTATATGGTGTTCCACAAGGATCTATCCTGGGTCCACTGCTCTTTTTGATCTCCATGCTTCCATTAGGTCAGATTATCAAAGCATAACATGAGCTACCACAGCTATGCTGATGACACACAACTGTATTTATCAATAGCACCTGATGACCCTGACTCTCTTGTCTCACTGACACAATGTCTTACTTTTGTTTCTGAACGGATAAGTAGTAATTTTCTCAAACTAAATAAGGAGAAAACAGAAATTTTAGTCATTGGCAAAAATTAATATAATGAGGATAATAGAAATAAACTTGATCCATTAGGCTTAAAGGTAATTATTGGCTCTGAACTAAATATTAATCATATTACTAGGACAGCATTTTGTTACTTAGGAAATACAGCAAAAGTTAGATCTCTTATAATTTTGCAAGATGCTGAAAAATTACTTCATGCTTTTGTTTTTAGTCGATTACTGTAACGCACTCCTCTCAGGACTACCCAAAAATGACATCAGTTGATTGCAACGAGTGCAGAATGCAGCTGCCAGAATCTTAACTGGGAAAAGAAAATCCGAGCACAGCTCTCCAGTTCTGATGTCACTACACTGGTTACCTGTGTCATTTAGTATTGACTTTAAAATGCTGATTATGGTTTACAAAGCCGTAAATAATCTCACTCCATCCAATATCTCGGAATGCCTTTCACCTTACACTCCAAAACGTAACCTTAGATCTTCAAATGAATGTCTGCTTAGAATTCCAAGAACTAAACTTAAAAGAAGTGGTGAGGCAGCCTTCTGCTGTTATGCACCAAAAATCTGGAATAGCTAATACAGAGTAGCACTTTAAAAAACTGCTAAAACTCATTACTTTAACATGGCTTTCTCATAATTTCATTTTAGTGTAACCCTGATATTCTGTATATGAATTTAATGATCATTTTTATCATGGCTGCACAAATCTGTACTAACCCCTACTTTCTCTGCTGTTCTTTTTCTGGTTTTCTGTGGTGGCAATCTGCACCACCACCACCTGATCAAAGCACCGTGCAGTCCTTACTTTAATGGATCAAAGGCCAAATGTCCACATGACCATCATCAACTAATTCTTCTATGTGAAGCCTGAAAACTATGAGGACTGATTGAGATCATTAATGTTAGGTAGAATGCCCAGTGTGGGCTGGGTGGTCTCATGGCCTTGGAACCCCTGTAGATTTTGGGTTTTTTTTCCCAGCCCTCTGGAGTGTTTTTTTTTTTTTTTTGCTGTTTTTTCTGTCCTCCTGGCCATCAGGCCTTTACTTTATTTTTTTGTTACTTAGTATTACCTAATCTTATTTTTATATATTTGTTTTTTTTCTTTCTTCATCTTGTAAAGCACTTTGAGCTACATCATTCGTATGAAAATGTGCTATATAAATAAATGTTGTTGCTATCCTTTGTATTGTGTTCTGCTATGCTTCTGAAAACATTATTCATAGCATCACTTAATTTGCGTGAAGAATCTGGTGTAGCATTTCATATACAATATTAATCAATAGAATTTACAGCATTTAACTGCATTTTATCACTGTGTTATACAATTTCTAGCCAGGAAAGACAATTGATATAAAAAGAACCCCAGAGGCAGAGTTCTACTCTGTAAAAATCATCTTAGATTTTTCCACCATTGCAATAAAGGAATGATGACACATTCAAACATAACGTAATCCATGATGAAACATATACACTACTTTAGAGATTTTTACTGTAAAATATTACATTTTCACTTCAGGTTAGTTCTTTGGGATTTCATTGATTACCCTTTCTAAGTAGTACACAATCAAGGTGAAATGGACTGGAAAGCCCAGAGCAAAATCCCCAAAGGTGAAATATACGCACAACTAACACTTCTTTTAATCTTGTTAAAATGCTAAAGTGCCTGTAACAGAGCATGCTTTTAATGGCACAACACCAAATAAAGTCTGATTGATCACAGGTTCTGTAAGATAAAAAAATCAAACCATGTCGGAATTTATAATGTTCAGTGGCATAGCAAATCTGTCTTTTCGTACACTTTGGCAATACAGAAGGGTACCTTCAAGTGGTTTCCTAAATGTACAGCATTTGGCAGCACTGACTGAACATTTTCCTACGGAGATTTTTTAGTTATTTTCTAATTTTATCTTTTCAGTTTTGCCACTAATATTTTATGTTCTGTTTGCTACTGATACACTTATAGTAACCTGGTTTCATTTTCAGACTGAGCATTGCATATACTGTATCACAGCATTTTACACAAATCTGTTACACATACAGTATAAGGTACAATTATATTGAAGTATTTCTGCTTAATAAATAACTGCTACATTTTGATAAAGCATAATTACACCAGACACTTTATGTAACAGTTTACATAATATAGAGGAAAATAATACAGGAATAATATGGTATTTCATATGAATCACTAGCATAGTAACAAGAGACAGCATCAACATAGAGTCTGTCCAAAATCAAGGAAATACCAGGGATATCAAAACTGTACAAAAATAGTATGTCTACTATACTGAATTGAGCACACAGGATACATACAAATAAGAGATTACAAATAAATACACCAAAATTTAAACAAAACTTTTCTGCCTCACAGATTGCCTATTCTACCAAGTAGAGTGGCATGTCCTTTTGTCCACCTTTACAGATCCACTCACCTCTCTTTTTATGTCCACCCTGGGACCTTTTTTTGTCCCAAATTCCTTTCCCAACTCAATGATAAAGAGCCCTCAGATATGAGGAATTTTTAAATACCCTCTTGGGTCACATCTGAGCAAACCTAAAGGAGACCCTCCTTTGGCTATTGTGAAAGCAGACCAGAATTGTCCATAGAATCTTTGTTGTTCCTGCAACCAAGAGTGTTCAGTACTCTTTAAAAAGCCAAGCCTCCAAGGCAGTCTTCATGCTTCCTCTTGTCTACCTCGTTATTGACAGAGTGGTACTTGTGAGCTACCTGTCATCACCAGTTGGCTTGGAGATCTTCTGGCTTCATTGTAGCTCTCCGTGACCTATCTCTCTCTTTTGAGAATGAATTGTCCATCCCTGACTTTTGCTGGACAGCATACCCTTCCAATCCTCTCTTTCCTGTTTTGCTGACCCTACTCACTACACATTCTGCCCACTAAGTTTCCATGCTAATATATCAAACCGCTCTCCTCAATAACAGTTTGAGTATATTTCACCATTTTGCACTTAGCTTTCCAGTCCATTTCACTTTGATTATGTTTTTGCCATGGGCAAACTCTTGCCAGCCTATTCACAGCATTAAATATTAAATATGAAATATATACTATAAATATGAAACAACAGGTTTAATTTGTATATTATTCCTATATCATTACATAATTCCGATTTGGTCCTGTGTAAATAACATGAGTGGGCCCTGCAGTGGAGTGGCACTCTGTCCAGAAATGGTTCCTACTTTAAACATGCCAGTATGCACTCCAACCCCTCAGACTCTAAAGGATTAAGAGGGTTTAAGAATGTTAGGTTATCAAATAAATTTTGCACCATCCATTAACTATTTTTTACAATCTCCACAGCTTCTGGTCAAAGCTGTACCCATCCTTCTAGTTTTATATACAGTATGAAAAATTAAAAATGTGTGAAAATTTCTATGCCCACTAGCAATGAGATAAACGCAAAAGGGAAACTCAACTAAGCAAAGTTGCACATCTTAAAGCATAAAATGAGCTCTCATTAATAGTCTAAATGAAAACTTGCAGAAGCTATGCAGCTAAAAGGGTTTAACACTGGTGGATTAAATTATTAAGGCAATGATATCAAGCAAGACATAATTATCTGTTCTTCATAACCCAGGCAGCTGAAAAAGTGCATTTTACAGAAAATGATCTAAAAGCTTAATTATAACAACCATAATTTGTTAAAAACATCACTATGCTGATATATTAATAAATATCAGAAAAGCATATATTTAATTTTCTCAATAATATATACCTGCAGGAACTGTAGTACTATTGACTCCTGTGCTTCATTACAGTTCTGCCAGGAAGGGGCAGCGTTATGCAAATAATTTTATGCTATTTTTGCCAAAGCATACACAGAAATCAGCAATGTCCACTGCAGTCAGCATAGACTCTGGAAAAGAAAGTGGAATAATGAATGGATAGACCTGCCACTGACACGGGGGAACCATTAGCAAGTCACTTCACCTGACTGTGCTCCAATTGGAAAAACAAAAGAAATGGAACCAATTGTATCTCAAATGTTGTAAGTCACCTTGGATAAAGATGTCAACCATATAAGAAATTATAATAATGTGGCAGATGAGTCGTAGGCAGGCAGTGTAACGTAGTGGTTAAGGCTTTGGACTTCAAAATTTGAGGCTGTAGGTTCAAATTCCACTTCTGGCATTGTGTAAACTAGTCACTGCACCTGCCTGTGCTCCAACTGGAAATAAAAGAAAAAGAAATGCCACCAATTGTATCTCTCAAATGATGTAAATCACCTTCGATAGAGGTGTCAGCCAAATAATAAATTCCAGTTTACTGCCAATTACAAGAAAATTATCTTTTTTACCACAGATGCTCTTATCGATCAGTCACCAATCAGAATCAGCCAATTTTCACTAAACAAAGACTCGATCAGTGATCAGTAAAAAGGACAATCAACAACACTGATATTTTCAGCCAATGCTTTTCTAAGCCTTATAGTAGTTTAGTTGCAGTGCTCCTTTATTTGAAATAATACGGTAATTCAGTGCATGTCCTTTTTCTTCTTTTGCAGTAAACTTTCTGAGCTGTGAACAAACAGCAGTGAGTGGAGGATTGTTTTATCGGTAAACGAGAGGCAGTTGGTGTACTGTATTAGCCTTTACTTTAAAGAAAGTGGAGTAATAAACTGAAAAAAGGTAATCTGAGAGGTTGTCCTGTGCAAATAGACAAGCAGCAAGAAAAGCTACTTCAAGGAATTCTGACCTTTATTTTGTCCTTTAAATTAAAACAGACACAGCTTGAGCTTGGACAGCAAACTTGTTTAAAATGAGGAAGCTTACGCTTTTAGTTGGAAAAAGAACAGATAAAGACAAATTTGAAATTGCTGATTAGTTAACAATAAGCTTTTTTTTTTAAGATTTGTGCTGTTTATTATTTGTTGTAGTGTGTCATATAGCATATGTTTTGGTAAGAAACAAGTAGTGCATAATTAAAATGGTAATCAATATTTTATAATTACACATCAAGAATTACGACTGTCTAGCTGGTACACTGAAGAAGAAAAAATACACACCTATATAAATATAGTAAATACATATTTTAACAGCAAAAAGATGTAGTGCAATTAATGATTTAAAATGATTAAAAGCTATAAGTGCATGTGTATTTAAATTTAGCAGTGTTTAATTGTCAATATCAATTAATTGTATGAGAATATATATGATATATAGATATATATATATATATATACTTATATATATCTATATATATCAGGGCTGGGCAAGTTAACGCATTATTATCACATTAATGCATTAATTAATTAACAATTATTTTATCGCACATTAACACAGTTTTTGTTATTATTATTATTATTTTGAAAGCCTCAGTCTCGTGAGCGATCGATAGAGATCAGTGATCTTCTTGTTACAGCCTTCGATACACTTTTGCTAGAAGGAAAGTTAGCTTTGTTGATTTGACCTTGATTCCCTGTGCGTGCATGAGTAGTGAAGAGCAAACAGCTTCTAAAATGGCAAGTGGAAGGATACCAAAGTGAATGCTCAAAGCAAAATAATCCGTGGATGACTTTTTTCATATTATCGCAGAATTGGACTCCGATTTGTTGGACTCCAATTTTGATGCAAGTGACCTGGAGATGTGGATCGAAAACGAAAGTGAGGTACCAGCATCAGCTGATTGGTCCCCAGCTGATCGTGGTGCTGATCACGTTCATGTAGCTGATGCACCTATAGCAACGTTTGCCTGGGAAGACAGACGCTTACGATTACAGGAGATACAAACCATATTGCGTATCACTGCAACTGCCACCCCCGTGCACTTGTCTCACAAAGATAGCCAGGCAGCCAGCCCACCGTGCATTCCTGCTGGCTGTCGAGCTGTCCCCCGCACAGCCGCTGCCGCAAACTGCAAAGAGGCGCCGACAGCAGGCACAACAAGCAGCAACAGACGTTTTATGTTGGTTTGAAACCATTACTTTGTGCGCTTTTCAGAAAACTGAGTTTTTTGGAAAAAATATTAGCCCTCAAAGAGTTGCTACCGAACATAGACTGTTTATGTTGTTCCCTGATAAAAGAAAATGTTTCAACTGGTATCTGTTCAGATAAAAGAAAACAGATTTAGAAATGTTAACTTGCTGTTGCTCTGAAGGTAAGTGCTTGTTATAATATTATGATCGTGGCTCTGGACTCTGAGGGTAACTTGATTTTCTATAACAAACTAGATAAAACATTAATGCCCTGGCAGTGGCAAATAGCTTTGGTTTTATATTTGATTTGATTACATTAATGTTTAAGTTGAGATTTACAAGAAATATTTTAACTACTACTATGTAATGCACCTTATTTGTTTAAAGCGTTTGCAAACCAAATACACGCAATACACTACTTTTGAGTTCATTATTGAATTTTGCGCACAACAATGTGATTGTTGTGATTATCTGTGATTAGTTGCAGATAACCATACGATTAATCGCAACTAAAAATTTTAATCGTTGCCCAGCACAAATATATATGTATATAGTTTCTGTTGTTAGAGAAATGGTGAAAAGTACTTTTCTTTAATTAAGTCTTGTTTCAGACACCTTGTAATTGTGAGAAACATTTTATTTTTTTTATGTGATATATATTATGGATAAATATTTTTGTACATATTTTATTAGTTACAGTATGTATTTTAAGAAAATGTTATTTATTTTAGTATTTTATGGTCACTGAACAATAAGCCTACTGAATTTCATTTTGTTGTGGTCTGTAGTTTAATTATAAAAATACACTTTAATATAGGACAGAAGGCTTCTATGTGTCTGGTTATGCAGGAGCTTACTGTAAAAAGTTTTTTTAAAGGGATAAAGAAAAAAAAATCGACCGATCAAGCAACATGAAAATTGGTGATTGGTATCAACCTTAAAAAACCTGATCGGTGCATCCCTATGTTTTACTGTATGTGCATTAGAGTGGCAGAATGATTAATATTGTTGCCTCAAGCGTCCACTGTCATACAATCCTAAAGTCAGTGACTGTAAACACTGCGTTTGCACATTCTCTGTATGTTGCTGGATTTTTACTGATTTTCCTTCCAAATGTAAAAGGCATGCGTGTGGAGAAACTAGCCAGCTCTAAACTAGTGTGAGGGCAAGTGCATGTGTAATCTTAGATCTGCAAACACTGGATTGCTCATTACTCCAAGAGTTAATCATAAAAGAAATGGTGAGGCAGCCTGTTGCTATTATGCACCAAAATTCTGGAATACTTTACCAATAGAGATAAGACAAGCTGCAAGTGTGGAATATTAAAAAAATAAATAAATAAATAAATAAATTTTCTTACGTTTTTTAGGTTGTTTTTTTTTCCAGTTGTGTTTTTTGTTTAGCGGCAGTTTTAATAGATTACATATGTATTGAAACATCATATTCTTCTGTAATCAACATTAACTTCTGTTATTTGATCAAAGTACTCTCCAGCCGCCTATAATGTTGGAAGAAACATAGGCACTCCAAACTTCAGGACAATGCATCACAGCAGTAATTAACTACTTTAACATATTTATATTTTATAGAATGCCTAAAGAGGGCTGGATGGGTCTTCTGACCTAGGAACCTTTGCAGCTTTATTTTTTCCAGCACCTTTCCAGCTGGAGATTTTATTTTCCTAATCTCCCTGGCCATCTGAATATACCATCAGACTTATTATAGTCATTGGAGGCTTAAAAAGATCAGTCTAGAAATGTAATCAATATTTAAGGACTCTGCAACTTCTAATGCTTATGTGTTTTACTTGTATTATGTGACTTTATTATTTTTTGTATTTCATTTTATTATTATTCATCCTTTGTAATTTTGTTTTCCTTAACTTCTTGTAATAGCACTTTGAGCTAAAGATCTTGTATGAAAATGTGCTACAGAAGTAAATATTGCTCTTGTGTGTGTGAGTGGACGCTGTGATGGGCTCCAGGGTTAATTTCTGCCCTACGCTGCCAGAATAGCCTCCAGCCACCTGTGACCCTCAATTCTGATTAAGCAAGTTTGAGAATGTTATTTTCTGTTTACAAGTATATCTATTGATCAACTCATTGCACAATATTTGAACATTAGAAGAAATGTGATGTGAGCAGGTCATTCAGCCCAATACGTTCATTCATCCTATTAACCTACATTGTCCAAAATAGCAAATCGATATACCAGACCTTTCAATTTTAATTTGATCAGCAATAAACCTGGCTAAAAGGGATGGAAATGATTATCTCAAAAGTTAAGCAAATTAATACTCTGCTCTTTTTTACCTTTTACACTGTAATTAACACTATGATTTTCACCATTAACACTGCCTTTCTGTGGATTAACACTCCTTCTAACATCTAATGAAAGGCAACATACTCCCTAATTGTGGCTGTGCCAATCCCACTCCTGTTAAACGAATGTTAAATGAACATGACTGTAGCCAGACTCTTCTTAATTAATCGGCTATATCTGAGGTCATGTATGAGGCACTTTATAAATGACCTGAAATATATTCTATTAATTTTAACTGTTACACAACAACATAGGCTGGATGGCAGTTACAGGAAAATCAACCACATAAATGTAATTATTTGTCCAATTAACTGGAGAAATGGCAGTTTACTTAGGATGGAAAAAATAAATACAATTGCATTGTTTTGTAATAGAAAAGGATTATTTCAAATTTCAGGGCAATATTTTTGGTCCATTTTAAAGCTGTATCTGATTATTAAGAAAAATGTCTCACAAATCCAGAATCAGGCAAGCAGTGACGAGATACAACAGCCCTATAAGCTATGAATTTACTAGGATTTGTTCAATCACACATTTCAGGACAACTCAGCAACCTCTTGAGTCAGTAACCATTCACTGATGACAAAACAGTTTAACTGAATGGGGAGCATGAAAGTAGGGAGGAGAATTACAAAGCACCAGACTACAATATTATTGTGATTTTTTTCAGTTATGCAATAAAGTAATTACATTTTGAAATAGATGACAATTATTTTAATTCAAATGTCAATCTATTATACTCAATAAAAAAAATCCCTTGACTCAATCTACGTCACTAAAATGGTTGTTTAAATTGGATTTTAATGGATTTCATGTACCTCAACAGCATTTACATTGAGGCGGAGAATATTTAGTCATGGTATATAATACACAATGCTGACTGCTTAAGAGATGAGCCCTCATGTTTGCAGTGGTGCTGTCAACCAGTAACTGAGATTAGGATATCTTATATTGGGTTCCTTCTAAGGCGCAGCATATCCCATATTTGAATTATGTGCCTGGTAATTGTATGCATGGAGTATTGATAATAATAATTATAATAATACATTTTATTTATATAGCGCCTTTCCCATGCTCAAGGCACTTCATAGAGTTTAAGAAAGAATGACAGGGTATACAGTACATAGCATTGTACTAAACCAGATAAATAAATAAAGAAGAGTAAGATAGTAAATTCAGAGAAAAAGCCTAACAGACAACATAATTAAAGTAAACTGAGAGAAGGGTAATAAAGTCAAGTAGAGCTAAAAGCCTTCCTGAACAGATGAGTTTTGAGTTGTTTTTTAAAAGAATTCATGGAGTCAGCTGACCTGATTAATTTCGGTAGGTCATTCCAGAGTCTGGGTGCTATACAGCTGAAGGCCCCATCACCCACGGAGTGTAGATTAGTGTGGGGCACAACAAGATTGCCTGAATCAGAAGACCTTAGTGGGCGGACAGGCACACAGTAATGGAGAAGGTCACTGATGTAGTTTGGCGCGAGGTTATTTAAGGCTTTGTAGGTTATTAGTAGGATTTTATATTCAATTCTGTAGGACACAGGGAGCCAGTGAAGGTGAAGCAGGATGGGTGTTATGTTCTCGCTGCTGCTGGTCCGAGTAAGGACTCTTGCAGCTGAGTTTTGAATAAGCTGGAGCTGTGATATAAGATTAGAAGGGGCACCTGCCAGTAGGGAATTACAATAATCGATGCAGGATGTGATAAAACAAGTTTCTCAGCATTAGAAAAGGAGAGGAAGGAGCGATCACGGGATATGTTACGGAGGTGAAAGTAAGAAAGTTTCTTAATGTGATTTATGTGGGTGGAATAAGTGAGGGAGGAATCAAAAATGACACCAAGATTTTTTACAGTAGAGGCAGGTCTGATGAGATCACTGCCAAGATGGACTGGGAAGGAGCTCATTTTATTAAGTTGCATTTTAGTCCCAATTTGCAGGAGTTCAGTTTTATTGCAATTTAATTTTAAAGAGTTCTGCTCCATCCAGGTTTTAATTTCACTAAGGCAGGTTGTGAGCTGAGAAAGCTCTGATGAAGTTCCACTTTTAACATTGAAGTAGAGCTGGGTATCATCTGCATAAAAATGATAACCCAATCCATAACTATGGATAATATGGCCAAGGGGAAGCATATAAATACAGAAAAGCAGAGGACCGAGGACAGAGCTCTGAGGAACTCCTTGTGTGACTGGCACTGAGCTGGATCTGCTGTTGCCAAGATGAACAAACTCTTGCCTATGAGACAGATAGGACTTGAACCACTGGAGGGCAATGCCAGAAATACCCAGCATGTTCTCCATTCTGGACAGTAGAATGTCATGTCTGACCGTGTCAAATGCTGCACTGAGGTCTAACAGAATTAATATGCTGGTTTGTCCAGAGTCTGCTGCCATAAGCAAATCATTGGTTACCCACAGCTGTGCTGTGCTCTGAAACCAGACTGAAAGGGGTCCATCAAATTATTAGAAGTTAAGTAGTTGGTGAGTTGGGAAGCTACAATACGCTCAAGAACTTTTGACAGAAAAGGTAAGTGGGAAATAGGCCGAAAATGGTTAAGATTGTCGATTTACATCAAGACCAGACTTTTTTAACATTGGAGTTACAGAAGTGATTTTAAAAGTGAGCGGCACAAAGCCAGTGTCAAGGGATGAGTTTATTATTGTTGTAATAGTCGGGATTATGGCAGGAAGACAGGATTTAAGTAGTGTGCTTGGGATGGGGTCCAGTACACAAGTAGTCGGCCTCATCTTACAAAGCAGGTCATTAACAAAAGCAGATGTGACTGGTGAGAAGGAGCTGGATGGAGTGGGAAAACAGGGAAAGATATAAACAGATGATGTATTTATGTTAGTTGAATTATTTAGATCTTTAATTTTGTTATTGAAAAAGTGCAGGAATTTCTCACAGACTTCAGTAGAAGAGGTAGTTGGGCCAGATGCAGGTTGGAGTAGTTTATTAACTACAAAGAACAAAACCCTTGGGTTATCATGGCCACTTTCTATTATTCTGCCATAATGGGTGTTCTTGGCAGAAGTTAGTGCTTCTCTGTAAGCTCTTTGGTGGTCAGAGAAAGCCTGGATGTGCACGGTGAGGCCAGTCTTACGTGACATTCTCTCTAGGCGTCAGCCAGCTGCTTTCATAGATCGCAATTCTAAATTATACCAAGGAGCTGAATGCTTAAAGGAAACCTCCTTATGTTTTAAAGGAGCTGTTTTATCTAATGCTGAATGAAGGGCTGTGTTATAGTGGCCAACAAGACTATCTAGTGTTGATGGAATATGTGCAGACAGTAAAAGATCAGAAATGGATCCAGAAAGGATAGAGGGACAGATATTTTTAAGGATTCTGTAAGAAATTTGTTGTTTACAGGTAAGAGCAGGGAGAGGTAATGTGAAAAGTGTGAACAGTGAAAAGTACTGCTTTATGGTCAGAGAGTCCCAAATCAGTGCTGTAAGTGTTGGCAACAGATAGTCCAGATCAGATCCAATATATGACCACCAGAGTGGGTGGGAAAATCAACATGTTGTGTCAAGTCAAAACAGTTCAGTAAGGATAGGAATTCATTTCTCAGTTTAGATGTGGAGATGTCAATATGGATGTTGAAATCACCAAGAAGAATGATTCTCTAGGAAAAGGAACTTAAGTGGGTTAGTAGTTCAGTCAGATCAGATAAGAAGGATGCATTGTATTTTGGAGGACGATAAAGAAAAATGAGTAAGACAGGACCTGATTCATTCAAGCTCTCTCCATGTCTGTGTGTGCCTTCATCCAGGAACTTGAGTTTTCTTCCAATATCCAACATGTCAGATTAACTGTAGATTGCAAATAGGCTCCTGCATGAACTTGAGGGTGATTGTGTCGACCAGTAGACTTGCAATGGACTGGTTCTCTAACCAGTGCTGTTTCCTGCCTTGACCCCAGAGCTGAACACTAATAATGACAGGCTGTTTTATTAAACTTTAACAAACAATCAAAATAATATGAACACCATTCAGTTATTAAATGCTAATAAATGATGCATTTTAATCATAAAAAAAACCAAAATGCCTGTTTTTCTCAAAGAACGCCATTGTAGTTCAGGTCAGATTTGTATAATGCTGAAACAAACTTTGGCTAATCAGGATGGGGCCTATAAAGTGGCTGCAAGATGTGTATGAATACAATTTCTAGGAATTATATAAAGCACTGACTTAAGAATTTGTCAAGCTATGTCACTCCGGATACCTGACTTCTACGTATCTTTAACCCAGCACTTTACCAGTAAATTTCTGCTATAGTATACTCTACTTGCATGTAAGAAAATAAACGATAAGGTCCTTAGTGGTTAAATACTAACTGGCAGCTTCTCAGATAACAGGATCCTTGTAGTCACATTTTAAATGTATCTCTTTTATTTACATTTAACTGAGCAGACCACATTCCCCTCTAAAATAAGTACAAATCAGTAGGCACAATGGACTTTTATCCATGGCTGTGGAGTCGAAAGTAATTATTGGGTTACTGGTGTCAAAGTCGGTAAAAATATACCGACTCGGACTAAATGTAAATTGCAATATAATGTGTTAAAATTTCTAAATTCACATATACTAATTCAAATAAACTATTTTTTCTTCTGTACTTTTAATTTAAAATATAAAACCTCTTTTTAATTTTGTATGTTTTGTCTTCAGTTTAATGTTGCTCAATGTTAGTGTGGTGGATGGCTGTGGCCCTTGCCTGGCCAAGATGCCTCCTTGGTGGATGGACCAGGGGATAGAATATGCTTGGGGCATTATCTTTCTTGGTTGCGGTACAGGGCTTCATGGGAATAGGAGCTCTGTAACTCAGCCCTGTTAAGTGCCAAGGGGTTCTGCAGGGACTGAAGAGATCTACTCACTGGGGCTCCAGCCTTACTCGGAAGTGCTCCTGGGCCAGGCGTTTGGGGCACCAGAAGTACTTCCAGGGATCACTTAAAAGGAGCCACCTGCCTTCATTCCAGGAGACAGAGCTAGAAGGGAGAGGACAACACTTGCCGGAGGAGGGGTAGAGGAAGAGAGAGAGAGGAAGAGAAAGGGCCAAGAAAGAAGAGAAAAGAAAAGAAAGTCTTGTGTGTTCTGTACTGCACCATGCTGCTTATGGGACTGGTTTAGGAAGCATTCCCACTGTAAATATACATGTGTGATGCTGAAACTTGTGCCTGGTGTATGTCTGTGTCGGTTTGGGTGGCCGCTGTGCCCCCATCAGGGCACAGTAAGTAACTTCAATGGGAAATAAATGGGTTATGAAGACAACAGACTTTAATACCTTAAGTACCTATTAACACTACCAGCTTTCCCACTCATGTGTTTCTAAAAGCAAAACAACTTATAAAACTAGCTTTCACAATGTATTTTATTCACCCACAAGGCAGAAATGAAAGAAATTTTTACATTTAAAAACAAAACATTTACAAACAAAAACAACCTCCACAGCTTGGGATGGGAGCTTGGCTAATTATTCAAAAGGTAAACTGGAAAGGACTATGTCTAAAGTTCAAAAAATGTGGCTCTGATCTCCCTTCCAATGCATCTCTCTACAAAAGCTATACCTTCAATCTTCCTAATAAAATTACCTCAGACCCCTATCATTTAGCTTATAATTCTTTCAGTTAATTCCAAAAATGTTTAATATCTTTTCTCTCAAAAGACTGTTTTCTTCAACCTTAGCTTCTTTACTACTGCCATATGAAGCTGAACTTTGCATAGCACCGAATATTCTGCAACATGTAAAGTTGTTATTCAAGTATGTACCTGTATATGACGATGTTTGTTCATCTTCTGTCCTTTGTCAGTTTGCAGTATGCACTGTACAATCTGAAAGTCTCATTTGTATCTTTGCTGTACCAAAATCAAGTATCACTATTGCAAATACAGAATCTACTGTATATGTATATCAAACACAAGTAAATACCAAGTCTACGGGATGTTTTACAATTTCGGCAGACTCGCACAGTAGAAACCTGGATGTCTGTGAACACACAGCTGACATTCGCTTTTCGTTACATAATAACATTAAATGTCAATTTCATTTGGGCTATTTTGGGCTAGTTTCAATTCTGTTATGCTGTTCTGATTAATTACTGTTAGAAACATCATACTGTTTACCAAAAAACTCATTAAATTAATTTTTGACTAAAAAAATCAAACTGGTAGACTGGAACATATGGTATTTCGAGTGTGTATATAATGATTACTTTTGTAGAATGTTTTGTTAGTACTTTGTTGGAAGAAGTAATTAAAGTTATTTGTGTACCACAGGTGCATTGTAGTACTGGTAATGGCTTTAAGTAATGGATGTGCTTATTTTTGTCCAAAAATTTTTTTTGATTAAAGTGGTTTTTAGTGGAAAATAAACATTGGAAATGTGTGCGCAGGTTGCTGCTCTTAAGAACGAAGGACAATCCCACAATCGAATTGCAGTATCAATAAAGGTCTATCTGGGAGTGGTGCATATGACCCTGGAACAGATTCATGAGACACGGTTCTTTATTTCCAGAACCAGAAGTGGTCACCCATGTGTGATGATAGGAAAATTGTAATGATTACTAAATCATCATCACGTATCAGTGAAAGCCGGCTGTGATCACTCTTACCAGATCATCTTAAAACAATCAGTAAGTGGACAATTCATTGCAGACTACTTGATTCAGGACTACAATCATGCCATCCTGCAAGAAAACTAACTTTATCTGCAAAAAAAAAAATTTGCAGATCGCATTAAGTTTTGCAAAAAATATAAGGGATGGACTGCCACAAAATGTGAAAAGGTGATGTTTACAGATGAAGCAACCTTCACTCACTTTAAGAATTACATTGGGCATGTGTGGAGACCAGATGGGCAACGTTGCAATGCAAAATATGTGGTGCCAGCTGTCAAACAGTGTGAAAAAATTATGGTTTTGGGTGCCATTTCAGCATTCAGGCCTCTGGATAATTCCAAAAACACCACAATGACAGGGTCAGTTTATTTGAAGGTGCTGGAGGACAAGCTCTCAAATTTTATGGCAATACAAGGTTCAACTTATTTTCAGCAGGATGGGGCACCCTGTCACACAAACAAGACAGTGAAGGCATGCCTTGCATTGGCAGGGTATCAGCTATAGAAGACTACTGTCGTCAACTCTGTCATTCAATGCCTGCTCGGATCCAAGCTGTACTCAATAATAAAGGACGACATACCAAATACTAAAAACACTTTTAGTAGTGCCAACAGTTACTGGATTATTGTCAAATGTAACTTCATTCACTGTTTTCACTATGTGAAATTAAAAATTTGACATTGACTGCATTCACTTTACTTGCTTTTATGTTTTGCTTTTGAATACTTGCATATACTGTATGTGCACCTTGATGGTATACTCAAACTTTTTGCACCTAAGTGTATATATACTCAACAATAATTGTGTTTCAATAATTATAGGTGGCATCATTATAGAAAGTGGCTAACATCGCAATATATCAATCTATTATTTAAGTACTTTTTGCCAATCCAGGATAATGGGAGGGCACAGTTTTTACTATAGCATTGGGCCCAAGGCAGGAATCAACTTTGGATGCCAATGTATCATAGGAAACACATGAACATGCTTATACTCACTTCATAGTTGTAATCTTTTGGAAGAAAATGAAAGTGTATGTTTGCATACTACAAATGAGAAATTGCTATCAGACTGGGATATACTGTGTATTGTATTGTATTGACCCCCTTCTTTTTGACACCCAGTGCACGCCCAACCTACCTGGAAAGGGGTCTCTTTTTGAACTGCCTTTCCCAAGGTTTCTTCCATTTTTTCCCTACAAGGGTTTTTTTTTGGGGAGTTTTTCCTTGTCTTCTTAGAGAGTCAAGGCTGGGGGGCTGTCAAGAGGCAGGGCCTGTTAAAGCCCATTGCGGCACTTCTTGTGTGATTTTGGGCTATACAAAAATAAATTGTATTGTATTGTACTGTACCTTTTCTTCAAATTAACTTTAGGATCAAACAGTTTTTTTAATGCATAATCAATTTACATGTTGGACTTACAAATATTGTTTTTTATACATCTTAATATAGTAGTGTACAATGAATATGCTGAAAAAGACAAAATGCCCCCCGCCCCCCAAAGAAGTAATCCCCAAACTCAATGCACTACTGGATAACTGCTTTGTCATATATAAACGGATCACACTATCTGTAAAGAATTCCCAACAGAACATTTCATCTAATCAAAGGGCTTCAAACATAGAACTAATTTTACACTACAACTTTTTGCGGTGTCATTTTTTACTACTTGACTTTTTTGTGTACCCTCACTATGCAGTGACTATGCTGGATGTTTGTGTTGTATCCACACTGATAGTGCAGTCCTTCTGAACATTATACTAATTATATACTGTAAACCGTACTGTCAATTGCTCGTTATTACTTTTCAACCTATGGCTGTAACACCAAGATAAATTCTGAGCAACTATGTTGCTTGGAAATAATAAAGTTTGCTTAAAGGTGTTACTTTTTCATTTATACACAATGCATCCATTTTAAAGAGATTCTGAAGTGTTTATTTGTGAGTAGAGCCATTTAAGCAGTCATTTTGCAAATGTTACTCCACTGTAAAACATGCACTAAACCATTTTAGACAAAGCTATAGTGGAAAACGCATACAGGAGATTGAATCTGCTAGAGGCAAATAAAACATTTACAGATACACAGAATGTATTTGTTTTGTTATTGTACTGTAATAATTATATATTATATGTAAGGGTGGCACTGTGATGTAGAGGTAGCACTGTGGCCTCACAACAAACAGACTTGGGTTCAAGTCCCAGATTCTCTCTGTATGAGAGCTTGCATGTTCTGCCCATGCCCATTTGGGGGTGCTCAGGTTTTCTCCCACATTTGTCCACGAATTGTTCCTTCCTTGTACCTGCTGCTTGTTGGGATGGGCTCCAGCTACACTGTTCTGAATAAGTGGCTTTTAGAAGGTCTTTAATAACTGCAGCATCAACAGATGCTTTACAATGCTCAAAAGAATATTAATAATAAACCTATTTAATATCTTGGGTTGCATTCATCTGTCATGAGATGAGCAGCTCTCCCTTGGCTTTGACTCCAAAGTCGGCACCACTTGTATGGTCACTGCAGCTGCACACTTTTATTCCAATCAGCTCCTTAGTTAACGGAAAAATTATGTTGTTGGTTACACACATCATTTAATTAGTTGATTTCCCCTTGCATAATGAATAATTTCTCCTTCTGTTCTGTATATTCTACACTTCAAAATACAACAAAAGAAATTCTGCGTTCTGTGTTTTGTTGTAGTAAATTGTAGACTAGATGGAGTGAGTCAGTGGGCATGTCACGTTACACGTCTGTTTCATGCTCCAGTGATTGCCTCCGACTCGCTAAGATTATGAAAATGAAGACTGCATCTGAAAATCACTGGAAAAATCGCGTAATGTGACATGGCCTTTAAAGGAATAATAAAAAAAGGGTACTCCCTCAGTAGTTTACATTTTTTTAATCTTCATCTGCTCATTATTAACAGAAATAATATAGATAAAAAATAAAGTTAAACTTAAAGTGAATAAAAATGTACAGACGTGTGTAGTAGAACTAAGACAAATGCAGATATCCTTGCTAGATTTGTTAGAAAATAAATTCACAAGGTATACTTTATGTAGATGCTGAGAACCCAGGATCTACACTGAGGGCAGTTATAGGATTCGGGACAATAGACAAATGCACTGACATTCAAAACTCACTTTGTGTGGTGTTGTCACATTTACATTTTCCTGAAGAAAACTTTATTCCTGTAACAACATGTCCTTGTCCTCTGGTCAGATGCGAGTATGGCAATTAAGGAAGACAAAAAGTAGTAACTAGAAGGTGTTAATCTGTGCTGCAAAAAAATTCTCTCTCAGATAAGGCCACTATAGTTCTCTACATTGTGTTTCTACGGTCCAACATTTAGACTACAAAACTGCAGCTTCCGCGTACATTTTCCTGTAAAGGAGTTTGTTAATGCTCCATTGATCACACTACTGGTAATAAATGTACATAACAAAGGAATATACATGGAGAATTTCAAAACCTAAAAAGCTAAAAGGTGTTGAATATGGCCTTAAAGGTAAGCAATTATTGAACACTTTCTTTCATTCCAGTGTTACCAGGACCTTAAACAATGGATTCCAAGAAATGAATCGAATGAAAGAAAATGCGCTCTTATCGTGAACTGAACTGTTGTGATTAGGTGTGCTTCTCCACAATATGAAAACATTCAAGAATTAAAACGAACTAGACTCTGTTAACATATCGCCTCGTCAATCCAAACATCAGTCCTCAGAAGTGCTTTCACCATGCACACACTCCGCATGGCTGCTAAGGCACTCAGAGTAATTAAATGCAGACGTGCACACAAGTGAAAAGGCGGAGTTTAATCCCGATAGATACATCGCAGCACCCAATCTAAAAAAAAACTATTTAAGCAACTTGTTAAAAAATGTGGGCCCGATTAGTGCCTGGCATATGCTGCAAGGCCTACGGTACATTACCCGCAGTCACTCACACGCCGCCTCGTTTCTTAACTGCTGGCGTGCAGATGTGGATATGCTCCCGCAACTGGGGGGTGGAGATGGAGTCACAGGCAGGGGGAACACATGAAGTCCCGTCTCATTTCTCTTCTCTGTGCTTCTAATAAGCGCTCCCGATATAGCAGCTTCACAGTGTGATCGCACCCAACTGCCCTATAAAGGACGTCGGGACCCCAGATCGCCGTCTGTGTGTGCGCGCACGCGCGCCCCCAGCCCTCTGCTCAGTCCATTAGTTCTTGACAATAGATAAACAAATAGCTGGTACTCACGACGGGACTGATCGTCATCGTTTTCATCACAGAGATCTTTGGTGTTTGCTTTTAATGCAGGTATCCTTCGATCCATACAAATAAAATGGCGATCGGTTAAAAGCCCTCATTGAAGCACATTTTGAATTCGTCGCTTATGCGCGAGCTTCCCTTGACCCGTCCGTCTTCATTATCTAGCGAAACGCAGAGCTGCTAAGCTGAGGAAGCCGCCTCCATCCGAACTGCACGAGCTACTGACGGCCGAACTGCTCGCTGACGTAACCAAACTAACTACAAAAAAGTCTTATTTGCTATTCTTCTGCTTACATAACTGCTCGCTATCCCGTTACACCGGATTCCCAAAACGGGATTGTCACAAATGAGAACATCTCGCTATATGGTACAGAATTACCCATAGGATGCCTCTACGCTGTTTTTAGTGCCGTGATGCATTCTTAAATGCCTCAACGTAGTCCTCATAATCTGTCTCAACAACCTAACTCACTCATTTTAACTCACATATCACTGACTAGCTCAACATTTTCCAGTTTCACCGGTTTCATCCACCTATTTTTTCCTTTCCTGTTGTGAAACATGGGCAGTAAACGCCACTCCAGTGAAAGGTGTGAATTTTGGGGAGGATGGCTCATATTAGAGATTACAGACTCCTTGACTATAGCTTCCTTTTAGACTAGATTAGTTTTTTCAAACACTGGACACTGCAAAAGCTCTAGTTAAATTTTTGTGCCACAGTTGCAGGCATGGGTGGGTTGGGGAAAGTTTGAGGGGATCAGGGGTGCAGGGAACTACATTGCGGCAATAAATGATAAATAAATAGATACAATAAATAGCAGTAGCAGAAGAATACCTTAATGTACATAGTGCAAAACAGAACTGTACAGACATACACGCTCCACAGTTTGACACTAGTTCAAAAAAGGCAGATGGCAGCACCTGTAACATAGAGCAGAATTAACACATAAACTAGCAGGAGGTGTAAAATACAGGGCAGGTAGGATCAGGTTACTGTGAATTCAGTGAACTGGCTTGAGGAGGACGTGGGTGGAAGGTTGTGGTGAGGCTCCAGTAGCGTTTACCAGAAGGGGAAAATGGGATAAGCTTGATGGCTGGCATCAGAGATGAAGGATTCAGTCCTCCATGGAAGGTAGAAGGTCAGCCCCACGCCCTTTAGAGGATCCCATGATCCTGGCAAGCCAAGTTACTAAACCACACCATGATAATACGCATATGCTTACACATATTCAAAATTTCTTGTAATGGTGATAACTTTTAGCAGAGCATATGTGAGTCCCTGTCACCACTTTGCATTACACATGGGGACTAAACTTCTCCAGAAAAGTGTTGATTTTTGAGGAGGTGGAATGAATACAGTATTAGTCTCTGATGTAGAACAGAGATTTATGTACTAGTTACTAATCACAGGTACATCATTTCTTCTAATCATAATAGCTGTTAATGCAGCGTGCCCATGACTCTGTCTTCATTTTTCTTTTCAGCAACATCAGGTATCTCAAAAATAATTAACAAGTTTACTTTGATCATGATGATGAAAGGGGACACTAACCATGTGAAATAGAGGGAAAGCAAACACGGCGCTCAAAGCTATGCTAACTATAGAAAATAAATGTCAACTGTGGTTGAAAAATAGTCTGATGATAAAGGCATGTAGACACACTAAATATTTTTTCTTCTGTTTTGGTCACATACATGCACAATATGGACAAAAGTATTGGGGTACCTGACCATTACACCAACAGGGGATTTAATTACATTGCATTCAAATACATAGACTTTAATATGAGGTTGGGTCCCCCTTTGCAGCTATAACAGCTTCCACTCTTCTTGGAAGGCTTTCCACAAGATTTTGGAGTGTTTCTGTGGGAATTTGTGCACATTCATTCTGTAGAACATTTATGAGGTCAGGCACTGATGTTGGACGAAGAAGGCCTTGCTCACGATCTCCTTTCCAGTTCAACCCAAAGGTGTTGAAGCAGTTAAGTTCAGGGCTTTGTGTGGCCCAGTCAAGTTCTTCCACACCAAAATCATCCAACTGTGTATTTATGAACCTTGCTTTGTCCACGAGACACAGTCATGCTGGAATAGAAAGCACCTTCCTCAAATGGTTTCCACAAAGTTGGGAGCATAGCGTTGTCCAAAATGTCTTGGTGTGCAGAAGCATTAAGATTGCCCTGCACTGGAAGTAAGGAGTCTAGTCCAAACCCTGAAAAACAGCCCCACACCATTATCTCTCCTCCACCAAACTTCACAGTTGACACAATGCAGTCAGGCAAGTAACGTTCTTCTGGCATCTGCCAAACCCAGACTGCCAAACAGAGATGCATGATTTGTCACTCCATAGAACACGTTTCCACTGCTCCACAATCCAGTGGAGGTGTGCTTTACACCACTCCATCTGACTCCTAGCATTGGACTTGGTGATGTGAGGCTTGCATGCAGCTGCTTGGCCATGGAAACCCATTCCATGAAGTTTTTGTGTTTACATTAATGCCAGTGGAAATCTGCAACTCTTCAGCTGTGGAATCAGCAGAGTGTGGGTGACTTTTATGCATCATGCACCTTAGCAGATGTTGACCACGCTCTCTAGTCTGTGGTCTTCATGGCTGAGTTGCTGTTGTTCCTGAATGCTTCCACTTTCCAATAATACTTACAGTTACAACTTACAGTTGACCGTGGAATATCCAGCAGAGGTGAAATTCCATGAACCTTCTTATAGATAAGGTCACATCCTATCACACACAGTACATGCATACATTCTCAGACCCACTTATTCCAATTCAGGGTAGTGAGGAGTGGAGCTTCTCCTGGCAGGGCAACGTGCAAAGTGTGAAGCAATCCTGGATTGCAGGGCACACACCCACACTTGGGTCAGTCTGCAATTAATTATGATGAAAACAAGCAGGCCACAGAGGTTTCTGCTGCTGCCTGTTTGGAGTTACAGTAACTTGCTTTTGTTTAGTCTGTATGATTTTTTTTAACAGTATTCTTATTTTCCTCTTACACACTTAAAACACATTCTAGGTTACTTATATAGTCTACTAGTTTGACTGAATATGTTTACAATAGACTATTGTCTTGTCCACTAACGTATCTTGCTTTGCACTTCATTTTGCAGAGATAGGCTTCAGTTCCTATGACCATGGCTTTGACAATAAGCAGATTTAAAATCTCCTTGGAAGTGTAATGAAAATGTGCAGTTTAAAATAACCCAGTATGTATTTTTTTTATAAATAAAATGCTAAAATCTATCCATCATCTAACCTTCTTAATTCAGTTTTGGGTCCTGAGATATACTGTACAAAAACAACATTTTAATTAAAATGACAGGTGAGTTAGTCAGTGTGGTAAAGCACACATGTAGAGTGTGCACTGGGACATCTTTCTAGCAATTTTTCATATCCAGTCTAAACTGACATATAATGATAATCAGTGCTGAATTAGGTGGTGAACAATGGGCATACATCATTATATTGGATTAATGAAACTGAGGCAGCAAAACTGTGTTAATCTTTAAATTACATTTTCAGCTATTCCAAAATAAATATGTCACTATAATGTTCAGAGGGTTTCATGGAGAATTTACACACAGTATGTACAAAACACACACATTTTTGCAATAGTAAAGAACAGTGGGCATTTTTAGCATATACAGTGAATTCAGAAAGTATTCCGACCTCTTCACTTTCTGCCGAATTCATTGTGTTGCAGATTTAATTTGAAATTGAAAATTTGCCATTTTTGCCCATCAACATATACCCAGACCATAATTATGAACTGTTTTCAGAAAGGTGTGCAAATTTTCTAAATGTCAAACACAGAGATCTCTTATTCAAATAAATATTCACACCCTTAATTCAATACTTTGTAGAACTCCCTTGGGCAGCAATTACAGGTTTGAGTATGCTGTACTTGGGTAAGTCTCTTTAAGATTTGCACACCTTGATTTTGGCAGATTATCACATTCTTCCTGGCAGATCATCTCAACCTCCATTACCACAAATGTTCTATACAGTTTAAATCTGGACGTTATTTTGGCTTTATGCTTCCGGTCATTGCAGTGCTGAAAGGTGATCCGTCACCCCAGTCTGAGGCCACGTGGCTTCTTCTGTTTTTTTTAATTTTTTAATTTCCTTGTTTACTTCAAAAGCAACAACAACAACAACATTTATTTATATAGCACATTTTCATACAAAAAGTAGCTCAAAGTGCTTTACATAATGAAGAAAAGAAAAAGAAAAGACAAAATAAGAAATTAAAATAAGGCAACATTAGTTAACATAGAAAAGGAGTAAGGTCCAATGGCCAGGGTGGACAGAAAAAAAAAAAAAAAAAACTCCAGAAAGCTGGAGAAAAAAATAAAATCTGTAGGGGTTCCAGGCTACGAGACCACCCAGTCCCCTCTGGGCATTCTACCTAACATAAAGAGATTAACGCCGAATGTTGATTGGTAGTGTGAACTTAATGATGATATGAAGGTGGACTACAATGTTGGCTTTTTTTTCAAAAATGCATTAAGGATATGACTGATACAACACAATGTAGTGCGACCAGTTTATCTCAGATTTATCGTCACATGTGGCGTACACAGTAAATATAGTGCACTGCTTAGTTAGCCAAGTGCATCATTCCGCCACTGTCCGGCTGCTCGAATCTCGCTTCATAGGTTATGTCAAATGTAACACATCACACTAGGCAATGAAAAGCAAAACATCCGAGTCTTCTTTGGAATTCGCATATACTGTGCAATTCTGGCAAGGCTTTATGCCCGATTTGCTATTGCCGACTGATTTTTGTAGTCGGCTCGAATTTCAGCGTCAACAGCAATTGTTTCACATGCAGTATGTGATGGATTGAGATGCGCTTACAGGATCAGGCTGTCATACGATTGATAGAATTTCTCTCATGTCAGAAGTTTCAGTTGGCTATTCTGTACTGTGAGCAGTCTCATGGGCCTATTTTCTGATCTCCCGATTCATTGTGCATCGATCGCAGTACATTGTACATTAGGTATTGCTGTGGTCATGTACATTTGTACATTTTTTGTTTCAGAAAATCTAAATATTATATACCGTAGCAATAAAATTTTCCAGTGATAAAAGCATCTCAGGAAACTTTTATTGGAAGAACACAAACTAAACAAACACAACAATAAATTACATAGACTTTGTACGTTCTCTTTACAAAGCAAATCATATTGTCCGTGTCTCAGCTACCCAACTAACACATCCAGTCACACCTTTTTAAGAGTTTTAAGAGTCAGGAACACAGCACTTTCTTGGTTGACATTTTGAGAAGCCGGTGGCCATCATGTTTACTGTATTTTTGTTTATTTTTTTGAATGGATAAAACTGTTCATCATGGCCATGTACATGTATTGTATAATCTGAGGGCCCACATGCTAGAATACAAGGAGTATCTGTGAATTAAGTATTTTGCCACATAACGATGTAATAGAAGTTACTGTGGTTTTAGGGATATTTTACTTTAATTAAATATAGGAAACTAGCCATGTGCGCCCAACTACGTTGCGCGTGTTAAAGTTGTCTGTGAAGGGCTCCCTGTTTAAACGTGGCTGCCAGTTGTGAACTGGGCCCTTCGTTTCACAGCATTATGATTTTTTATAAGGGAAACAAAATTACAAAAGAAAACTCTTGGACATTGATTCGATAGGAACGGCCTTCTCGGAATCACTGTCCGAATAGTAATTATGTGGTGGTGTAGGAGCATTTCTGCTTCTCTCCGTTCACAGTCCGTCTCGTTTTCACAATGCTGTCGTTTCCTCTCACGATCTCTTCTCAACCTTTCTCTAATCTCGCAGGTTGCTTTGTGGCAATCCAAAGAGTAAGGCAATATACACGGAGCAATGGTTATAAAAGGGGGACACATAGGTATCCAGGCTCTTTAAAGCATAAATAGGGATCACTTCACTGACATGTGAGCAAGCAACGGTACAACTGTGGGACGCGCAGCACTCGCCAGCTACAACGTAACAATAATAATTTCCGGAACGTGCTGTTACGTTGTCATTCATTTTACCCACTGTCTTTCTTTCATTCATATGTTACGTAGGCACGTACCTTTTATCTTCGGCAATCTCATTCTCTAACCAGGCCTCAGGAGCTAACCAGCGTAACACTGTCCACCACCCCTTTCGTTATTCCGGCACATTGTTGACATCCGTGAGTAACAACAACATACTAAACTGGAAGGTGGTCTACGCATGCATGGAATTCGCGGACAAACAAAGATCAAGATCCAAATGAAGATTATATATAAAGATTAGTTAATTTAAAGCACAACAATTTGTTTAGTTTGAATGTCTGTGTTTTGAGGTGTGACTGGAGTACTACAGTCTTCAGTAGTATAAGCCTGGAGGAGATTCTTAATGCAATGCCTATGTTTTAGCTGTCTCTCTACTGCCATCTAGTGCTTCTTCTTCTAATTCATTCGCGGACAAACAAAGATCAAGATCCAAATGAAGATTATATATAGAGATTATTTTCATTTTAAGATTTTGGGTTGGCACCATACTTTTTATCATATTTTCATGATTTTTGTTTTTACAGTGCACAATTGTGTTTATTTTCTATTTTTTTACTCGTTGAATTTTTACATATAACTAAATTTACAAATGTAAAATTGATATGATTTCCTTTTAAAAAGGGGGATATGTGTATTTTATAGAGACGGACAAAGTCTGTTAAATGACAAAGAAAATCTTGTACAAGTTACAAGACTCACAAAAAATAAAAAGAGTAGGAGCCATGAAATAAAATGTTTGTTCACTAAGAGCTGTGCTACTGGTATAATAATGGAGTGAGATGGAAACTATAGCTCGCCAAGAATATTACTGTCTGTCTCAAATTTGTAAAAACACGCCTGAAGTTTTTTTTTAAGGAAAGGTTTGTTGGCAGAGGTGTCAGGTTTGAAGAGTTTTGAGCTACATGTGCCCTGTTAATGGCAAGAACCTGGAACAATGGCCAGCTTTGCTGCCTTACAACTCCGGGGACATATAGGTTCTCTTCCCAGGCCAGCCATAGTCTGGATGGTATAAATAGATTTCACCAGATCCTGGTAGATTGTCTGTAGGCCCTCCAGTAACATTTCACATCACTTAGATGTGTAAGTTATAGATTAACTGAAAATATTAAAGAAGTATAACTGTGGATACTTATAAGTGTGTCTTGTGATAGGCTGACATACTGGTCCTTGTCTTGAGCACCGTGCTGAATGGATAGGCTTAGTCTCTTCTCAGCCTTAAAATGAAAATGTCAGTTCAGAAGGTGAAGAACTAAATGTTATCCAATTATGTTTGCCAAACACTAAATGACATACTCCTGATGTAGAACCTCATTGCACCTGTTAAATTGTGTGGCTGTAGTGTCATGGTTTTGGGCAGCTTTGATTCTTTAGAATCACGATGGTTTGTTATCAATAAAATCAACTCTTATTTTATCAAAGATTAGCGGTACCTCTCATTGTTTGGGAAATAAATTGCAGGCACTGTCACTGAATAAACTCCTCAGGGGAAAACATTATGGCAACAAAGCAAAATTTCACTGATTAAACCCATTGTGGTGAGTAACTCTGCATGCCTGTGCTAAGGGAAACTTCCCTAATAACATACCAGTGTAGTAACTAAATAAATTTTCCCAAGGGGAAAAAATTTGGTCCAAAACATACTCTATGGTCTTCCACTATACAAATATTCCTTGAAACAGTGGAAGTGATTGTGGATTTTTGGAGACACTCCTCATCTCCTACACCCGTAGTTATTAAGTGATGTCAGTGTGAACATGGTGGGGTCGGTTAAATTTCTTGGCACAATTATCACTTACAGTCTGAACTGGGATGAAAACATAACTCTTCTTATCAAAAATACTCAGCATTGGATGTTATTTCTCTGTCAGCTTAAAAAATTTAACCTGTCCCAAGTAGTGCCTGCACTGATTAATAGAGCTGTTATGGAAAACATCCTCACTTTCCCCATAACAGTCCCAGTATGGCAATGCAACTGCTCTCTCCAAACACGAACTGCAGCATGTTATTGGGACTGCAGAAAAGACTGTAGGCCTGAAACTGGACTCCATTGTTGTCTTTTATACATCATGGGTCATACATCATGCTAGAAATATAATCAAACACTACACTTATCTGGGCAACCATCTCTTTCAGTTACTACCATTAAGGAAATGTTACCAGTCACCAAAGACAAGAACTACTAAATATAAAAACAGTTTCTTTTCTTCTGCAGTCATTATGGTTAAACGCAATCACTGATTCATCTGTGTCTTTTCCTGAATTCTAAACTTCTCAATCCAATCTAAATTATGTTTATTATGTGCATTGTATAAGGTCTTACTTGATATATTACTGGGCAGGGGTGCAATTGTATATATTTGTCATTTGTGTAATAATTTTTCACTACCACTGTATATAATGTTGTGATGGCGCCATGTATTGTACATTGTGTTGTTTAATTGTATGTACCTTTGATGTGTATGGATGTAATACTAAGAGAAATTCCTAACAACTATTTTGCTTGACAATAAAGTTCACGTTCAAATGTGTAATTTGCACAAAATTTGGCAGAGATAGATTCAACAGTAGGGTGGCACGGTGCGTGGAGTTTGCATGTTCTTCCTGTGTCTGTGTGGGTTTCCTCCGCGTGCTCCGGTTTCCTCCCACAGTCCAAAGACATGCAGGTTAGGTGCATTGGCGATCCTAAATTGTCCCTAGTGTGTGCTTAATGTGTGTGTGTGTGTGTGTGTGTGTGTCCTGCCCAGGGTTTGTTCCTGCCTTGCGCCCTGTGCTGGCTGGGATTGGCTCTAGCAGACCCCCGTGACCCTGTGTTAGGATATAGCGGGTTAGACAATGACTGACTGACAATGACAGTGTGGGCTTGCATACTGAACAAACATTTAGACACGCAAACGTACATTCATCTTTATTTATTAACTATTACTAGGAAAAAGCAGGCCATTTATCAGTTTGCTGAAATGGAACTAAAACTGGTCATGAAAACCAGATAAGAAACATTCAAGCAAGTCGACATGAGAATGGCTGAAGAAGAATACATTTATTGTTTTGTAATGGCTGACTCAATGTTCACATCCCATCCAGCAATGAAGGTTGTCACAGAACATAAACATAATTTTATGGTGGAAATCGGAATCAGTTTGGTATGAATAGCTGGATAAAACTATTCCACTACAATCTCACAGACCTATCTACAAGTACAGCAAACTTTTAATTAAGTTTATTTTGAAATGGGTCTAGAATACCTTTTGGCTTCATTTGTAAGTTAAGTATCAAATGTAAGTGTCACTTGCTCATCTGGGTCACATTTACTGTATATGATCACAACGAAGATTTAATGACAGTCATCACCAAAAAAAAACAATCCATTTGTCTTAAAAATTTGCCCCCTTATAAACCTTTTCAAAACCTTTGGAAACTGACTTTGCAGATCATTTCTGCATTGCTGTCTACTAACACTTATTCAACCACATGCTGTCTGCTATTGACAATGCTCTTTTATGAATGAAGCCTAATCAATGTCTTCATTCAGCTACAACCCAGTACCTGCTGTTTGTTTCATTCTGTAATGGTCATTTCTCTTAATTTAACATGTTAATTTTTTCACTTTTGTCCTAATATTAATTAGCAAATTATTTTTAGTGTTCTTTTTTTCTAGCTTTTATGTCATGGTTTCATGCCGTTTCCAGATGCGTGGCTACTATTCCTAGTGCATATTTTTTATAGTACTCCCTCCCGCTCAACATATATTCACTCATTTCCTAAACCCAATTATTGCAATAAACCTTTACCTAAGGCAGTTTTCAAACGCAGAGCAAATGCATTAATAATAAAAACTTCACTTCCCAGAAACCATCGCTCCCAGAATGCGTACGCTCACGTGGATATTCCTATGTTCAAACGTCATGGCTTGCAAATCTTTACGTTGAACCCAGCATTAACTGTAAAGTGCAACGTACACCTTGTTCGCTTTATTAAAGAACAAATCTTCTTGGAATGATAGGTACGTGAAAACGCTACTGTTATATCAGCTCTTGGGGTTTCATTTTCATTTTTATAAGGCTGAATTGTCTAACTTCCTATATGTCTCCTGAGTGTAAACAACTGCTGACATTAAATTTGATTGACGTTGTCAATACAGGTAAAATAAGCGCATAAGGTGGAAAAACATGACATGAAAATCAAAAATATTTGTCTCGTATATTTCTAAGATCGAGTAGTAAATAAGCTACGTTGCACTTTGTTGGAAAATATTGGCACATGACAAAACTTTTATTCGCAGGTATTTTATGTTTGAAAATGCAGACATAATAATAACAATAACAACAACAACAACAACAACAATAATAATAATAATAATAATGGATGAATATTAATAATTTGTAGTGAATTTCATTGTAAATTAAGGGCATGCTGTGTTCTTATACACCCTAGTAGTTAAAAGGGAAAAAAGAACAGTTTGTCAATTTAGCTGGTGTGGTGGCATTGAGCCCGAGTCTCCCGTGGAACAAAGTTCATTCTTAAGCGTTGTATTTGAGAATGCACAAGCATACAACTCAGTTCTCATTGTCTGGGTAATTGTAAGGAGCACGTTTTGGAACTGTTATTAAATAGTTCTTTTCTGTGTTTTTGATCAGTGAAAGTGTATGATTTTAAGGTTTAAAAATACATTTAGCAGTTTGTAAAATAAAGCGTGGAATATTTCCTTTAACATTTTTATATGTCTTGTAACATAAAAGCAAAATTCAAATTATTTATTCTCAGCAGTCTGTAGATTATAATTATTCACATTTCAACAACAATCCTTTAAAACGTCTGGGAAAAGTTATTGTCATAAATACATATACGGTCCCCATTACCCTGTGTTTGGATTCAGCGGGTTGGAAAATGGATGGATGGAAATATACGGTATTGTAAGAATTGTCATAAAGTTTTTTTTTACAACTGTGTTCACCGCTAAGATAAACCATTTACGCTAACATCGCATCTTCAAACATGATAATACTTTTCTGTCATAGTCTGGACAACTCAGAAGAGCTTCTACTTCCATATTTCCAGTTGTGCAAGGCCCCGGGACTATGGGGTGAAAACCACGTCTTTGATTTCTTAGTCCCAGTCCATAGCGAAGGAGTGACATGCCAAGTTGGGATGTTCAAGCACTAGTGTCTTTATATTTTACAACTCGGCAACAAACGTAACTTGAGTGCATAGTAGCTAACTGAACTGGTGACTGCGTAACATTTTTTATAACCTCTCCATGCCAGTAACTAGACCCACATTCCCACTTAATAGAAAGATCTGGCCGTTAAATACCCCAAAGATGCATGATCCAGTTCCAATACTGATTAATACAATTCTGGGCTGTGGTGAAATTGCAGGGATTTGACTTGTGGGGCATTAGCAGAGATTGTACTAACAACTTTGAGTGCAAAACAACTCTGGACAAGGTACCCTCCATTGCGGGGTCCACTCATGTACACTCTTAACACTCTTAGTCTAACAGGCTGGGATTTGGATCCAGAATGGTAGAAGCACTAGTCACTGCACCAGTGGTAACTGATTTGACTTAATATGGAAGTAGTGGAGTCATTGTTTTGCAGTGATGGTGTGCTCTCTCTGACTACTTAACAGAGGAGAAAGGTGCACGCCATGAATATGTTTTTCTTTTTCTAATTTATGTGCAGCATGGTTCGTTTTAAAAATTACTCTTTCTAATACAAAGTCATTGGGGAGCAGAGACTTTTCAGGTATGAAGAATACCAGGGTAGCAACCAGTATTTTATAGTGTGCCAGTCTGTCATGAGACAAACTCACAGACACACCTCATGCTCAAGTCATTACAGAACAATAAAGAATGTGATGATAAACACATGTTAAAGAGTTTAGGAGGAAACCATAGAACAATACCCAAGTAGTATCTTCAAATGTCTGGTGCTAGTCATTTAATATTCTGTGGACTGAAGTGTTTAATACTGTGCTTGGAGGAAAAAAGAAGAACACTGCACAACAGCACCCAGTCCATGTTGCAACTATAAAGCATGAGGGAGGGAGCATCCTGAATTGTAGTTGCTTTTTGGTCTCAGGACCTGCACAGTTTGCTATTATTGAGGGAACCATTAATTAAAAACCGAGTAAAGAGTTTTACAGGAAATCTGTCTGTCAGCTGAAGCTTAGTGGAGGATGGGTGATATAATAAGACAGTGTTTTGAAACCCAGGTAAATCAACTGCAGAATGGCTTAAACAGAATAAAATTTGTGTTCTGCAGTGGCCAAGTCAGAGTCTATGAATTGGATGGCATGATCTGAAGAGATCGAGCTGCCCTCAAAAAGAGTACATCTTACAAATGAAGATTGCAGTTTTTTTAAGGAGGAAATATCTAAAATTCCTGATTAGCAGCTATAGGAAATATTTGGTCGAGGTAATTTCTGTTAAAAAGAGGTTCTACCAGTTACTTAATACAAGAATTCACATACTTTTTCCACTTGAAATGCTTAAATGATGTATTCCTTTCGACAAGAATAATTACGGTTGTTTGTGTGTGATTACTTTAAGCAGATTGTATTTGCCTATTATTGAGACTTAGTTAAAGGTCACACCATATTTTTGTGAGTAATTAAATCTAGGTAATTGCAAAGGGTTCACAAAAGCTTAATTACAGTTGTATGTACCAGCATGACACAGTGCTTTGAGCAAACAATTTTGGCCCATTGTTAAGGATACCTTTTTTTCCAGGATGCTCAGATTAGTCCCATAATGTTTGTGCAAAACAGTTTTAAAATTTGACAGTGTCTCATTTAGATTGCAATCAGAGCTTTGCCCAGGTTTATTCTAAGGGCGCTGTTTATTTTTATCCTTGTGCCGCTCCAAGGTTACTTTTGTCTTTTCTTTAGGATCATTGTCTTGCTGAGAGAATCACTTTTGTCAATGCTTAATTTTTTTCAGCAGACTGGTTCTGTTGCAGTATGTCATTGCATTTTCCACTAACAGTTTATCTTTCATTTTAAACACATGTCTAGTCCCTTCTGGTAAAAAGCAGCCGCACATCATAATGCTGCTTCCATCTCACTTCACTGTAGTTGTCATGTTTTTTGAGAAGTGGGCAGAGTTACATTAGTGCCACACATATCCCTTTGAACTTTGTCCAAAAATGTCTGTCTTGGTCTCTTATCACACCACAAAACCTTTACAACATCCCAATTGGTTAACTCTCATGCTTTTTTTTTTTTTTTTGTAAACTCCAGACATGCTTTCAGTTATTGTGAAGTAGTGGCTTTTTTGGTCTTAACCTCTCCTTCAGGCTGATGCTGTGTTTGTCAGTTTGTTTGACTGCTGTACTTTTACTTCAGGTTTTGTCACTGAGCTCTGTCGATCCTTGAAAGTCTGTTTGTTATGAGGGATAACCTTTTTCAGGGCAGCGTCTGGATGGTTTGGCATAAATTTCACTTTTTTGGATTTTCATTTTCAAGATTCACAACTTGGAAAATGACCCCATAACTGTGGGGCTTTATTTCAGAAAATGTGTCAATTATTTTAATGATTCACCGGTGGATGCTAATTGTGATCCAACTGTGTTCTCATTAGGCCATTATTTTTTTAGCTGTTTAAACTTGGAGTTTTCAAAAGACATGGACTAAATGCTTATGCAAATAGCACACCGTTTGTACCTTGTGGCAGACGGCTGGGGATTCAGCCCAGCCGGGACACCTGGAAGGACCAGGAGAGGGACAATACCTCCCCTGGGCCACGAGAGGGCAGCCACTGTTGGGGGCGCCTGGATAATTATAGAGCCCTGGAAGGGAGGTCATCAGGAAGCACCTGGAGCACATCTAGGTGAACTATAAAAGAGGCCGCCTCACTCCATTCAAGGAACCAGAGTTGGGTGGAAGAGGATGGAGCTTGCGAGGAGTGGAGTAGAGACAGCAATAGAAAGACAAAAAAAGGACTGTGAGCCACTATTGTGGGATGGTGCACTGACTGTATTGTGTGAGCAGGTGCAGAAGGAATTAAAAGTGTGTGTTTTCAACATCTGGCTGTCTCAGTGTCTGTCTGTGTCCAGGCTTCTTTCACAACCTTAAGATTTTTTTTCTTGTCATAAAACAACATTACATTAAAAAACATATTCTGAGTTTCAGTGCTTTGAAATAAAAATATGACAGAGAAGAAAATTTTAGTGTAGAATTTGTTTAGTAAAATTAGAGAATCTGAACACTTTTGAAACATACTCTTTTGTATTTAGATGAGATTTTAGACTAATCAGTCCAAGAGAAAGCAGTAAAATTCAGTCATTCATCACACATTGAGTGGAATTCTATGCCAATACTCTTTCCCTTGTCTTTCTGATTGTATTGAAAAAAATACAAGCAACTGTTTTATACTGACCATCGGACCTTACTCCTTTTCTATGTTAACTAATGTTGTCTTATTTTAATTTCTTATTTTGTCTTTTATTTTTCTTTTCTTCATTATGTAAAGCACTTTGAGCTACTTTTTATATGAAAATGTGCTATATAAATAAATGTTGTTGTTGTTGCTTTTTCTTTGGGCACTAACTGACTGGAGACAAAGTCAATGACTGTATCTGAAAATGCAGCTCAAAAGCAGTGTAATTTCTTTGAATATTTACAAAGTGTGCCATTTGTAAGAGAAATCTGTAAATAGTGCTTTTTTCAATAACAAAATAATAAAGTGGAAATGCTGAAGGAAACTCTGGAGGCAGCTGATAGGTACCGGCAGGCCAAGCGGAATGTGGCTTTGGTGGTTGCTGAGGCAAAAACTCGGGCGTGAGAGGAGTTTAATAATAATAATAATAATTCATTACATTTATATAGCGCTTTTCTCAGTACTCAAAGCGCTATCCACACAGGGAGGAACCGGGAAGCGAACCCACAATCTTCCAGTGTCTCCTTACTGCAAAGCAGCAGCACTACCACTGCGCCACCTGTGAGTTTGGGGAGGCCATGGAGAACGACTTTCGGACGGCTTCGAGGAGATTCTGGTCCACTGTCCGGCGTCTCAGGAGGGGGAAGCAGTGGAGTGTCAACACTGTATATGGTGGGGATGGTGCACTGCTGACCTCGACTCAGGATGTTGTGGGTCGGTGGGGGGAGTACTTCGAAGACCTCCTCAATCCCACTAACATGCCTTCCAATGAGGAAGCAGAGCCTGGGGACTCGGAGGTGGGCTCCCCCATCTCTGGGACTGAGGTCACCGAGGTGGTCAAAACACTCCTTGGTGGCAGGGCCCCGGGGGTGGATGAGATACGCCCGGAGTTCCTCAAGGCTCTGGATGTTGTAGGGCTGTCTTGGTTGACACGTCTGTGCAACATCGCATGGACATCAGGGACAGTGCCTCTGGATTGGCAGACTGGGGTGGTGGTCCCCCTCTTTAAGATAAAGGGGACCGGAGGGTGTGTTCCAACTACAGAGGGATCACACTCCTCAGCCTCCCTGGAAAAGTCTATTCGGGGGTTCTGGAGAGGAGGGTCCGTTGGATAGTTGAGCCTCGGATTCAGGAGAAACAGTGTGGTTTTCGTCCTGGTTGTGGAACAGTGGACCAGCTCTCCACCCTTAGCAGAGTCCTGGAGGGTGCATGGGAGTTCGCCCAACCAGTCTACATGTGTTTTGTGGACTTGGAAAAGGTATTTGACCGTGTCCCTCGGGGAATCCTGTAGGGGGTACTCCGAGAGTATGGGGTACCGGACCCCCTGATAAGGGCTGTTCGGTCCCTGTACGATCGGTGCCAGAGCTTGGTCCGCATTGCTGGCAGTAAGTCGAAACCGTTTCCAGTGAGAGTTGGACTCCGCCAGGGCTGCCCATTGTCACCAATTCTGTTCATAACTTTGATGGACAGAATTTCTAGGCACAGCCAGGGCGTTGAGGGGGTCCGGTTTGGTGGACTCAGGATTGAGTCACTGCTTTTTGCAGATGATGTTGTAACGCCTTGGGATTCCCCTGGAAGAGCTAGAAGAAGTGGCCGGGGAGAGGAAAGTCTGGGCATCTCTGCTCAAGCTGCTGCCCCCACGACCCGACCTCAGATAAGCGGGAGACAATGGATGGATGGATGGACAAATAATAAAGGGGTTTTTACAGCTTAGTCGTAGATATTGATGTTTTTTTCCTGACATTCAATTCGCGGTATCGTTTGATTCAAAATTAAACAAGGCATAGATATACCTGTTGACTCAGGAAATGCTTAGCAGTACAGAGTTCTGCATCTGAGAAATATACAAAAACATTGATTAAATTGTGAATTACAGAAAGGACTGTTTTGAAATTGTTTTGCTGGTATAATAGAGAAGTAATCTATGTCAGTTTATAGTTTCAAATCCATCAATTTTGTACATCTACTTAAAAGAATTTTGCAGTGTCTGTTATTTCTGTGTGTTAAAATAGTTAACCATCCATCCAGTCATCCATTTTCTGAAAGCAGTTAGTACCATTATCACCTGTACAGAGTACAGTGAAATTCTTTTTCTTGCCTGAAGTTGTTGATTTACTGCCACTGACACTGTGTAACCCTGAGCAAGCCACTTGACCTGTCTGTCTTCTAATGGGGAAAAAGTAAAGAATGTAACCAATTGTGTCATAAATGTTGTAAGTCACTTTGGATAGAAGGTGTTGGCCACATAAATAAATGTAAATGTAAATGCATGTCCATCTATCATGCAACAAGTTGCCACTTTAAAGAGCCTAGTCCATTGCAGTCTGGTATCTTTCAGGGGGCCTGGCTATGTGGCACATAGCAAGAACATACTTGGGAGTTGTTTTCAGTTGAAAACAGATCTTACATATACTTTACTTTTTTGTTTCTATGGGAGTATTGCAGAAATAGCCCTTTAATGTCTGGTTTGCAGTGTCTATGCATACATAAATATTTTGTAATGCAAGTTTTATTAGGTACAAGGCAGGAATGTACCCTGGATAGGATACCAGTGATTCTCGGGTCAAACACACATACAGGGTGGGATATGACAGGAATCTGAGTATCTAGAAAAGAAACGTGTGGGTACAGGGAAAATGTACCTGTATCACTGGTGGTGTGAAACAGCTGCTTTAAAATCCATCTCTCAACAATTGTTTTAAATAAATACAATTTTGAAGCAGATACTCAAAGCTGTTGGTTATTTGTGCTTTTTGGGGTTTATTACCCTTTCTCACCAGTTACCAATAAACTTACCCCATATACAGTACTAGCTGTAGATAGATAGATAGATAGATAGATAGATAGATACTTTATTAATCCCAATGGGAAATTCACATTCTTCAGCAGCAGCATACTGATACAATAAATAATATTAAATTAAAGAATGATAATAATACAGGTGAAAAAAAACAGACAATAACTATGTATAATGTTAAATATTAACGTTTACCCCCCCTGGTGGAATTAAAGAGTCGCATAATTTGGGGGAGGAACGATCTCCTCAATCTGTCTGTGGAGCAGGACAGTGACAGCAGTCTGTCGCTGAAGCTGCTCTTCTGTCTGGAGATGACATTATTTAGTGGATGCAGTGGATTCTCCATAATTGATAGGAGCCTGCTGAGCGCCCTTCGCTCTGCCACAGATGTTAAACTGTCCAGCTCCATGCCAACAATAGAGCCTGCCTTCCTCACCAGTTTGTCCAGGCGTGAGGCGTCTTTCCTCTTAATGCTGCCTCCCCAGCACACCACTGCGTAGAAGAGGGCGCTCGCCACAACTGTTTGATAGAACATCTGCAGCATCTTATTGCAGATGTTGAAGGAAGCCAGCCTTCTAAGGAAGTATAACCGGCTTTGTCCTTTCTTGCACAGCGCATCAGTATTGGCAGTCCAGTCTAATTTATCATCCAGCTGCACTCCCAGATATTTATAGGTCTGCACCATCTGCACACAGTCACCTTTGATGATCACTGGGTCTATGAGGGGTCTGGGCCTCCTAAAATCCACCACCAGCTCCTTGGTTTTGCTGGTGTTCAGGTGTAGGTGGTTTGAGTCGGACCATTTAACAAAGTCATTGATTAGGTCCCTATACTCCTCCTCCAGCCCATTCCTGATACAGCCCACGATAGCAGTGTCATCAGCGAACTTTTGCACATGGCAGGACTCCGAGTTGTATTGGAAGTCCGATGTATATAGGCTGAACAGGACCGGAGAAAGTACAGTCCCTTGTGGCGCTCCTGTGTTGCTGACCACAATGTCAGACGTGCAGTTCCCAAGACGCACATACTGAGGTCTGTCTTTAAGATAGTCCACGATCCATGCCACTAGGTATGAATCTAATCCCATCTCTGTCAGCTTGTCCCTAAGGAGCAGAGGTTGGATTGTGTTGAAGGCGCTAGAGAAGTCTAGAAACATAATTCTTACAGCACCACTGCCTCTGTCCAAGTGAGAGAGGGATCAGTGTAGCATATAGATGATGGCATCTTCCGCTCCCACCTTCTCCTGATATGCAAACTGCAGAGGGTCAAGGGCGTGTTGAACCTGTGGCCTAAGGTGGTGAAGCAGCAGCCTCTCCATGGTCTTCATCACATGTGATGTCAGAGCAACAGGCCGAAAGTCATTCAGCTCACTAGGACGTGATACCTTTGGGACTGGGGTGATACAAGATGTTTTCCAAAGCCTCGGGACTCTCCCCTGTTCCAGGCTCAGGTTGAAGATGCGCTGTAGAGGACCCCCCAGCTCCGATGCACAGACCTTCAGCAGTCGTGGCGATACTCCATCTGGACCCACTGCTTTGCTGGCACGAAGTCTCCTCAGCTCTCTGCTCACTTGCGCTGTTGTTATTATGGGTGGGGATGTTTTTCCTATGCTGGTATCAGCAGAAGGATGTGTGGAGGGTGCAGTACTCCGAGGTGAGAGTGAGAGTGGGTTAGGGTGGTGAAACCTGTTAAAAAAGTTGTTCATTTGGTTTGCTCTCTTCACGTCTCTCTCAATGGTGGTACCCCGCTTCGAGCTGCAGCCAGTGATGATCTTCATCCCATCCCACACTTCCTTCATGCTGTTATTCTGCAACTTCTGCTCCAGCTTTCTCCTGTACTGCTCCTTCGCCGCCCTGAGTTGGACTCGGAGTTCCTTCTGCACGCGCTTGAGCTCATGCTGATCACCGTCTTTAAAAGCCCTTTTCTTCTGATTCAAAAGGCCCTTGATGTCACTTGTAATCCATGGCTTGTTGTTAGCATAGCAGCGTACTGTTCTTACTGGAACTACAATGTCCATACAGAAGTTGATGTAGTCAGTAGTGCAGTCAACAACTTCCTCAATGTTCTCATTATGAGATCCCTGCAGGATATCCCAGTCTGTAGTTCCAAAAAGTTCTCTCAGAGTATTCTCAGCCTCCGGGGTCCACTTCCTGAATGATCGTGTGGTTACAGGTAGGACTCTAACTTTTGGTTTATAGTGAGGCTGAAGCTGAACCAGGTTATGATCTCCTTTCCCAAGCGCAGGCAGCGGGGTGGCGCTGTATGCGTCTTTAACGTTTGCATACAGTAAATCAATAGTCTTATTTCCCCGGGTGTTACAGTCCACATACTGGGAGAATGCAGGCAATGTTTTGTCCAGCGTCACATGGTTAAAGTCTCCAGCGATTAGCACAAGCGCCTCAGGGTGCTGCGTTTGTAACTTAGCAACAGCGGAATGGATGATGTCACTCGCTGACTCCACGTCTGCCCGAGGAGGAATGTATACAATAACAACAATGACATGTCCAAACTCTCTGGGCAAATAGTAGGGACGTAAACTTACGGCCAACAGTTCGATATCCCTGCAGCAAGTGGAGATTTTGACGTTAACATGTCCAGAGTGACACCACCGTGTATTAACATAGAGAGCGAGTCCTCCTCCTTTGTGCTTACCACAGGTACTTGCATCTCTGTCCGCTCTAACTGTGCTAAACCCGGGTAGCTCCACGTTGGCATCTGGGATGGTGTTATTTAGCCACGTTTCGCAGAAACACAACAAACTGCATTCTCTGTAGGTCCTTACATTTTTCACCAGCGCAGTCAGTTCGTCGATCTTATTTGAGATTGAGTTTACATTCTCCAGAATCACAGAAGGCACCGAAGGCTTGAAACGCCACTTTCTCGCAAGCCGCTTCTTTTTTAGCTTAGTGCCGGCTCTGCTGCCACGATACCGCCTTCTTACCTCGTCGGGTAAATATGGAACCACACCGGCACTGGCATTTGTTCTCAGCGCCCGAAGTTGAGTACTTGAATAGGCGAGTCTCGGCGTGTAAAAATCCATGCCCACGTTGTAAAAGTAAGTGTGTCCAGGGAAGGAATCCACATAAAATAAAGTGGTAGGAGTGATCAATAAATAAAAATAGAAAAATAAAAGTAGAAAAGTACACATACATATACAGTCATACACGGAGCTGCTGAAAAGGCTGCCACTCACGGCGGCGCCGGATGCAAGAGTAGTATGAGGACTGTTGTCTGTACTGCTTTAATAGTTTTTTTTTCTGAGTTCAGCTAGATTGGCTGGCAGTTTTGAAGGGCCAGAGCTGAAGTTTTTAACAGCTTGATTATCTTGTAGATATCAGACATCTTCAGTTGCCTTTTACAATTTGCAAGAGGGATTGGCCTACCATAGATACGCTCAAAACAGGAAACACTTATTAGGAGAAATCTCCCGTTCCCAAAAGTGGTTTACTGCTGGAATGTCATACTTGTTTAGCTTTCAGTGAACACCACATTTGCTACTAATCTATGATGAATTATGAACCCTAGATTTCTCATTGCCAAGAATGCTGGCTTGAAGAAAACATTATTTGAATAACTTACAAAAAAAATAAATCCTTATTTTACAGTTGTAAGATTTGTTTACACCTTCTGCCACCATTTCCTTGTATGGCTACTGTAATTTGTAACAATATTTTGTAACTAGCTTTCCCCAGCGGCTCCCCCTGCGTTGTAGTGAAGGGCCCCGTCCGGCTCCCTTCTCCTGATGTTCTGCTTCCCCCTCCTCTTGGCCCGTAGCCTCTGTCTCGGATTAGCACGAATATATTGCTCCTGCAAGTGAACTATGATTCTTAGCATAATGAGAGAAATCGCAAAATCAGTCGGAATGTTCAAGCAAATTATAGGAAAAAAAAACGATTTAAATCCGTTAAGTTGTTCTCTCATTCACTAGCTAAGCGGAGGTAAGGAACGCCCCGAGGCTGGCGCGTGAGTGAGGAGGGCCCCGCCCCCTCAACCTTGGCCCGCTGCGTGTCTCTCGGATTCGCAAAAATAACTCGATACCACAAGCGAACTATGATGCTTAGCGCGATGAGAGAAGTCACAAAATCAACCCGAATGTTCAAGCAAATTAAAAAAAAACCCAATCTAAATCTGTTAAGTAGTTCTCTCGTGAAAAGTGGACAGACATACAGACAGCAGATAGATGTTGGATTTTATATATACAGAGATGAAAGTTTGAGCTGCTACAGTATTATGTTCATCCATTCATTTTCTAAACCCACTTTTCATTACAGGGAAACAGGTATTTTAATTAGCAGATGTCTTTATCGAGATGTAATTAACAGGCCAACTCCAGACCAGGGCCAGACAGCCTGAAGCTGCTGAATGAGCTGCAATTATTTTTTAATTTACTTTCTATCTTTGGCAAGGATTGTTCACCAAATACTAGCCAATTCCCAAACATGATATGTGCTATCATCACTTTTTGATTTTGCTTCTCCTCATAAGATGTTTTTCTGGCTATATTGTCAAAATCAGATGTATCATACTTAATTTTGAGGTTATTTACATGGAAAAAGATCATCTTTTGTTAAAAGATGATCTTGTTTTATTGGTTGCTACACTGTAGATAAAAATTATGCTGCTCTTTTGGGTTGTCTTAAATGAAATGCAGGTCAAAAGATAATTGTAAAAGTGATTTCACAACTGTGATACTGTGCTTTTTATTCACTATACAGTAATCTGTTGAAACGTTGCTACATCAAATTAACATTTTTTTCTCTATCTTGCAATATTTTTTAACTTTTATACAGGCTGGCATTAATTAGGCAGTTTCCTAATATTTAATGATTATCACTTTTTTAAGCTCACAAAAACCTTGGTCAAATCAAGATATAATTTTATAGAAGATACAGTGACTATGATATGAAGGTGGTGAATCCAAAAAATGTTTACACTTTTGAAAATTCTGCGGTATCAAGAAGAACTGGTTTTAGAAGACAATGCTATTTTAAATAAACTAGTTTACATAGGCAATATGTTGAAATGTATTTGCCTGCAGTCAGTGCTGCATGTCAGTTATCGTTTGTTTGTAATTATTTTTCAGAACGGTTTAATTTTGAGGTATGCGTGAAGCCACTGAGTCACTTCTTAAACAGTGGAAGAGCAGAAGTACCCTAAGTTCTTGTCTATAAGCCGGACTCATGTATTAGCCGGAGACCAAAAATCATACGAATTTTTAAAATAAAATCGTATCATAGATAAGCCGGACTCATGGATAAGCCGAACGTACTATAACCTATAACTAATAGAAGGGAGGGAGGTCAGTGGTCTCACTCGCGCCCATTTAATTTCTTTAAGGGGGGAGAGAGTGTGAGATATTGCCGTCTCTCTCACTCCCCGCATGGCGCGGTTGGAGCGGCCGGAGCGTGTTCTTTCTGCTCTGGGCGTCGCCGAGTCAACACGAGCGCGTAGCGGTCATTTAAATTGTGATTTTATATGTAAGCATATTTAAATATATATCGCGGATTTCTGCGGACAATGGGTCTTTTAATTTCTGGTACATGCTTCCTCAGTTGGTTTGCCCAGTTGATTTCATACAAGGGACGCTATTGGCAGATGGCTGAGAAGCTACCCGGCTTACTGTTCTCTCTCTCTCTTGCGCTGACTATCTGTGATCCTGACGTATGGGGATTGAGCAGGGGGGCTGTTTGCACACCTAGACGATACGGACGCTCGTCTAAAAATGCTGAAAGATTATCTTCACGTTGCTATCTTTTGTAAAGCTGATTCCTGAAAAGACATGCTGCACAGTGCTTCGCATACTTAAAAGCTCGAAGGGCACGTATTGATTTTTGACTGAAAAACAAACTCTCCCTCTCTCTCTCTTTGTCTGCTCCTGACGGAGGGGGTGTGAGCTGCCGCCTTCAACAGCTTTGTGCCGCGGTGCTTCGCATACTTAAAAGCCAAACAGACATATTGATCTGTTTGCTTCACTCCTTTGAAGAGGAAGATATGTTTGCATTCTTTTAATTGTGAGACGGAACTGTCATCTCTGTCTTGTCATGGAGCACAGTTTAAACTTTTGAAAAAGAGACAAATGTTTGTTTGCAGTGTTTGAATAACGTTCCTGTCTCTCTACAACCTCCTGTGTTTCTGCGCAAATCTGTGACCCAAGCATGACAATATAAAAATAACCATATAAACATATGGTTTCTACTTCGCGGATATTCTTATTTCGCGGGTGGTTCTGGAACGCAACCCCCGCGATGGATGTATAAGCCGGACTTATGTATAAGCCGATATTCTATTTTTTCATTTTCACAACTTTTTTCCTTAGATAAGCCGCGGCTTATTGACAAGAACTTAGGGTACTTTCTGAAAATCTTACAAAACCTCATCATATATTCTATCTCTTCCACAGATGCTATAGATGGTTTGCTTCATTTGTAGTTTTTAACTGTGAGCATTCTGTCTTGTTGTTTGTGCAACTTGTTCTATGGGCCTAGATATGTAATTTAAAAGTTTTTTTGTCTTGCTTTAAACTCTGTGAGAATATAATACTTTCCCAACATTCTTGATACCATCATTATTTCTTTTACTTTGTTGTTTAGATTATTGGGAATGATTATGCAGTACTTTGTCTTCAATTTTTTTCCATCTGCATGAGACCAATTGTAGCAGAGCCTTTCACACTGAAATTAGAATCTGATTCACTAATATTACAAATATTCACAAATATTACAATATTACAGAAGCACAAATAAGGGTATTCTAGAAAAAGTATTTAACACCATTCTTTCATGGAGTAAGCCTCCTACATGGACTGTGCCAGATATTAATTTTCAAAGATTATGATGGATTTGTTTTTATTATCAGCTTTTTTCAATAAACAGTATGTGATTACACACTGATTTATAGTATTAACCTGCACAAAGAAAGACAAAATTTTGTTCAGCCACCTGTCAAGCTAATCATCTTGAATCCTGTAACAAGGATAGGGCCAACATTGCTGATCTTGTCTCTCTTTTTATTACCATTGACTGCTGGAGAGGCCAGATAAACCGTGTGCTTTTCATCATTGGTATAGTATTGTACTGTGGGGTTTTCAGGACAAGTGTGTACAATAATAGCGTCCTTGTGATCAATAAAGACCTGCGTAAAATTTAATTTTTATCACAGATAAAGAAAGCAAAGTCTGAGCCATCTTAAGTAGTCATGCTGTGCATGTTCAATAAAACACATGCATGTTCTACAATTTTTCATGGCTGACTTTAACTCTGTGGTTTGTTAGATGGGTATTGAGGAAATATTAAACATAGATTTGTATTAGGGATATATTATTATAATGGATAAAAAACACTATATCTATAGCTGTCAGTGTTTGACAAAGTGTTATGTTAAATGAACACGGGGCCAATTTTACAGTTGAGTTTATAATACTGGCACTGGTAATCTACTGATTTCTGGTTTGTCAGATGGCCAAACACATAACTGGTATGATTATGTGTGGTAACAGAAATAAATTTATTACATCAATAAATTATTACCTTTTTTAAAATAAGCATAAAGATATCTTATCAACATACAGTATATATAGTACTACTGTGTGCAGTAGTAAGACATTTGTATTTTAAAATTATATTGTAGCAGTCATCAACACCGTCATTGTGGAGTATAGGAGCTTTTGCATTTCTGCCAAGGATTATAGCATTAAAAATTAAAGTTAGGATTAATTGGTAATTCTAAACTGGCTTAGTGTGAGTATGTCATGCAGTGGTTTAGCATCCTGTCCAAAGATAATTCCTATGACCATTTCTTTCAGGTTAAGACGTGGATTCTTGCTGCCTTATAATTGAAAATGCAAATATGGAAATTGAATGCACATTGTGTAGGACTGGGTAATAAAAATGAGATGTTAAAGAAAGGATATTATACCACACCATGCATCTACAAAATGTAATAGAAGTTGAAAATCGATGCCATGCTGAAATAGATAAATACAGGTGAAAATAGAAAGTTTATCTATTGAGCCTCAATGTGTGCTTGATGTAGAGTAAACAGAAAGGATTTACAGTTAAAAGGCACATGAGCAAAGGAAGTTAGAGAGGATGCAGTGTCTTGGAAGGCAAAACGGGTGTGAAAGTTACATATGTATCAAAGATACAATAAACAGTAAGGTTAAAATGCTTGTCTTTACTTGGGACTGAGGACGTTTGTGAGTCAAGCTTAAAAAAGTTAAGTTTTTGTTTTCCTTGGATTGAGATCTTTTAATCCTTTGTGATGGAAGGTGTACAATTGGGATTATAATGAAGAGAAAGCAAGTGTGCTGCAATGGACTATCTCTCTCATGTTTCTTGCATCAATCTTTTCTTTCACTTGAACTGCTGGAGTCTCTATGGAAGAAACACTGTAAATAAAGTTATTTGAAATGCAGCAAGTTCACCATGAGATACTAAAATGTCCAGAACCAGATATCACCAGTATCGTTAGAGGCATAGTTCTGTGTGATGTAGTGACTCCTACTACCCAAGTATTTTCAGTGTGATGAGAACTGTGCAACAGTTCATGAAATAATCCAGATACAAACTGATGAAAGTGATTTATGATAGAGTCTTTAAATTATTTTGTGAATGATGAAATTGATGGTGTCAGTTACCTCTTTCATTCATAGATAAAATCAGTATTACTGGGTTAACTATTCCAGGAAAGTATTAGGGTTTGCATGCTCAAATATATAAGGTTAACACATTAAAGTCCCTTTTAGATGGGCCAGTACCATTTACAATGCATGCAAATAGGTTTCAATTTGATTATAACCTGAAAACCTTGTCTTACTTTTTCCAGTGCATTTGTAATTTGTCATCTTTTACAGTTTTTAGAATTTGTCTTCTGATTGACAATATAAGCCAAAACACAGTGGCTACTTTATTTCAAGGTCCATTCAGAATTTTCTAATAGCTAGCTTTGCAAAGCAAATACAATGCTACAGCTTGTGGAAATGAACACCATTAGCTTGCCTGTGTTAGTGACACTGTATTTAAAATACAGCTTTTGTTAACTTTTTATTATAAACGTTATTTCATAAATTGATTGAGGATGAAGGAATTACAGAAGGTCATGCGGATGTTCTTTGAAACTGCCAGGATACTGACCCTACACTTTTGTTCATACATTACCTCAACCCTGTAATTTAAACAGTCTTCATGTGTGATAAGGACAAGTGATGGTGAAAGGTCCTTGCAGTAGTGCATTATACTTGTAAATGTGGGGTGAAGTGAATTCTGCAACAGAGGGGGTTGAAGTCTGTGTGGATGTGAGATATGTCCCACGTTTTTTAGGATGTATGCATAATGGAAGCCCTGACTGAGGTGCTTGCAAGAAATCAATTTATTTTTCCTTTGCTAATTTTTATCTGGAGGTTGTGTTCTAGAATGTTTTTAGTAATAAATGAAGAGGTTATAATATAGTCTTATCACATTCAGTAAATTTAAAATTCAAACAATGTAGACTCAATGCAAATGCATTGACTATATACTAATTTTAGTGTATGATTTTTAAGCACTTGACATAATACTGGTAAACAGAGTGACAGAAATATTCTTTTTTAACACACATATTTATCAAGGTCAACTACTTTGACATAACACAACATAACATTCTAAACATTAACAGTACATTTAAAAAATATATATTCTTTTTCTCGCCTTCATGATCTATAGTATATGTTTTATAGTATAGTTTTTCAATTATCTCTTGCTTTCATTTATTAAAAAGAATGCAATTTTTAAGTATTTATTTGTTGTGTGCTGTGTCATTGAGTATGTACTGCATTATGAAAGCAATTTGGGTTTTCCTTTGTTTCTGCAATAATTGCAAGCTTTCTCTAATGTTTGGTAACACTAGAAATACATTCATACATATTAAACAAGATTGTTGTTCAGTGATTATTAATGTTGTTAATCATTTTTGTGACTACTGATGTCAATTTCCTATTCTTGTTGATTCACTGTGTTTATTTCTTAGCTAAATGAACTCAATCAAAAGTAAATATTCTGCAGCTGATTAATAAGTAGGATTGATTAAGCAAAGTAGATCCCATCCTAATCAGTTTTACTCTCTATGATTTAGAGTTACTGTAATCAGAATAAAGAGGATAACATCAAAATCTGAGTCTTGAAATGATTTTGCAGCTTTCATCAAAAACATGATGGTTGCTTCAGTATAACAAACAGTAAATATATTTAATATTTAACAAGAACCCTTCTCCATTATTAAAGTACAACTCTCATTACTGGCTTCTGTCTGATTGTTTTGCAAGTTCTGAGAAAGCTAACAAAGCTTGATTGCAGAAATAATTTGCGATTCATTATTTTGTTCCTTATAATTAACTCATGTGAAAGCCATTCATTTCAAAAATCACTAGTTAAAACAGTGTTTCAGTTGCTGCTTTCATCTGCTTTTGTTTGGTTGGTATTTTAGGGCAGAGTTATTTGAACTTCTTGAAATTGCTCTTTTTTAAATAATAAAAAGGTGCCTTTTCTGTCATTGCTTCTCAGTATACTGGGGCTCTTATTCCGTTTTTGGTTGGATTGTCTTTACTGTGGACCTTGGAAGTTATGTTTTTCATCAAATAAGTATCCAGTTGTGGGAGTGGATGTGGGTTGATTAGTATCTGCACTAATGTGAATAGTTTCTTACGCAGTTTCACATCAAATTGGAATATATCTGAATTCTTGTTGTGGAAAAAATGACAGTGTAGAATGCTTTTGTATAGGAGGAACTTTCTCAGTTACCATGCAAGCTTTTTTAAAAGCAAAAATGATACAGTCAACATATTTTCATGTCTGATATAAATAAAGTTATCGAATATGCAGTTTGGTAGGCAATGGAATAACACTTTAGAATCGGGACAGCTGAGCATGCTTTCATTCTCTGGAGTACACATTTCTCTTGGCTCTTGGACACTAGTAAATCTTGGGGGCTGAACATTTAAAAAGGATAAGGGTTATATTCTGATTGAGTTTCTTAGGAGAGTTATTACCTTTGTGATGTTCCCTTGGAAAGGATATTTATAAGCGTCTTGTCATGAAGTGTTTGAGAAAATCCTGTCATGAAGAATTGTATAGGAAGCTTCCAGGGAGTCTTTTCATTAGACAGATGAGAGTCCAAAACTCTTAGAGGCCGTTTTATTTGCTGACTGCTACAAAAGATTTTTCCAAAGATCATTGCATGAATATTTCTAGAGTGGTTTAGGAGTCACCAACAACAATTTGTTTTCTACAAGGAAATGAGTCAATAAAGTGTTTGTTTGTTCTAGAAAGTTGCTGTTACCAGTGTTCCCAGAAGGAGGTATTACATCTCGCAGGGGACTCTGGATATCATTGAGAGGAGTCGCAGGGTATGGCTTGATGGCAACTCCTGTCTGTACAGGGAACTGAGAAGGATGGCTGTGAGGGCTCTGAGGGGAGAAAAGAAGGCATTCGTTAGAGGAATCTGTGAGCAAGTGACACACCATCTATGGTCTAGTGCAGTGTTTCCCAACCTTTTTTGAGCCACGGCACATATTTTACATTAGAAAAATCCCATGGCGCACCACCAAACAAAAATGTCACAAAAAGTATATGTAATGAAATACTGTATAATGATCTTCTAGTTTCAATTTACTCACAATTTAAAAGTTTAGTTGAACTTTATGCTGATATACACGCAGGAATTGAAGAAAGACACACACGAAGATCTTCTTCAACAGCTCTGAGTCTCTCTCTTTTTTTAGTTTTTATAGCAGTCATGCTTGAAAAGCCAAGCTCACATGGGTAGGTTGTGGAAAATGGGAGCAGGGCTGAAATAGCTCTGCTTGCCAGAATGGGGAACTCCTTGGCAGCAGTCAGCCAAAAACTGTCCAAAGGTAGATCAGCAAAGCTCAGCTTTAAACCACGATTTTCTCTCAGTACAGTAAGTTTCTCCTGCAAAGTCATGTCCTTTCCAACTGCGATTGAGCTGTATGGGTTCCTAACCCAGTCAAGGCAATCAGTGAAAACTGAAGGGAAATAAAATGACAACATCTGTTCAAGAGTTTTCAAATGCTTGCCTATTATCTCACACAGTGCAGGAATGTTGATACCTTGCCATTTCTGGGTGTGTGGGAACATGTCAAGGTTGGAACTTTTCACATGTTGTTGCCAGAGCTGCACCATTGAATGAAATCCATTTATTTTATCTGCACTTGTGAGCAGGTTTTCGTTTTCGGTCTTGCATCCGTGTGTTCAGGTCATTGAAATGTTGAAATATGTCTGCCAGATATGCCCGTCTTGAACACCACTCATCACTTGAAAGCAACTTAGCGTCATCACACCTCTCATTTGTCAAAAACACTTTTAGTTCCTCCCGCAGCTCATACACATGGGCTAAAACTTTGCCACGGGACAACCACCGGAGCAGTAGCACTTTATGCTCCGCTCCCATTTCCTCACACAATGATGCAAATACTACGGTGGGATGGCGCCCTGCCTGGGGTTTGTTTCCTGTCTTGCGCCCTGTGTTGGCTGGGATTGGCTCCAGCAGACCTCCAAGACCCTGTAGTTATAGCGGGTTGGATAATGGATGGATGATGCAAATATGTGACTTTTTACAGGTCTTGTCTTCACAAAGTTTACAATGCGCACAACATCATCCGGGCGGCACGGTGGCGCAGTGGTAGCGCTGCTGCCTCGCAGTTAGGAGACCCAGGTTCACTTCCCGGGTCCACCCTGCGTGGAGTTTGCATGTTCTCCCCGTGTCTGCGTGGGTTTCCTCTGGGCGCTCCGGTTTCCTCCCACAGTCCAAAGACATGCAGGTTAGGTGGACTGGTGATTCTAAATTGGCCCTAGTGTGTGCTTGGTGTGTTTGTGTGTGTCCTGCGGTGGGTTGGCACCCTGCCTGGGATTGGTTCCTGCTTTTTGCCCTGTGTTGGCTGGGATTGGCTCCAGCAGAACCCCGTGACCCTCTGTTCGGATTCAGTGGGTTGGAAAATGGATGGATGGACAACATCATCCAATACAGGAGCTAGGTCTGCTGGTAATGTCTTTGCAACGAGTGCCTCACGGTGCAGAAAACAATGCGTCCCAATAACATCTGGATGTTGCTATTTCACTCTGCTTACAAATCCTTTGGTTCGCCCAAATATGGCAGCTGCTCCATCAGTGCAAACACTTATGCAGTTTTCCCACTTATGTCCTCCTTGTTCAAGGTACTTTGATACAACTCGAAAAATTTCCTCTCCTGTTGTTCTTTCTGGCAATTCCTTGCAAAACAGGAAGTTTTCTCTGATGGTGTCTCTGTCTACAAAGTGCACATTTTCCAAAAGTTGTGCATGTACACTGATATCCGTAGATTCATCGAGTTGCAATGCACATTTTCCACTGACGTGCAATTTTTCCAAAATGATCCCGTCAATGTCTGCAGACATGTCATCAATATGTGTGGCAGTTGTATTATTTGAGAGAGGGACTTGAGCTATTTCTTTAAGAGCGCCAGGGCTAAGCATCTCATTTACAATGATTTTGCAGGCAGGTAGTATTAATGTCTTTGCCACCGTGTGTAGCAGTTTTGATTTGGCGATGAGTTCAGCAACTTGGTAGCTAGTTTTGAGAGCTCTCTCGTTCGTCTTTGTGGTTTTCCTCACTAAAGCTGCCTGTTTCTTAGTCTGTTCACGAAGTTGAATAACATAGTCTGTGTTCTTGATTTGAAGTGATGGGTGTTTTGTTTGGAAATGGTGTTTAAGTTTGCTAGGAACCATGGCACTGTTGGACAGCTTTTCCCCACATACCAAGTACAACGGAATTGGCTCGATTGGTTCCCTGGTAAAAGTAAATCCAAAGGAAAGATAACTTTCATTGTATTGTCTTGAGCTCACCTTATTTGCTTTCTTCTGACCACTACTCATACTAGGGCCTCAATCTGGGTCACAATTTTCTCCAGAACCCAGTTCGGATTGTGTACTTTTTCTTTTCAGATATTTATCCATTGCTATCACTGCTGTCACAGCTGAAGCATCACTAATTCTTTTGTTTGAATGGCAACATGTAGATACACAGATTAATTAGCCATCTGCTGCCACCTAGTGGAATAGTATTTCATTATTCTGCCTGTCACTGTCGCATAGACTAATGAAGACAAATTATTTGCAGTAAAAAAATAATAATTTTCAGACCAATTAAGTGAAATTGGATAATTTCCAATTATAATTTTCACATAGACGAACGAAGACAAATTATTTGCAGTAAATAAATAATAATTTTCAGACCAATTAAGTGAAATTGGATAATTTTCCACGGTACACGTGATGATCTCTCACGGCACACTAATGTGCTGTGGCACAGTGGTTGGGAATCACTGGTGTAGTGATAAATATCCTGCATACAGAGGAATCAAAGCATTACACACAACCGAATTTGTTCCAGGGAGAGTCGCAGTCAGGGCGGCTGATGGCACGGTCCTCATGTATGACACTGCAATTGTGACCTGCAGGGCTGGCTACTTTGAGCAGCTGTTTAAAGCTGATCCTCTGGCTAGGATATTGGATATCTCTGGGTCCATGGTTCTTGAGGCCACAAAATAAGGAAACCATGCCTACAGTTGTTGTTGTTTTAGAAAGTGAAAGAGACTGTGCTGAGCAATGACTCAGACCTATAAAGGTATTTCTTGCTAACTGACCTTCTGTATATGCAGTATTTCCAGTGATGGTTAATAATTGTAAGTAGTATATTGACCTTTTGCTTTCTTTTAGGGTTCCAAAGTGACTTGCATATACTCTGTGTCATTTGCAGATTCTCTCAATCCAATTCAGGGTTGCAGGCTAGAACCTTTCCTGGCAGCATTAGTTATAAGACAGGACACAACCTTGAACAGGGCACCAGTTTGTGTATGTGTATATTGTAAACTGTACATATTATTGACTTTTTAAAAGCATTTTTAATGACTGAAGATGGTTTTAACAATTTTGGAAGTACTGCTTAATTTATGTAAGTAATATCCACAAGTCTGTTCATTTTTTACAAGCCATATCCCCTTGTTTTCCAACAATACGCCATTTAGCAGCTTGACTTATAAGACAGTGAAAATGAGTAAAGGGTGAGTGTTATACCTGTTTAAATAATACTATTTTTTTTTTTTTTTTGCAAATGAGTTAATTAATATAACCTAGCCACAGGCACAAACCAGTGTGTTTCTTCATGCTGGTCCCAATCCCAGATAAATGAGGAGTGTTACGTCAGGAACGGCATCTGGTGTAAAATTTTGCCAGATCAGTGTGCGGAAAACAATACAGATTTCCATACCAACTGGTTGAGGCCCAGGTTCACAACGGCCACCACCAGTAATGTTAGTCAACATCGTGCTGGCAGAAATTGGGCAACTGTTGGCTGAAGATGGAGAAGAAGAGGGGTAAGGCATGTCCAGTGACAGGAGGAGAGGAAGAAGGTTAAGAGAGTGGAAATGAGGGTAGGAACTTGGAATGTTGGCAGTAAGTCTGGAAAGGGGAGAGAGTTAGCTGATGTGATGGAGAGAAGGAAGTAAATTGTATGTGCAACAGACTAAATGGAAGGGGAAGTAAGGCCAGGTGGATTGGAGGTGGGTTTAAATTGTTCTATCATGATGTGGATGGGAGGAATAATGGGCTAATGGTTATCGTGAAGGAACAGTATGTCAAGAATATTTTAGAAGTGAAAAGGGTGTCAGAGTGATGATTATGAAACTGGAAATTGAAGGTATGTTGATGAATGTTGTTAGTGCATATGTCCCGCAAAGTTGGGTGTGCAATGGATGAAAAAGAAGATTTCTGGAGTGAGTTGGATGAAATGGTGGAGAGTGTACCCAAGGGAGAGAGAGTGGTGCTTGGTGCAGATTTCAGTAAACATGTTGGTGAAGTTAACAGAGGAGATGAGGAGGTGATGGGTAGGTATGGTGTCAAGGACAGGAATGCAGAAGGTCAGATGGTAGTGGATTTTGCAAAAAGGGTCGGCATGGTTGTGGTGAATACGTATATTACGTAGGGAGGAACATAGGGTGATGTACAAGATTGGAGGTAGATGGACACAGGGAGTAGAGGTGTCGAAGGCGGAATGAGTTTAAGTACTTGGGACCAACAGTACAGAGTAACGGGGAGTGTGGAAGAGAGGCAAAGAAGTGCTGGCAGGGTGGAGTGGGTGAAGAAGAGTGTCAGGAATGATTTGTGACAGATGGGTATCACCAAGAGTGAAAGGGAAGTTCTACATGACAGTAGTGAACCAGCTATGTTATATGGGTTGGAGTTGGTGGCACTGGCCAAAAAACAGGAGACAGGGCTGGAGGTGGCAGAGTTAAAGATGTTAGGATTTGTAACAAGTGTGTCGAGAATGGACAGGATTAGAAATTAGTACATTAGAGGGTCAGCAAAGGTTGAACGGTTTGGAGACTAAGTCAGAGAGGTGAGATTGCGTTGGTTTGGACATGTGCAGAGGGAGAGAGGCTGGATATATTGGGAAAAGGATGCTAAGGATAGAACTGCCAGGTAACAGGAAAAGAGGAAGGCCAAAGAGGAGGTTTATGGATGAGATGAGAGAAGACATGGAAGTGGTGGGTGTAACAGAGCAAGATGCAGAGGACAGGAGGATATGGAAAATAATGATTTGCTATGGCGACCCCTAACAGGAGCAGCTGAAAGAAGAAGAAGAAGTGTTAATTACCATAAATTACTGTTTTGTGGTTGGACAGATGGGGTGCATAATAATTTAATTAGTCTCCAAGATAGCTGTGGTTTTCAGGTTGTTTGTGCCAGTTGATAAAGAGCTTTGGATTATTTCAGAAAGCTGGCAAAACTTTTAGTGTGCGTATGTGTGTGTGTATGAGTATCCACTTGAAATTGAGCTTCATTCCTTCTGGGTTTGATTCCCATTTTGTACATCCCATGACACCAATCATGGGAAGAGCTGGCCCAAAAAATGGACATACGTTTTATATATTAAAAAGTGTATTTTAAAAATAATTACCTTATTTATTACAGTAACTGGTCATTTTCCAATAGTATTCCACTACTCCAAACTTATTTGATCTGAGTGAAGGAGGTCTATTTAGTTTTTATCCCCAACCTAGGAATATCTTCCAGGGCTGAGCTTGGTGCTGTTAAACCTCTGGCCCACAAGCCCTAGAGACTGTTAGGATCCCTGCAACCTCACTGACCCTTCCATCCCACAAAGACAGAGCCACACTACAGGAGCCAGAATAACATAAGCAACTGCAACCTGTTGATGCCCTAGGGAACAAACAACCCCCTACCAGTGTCTTATTAATATAGCACCAGCAGTAGTCAATATTTCCACTAAACCTTCAAATGATGATTGGCCTCCTGGCCACGATACTGGCCAGAATACCATGATTCTGGTCTTGACTATTTTTAGATGTACAGTAGTTAAAAATGATCTGTTTTGGTAGGTAAGCTTTCCCTCATTGAAGGTTATTTAGTGGTGTGCTGTGAAGTCATACTTATCCTCCGGTGGTTACCACTAGATGTGGAGCATTGCTTCTAGTTGAACTTTTGCATTAAAGACAAAACAAATGTATATATTTTTATTTATACTGTCCTCAATTATTTACTGGGAATACAAGTTACTGCTTTTCTATCTTTTCTTATAAAAATTACTGATTGTTTATTTTTTATGTCTAATACAATATACTGTAATTTTGTATGGTATATTTTAAGCAATATTTATAAAGAATACATATTATGTGGTGTTGTGCTTTTATCTGGAATAAAAATAGGACAGAATTGTTTAACTAAAAAAGAGACAATATTTCTGAAAGCTGCATGATTAAATTACAAAAGTAAATGTTGCAATACAAGATTTTTTATTAAATTAACCTAATTCAATTGAAACTCAAATCTCATTGACTCAAGTAGGAAAAGCCAGTAGAAATTCTTAAAGGCTTTGTCTGAGTAATAAGGTTAATGAAAAATACACTGTAGTATATCAGCAAAAATGATGACTCCCTAGTAGAAAGGTTTCCTTGTGTATAGTGATAAAAATGACCTTTTCAGTTTAACTTTTTAAGGAAATAATTAAATAAAAAGAGTTTATATAAAGTCAACATATGCTTTCTAGTGTTCTTTATTGTTTTTTCTCCCATGCTACAGTTTATTCTGTAATTTAATTAAAACGTTTGTTGAAATGGATAATTTCTGAACAACAGCATACCTTAAATAAAAATTGTTAGAATATTTTAAAATTAAATTAATCAGCTGCATGACTGTAAATGAAAAAAAAAAACAACAACTTTTTAATGCTGTTAATGTTGACTTATATATTGGATGTATAATGTAAATGATTTGTGTGTTTTACCCTTGGCTTAAATTTTGAGGAGGGAGGTCAACCTCCCCCAAGTGTAGGGATTTATGTGCCTCATTAATCTTTTGAACTATGTTTTCTGGAGATATGTGCTCTTGATAACATTAGCCAGGACTAATTGTTCTAAGAGGAGGAGCCAGGCAAAGAACAATCCAGAATTATGGATGTGGATGTGGAATAATTTTTCTGGTGTGGAAGGGGGTTGAACTTCTGTTGGAGTTTGAAGAATACTGATTAGATATAGTCAGGCTTACCTGTACCAACAGCATTGGTTCTGGAGTTAGATTTCTTGATCAAGGGCAGTTTCTCTACTGCTTTATGGTACAACAATAGGATAAAACCCTACTGGGTGTCTGGATACCTACAAGCATTCACTTGGGTGCAATATGGTTGAATTTGCTCTGGTAGGCAACAGAGTTGCCTCAGTGTAACTTTGAGTTGTAGAGAGGTCAGTTTTGACATGTTTGTGTTTATGCACTGAACAATATTACTGTATACAGGTAAGTATTCATTATTTTTAGAGATGTTATATTGCTTAAAGAATATCATTTGTTACCTGTAGTTTACTGGGACACTTTACATACCATATAAAGCTTTATATCTAGCAGAGAATAACTGGGGGAATGGGTTGTCTGATGTGAACCCAAGAGGTGAATTCTTAACTCTATTTCTGTGGTACTCACGGATTATCTGTGCTAGTTATGAATTAAGTTCAAACACAAGGTAGTTAAGAAGTGCACCTGGCACCAGAGCACTTTTAATAATTCCTAAACCCAGTGAATATGCTCTCCTCAATGGTGGCAGTGCCAGAAACACTGGTTGGGGTTGGGTCCATCTTTGTAGTTGAGGTTACTATGCAAGGCTGTTTGAGTGGATGAGGTACGACAGGAAATGCTGAAAGTACTAGCTATTGTGGGGGTGTTTTGACTAATATGTCTCATCACTATTAAATGGAAAAAGGTGACAGTGCTTTGGAGTTTCAGACTGGAGTAATGGTCCCCATTTTTAAAAACAGAAACCAGAGGATCTATTCTAGTTACTGAGAGATCACACATCTTAGTCTCCCTGGAAAGTCCAATGCTGGGGTGTTGGAATGGATACGTTGATCAATAGTTGTACTTCTGACTTAGAAGGAGCAATGTAGATTCCATATTGGCATGCAACAGTGGATTGTTTCGCCTTTGACAGATGCATGAGAGGTCATGGGAGTTTACCAGTCTTGCCTACATAAACTCTGTGTACATGAGAAAGTTGTGATCATTCACTTCATGGTGCCTTAAGTCCTCTTGGCCTAATCAGACTGTGATCTCTGGTGCACAATGGAACAGCTTGGTATGATTCAGTTGGAATAGGAATTAACCAGTAAGCCCGTGATTCTCGAAAGAATCACAAATCCAAGAATGGCAATCACTTTCTGTTCCCAAACACATTTGTACTAAAGCGGTTTCTTTGTGTGGGCGCCTTCGTTCATTGTGTTTATCCATATGGGCTCGTTTAATGACGTCCTTGCTTGTGGTGTTTCTGAAGCGCGTTGTAGGAGCCTCTGTGTATTGTTTTAATCCATGCGGTCTCGTCTTTGTTGTTCTGTGGCTGTGTTGTTAGGTAGAAGTCGTGTACTATTACTTTTAATATTGAATAACCGTTATGTGATTGCAATATGCCACACTGACTGCTGTTACAGTGGATTAGAGCAAGTTTAGTTTACAGGTTGTGTTGTTTGGGCGCCACCTACTGAATCTGGGAAGCCGCTGGGTTTGACTCTGGGGCGCCTCGGTGATCAAAAAAATGAAATGAGTGTTTAAGAAAAGCACACAGAGACATAAAGCATCAAGTACTATCTTTGCATAAACCCTCGGCTTTTGTATTGGCTTCTTTTTCAACCTCATGTAGCATTTTTATAGAGTTAGCTAATGGGTGATTGTTTATGACTTCAGCTATGTTTCTCATTATCAGCTCTGTGCATTTCTTGTTTTCTGGCAGGTTCATTCGTTGAACTGCGTCATCTAGATCTAACACGTAAATTTGTGCAAATTTGCGGTTGTGATTTGGCTCAGGGTGTACAGTTCCAATCCGATGCAATATTTGTCCACACACGCGAAAGCAGTATGGGCCATTCCCAGGTGGTGGCTTGATATTAACGCCGGTAGATGCAAAAGCAAATGAACTATTGTAGGATCTAATGCATTCCATAAAGCTTTTACTTTCGGGTACATTGTTAGTCAAAAGCTTCCGTAAATATTCAGGATATTCATCCAAAGGAGGCAGCTTAACCTGACCTGTTTGACAACAACGTGTAAACTCATCAGTTGTACTGGCAGTTTTTTCTTCAAGGAAGTTAAGTGAATGACAATGACTGCAAATGACACTCATTAATCCCAATGAATTTTCATGAACAGTGGACTCATTATAGAATGTGTTCTCAGCTACCTGGCGGAATTGTTCAGTGTCTGTCCGTCGTTCCTGTCTTTGGCTTTTTCTTTGTTGGAATACTGAACATCTTAAACCTTTTAAACGACTTTGTAGCCTTTCTGCAGTTTCTTTTTGGATCCGTGCCTCTCTTGCATCTGGTGTTGCAGAAGCGCGTTTTAGGCGCCTTTGTTCATTGTTTTTATCCATATGGGCTCGGTTTTGTATTTGTAATCGTTGAGCTCTTTGTTTTTGGAGCCATGACTCCTTTGCTTGTGCTGTTTCAGAGGCGCGTTGTAGGCGCCTTCGTTCATTGCTTTTATCCTTTCGGGCTCGTTTTTGTATTTCCGTTAGTTGAGCTGTTTCTTTTTGGAGCCGTGACTTCTTTGCTTCTGGTGTTTGTGAAGCGCGTTGTAGGAGCCTCCGTTTATTGTTTTTATCCATGCGGTCTCGTTTTTGTTTCTCTGTGGCTGTGTCGTTAGGTACAACTCTTACTTTTAATACTGAATTTCCGTTATGGCACAGTGGATTAGAGCAGGTTTAGTTCACAGGTTGTATTGTTTGGGCGCCACCTACTGACTCTGGGAAGCCGCTGGGTTTGATTTTGAGGCGCAGTGCACATGTGGTGCGTCCGCCGTCCGTGCATAAATTAAACTGTGGTTTAGTAATATAGATACTTCCATGGTTCTCTCCTGGAAAAGAATTGAATGTTGACTGCAAGTGATGGGTGAGCAGCTGCTGCAGAGTCGACGAGTTCAAGTAACTTGGGGTCTTTTTCACATGTGAGTATAGAGGTGATTATGCGAGTAACCAGAAAATTGCTTCAGGGTCAGTAGTATTAGGAACATTGTACTGGATAGTGATAGTGTAGCAGTAGCAAAGCTCACAGGAGAAGCTGTTATTTTAACAGTTATTCTACATCACCATCCTCACTTATGGTAATGAGCTCTGGAAAGTGACTAAGAGAAAGAGATCACAAGTACAACTGACTAAAATGAGTTTCCCATGCAGAGTTGCTAGGCTCAGTCTCTGTGACAGTAATATGGGAGGTCCTTGGCCTTGATTTGCTGCTTCTCTGGATGGATAAGAACCACTTGAGGTGGTTTGTGTATGATGCCTTCTGGACTTCTGCTCCTGGGAGATGTATGTAAGGCACAGCTCTCTGTGAAAGGACTGAGGCACAGACCCAAGTCATGCTGAATAATTTCTTATCTGTTCTGAAACTGTTTTGATGATAATACACTGAAAGAAATCTCCTCCACATGTTTTGTTCAGAGTAAAGCATCTTTTCAGTGTTAAGGTTTATTTAGTCATTTTCTACAGATGAAGGTTAAAAGAACATTGTAAGCTTGTCTTTCATTTTTTTTTTTTTTTTTTTTTGTTCTTTATTTCATCTTATACGATTTCTCGTATTAGAAATTTGTTAGTTTTCGCATACCCCTTGGGGTCAGAGCGCAGGGTCAGCCATTGTACAGCGCCCCTGGAGCAATTACAGGTTAAGGGTCTTGCTCAAGGGCCCAGCAGAGTAGGATCTCTTTTTGGCAGTGACGGGGATTCGAACCGGCAACCTTCAGGATACCAGCGCAGATCCTTAGCCTCAGAGCCACCATCTTTTTTCATAACAAGATAACATCAAGGTGTCAAGAGAATATGCAAACTCCACACAAGCAGTACTCAGACTGTGATTTGAACCCTGAACCAGAGCTTTAAAGCAGCAGTACTAAAGACTGTGCTATTGTATAATAGAAGTTTGGGACATTTTCCTGCACATTCTAAAAAACTTGACAAGTGTGAGGATCCTAGAAAAAGAAAATATGATGTAAATCGCCAAGAGGTGTTGATGATGATACTAATGCTTTTTGGGGCTGTTGTTGTTGGTATCTTGTCCACTCTGGAGGTAGCATATGAATTTGTAGTTTTACTGGTGATGAAGATTTAACTTCATTATTAGTAAATATGACAAGGAGAGATAGATGGTTTTTTAAAGTGTTTTTTGGATTCTGTGCACTCCATAAAGTAAAAGATCATTAGATGGGCATTGAAACTGGATTGTTGGTATCATAATAGACCACTTTTCTCCATTCAAAAAGCCCAGTCTCTTTGCTATACATTTTTTCTTTTCTTTTTAATGGGATTATAAGCATCATGATAAGTCAGATGAAGTATAAATGATTTATGTGCATTGTTATATTTCCATTATTTCTGACTAAGTATGAATTTAGTGTAATTTTCTTGTAAGTACAGTTTCAAATCTTTTATTATACAATTTTTCTATTCTAGTTTGTGTCTTAGAAAATTGTGCATTTTTATTGAATATTTTGTTACTTCTCCATTGATTCACTCTTTCTCTAAATCCTATCCAGCAGAAAACCATGGGAAGCCATAGCCTGTTATACCACAGTTCTGTGTTCAGAAGTTACTAGATGAGTACACCTATGCATCGCAAGGCTTCATGCTTGCATGTATACTCGTAGCACTTACATCAGGGCAAATTAGACTTGACATTTGGTGGCATATGTACAGTTTTGTGCTATGGAAGGAAGCGTACACAAACAGTGGGAGTGCATGTAAACTTTCTTCAGAAGGCATCAAATTTAACAGGTGGACTGGGCTTCAAGCATCGTGAGGTTGCAGTACTACCCAGTGTGACTTTGTGATGGTAATTTTGTTAATTTTTTCTTTAACATAAAAATAGACAATTACAACCTACTCTATAGTTAAACAGGATGAAATACAGTCTTTGCATCAAAAACTGAGAATTTCCTCACACAAGATTTATAGAATGTAGTAAAGTATTTTGTTGAAGGGTCTCACCACCTCAGAATCATGGAATGTAACACAAAGTTAGGAAAGAAAAAAGCCAAAAACAGTGTAAATGTGTAATTCATTGACCATTGACCCCCTTGATTTGTTTCACAAGTCTGACTTTTTTTCTTTGGGAAGGGGCATTTTTAACCTTTTCCTTTGTATCTACATGTTTGCAGTTGAAATATTGGATTTCCTTGTTTGTGTATGAGTGACGATTAGTAACAATGATTGTGATTGCTTTTATTAGTTTGTAATGTTGGATAGTTCATTTGAAGGGAAAAATATGACTTTTTATTCACCGTGAAGTTTAGCACTGGCAATTGGTCACAGACTGAATCCCCACTATGTAATTAGTGACATAGTTTCCTAGAGATAAAAAGGAGAAGTATGAAGTCTATGCAAAGAGACTAGAAACTGTGATACATCTCTTTCATGAATGGAAATCTAATAAATAGTGTTTACTTATCATTGTGTTTTTTTATTTGTTTTGTGTATTTTATTTTAATATTTAAATTATAAATTATTAGTATGTTTAGTATGCCAGTATCTGCCCTACGTGATAGGAACAGACTTAACACTGAGTAGAATTTTTTTTGTTTTCACTCTAATACGATTTTTAATATTTATTTAAGTTCATAAATAAATAAGCTGTTTTCATGACAGTCATCATATGTGACATATAAAAGAAAATGAAATGGTCAAGTCATATGACAGCAACCATTTTTACATTTGCGTTTAGCTGCAGGTTTAATGCTGCAGTGGCTGACAGTAAATAAATTACCTTTACATCAATCTGCTTGGTAGGATGAGCTGGATTGGTTTTGAGAAAATTATTAAGTTAACATTACACCAAAACAGCTTGCTCAGCTATAACAAAGAATCGTGAAAAAAAGTCTTGGTTTATTGTCGTCACACAAAATTGACAAAAATAGAATTTTTAAAGAAATGTTACTTGAAGTCTTGCATTTCTGGCAGGATCACCTATGCTGAATAAATGTAAAAAGAGGCTCTAGATAAATGATAATCCATCCAATGTCACGGGGGTCTGCTGGAGCCAATCCCAGCCAACACAGGGCGCAAGGCAGGAAACAAACCCCAGGCAGGGTGCCATCCCACCGCAGGGCATGCACACACACACACACACACACCAAGCACACACTAGGGACAATTTAGGATCGCCAGTGCACCTAACCTGCATGTCTTTGGAAACCGGAGCACCCAGAGGAAACCCACGCAGACACGGGGAGAACATGCCAACTCCACGCAGGGAGGACCTGATAAGCGAACTCGGGTCTCCTAACTGTGAGGCAGCAGCGCTACCCACTGCACCACCTTGCTGTCCATGATAATCCTTAGTTTAAAATCTAATGTTTATCTTTTCAACATTTGTGATTAAAAAAAACAGCTATTAGCAATTTTGATAACCCCTTCTATTAGATTGTCTGTAAACTTTATGTACTGCTGATGTATTTTTTGTAACAAGAGAAGAAAAACTGAAAATAATATTCCTGATAAGGCCTCTGAATTTTGTTTTACAATTTATGAGATAGTGTTTTAAAAAATCTTATCTGATCTTATTGTCCTTTTACTCTTTTAATTTGCGTTTGTACAGTTTTAGTTGTCAACAGAGACACATTCACTTAGACACCTATATATTATGATTCAGGCCTAACCAAAATCAAAAAGCCTAAATACTTCTAAAAAAGGTCTGAGGACAACTCACTGCAAAATGACTGGAGGCTTAAAAAAATCACCAAAAATGGTGAGAGGAACCATGAAACACTGAGGATAAAACAATTAGAACTTAAATGATATATTTTAATTTATTACATTAAATCCAAAAAGGTGCACAACCCTTCTTAGGATAAAGTGGGTTTAGAAGATGGATGGATGGATGGATGGGCCGGTCATATTAAAATTTCCAAAAAAGTACTCAAAAAAGGCAGTGCTAGTACAGAATGCCAAGGCTATTACAATAAATATTCCAAAATAGGTGTGTAGTCCAAAATATATAACACATAATTTTTGAAACAAAAGCAAAAAAAAAATAATGAATCAGAAAAAGAGGGAACATGAACGGAGCAGGACAAATGCCTGAGCAATTTGTCAGGCACATGCTCGGCCTGTAAATAAGTTTTAGACAATGCAGCATCAGGAGGTCCTGTCCCTTTGGTATAAAAAAAAAATAATAATTCAAAATACATTAAAATAACAATTACATCATGAAAATATCAAATGAAAAAATGAACACAAATATTTAAAAAGGCAAATTTCACAATATAATGCACAAAAGAGTAAATGAAAAAAACTAAAATACAGCAGACTGAGACTGACAGTGGTAAAACCATGACTCAAAGGCCTGTTCTTAAGAACATTTTCAATTTTGACACTGTCAGTTCTTGTACTGTAGTGTAAGCATTAGCCACTATTGTCTTTTTACATCAAAACCTCTTTGAATGTCAAGATAAATATTACCTTGATGATCCAAAACATTATGATCACCTACCTAATGTGCTGTTGCTTTATGCCTTCAAAACAGCTTTGAACTACCAAGGTATGTAATCTACAAGACATCTGAAAGTACCCAGTGGTGTCTGGTACCAGGATGTTAGCAACAAATCCTCTAACTCCTGTAAGCTACGAGATGGAACCGCCATGGATTGGACTTGTTGTTACAACATATCCCATAGATGCTTGATTAGAATGAGATCTGAGGAATGTGAGGGTCAGAGCAACATCTTCAAAACTTCATCGTGTTCTTCGAAACGATTTCCAAAAAATATATGCAGCGTGTCAGGGTATGTTATCCTGCTAAAAGATTCTACTTCCATCTTGAAATACCATTGCCATGAAGTTATGTACCAGACATGCTGTGATGTTTAGGTGAGTGGTAATTGTCAAATTAATGTCCACATGAATACCCAGACCAAGAGTTTACCAGCAGAACATTGCTGAAAGCACATTACTCCCTCCACCAACTTATCTTCTTCTCATAGAGCATCCTGGTGCCATCTCTTTCTCTGGTAAACAATGCACAGGAACCAGATGGCCATCTTCCATTGATTCAGAGTCCAGTTCCGACACTCATGTGCCAGTTATAGGTGTTTTGAACTGTGGACAGGGGTTAGCATGGACAATGTAACTGGTCTGAAGCTACATAGTCCCATGCTCTGTATGTTGTGACACATTACTTCTGAAACCATAATTAAAATCTGCAATTTCATTGACCCCTCTCATTGATGAGTCTTGTCTGCCAACATCTTGGTGGTTCATGGTTTTTCTTGAACCAGTGTCAGTGAGTATTAGCCATGGCTAATCATGAGCCCCCACTCCACAAGCTTTGCCATTCCAGTAATGATATGACCCAGTCACCTGGTCATAATGATTTAGTTCTTATCAAGGTCACTTAGATCTTTACATCCACCCATATCTTCTGCAATCAAAATGTTAGCTACGAGTTAACTAATGTCACATTAATGTCTAATATTTATTTCCTTGGCAGGCATCGTTGGTATGAGATAGACAATGTGATTCTCTGATCAAATGCTTTTGTGACTTAAATATTTGTAAAACATGATCACACCCAACATCTAAACCCATGCTGGTGCATGTGTACTGGCTAATTTTTTTCTTTAATTATCGCTTAAATTAAATTTTCTTTTATGCATGATTAGCATTTTGAAATAAATATATCCTCATTGTATGAAATTTAGGTTTAAACTGGCTACACAATGCTCCTCAACTGCCTGATTACCTAAAATTCTATTCCAGTTAGTTAAAAATTTGCTGTATCAGCTCAGATTTTCCTTTGCAGAATTAAACAGTTTTAGTTTTGTAAATTTGCTCTGTCACAAACAACACTCTGAAACTCACTAATTAATAAAACCAGGATCCTAACAGGTCTATGACCTCAAAACTCTGTGTTATCTTGATTAATAGACAATTTTAAGGCTATACTAGCTTTATCTCAGTTTGGTGATTAAATGTACTAAATCAAAAAACTATAAATAATTACATAAATTAACTTCTGTTCCTGGTCTCTTTTATTTGTTAGGGTTTTATGTTTTTAATAAAACATGGTGCTTTCTCCATCAGTACCTAAAGTCATTGTAAACTGAGGCGACAGATCCAAAAAATGTTTAGGTATTTTATAGAAGGTCTTCTTGAGAGATTCAAAAGACACAAAATCTATTAGCTATGTTTACAGCTTCGGTAAGTCCACTTATAAGCAGACCATTTAAAAGTCACTGTTGACTTTGACAAGTTTCCGTGTGTATGAATATGTTTAGATATCTATACAATCTATACAATTATTTTTTTTCTGGTTTAACAACATTGTATTTGCAAGTGTTTGAACTTTTAAGCACATGAAATCAAAATTTATATCAGATATAATAAAAATAATACCAAAATCACAATCTGACCATTTAAGTAAAATATATTTTGTAAGATTATACCAAAAATTTAACAATACAAATTTTCATACCTGATCGGTCGAGCCCCGGGTTAACAACGACTGCCACCAGTACTGTTAGTCAACAGGGTGCTGGTGGAAATTGGGCTACTGTTGGATGAAGAAGAAGAAGAAGGAGAAAAAGAGGGGGGAGACGTGTCTGGAGGCAGGAGGAGAGGAGGAAGGTAAAGAGAGTGGAACTGAGGGTAGGAACATTGAATGTTGGCAGTATGACTGGTAAGGGGAGAGAGTTAGCCGATATGATTGAGAGAAGGAAGGTTGATATATTGTGCGTGCAAGAGACTAAATGGAAGGAGAGTAAGGCCAGGTGGATCGGAGGTGGATTCAAATTGTTCTATCATGGTGTGGATAGCAGGAGAAATGGAGTAGGGGTTATTCTGAAGGAACAGTATGTCGAGTATTTCGGAGATGAAAAGAATGTCAGACAGAGTAATGATTATGAAGCTGGAAATTGGAGGTGTGATGATGAATGTTATTAGTGCATATGCCCTGCAAGTTGGGTGTGCAATGGATGAGAAACAACATTTTTGGAGTGAGTTGGGTGAAGTGATGAACAGTGTACCCAAGGGACAGAAAGAGGTGATTGGAATGGATTTCAATGGACATGTTGGTGAAGGGAACAGAGGAGACAAGGAGGTGATGGGTAGGTATGGTGTCAAGGAGAGGAATGAAGAAGGTCAGAGGATAATGGATTTTGCCAAATGGATGACATGGCTGTGGTGAATGCGTATTTTAAGAAGAGGGAGGAACATAGGGTGACGTACAAGAGTGGAGGAAGATGCACACAGGTAGATTACATCCTATGCAGAAGAGTTGATCTGAAGGAGATTGAAGACTGCAAAGTGGTGTCAGGGGAAAGTGTAATTAAGCAGCAAAAGATGGTGGTCTGTAGGATGATGTTGGAGATCAAGAAGAAGAAGAGAGTGGGGGCAGAGCCAAGGATCAAATGGTGGAATTTGAAAAAGGAAGACTGCAAGATCGAGTTTAGGGAGAAGGTGAGACAGGCACAGGGTGGTAGTTAAGAATTACCAGACAGTTGGGAAACTACAGCAGATGTAGTAAGGGTGACAGCAAGAAGGGTGCTTGGCGTGACATCTGGACAGAGGAAGGAGGAAAAGGAAACCTGGTGGTGGAATGGGGAAGTACAGGAGAGTATACAGAGGAAGAGGATGGCAAAGAAGAAGTGGGATAGTCAGAGAGATGCAGAAAGTAGACAAGAGTACAAGGAGATAAGGTGCAAGGTGAAGGGAGAGGTGGTGAAGGCTAAAGAAAAGGCGTATGATGAGTTGTATGAGAGGTTGGATACTAAGGAGGGAGAAAAGAACCTGTACCGATTGGCTAGACAGAGGGACCGAGTTGGGAAAGATGTGCAGCAGGTTAGGGTAATAAAGGATAAAGATAGAAAAGTAATCACAAGCGAGGAGAGTGTGTTGAGCAGATGGAAAGAGTACTTTGAGAGGCTTATGAATGAAGAGAACGAGAGAGGGAAGAGGTTGGATGATGTGGAGATAGTGAATCAGGAAGTGCAACGGATTAGCAAGGAGGAAGTAAGGACAGCTATGAAGTGGATGAAGAATGGAAAGGCCGTGAAATACCTGTGGATGCATGGAGGTGTTTAGGAGAGATGGCAGTGGAGTTTTTAACAAGATTGCTTTATGGAATCTTGGAAATTGAGAGGTTGCCTGAGGAGTGAAAAAGAAGTGTACTGGTGCCGATATTTAAGAATAAGGGGGATGTGCAGGACCGTAGTAACTACAGGGGGATAAAATTGATGAGCCACAGCATGAAGTTATGGGAAAGAGTAGTGGAAGCTAGGTTAAGAAGTGAGGTGATGATTAGTGAGCAACAGTATGGTTTCATGCAAAGAAAGAGCACCACAGATGTGATGTTTGCTCTGAGGGTGTTGATGGAGAAGTATAGAGAAGACCAGAAGGAGTTGCATTGTGTCTTTGTGGACCTGGAGAAAGCATATGACAGGTTGCCTCGAGAGGAGCTGTGGTATTGTATGAGGACAAGAAGGTGAGACAGGCACAGGGTGGTAGTTAAGAATTACCAGACAGTTGGGAAACTATAGCAGATGTAGTAAGGGTGACAGCAAGAAGGGTGCTTGGCATGACAGAGAAGTATGTAAGAATTGTACAGGATATGTACGAGGGAAGTGTGACTGTGGTGAGGTCTGCGGTAGGAGTGACGGATGCATTCAAGTTGGAGGTGGGATTACATCAGGGATCGGCTCTGAGCCCTTTCTTATTTGCAGTGGTGATGGACAGGTTGACAGACGAGATTAGACAGGAGTCCCCATGGACTATGATGTTTGCTGATGAGATTGTGATCTGTAGCGATAGTAGGGAGCAGGTTGAGGAGACCCTGGAGAGGTGGAGATATGTTCTAGAGAGGAGAGGAATGAAGGTCAGTAGGAACAAGACAGAATACATGTGTGTAAATCAGAGGGAGGTCAGTGGAATGGTGAGGATGCAGGGAGTAGAGTTGGCGAAGGTGGATGAGTTTAAACACTTGGGATCAACAGTACAGAGTAATGGGGGATTGTGGAAGAGCGGTGAAAAAGAGAGTGCAGGCAGGGTGGAACGGGTGGAGAAGAGTGTCAGGATTGATTTGTGACAGACGGATATCAGCAAGAGTGAAAGAGAAGGTCTACAGGACGGTAGTGAGACCAGCTATGTTTTATGGGTTGGAGATGGTGGCACTGACCAGAAAGCAGGAGATAAAGCTGGATGTAGCAGAGTTAAAGATGCTAAGATTTGCAATGGGTGTGACAGGGATGGATAGGATTAGAAATGAGTACATTAGAGGGTCAACTCAAGTTGGACTGTTGGGAGACAAAGTCAGAGAGGCGAGATTGCGTTGGTTTGGACATGTGCAGAGGAGAGATGCTGAGTATATTGGGAGAAGGATGCAAAGGATAGAGCCGCCAGGCAAGAGAAAAAGAGGAAGGTCTAAGAGAAGGTTTATGGATGTGGTGAGAGAGGACATGCAGGTGATGGGTGTAACAGAATAAGATGCAGAGGACAGAAAGATATGGAAGAAGATGATCCGCTGTGGCGACCCCTAACGGGAGCAGCCGAAAGTACTAAAAATTTAACATGCTTACAGATAATTGCCAAAATTTTCATAAATGAGTAAAATATGTTTATATAAATAACATTAATGGTTACACACAACTTAATTATTTTTATTTATTTCTTGTCTACCGCTATATGTTTTAGAAGAAAAAAAAACACATAATGGTCAAAAGGTAAATCTCCTGTAAAATATTTGGAAAAGTTTACAGATATTATATGAAGAGAAAATAACTAGGGATGGCACATGAACAAGCAATGGAAAGGGGTATTGGATGTTTTCATTCTCTCTTTCTTGCTCTGTATCCTGGTCATCGATAGTCAGAACCAGGATAGACTAGTGCAACGAGGACACAGAACAACAATAATGGTGCATAAGTTCTTAGTGCTTTTTAATTACAAAACATCAGTGTCCCAATAAATACGTGCATTGCCAGTGCATAATTCTTCAATGAATATTCCAATAAAATCCAGAGCTCAGTGAATAAGTTAAAATCCAATAAATAGAAATAATACATAATCGAATAAAACCAAGGTGAAAATCAATTAGGATCTGCCCTTGTCTCCGTTGCAGTTCTATCCACTCTCTTTCTCATCTTGCTGCGCTCTCGCATCTTACAGATATAACCAATGGGATGAAGACACCGGTGAAAGCAGTCCCTTTAAGGTTTTTTTTCACATATGCCAATCATTTTTGTCATCTTTCACATTACTGTAAGAAGTATTGAAATAACTCAAATATATGTTGAAGAATATCCATATAGTCATTGTACTCTGATCTCTCTATTGAGACATAATAGATTTTTACCACAACTGAACTCATTTCTTTATCCTATCATTAAAGTGGAGACTGATTTAACACAGGGTGTACAAATCCACATCTTTTTGGATGAAACACAAATGTGACACTAAAAGTAAAGACATACAGTGAATTATATTCAAAATCTGTGCAACATTGGAAAACTGGAAATTGGAAAAAATGCAAAACAATACAATTACAATGCCATAATATGCATTGGCAAAAGTATCTAATTGGCAAATAGATATTAACACACAAATATCTGCAAAAACAATTTAAGAACTACAATGAAATTATATGTAGCAGTACATAGTGGTAACTTTGACATATACAATATATCTCACCGTCTATGCCACCAGGACCTACATGAACAGGATGGATTTGGATATTCCAGAATATATAAGAGAAAGATGAGACCGCAGTAAAGATTTGGGGTACCACCCTAGTAACCCCATATAACTGAATGGTTAAAAGCAAAAGAAAACATGCAACAATTTCAGAAAGTTCTTCACAGACGTGAGTTTATAACAAAGCTGACTCATGAAGGTGGATCTTCTGTTTTTAAGTCCTTCTGGCAGGATGAGGTTGGTCCAGGTTGATGGACACTGGAAGTGACATCAGCGGTTGTATAGCCATCAATCTTCCCATCTGCAGAGGGAGGAAGAGAAAAGGTATTAGCACACAGGCCAACCCTTGGAGCGACAGAGAATTACCATCACTAGAGCCTTTAAGCTGTCCACTATGTGCATGACTATATACTGTATATATTAATAAAAAAATATATTTCATACAGTGAAATATATGTATGTATAAATATATCATACTTCAAACTCTTAACTCCAGATATATGATTAATTTAATAAATTTAAACTTCATTACATATATGTATGATTTGAGGTTATATACTGTACAGTATTTGACCTTAAATATTCAGTACTCACTCCATATACATCACATTTGATTGTCTGCTTTTGAAATGAACTCTCTATGTCTGGCTTGACATCATCTTGTAACATTGCTAAATTCATATACTTAACATTCACTCCATATACAACTCATTTGACTATATACATGATTTCATAACTGACCGTATAAATTTTACAACTTAAATTACATTTTCAAAAACTGACTCCAATTATAAGGGCTTATTTGGAATCAACATGCATGTTTACCTCATTGTATCAGTGCAACTACCGACACACATACATTTTCAAATATACATTAAAACAAAATAATCTCTTGTTTGTTTCGTAATATAAGCCATGTAGTTGAGGTGAGTCTTGGTTAATTAGATTCACTAAGGTGGCAATAAATAATAATGTTTGTAACCACTAGGAGGTGCCACTGAGCCCCAAACCACAAACATAGCAATACCTAACACAGTTCCAGGTTGAAATAAATGATTTTTATTTGACAAAATGCCTTCCACATGCAATCAAAAGATAAAGTAAGAAGAACCCCAAACAGATATCTATTGTATATGTATTTTAAATGCATATAAAAGAAAACAATTGATTCCTGCCTTGTGCCCTGTGTTGGCTGGGATTGGCTCCAGCAGACCCCGTGACCCTGTGTTTGGATTCAGCGGGTTGGAAAATGGATGGATGGATGGATAAAAGAAAACAGAAAAAGTTGTCAAGGTATATAATTCCACTTTATATTTTAAATAAAGTAAAAGCAATTATTATTATTTGAAGAATTATGCATAAAATAAAAACTATTACAAGAAGTAAACACAATGCAGTCAACAGTGGAAAAATAGAATGTTTGCGCAAACTACGGTAGTTGTAAACCCAAATTAAATATCCCACGTGTAATAATAACAACAGCCTTCTTTCTAACTTGTTTGACACAGCATAGTCAGAGAAAAGTGTTGCAGTCATTTTATTAATTTTAACAATGTTGTTCAAACAGTTTTTATTTTTTTTATACTAAGAATTCCAAACCAACATATATAAGCAAATATTACAAAAGATTCCATAAAGCACTTTTAAAAAAGTATCATTGTAGTTTATCCATATTACTAATTGAGAATGGTAAACCGGAAGGCACGGATGCAGGTACATGGCGATAGACCCAGGAGACATAGCGTGCAGGCGCCTACAGCGCGCGTCTCATAAACCGCAAGCGAAGTCTGATCCACCACGAATGAAGGAGTCACGGCTCAAAAACGAAAGAGCTCAACTAACGTAAATAAGACATGAAGCAACAACTCGCCCATAGCTAACGACTAACGACACAGCCACACAGAAAAGAGGATTCTGCACTGCACCCCAGAGTCAAACGGAAGACACTACGGAGTCCGCAAAGGTCCACAAAGATAGTACGGAAGGCGTGAGAAAGTACGAAAGGCGCAGGCACCTACAACACACTTCTGAACTAGACGTCCACACTACACAGCATGGTCCGGGTAATAAGAATAAATGAACTCTCCGTATTAAACGTATGACATCCTCACACGTCCAAACCATATAGCATATGTGAATCACATTACAGTGATACATTATTAACAGTACAACCACAGAAAACACTCTGTATTAACAGTAAGTGCAATTATCCATATTACTAACGGTAGACAACGGATAACTAATGGAGTCACGGTCACAGCTCCAAAACGATCCAGCTCAACTAAAACGGAAGACACTACGGAGTCCGCAAAGGTCCACAAAGATAGTACGGAAGGCACGAGAAAGTACGAAAGGCGCAGGCGCCTACAATGTGCTTCTGAACTAAACATCCACACTACACAGCATGGTCCGGGTAATGAGAATAAACGAACTCTCCGTATTAAACGTACGGCATCCTCACACGTCCAAACCATATAGCATATGTGAATCACATTACAGTGATGCATCATTAACAGTACAACCACAGAAAACGCTCCGTATTAACAGTAAGTGCAATTATCCATATTACTAACGGTAGACAACGGATAACTAATGGAGTCACGGTCACGGCTCCAAAACGATCCAGCTCAACTAACGCAGCTACAAAAACGAGCCTGCATGGATAAACAAAATAAACGTAGGCGCCTACAACGCGCCTCTGAAACCGTGGAAGCAAAACTGTCTCGGCTCCAAAACCAAACAGCTTGACTAACGGAGCTACAAAAACGAGCCCGCATGGACAAATACAATGAACGTAGGCGCCTACAATGCGCATCTGAAACTGCGGAAGCAAAGCAGGCACGGGTTCAAAACGAAAGACCACAACTGATGGAGATACAGAAACGAGCCCACCTGGATAAAAGCAATGAACGCAGGTGCCTACAACGCGCTTCTCAAACAACGCAACCAAAGGAGTCACGGCTCCAAAGCGAAACATCTCAACTAACGAGCCCGCCTGAATACAATTAATGAACGCAGGCGCCTACAACGCACCTCTCAAACAGCAGAGGCAATAAACGGCAAAGAAAGGAACGACAAACAGCCGCTAAACAATTCCGCCAATTAGCTGACAACGCATTCTGTAATGCGTCCACTATTAATGAACATTCATTAGGATTAATGAATATCATTTGCTGTCATTGTCATTCACTTAACTTCCCTGAAGAAACAACTGGCAATACAACTAGTGAGTTTACATGTTGTTGTCAAAGGGGTCAGGTTAGACTGCCTCCTTTAGATGAATATCCTGAATATCTACGGATGCTTCTAACTGACAATGTACCCGAAAGTAAAAACTTTATGGACTGCATTAGATCCTACAGTAGTTCATTTGCTTTTGCATCTACCGGGGTAAATATCAGGCCACCAGCTGGCAATGGCCCATACTGCTTTCGCGTATGTGGACAAATATTACATCGGATTGGAACAGTGCACCCTGAGCCAAATCACGAACGCAAATATGCACAGATCTACGTGTTAGATCCAGATGACGCAATCTATCAACGAATGAACCTTCCTGAAAACAAGCAATGCACAGAGCCGATAATGACAAACGTCGCTGAAGTCATAGAGTTCGGCATTCATCTGACATTAAAATTAAAGTTATAGATACTCCATACCAAGGAAAACTCATTCAAGGACAACACACCATCTTTACTACAAATGTTGTGTATAAAGAAATATTCCAATAGATCTTTCTAATGTGCCATGCTATGGGTTCTTTACTTCCTTTGTTCGTCATCTACACCTTTACACTCCAATATATCTCATACATACATCAATATATTTCGGGTTACCCAACACCAGGGGTTGGCGAGCAAAGCGAGCAGGGGGCGGAGCCCCCTAGTTCTATTTTAAAACACATGAGTTCCCTAAGAAAGAACAGCCATTTTTGTCCCTTATTACAGATTAATTTCTGTAATGCAATCAAATGTCAGCCCATCGGACTAAGATGGAAGAAGCTGAGACTGAGACTGAGACTGATATGCTTAATATCATCCTTGCGTTTTGTAGTGGGAGTAGTGCTGAGAGTTGCGCGTTACTTTGGTGTGAGAGTTAATTAAAATACAACTTTTGCTCCTAAAAACCTTATATTTTTGTTAACTGCTAAGAAGCTATGCAGGAATTTTCACAGACCTTTTTCTTTTTAGAAAGATTTTTTTTTGCCCACACAGGAGCAAAGATAGCTCTCTGACAAATATATTTGTATGACATGTGATACTATAAACCAGTTATATGCACAGGATTTGTGTGATGTATCATATATAATTAATGTAAAAAATACCAAGTGTATGTCAGAAAACATATGCCTGCTATTTATAACAGCATGTAATGATGTCACAAATTTACCATATGCCGGCTGTACATCTCCTTAAAAGTGTCTTCCTTTGCCTCTGCTTGTTTGGCTGAAATATTTTTTTAACTCTCAAGTGTAACAGTTGCCTGTACTGTTTCAACATATGCTGTCATCTTCAAATACGGTCATATACGGTATGACTCAGTGAAACAATTCTTCAGGAATACGTTATCTCTGAAGGCTCCAATGATGGAAATTCTTACATTTATTAATGTGGAAACTTAATTGAAGCAGATAGTACACAGTGGTTTCTCTGATGAAAGTCTGAGTTCTGCACCTTTTCATTTTACTTGCATCTGCATGTGCTGTGAATGGACTCCCACACCTCCCAAGTTATAAACATATACTATAGATGATCAGCTACTTTATGTCATCTAGAAAATATTTTTGTGTACTGTTATGATTTGGGTGTACTGGTTTCTTATAACATGGCAAATGGAAATATTTGTGTAAAAAAGATAATGTTACTCTTATGTTTTGGAATAGCAAACTTTAAAAAAAATTCTGAATTCTCTTTTTCAAATTCTAATTTAAAGTATTAAAAATGATAAGGCTCTGTTTTGTTCATTGTAAAAGATATAGTAAAAATCATTACAGTGCCAGCAATTGAGCACAATATTGTATCAATGAAAGATCACACTTTATATTAAAGTTATATGTGCTGGAATATGAGAGTAGAGAGTCAAGGTACAATATTAGCATATTTCTTCTATTAAACCTGAATAAAAGTTGTTACACTAAAGCTTTAGGAGTTGTCATCTGGGGGAATCCAAAGCACGAAAACTCAAAAGGCATGACTAAGTCCATTTTTAATCAGGAGACCATATCTCAAGTTAATGAATATGGATTTCACTGTCCTTTTCTTTACCCCATATTCCCTGAAGAGCAGATTGATGAGGCACCAGTGTGCATATGAAGAAAGAGACGCTGACCTTTCTATAAAGAGAGGGCAGTGATATAATTTTGCTGATGTTCTTCATGACAAAGCCAAGTACAAGGTCATCTATGGAAAGTAAACATAAAAAGCTAACCTACATTTTAAAGGCCCTTACATAGCTTTCATTTTATGCCCTCTTCTTTGAAATGGTCTTTAAAACACTTCTTAAATGCAACTCACATATATGTCTACTCCTAATAAGTGATGTTATTTAATCAACAATCATACCGTTCAATTTTTTAAAATGTCTTCCTGATATATTGACATTCAGTTTTTGTTGTTGCAATTTGTTGTCGCCTCCTTATTTTAAACACTGAAAGCTGGACAATGATTCTATAGACAGCTGCTGTTCCATCTATCAGTTTCTGAGCCAGCATAATAGAGTTTATAGTTGTTGGAGCCAGAGACTACCCTAGCAGAGTATACTCGCACATTCACTTACAAGGGCCAACTTACCAAACATATTCATCTCTTTGGTAGGAAAATCCCAGAGAAAGACTTGAGGAGACTATGCAAATTCCATATAAACAGTGTCTAGGCACAGCACTGTGTTTTTACCGTTTTGCATAATAGTCTGCAGTCATAAATCACAAAGTCATTTTTCATTCACAATTTAATGTTGTATGTGAACATTATTTAGTGAGTTTTCTGTCTTTAATGATGTTTGCATGTGTGTTAAATCTAATTGTCTTGGAAAGTATTACTCTGCTGCTTATTATTGAAATGTATTCTCTATTTTACTTTGATTTATTGCATCCAATAGATTGAGATCCAGACTCTTTGGATATCACTGCATTTATTTCTAATCTCCAGTTTGATTTTGCTTCAGTATTATCGTCACAGCATGTTTCTTATGAGTGGTATTTAGAAAAGTGAAACCTCAGCCTGCTAATTTGTTACTAAACCACATGGGAATATATTCTTATTTTTTTCTTCAAACAGTGCCAAGATTAGTAACTTATTATGAATGATTATAAAGCATTTTTAATCAAAAATATTTAAAGAGGTTACATTCAACTTTGTTTTTGTATCTACTCTTTCAGTGCACTCTGATAGAACTATTTTTAAGCAATTTTCTTAAAATGAAAAGCTAACAGTACCTATAAAAAGTGCTCATCCTTTGGATGTTTTCACATTTTATTGTTTTAAATAGCACTGAATCACAATGGATTTCATTTAACTTTTTTGACACAGATCAACAAAGACTCATTCATATCAAAGTGAAAACAGATCCCTGCAAATTAATTACAAATATAAATAATTCATTGCGTAATTGTTCATATGACATCCCTAAATCATCACTGGTGCAGCCAATTGGTTTTAGAAGTCACAGAATTAGTTCAATGGAGATCACCTGTCTGGAGTTTCAATTGACTGCAGTCTAAATGCACTTTAATCTGGAATGTCAAACTTGTGATGGGTCAGTATGGTGGCCTAACCTATATAATGAAGGCAAAAGAACACCCTAAGCAATTCCATGAAAAGGTGATTGGAAAGTACAAGTCAGGGGATGGATACAAGAAAATATACAAGTCACTGAACATCCCTTGGAGTCCAGTTAAATCAGTCCATACAACAACTACTGCCTGGGTGCTCAACCAGTTTCAATTTATCAGAGAGTGGCAAAGAAGTAGCCACTGTTTAAAAAAAAAAAAGCGACATCTCAACTAGAGTTAGCTGGGAAGGACATGGAAGACTCTTAAATCAGCTGGAAGGATGTTTAATGGTCTTCTGAGAACAAAAGTGAGCTTTTTGCCCATCAGACTAAATGCTGTATTTGTCATAAGCTAAACACTGCATATAATCAAAAACACACAATCTACACCATGAAGTATGGTGGTGGCAGCATCAAGCTGCGGGGTACGTCTCTACAGCAGGTCCTGGAAGGCTTGTGCGGGTACAGGGAATACAGCAAAATAGAAGGAAATCCGGGAGGTAAATCTATTGCAGTTAGCAAGAAACATGCATCTTGGGAGAAAATTTGTTTTATGACAATACAACAATTTCAGGTATAAAGCCAAAGCTACACTGGAATGGCTTAAAATGACAATAATAAAGTCCTGGAGTGGACGAGTCAGAGTCCAGATATTAGTCCAACTGAGAATTTGTGGATGAACTTTTAAAAAAGAAAACAAAAAAAGTCTGTAGACTCATGATCCCCATGCATCCTGACAGAGCTTGAGTAGTGGGAAAAGAATAATGGGGAATATTTGCAGTGTCCTGCTGTGCAAAGCAGATAGAAAGCTGTGAACACAGACTCAAGTCTGGCGTTGCTGTCAATGGTGTATCTACTGTATACTGACCTTTAGGTAGCAAATACAGTACTTATTCAATCAATTCTTCTGTGTTATACAGTATTTTTTGTTTAATTTTGGTCAGTTTGTGGGGATTTGTTTTCATTTTGTCATTAAAGAGTCTTTTTCTGTTGATCAATGATAAAAGTGGAAAATTTTATCCACTGTGATTCAATGTTCTATAAGATAGATAGATACTTTATTAATCCCAAAAGGGAAATTCACATACTCCCAGCAGCAGCATACTGATAAAAAACAATATTAATTAAAGAGTGATAAAAACACAGAGAGTGCAAGGCAGACCGTTTACCCCCCCGCCGCCCCCCAACCCCGGCGGAATAATATAGTCTCATAGTGTGGACAGTGGACAGTCTGTCGCTGAAGCTGCTCCTCTGTCTGGAGATGATACTGTTTAGTGGATGCAGTGGATTCTTCATGATTGACAGGAGCCTGCTCAGCGCCCATCGCTCTGCCACAGATGTCAAACTGTCCGGGTGTGAGGCGTCCCTCTTCTTTATGCTGCCTCCCCAGCACACCACCGCGTAAAAGAGGGTGCTCGGGACAACTGTTTGATAGAACATCTGCAACATCTTATTGCAGATGTTGAAAGACGCCAGCCTTCTAAGGAAGTATAGTCGGCTCTGTCCTCTCTTGCACAGAGAATCAGTATTGGCAGTCCAGTCCAGTTTATCATCCAGCTGCACTCCCAGGTACTTATAGATCTGTACCCTCTGCACACAGTCACCTCTGATAATCACGAGTTCCGTGAGGGGCTTGGGCCTCCTAAAATCCACCACCAGCTCTTTGGTTTTGCTGGTGTTCAGTTGTAGGTGGTTTGAGTCACACCGTTTAACAAAGTCCTTGATTAGGTTCCTATATTCCTCCTGCCCACTCCTGATGAGGCCACGATAGCAGTGTCGTCAGCTAACTTTTGCACGTGCAGGACTCGGAGTTGTATTGGAAGTCCGATGTATATAGGCTGAACAGGACCGGATAAAGCACAGTCCCCTGTGGCTCTTTTGTGCTGCTGATCACAATGTCAGACCTGCAGTTCCCGAGATGCACATACTGAGGTCTGTCTGTAAAATAGTTCACGATCCATGCTACCAGGTATGAATCTACTCCCATCTCTATCAACTTGTCCCTAAGGAGCAGAAGTTGGATGGTGTTGAAAGCGCTAGAGAAATCCAGAAACATAATTCTTACTGCACCACTGCCTCTGTCCAAGTGGAGAGGGATCAGTGTAGCATGTAGATGATGGCATCCTCCGCTCCCACCTTCTCCTGGTATGCGAACTGCAGAGGGTCGAGGGCGTGGCGGACCTGTGGCCTCAGGTGGTGAAGCAGCAGCCGCTCCATGGTCTTCATCACATGTGACATCAGGGCGACAGGCCTGAAGTCATTCAGCTCACTAGGGCGTGATATCTTTGGGACTGGGGTGATGCAAGATGTTTTCCAAAGCCTGTTCCAGGCTCAGGTTGAAGATGTGCTGTAGAGGACTCCCCAGCTGCAACGCACAGGCCTTCAACATTCGTGGTGATACTCCATTTGGACCCACTGCTTTGTTGGCACAAAGTATCCTCAGCTCTCTACTTACCTGGGCTGCTGTAATTGTGGGTAGGGGAAAAATCTCTCCTATGCTGGTATCAGCAGAAGGATGGGTGGAGGATGCAGTACTCTGAGGTGAGAATGAGAGTGGGTTAGGGTGGTCAAACCTGCTAAAAAAGTTGTTCATCAGGTTTGCTTTCTCCCTGTCTCTCTCGATGGAGGCACCCCACTTCGAGCTGCAGCCAGTGATGATCTTCATCCCATCCAACACTTCCTTCATGCTGCTGTTCTGCGACTTTTGCTCCAGTTTTCTCCTGTACTGCTCCTTCGCCGCCCTGAGCTGGACTCGGAGTTCCTTCTGCACAAGCGTGAGCTCTTGCTGATCACCGCCTTTAAAAGCCCATTTCTTCTGGTTCAAAAGGCTCTTGATGTCACTTGTAATCCATGGCTTTGTTGTTAGCATAGCAGCGTACTGTTCTTACTGGAACTACAATGTCCATACAGAAGTTGATGTAGTCAGTAGTGCAGTCAGCATCCTCCTCAATGTTCTTACTATGTGACCCCTGCAGGATATCCCAGTCTGTAGTTCCAAAGCAGTCTCTCAGAGCCTGCTCTGCCTCAGGGGACCACTTCCTGAATAAGCGTGTGGTTGTAGGTAGCTTCCTCACTCTTGGTTTGTAGTGGGGCTGAAGCAGAACCAGGTTATGATCTGCTTTCCCAAGCGCAGGCAGCAGGGTGGCGCTGTATGCGTCCTTAACATTTGCATATAGTAGGTCAATAATCCTATTTTCCCGGGTGTTACAGTCCACATACTGGGAGACGGCAGGTAATGTTTTGTCCAGCATCACATGGTTAAAATCTCCGGAGATTAGCACAAATGCCTCAGGGTGCTGTGTTTGTAGTTTAGCAGCTGCAGAGTGGATGATGTCACCCGCTATCTCCATGTCCGAGGGAGGAGGGATGTAAACAATAACAACAATGACGTGTCCAAACTCTCTGGGCAAGTAATAGTGACGCAGACTTATGGCCAACAGTTTGATGTCCCTGCAGCAAGTGCAGATTTTGACGTTTACATGTCCAGGGTTGCACCACCTTGTGTTCACATAGAGAGCGAGTCCTCCTTCTTTCCGCTTCCTGCAGGTATTTGCGTCTCTGTCTGCTCTAACTGTGCTAAACCTGGGTAGATCCATGTTAGCATATGGGATGCTAGTTGTTAGCCAAGTTTCACAAAAACACAACAAACTGGATTCTCTGTAGTTCCTGACATTTTTCACCAGCGCAGCCAGTTCATCGATCTTATTTGGTAGTGAGTTCACATTTCCCAAGATCACAGAAGGCACCGAAGGCTTGTATCGCCACTTCCTTGCTAGCCACTTAGCCTTTAGCTTAGCCCCGGCTCTGCTGCCACGATACGGCCTTCTTACCTCGGGGTAATAGGGAACCACACTGGTACAGGCGTTTGTTCTCAGCACTAGAAGTTGACTACCTGAATAGACGAGTCTCGGAGTGTAAAAATCCATGTCCAAGTAGTAAAAGTGTCCAGGAAATGAGTCCACATAAAAGAAAGTGGTAAGAGTGATCAGAGAGATAGAGAAAAAGGTAGAAAGATAAAGAAGATAAAGTCTTACACTGAGCTGCTGGAAAGGCTGCTACTCACGGCAGCACCTAACTAACTAACTAACTAACTAACTAACTAACTAACTAACTAACTAACTAACTAACTAACTAACTAACCATAAAATGTTGAAACTTCCAAGGGGTGAATACTTTTCTAGACACTGTATAGCATTGCCATGGTTGTCCATCCATCATTGTTCTTACACATGTCATCTGTGGATTGAATAAATCAATTTCAGTTATTGCTTTTACGTGGACAGAGAAACCATTTAGTTTAATATGTGTTAAAAACTGTATAATGTTTAAAGAAACTTCAAGAGAGCATGACTCATTCTACATTCACCATGGAAAAAAGTACTTAAATCCAGCATAGATGTTTTAGTTGTTAAAAAAAGGTAAAAGTCATAAATATAGGTATATTTCTGATCTGTAGCTGGTTTCACAGAAAAGTTAAACAGCAGCCAACTTTAGTGTTTCAAACAAAATAAAACATTCATAATGCAACACTGATTCACAGCACTGGTTTGGCACGTTGTTGGACAATTTTTTTTTCAGAAAAAAAACAGCCTCTTGATAGCTGTCAAATGAGCAGGCTATTAACTTCAATTAGTTTTTGACAATGTTGTTTGAAAAAGTAACTCATTACAATGATAAATTAAGTTACCTACAGTATAACCATTTTCTTTATAATATGTTTTGCATCTATATTTTTACTTTACAAAGGAGCATGGTGCCTTGGGTGCTCACTGACTTGAAACTTGAATATTTTGGCATTTTGCAATATTCCTGTTGAAAGTTCTACAATTACAAAGTCTGCACTCTCCTCACTCTACAGTAAACAGATTTTGCTGTGTAGTTTGTCCTCTCCGTAAAAAGTACCCCTGTCAAGTAGTTCACCAAGACTAGATGCATTCCTGTTTACTTGACTTGAGCATTTAATGATCAGAAAAGTAGTCTAAATTTACCAGTTCAGGCCATTGATGGAACAGGCCCAATTAACAACTACAGCTTGTCCTTCTGTAACACCCAACAAAATAATACACAGGCTTATTCTTTAATGTAAAGCAGTTTATAATAAGTGTTGTTTCATGTACACTATACTATTGTATTATTTTTACTCTTTAGGAAATTATCTTTTTCCAAATCTAGTATTCTTATTCTAGGTTTTCCTTTTATCTTTTTCTGCTCTAGTGGAGTTTCTGTTATGTAATGAAAATAGATATCTGCAGGAAAATGTTTCTTAACAAGTTTTCTGTCTCATACTTATTGTACCAATAATATTTCTTTTACAGAAATTCTGTACTTTGTTTTTCCAAGATGCTCTGTCTAGATGACTATCATTAGTCACAATAGCCTTATTTCAGATATAATCCAAGCACATTTTTTAGGAATGCAGATGACACTGGTCAGAATTCAAATCCATAACTGTGAAGCAGCAGCAGCAGAATATGTGCCACCATGTTGCCTCTAACTAAACTAGAGTCAAAATACCCTGCTTGTCTCTATCCTGCAAGACAGTGGGGAATTTTAGACCATTCCGCATTACAGAACTACTCTACTTCATCTCAGCCATATTCTTAGGATGTCTCATGTGATAAACTTGGGAATTAATTTTCTCCTTGATAATAGTAAACTTCCCAGTCTCTGAGTGAGCAAAGCACCCCAAAATCATGATGCTTCTTCCACTGTATTACACTGCTGGGATTATGTTTTTATGTTCGTATGCAGTGCCCTATTTATGCTATACGTACGACTGCATGTTCTTCCTGAGCAATCCAACCATAGTCTCATATGTAGATAGTACAAAACAATTTCCCAGTGGCACTGTGAAGTGCAAAGATGGTGTTTAGCAAGCTTAAGGCATGCAGTGATTTTTTTTTTTTGGAAAACTGTGGCCTGTTCAGTGTTTTGTGTATGGAGGGGGCTTATGAACATAGATGTCAATGAGTTTACCATACATCTATGCCAATGATTGTACAGTAGGGTTCTTTTTTACCTTATTGAGCATGGGACATAGTGCTGTTTCAGTCATCTTGGCTGGAGCCCTCTTGTAGAGAGAGTAGCCACAGTACTAAACTATGTCCATTTAAAACATGGTTTGTCCAACTGTGGACTGACGAATATATAAAACTTTTTGAAATTGCTTTGTAACCCTGTCCAGCTTAATGCAAATCAACAATTCTTGAGCCTGATCTTCAGAAAACTCCAAATGTTTGTGTCTTTTTTTTTTAGTGGTAGCTCGAAACCACACCTCCAGTCTTGTGTCATTGGTTGGACTCCAGGTTTGCAAACTCCTATCCCCAGTTAGCTTTTTGGGATTTTGGATTATGGATCTTGACAAATCTTTAGCCTATGGGTTCATATACTTTTTTCCAACTTACAACTGTGAATGTTTGAATGATGTATTTCAATATGTACAAGAACAATACAATAATTTGTGTACTATTATTTGAAACAGATTGTGTTTGTTCATTATTGTAATGTAGATGAAGATTAAATCAAAACTATAGTGTTTACAGCATAAAGAAAGTAACCTTGATGTAATAACAATATATATGCTCTTATTGAATTGGAAGGCTGAAAACTAGTGTTTAGATGGAGTTACATAAAGTTACAGATCAGCATTTACTGAAATTGTTAAATAGTATGTGCAATAAGGTTCTGAATCTTATTTCAGATTAACAGATTAACATAGAATTAAGATTTATGTTACTGTTTGTAAATGTGAATTATTTGACCAGTGAGTAATCTAAACAGCCTTTTTAAGTCCTCTGAACATCAGTAGCATAGGGTGTATGAAATTCTTTTAAAAGTAAAATGGATAATACAACATTCCAGCTGTTAATGACGTAGCCAAAAATTAGTACTGGAGTATAATTTCCTTATTTGCACCAACGTAATAGTTACAGTTTATTAATATAAGAGAAAATTTCTATAATTTCTAAAGTGAAACTTAGCACCTGCCCCATAGACCAGGAGTTTAAGAACTTGAACCTTCTGGTGAAGGCCCCCGACTAATGTAAACCCAGTGCTGCAAATCACAGTGTGATTTACAAAATTTAAATGACATTTTTAACTATCTGATCCTGTGCTTGTGTTCATAAAACTGACATATACTGCTGCATGTCAGCGAAATACAATGCCTTCTTTTCCTTCTCCAAAATTATTTTACATCTTTTTGATCCTTTCTTAATAGATCAGTGTGTAATAATAAAAATGATTAGCATATCACATGGTTATATTGTTATAATGGTCATCAGTGTGAAGGCTTGCCAGCATTGCAGGATCATTTAGATCAAATGTAATTCATTAAGTTTTAGTATTTTGTTACAACTATAATGGAATCATATTAGGCATGTCAACTTGATATTTGTTCAGATAAATTGACAAAAATGTTATCTGTTGATTAATATACTAAGTTGCATATGGTTACTAAGAAACATCAAGTTGCCTTTGAACCTTTGATCATAAATTATAAAACTTCCACATGTTTCTGTAACATCACACTGCAGCTTCATACTCAGCACCTCAAGTGGAAGATGTTTGTCCCACTTAACCGAAACAGAAACCAATTTTTAATATAGTCCTACAGCATAGTTTTAACTATTGATTTTATTTTTAAATAAATGTTAAATGTAAATGATATCATGAACAGGTAAAACTCCAGGTTAGCTTGCTTATCAGCCAAGCCATAAATATGTATGTATGTATGTATGTATGCGTGTGTGTATATATATATATATATAGTGGGATACGGCCCTGACACAGACAGGCGGACACTGTTGGTTCCAAAACCAGCACACGTTTATTCATAGTTACAGTGAAACACAGCACACAACCCACTTTCAGATGTTTGATTGCCGTCATCCGGCTGCACTTCTGGGTAAGGCGAGACCAGTGTCCAAAAGAGGCCAGCCGCTCCTGTTGCAGCACCCCCTGGCGGCACCTGCGGAACCCCACAGAGCTGCACAGAACTCCAACCCCCATGAAGCCTTGGGGGTGTCCAAGGCACTGCTGCAACCTAGGGAGGCTGCCATCTAGTGTCCATGGGGTGATACTGGGCTTCTCACCCTTGTCCCCCTGGCAAATGTGGTGAAGGAGCGTCCCAGCCAGGCATGGGCCCCGGCCATCCATCAAAATATATAGATATATATAGACATATATATATAGATATATATCTCAAAGGAAAGTATTAAATTATATCTCAACATCAATACTCAACACTGCAAGATACAAAACACAAATGAATAATCATAAATTTCCAATTTATATTTAGTGGGGATAGTGTTACATTGTATTGTACAAAGGTAATCTATGTGATTCATGATAATGTTGATGACTACATCGAGTGCATATGACCCTTTAAATTTGTGTCACAAAAATCAGTCAATAGGACACTTGAAATGACTCTGTCCTTGAACCCCCAAAGCAGAACTGAAAAGTTCAGGGTGCACATGCACATAAATGAGCAAAGGAATGTGTCCTTATAAACTTGATTTAACATCAAACATTACTGAAAAGGTTGATGTTTAATACCATTATATACAGCATGCCTCCACTGAGAGTAATGTTATTGTTCTGTCAAAGTGTTGCACAACCTTGCTAATGTGTTTATTTGTGTGCTTTACAATGTTGTATTTCTTTGAATGTCAATGCAGTTCATCATGGTTGAAACGTTTTGTTAAAATTGTTCAAGAAGTGTTTGTAAGGCTTGTTACCTTCAGCCTCAGTTCCCTTTCCAAACACAACATGGCAAATACATATGAGCTCATCTGTCATTTTAAATTCAGCAGTTTCTTACTTTTGAATATTGCCAGAGCATGTTACAATGCTGTGACTAAAGCATTTTCAGAACACCTTTTAGGTTTACAAGAATGAATAGAAAAACACACTTCACGTCGCACCAGGAGACAGTGCTTTGTGACCATCTTCTTGGGGCAGACTAGAGGTGACAGTATTATTTACTTTTGCTGTTTGAAGTCCAAGGAGAGAATAAATTGCTATTGATTTTTGGTGCATTACAGTGAACTCTCTTAGTACTTTCAATATATCTCTCTGAGGAAAGTGGACTGTGAAAGGGGGCATAATAATCTATTATTTTAATAATCAGATTACTAATTGGGCTATTAACTTATCCTAATTTTTCCGGCCATCTAATAATTTTCTTTCCTAAATTTTAAGTGATTGTTTAAGTCTATAAGCCCTTGGATATAAATATAGTGGTGTATATATTATACATTTACCCTAAAAAACTATATTTATATATATATATATATATATATATATATATATATATATATATATATATATATATATACTGTATATTAATTTACAGAGTGGCTAAAGCCAAGTTTAGATATATATGTTGTTGTAGTTTCTCTTAAAATGACAGACCTTTACCATCTATATGACCTAATTTGTGAAATGACACTGTGAATAAAATTTGTTGAAATGAAAAAAATATGTCAACATATACTGAACTGTTACTTTGTGATGAAAACACAGATGTAAAATATATATATATATATATATATATATATATATATATCTGTAGCCACCAGCTCCCCAAACACAACACACGGCATAGGCATAAGTCTCTATAACACACAAGGCTTTATTTTCAAGGGAGAAATGCTTTTCAACGTTTTCTGCCAGAACCAAGGTCAGTACGATAAACAGCACACAGCAATTTTCTTCTCTTCCTTCTTTTTCTCTCTGTCTTTATATTTCTGCCTCCATTCCTTCTCCGGCAAGCTTCGTTCCTCTTTCTCCCAATTCTGGCTCTTCAAGTGAAGTGAGGTGGTCCGTTTTATGCTGCACCCGGGAGCACTTCATGTGGCCCATCAGCATTATCTGGTAGAACTCCCAGCTGTGGTGGAAGCCCACATGGGCTCCCCTGGCAGCCCCCACAGAACCCAACAGGGCTGTGTCAAACTCCATCTCCCATGGAGTCTTTCAGGAATCCGAGCTGCCATCCAGTATCTAGAAAGTGCCCTGGCAATCTGTCACTTTATATACAGTATATATATATATATATATATACAGTGGAACCTCGGTTCACGACCATAATTCGTTCCAAAACTCTGGCGTAAACCGAGTTGGTCGTGAACCGAAGCTATTTCTCCCATAGGATTGTATGTAAATACAATTAATCCGTTCCAGACCGTAGAAACTGTATGTAAATATATACATTTTTTTAGTTTTTAAGCACAAATATAGTTAATTATACCATAGAATGCACAGCGTATTGGTAAACTAAATGTAAAACATTGAATAACACTGAGAAAACCTTTAACAACAGAGAAAACTAACACTGCAATAGTTCGCGCTATAGTGCTAGGGAACCGCTCGCTAAAAACACTTTTTTTAATGAGTTTTAAGCACAGGGGAAAAAAGGACATTTGAAAAATCCGTAATTTAATAAACCACCAAGAAAAGTAACATTGCAACAATGCAGGCTACGAACCGATCACTGGAAACAGAACTGAAAACAAAAACAAGCCTTCTCTAACTTATGCGTCCCTCAATCGCTCTGTGTGTGTGTGCGCGTGCCTCTCTCTCCAACCACCCCCCCCAGCCCCCCCCCCGTGTGTGTGTGCGTGCGTGCATCTCTCTTTTGCGAGCCTGGAGCGCCTGTGTGTGTTGTCACGCTTGGGTCACAGATTTGCACAGAGACACAGGAGGTTGTAGAAAAAAAGGAACTTTAATTCAAAGCACTGCAAACAAACATTTGTATCTTTTCAACAGTTTAAACGTGCTCCATGACAAGTCAGAGATGACAGCTCCGCCAGGAGCACAGATTGTCTGAGACAGAAAGAAGGAGAAGCAAGCAACCAATTTAACAAACTGAAAGAAGCCCGTGCAGGCTTTTAAGAAGGCGGAGCACCGCACGAGAGGCATATTATGTGACAGAGCCGGCAAGAAGGGAAAGGCGGAATGTGAAGGTAGTCTGTCCATGTTTCTAGGGGTTTTCCCAGGGGCGTCTGTAGTTCTCTGGGGTGCGATCAGCTTTGCAGCTCACAGTGTGTCTGTCTAGAGGGCGCTCCTGTGTGTGTGCGCACACGCCTCTCTCGCGCGTGCTCCTGTGTGTGTGTGTACAGCCCTCTGTCCTCTTGCGCTGCCTCTGTGTGTGTGTGTGTGTGTGTGTGTGTGTGTGTGCATGCGCGCGGCGCGCGCTCTCTCCCGCTCGCTGCATCAGGAAATGCACAGGGAGAGAATGAACATCAACAAACCGAAAGGGAACCTGGCTTGTTCGTGATACCGAGTGTTTGGGGGTCGTGAACCGAGGCAAAAGTTGGGGGCGAACTTTTTGGTCGTAAACCGAGTTGTACGTGCGCCGAGACGTTCGTGAACCGAGGTTCCACTGTATATATATATATATACAGTAATCCCTCACTTATCACGGGAGATAGGTTCCAAGGCCGACTGTGATAACTGAATTTCCGCGAAGTAGGGACACCATATTTATTTAATTATTTACGTGTATTTGGACGTTTTTAAACCCTCCCTGTATTGTTTACAACCCACCCATTACTCTATTATAACAGGGACAGACTGCTAAGCAATATGAAATCGGTAGATAAGTTTTACACTTACTGTATGAGCGAAGTACACGTAGCAGCTTGTAGGCGGTCATGACGTCGTTGACCTTGTTGCAAAGATTCCTAAAGCAGATTCCCATCCAGACTACTGCCTTATCACGTCCACTTGCAACTCGTTTTGCGCCCTGGTTAAAGGACACTGCGGCCGTAGATCTTATATGCTTTTCCTCCTTTTTAAATAAAAGAATCGTGGACTCATTGATGCTGTAATGGTGTCCTGCAGCGGTGTAGCTGTTCCTTCCTCAACATATCCAAAACTTTTACCTTTTCTGCAATCATTTGCATCTTCTGTTGGCGCTTTGTTTTAGTTTGGGAAAATGTTTCAAAGGTTTTAACAGAAAAATAAGCAGGCAAGATCAGAGAGGAAAGGTCCAATACTTGCATTGTGTTTACTTGTTCAAATATAATATCAGTTTACATACAATATAATAGGCAATATACATGCAGATATAGGAATTGTACTATTGACAAAGATATATGATTTATACTATTGACTTACAGTAATACAGATATGTGAATTATACTATACTTACAGTAATATCAAAAGACCCAGAGCCATCATCCTAGACCAGTAGACTGAGGGAGCCCGCGTGTCAGTCTCGTCAGAGGATCAACCTCGTGAGCCTGGTCCAATACCGGGCGGTGTGCACGTTCCCCACGGTTGAGCTTCCAAAGAAACTGAGGGCTGAACCTTCCTTATATACTAATTGAGTGTCCTTACCCAAATTGGCTTACGTGTAAGCAGTGTATACAGAAGTGATCAGTTTCTGCACACCTTCTTCCCACGGGACATCTTATTGTTTTTTCTTCTACTTTGGCCCTCACTGAGATGGTGCCTAGTATCAGAAGACACAAACAATAACAAGCGTTGCTTGCAATGAAGCCCCTCGAAGTGAAAAACAAGTACATGGCCTTGACTGTATTCCATAACATTCTGAAACTCTTTATGAGAAGCAAGTTTTTGCACATTCTTTCGCTATCATCCCAAACATTCCAATCTTTGGTAGCTGGTTTTTGCACTGAAGCGACCAACCCCCCCTCTTACTCCTTTATTTCATCCCTTCTCCTGTTACAGAGAAAGACCTTTTTTATTACAATCGGTCCCTCGCTCAGCGCAAAATCAGCAACCTGTCTGTTGTGCTCTATTATTAAATTCGTTTTAAAACACAACACATAGCAATTGAATATAGTCATTAAAGCAATAATAATAATAAGCAGCACCAAAGGGTATCCGTGTGCAACAACAGGTAAAATGTGATATCTACACAAGGAGGTTTCATAGTGGTAACATTATATTGAAACAATTACCCATTACATATTGTATCATTACACCTAATATATTCAGGTTTAACCGTTACCATAAGCTACTGCTAGATGTTCCATATATCTTGCCATATTTGCATATATTAGTCCCTTAAAGCCATTTGCATGTTATTTTTTCTGTATCTGTGCTTGTAATATGTTAAAAGTGCATACAGTCCAGTTAATGAAGAGTTGACACATTTAGCCATCGAGTGTCATTGCTAGCCGTGATTATCAATCTGAAGCGTGTTTGTTCCCAGTTTACTGTTTGCTGATGAGAGACCATGGACTGAGGTAAACCACCTAGGCCATTTTGGTCTGGCCACTTTGTGAGTATGTCGTCCCACATTCTCAAGCTTTGTTTGCAGTTATTTCATTATCTACGGTGTTTAAACGTTCCTAGGGTGGTGCCAACCCCCTCCTAAGAAAGTGTCATACCATGCCCGTTTAGCACGCTTACACTGTGGCAACAGTGGAAACGTCACTTGCCATGTAACCTTAGTCCTTTTTGCTGTCGTAGAAACAAGTTACATGTGTCAATTATTGGTTTCTACATGTGACTGTCTCGTTATGGGGGTTCTAGCCCACACGGCTATAGCAAGCATTGGTATAGTCCTGTTAATAATTTCAGTTGCATTGATCCAGCCAATGGGCCCAGTCTTATTAGAGGTGGTATTCGCCTGATGTTGCATTGACCTCGCACTGTACCTTGGAGCCGTTCCCAGGGCCCCAGTACACCAAGTTACTTTCGACGTCCAGGTAATATTTAAGTTTTCAGAGCACTCAATCAGATACCTCTGTGGTTTTACCCCCGGCACCTTTCAAGTTCGAGGAGTAGATGGTGCACCCATCACCAGTCCGTAATTGTAAGGACATTGCAAGACTGATTCTCCGGACACGTCGTGTTCTCCTGCCGTCTAGATTTAGTGGAAGTGTTCCACCACCATCGGAACCTGAGTCGTCTCCGTTGCCTCGCCTCCTAATGTAGTGGCTCCTACTTCATTCAGAACACCCCCAATTCCTGTAAAACAAGAACACAGCATGTTGCACCCACTCCTCACTCCCGTCTAGTAGGCAGTGTTTTGCAGGAACATTTACCCATGCTTCTTCTCCATTGTATAGAACAGTTACAATCAAATCCTGTCCATTGCGATGATTTCTGCGGGCGGGGTGATCCATGGGTTGTTTTAACCCACACCTTCGCCCATTAACCAATTTAGGAGCATCTGTTGATCCAAATCCCCCCCACATTCCGGCCAGTCTTAACTACTGGTGCAGTACTTTCCTGCACTTTTCCCATGTGAACTGGGTATTATTAACAATTGCGCTATTCGATCCTCCCTGTAGTCAATTTGATCGGATCCCCCATTGAGGACTGTAACAGAACTTTGACGGGTCCGCTTGGTAATCTGCATCGATTACGCCTGCTAGCACAGTGACTCCTTTAGCGCCAGACTTGATCTTGGGCATACATGCCCGTAGGTGTCCCTTCGGGATTTTCACCCCTTTGTTTTAACATGCTGAGCTCCAAAAACTGGGATGTAAGCCACTGCCTTTCATTTACTTATTCCCCAATATGAATGTGCTGCTTGAAGACAACAATAAGTTTTTTCAGTCAACTAACTGCTAAAATGGCCATTCCATTAATTCAAATGCAGTACTTTCAAAAGAGCTTTCATATACAAACACGTGCTTTGCTTTCATCTCCTCTATTTCTTTCTTTAATTTCACTTAGTTTTCAGGTCACATTATTCAACTCATGCCCTGCAGTCTACAATGGCTATACAAATCCACCAGTTTCTCCACATTCAATGTCTAAATCAAATCTTATCTTAGCACTGGTTACTTTTACAAAAAGTTATGAATTAACTATTGGTATAACATATTTAAACCTCAGAATTATACAGAGAATGCAGTGCGAGAGAGAATAAATGGAAGAAAACATTCTTACTCTTTTTCCTTTTCTTTTCAGTCCTCTGTTTAACTTGCAATTTGGCATTGGCTGTTTTTATACATGCCACATGCCATTTTTCATACCAATTATTGCATTTAAACAGAATTCACACCATATTGTCACTTACACTTTCCTTCATTACTACATACAAGTAACCCTCACATTATAGCAGCTTTACTTGTAAACTGACGTCTCCAATATACATATTGTTTTCTGTGCAGCAATAATCAACACAGGGGCTTTGAAAGGAGTGCTCCCAATAACCAGCTAAGTTCTACTGCTGTTCCTCAGGGTGTCAAAAGACCCCGAAATCAAAGCACCACTTTAACACTGAGCGGTCGTTGTTAATCCGTATGGCATTCTCCTTATGCATCGCTACGTTACTGCTAGCTGCTCGTGACTTTTTAGCCAGGTATTACTCCTCTCTCTTGCTTCCTCATCTAACTGCTTTATAATTATTAACCATACACAATCTGTCTGACCAGCAGACAAGTGTAGGTTTTCTGTTTCAGCTGCCTTTGCCTCCACTCTATGCAGAGACGGGCTTATCTGCGTCTTTGACTAGCGCAGCTGCTGCAGCTGACTCCGCCCTCCTCGAGGAAAGCACAACGGCCTCCGATTCGACTCTCTCTATCGCTACTGCTACGTTAACGTTGCCGTTAAAGTTTCTGTTGCAACTACTGCTGTTCCTCCATTTTTAGCGAAGAAAACACAGCTGTAAAAGCTGATTCTACCGTACACCTAAAAAACTTCAGAAATGCTGTTGATGCACGCTGACATTTGCAGGCTGTATGCCAGCATGCGATTACAGCATATTTGCCACCTGTGGACCGATCCATCCCTATTATATACTCTTTTCACTGGGGTGATTAGTACGGGGTAGGGTCTCACGGGCAACTGACCAATTTGTAACATCACCGTCAACCTGGAGTGGCAGGGGATGGTCCGTTCCCCCCAATCCCCTGCACTGTCAATCGTTTCCCCTTGAATTTAGATGGGATTCTCATATATCAAAGTGGCCTCCGCACCCGTATCGATGAGAGCCTTTACTATTTGTTTAGTTTTTAGTTTCCCAATGTATCGTTACCGGTACAAAAGGTCGAATGTCCGCATCATGCCAATTTAGGGCTCTCACCTGTGCTTGGCCCCCATCCCTAACAATCTCGTGCTGCGCGTTCTAATTCTTCAACGGGATATAAAGTCCTTCCTTTATTTTTCCCTTTCCCTTTAGCTTTTTCCCTCCTTTCTTATGCTTACTCTTGCGTCGGTTTTTCTCCCTATCTTCCTCCTCCTCTTCCTCCGAGGAGCTCTCGGAAGATGAAGGAGGGGCCAGTTTCATCACGCTTCTTACTCAACTTCTCCCCACTCAGCTAAAGTAAGAACTTCGTCATGCTTTTTACTTAATTTTTCCCATTCAGCGAAGGTAAGAAGTGAATGTACTTCTGCCTTTTGCTACTCGTTCTTTATTCCGCCAGACTTATCTATAAGTCCTTTTTTCTTTGCCCTGTCCAGGAGCAGGTCCTGTAGGCTGTCCATCTATCTCCTCCTTAGGGACCTTAGCATTAATTAACGCTCCCCATAACTCCTTCCTATTCACTCCCCCTGTTCTATAGGCAGCTATTCCTTGATGTAGCCCCAGTGGGTTGTGTTGCAGCTGTCCCTGCAGGGCTTCTCCCCACTCTCCCAGGTCACCTAAATCCCGTAATTTAGTCACAACCTCCCCCACTCCTGCACCTACCTCATTCAGTAAAAGAGATCATTATATTCCTTTCAAGTTAGCAGGGGCTGTTTTTATTAGGATGGTCCTGGCTATAGATGTAAATGGGAACACATCTAACTGATCCGCTTGGCCCGCTACCACGGCGTCCCTCATTGGCCATTCTCTAACCACTCGAATTGCCTGCTGCAAAGTCGTCCATGGTTTTACTTCAGGCCAATTCTGTGGGTGTGGATATATTTCTACGCTGCGTTCGCCGCCAGCGCCATCAACCGTGCTGTCCCCTTCTAACTTAGTTCAATTCCTTGTCTCTTGCTTGTTTAAAACGGGGAATCGACCAGCATAATCTGTAAATTCAGTACCATCCCCCTTATCCAGTGACACATGCCCGCTCCTGCATCATGCAAGCGTACGAGCCATGTGTCTACTGGCTCATTTCGCCCTTGTGCATAACGTGATCTAAATCCTTCCCTTTCTTGTGCAGTATAATCTTCGAAAACATCTCCCCTCCTAACATTACCATGTGCGTCAGTAAAAAGTCTGCGACGCATCACGGGTTTAGCCTGTAAAGGCAGAGGATCAATTACCGACCCTGCATCGGGTCCGTCATCATCCTCATAATCATCATCCCCAAATGTTACCGTCCCATTTTTCAGGATCCCACTCATGGACTTATAACTGCGGCTACAAACGCTTTGATCTTCGCAACATCCGGTCTAACGCTTCTTTTTCGCATTCACCTTGGCTATGCAAAAGGCTGGCCTTTTCCGCCATCCCCTTCGGCTCTCTGTACCCGCGGCAATAATACAGCTACCTGGGATTCGGCCATTGAGGCCCGCCCTAACGCATCCGCCAGTCCATTTGCATTTTCTTATTCTCCCTTTCTTTTTCGTCTACCAGACTATCCAGACTTCTAACCGCAGTTAGCAAAACCCACTCCCGCGTCTGCAAGCCCTTATGGGTTCCTTTACAGACACCTGACATTTCTTAAACATCTCTGATTTCCTTTGCCTCACTTAGTAATTGAATATTTTACCAATTCCCCCAAAATCCTGCAACCGACTACGCCAAAATGTTTTAGTTTGGGAAAATGGTTCAAAGGTTTTAACAGAAAATAAGCAGGGCAAGAATCAGAGGAGGGAAAGGTCCCAATACTTCAATTGTGTTTACTTGTTCAAATATAATATCAGTTACATACAATATAATAGCAATATACATGCAGATATAGGAATTGTACTATTGACAAAGATATATGATTTATACTATTGACTTACAGTAATACAGATATGTGAATATACTATACTTACAGTAATATCAAAAGACCAGAGCCATCATCCTAGACCATGTAGACTGAGGGAGCCCGCGTGTCAGTCTCGTCAGAGGATCAACTTGTGAGCCTGGGTCCAATACCGGGCGTGTGCACGTTCCCCACGGTTGAGCTTCCAAAGAAACTGAGGGCGGAACCTTCCCTTATATACTAAGTTGAGTGTCCTTAACCCAAAATGGCTTACTGTAAGCAGTGTATACAGAAGTGATCAGTTTTCTGCACACCTTCTTCCCACGGGACATCTTATTGTTTTCTTCTACTTGGCCCTCACTGAGAATGGTGCCTAGTATCAGAAGACACACAATAACAAGCGTTGCTTGCAATGAAGCCCCTCGAAGTGAAAAACAAGTACATGGCCTTGACTGTATTCCCTTAACATTCTGAAACTCTTTATGAGAAGCAAGTTTTTGCACATTCTTTCGCTATCATCCCAAACATTCCAATCTTTGTAGCTGGTTTTTGCACTGAGCGACCAACCCCCCTCTTACTCCTTTATTTCATCCCTTCTCCTGTTACAGAGAAAACCTTTTTTATTACAACGCTTGGACATGGCCCCTGAAGCAGTAGCACGTTAATGCTGAATGAGTGAGATCAGACTTCCTGGTTAATACAGCACTCCGTCGCTGAGGCCAATCAGCAGCACACAGGAACTTAACTTGCGTGCTCTGATTGGGTAGCTTCTCAGCCATCCGCCAATAGCATCTCTTGCATGAAATCAACTGGGCAAACCAACTGAGGAAGCAAGTACCAGAACTAAAAAGACCCATTGTCCGCAGAAACCGCGAAGCAGCGAAAAATCCGCGTTATATATTTAGATATGCTTACATATAAAATCCGCAAAGTCGTGAATCTGCGAAAAGTGCACCGCGAAGTAGCGAGGGATTACTGTATATATATATATATATATATATATAATAGTACTGTGCAAAAGTTTTAGGCAGGTGTGAAAAAATGATGTAAACAAAGAATGCTTTCAGAAATATAAATAATGACTGTTTATTGTTATCAATTTACAAAATGCAAAGTGAGCGAACAAAAGAAAAATCTAAATCAAATCAATATTTGGTGTTACTACCTTTTGCCTTCAAACCAGCATCAATTCTTATAGGTACACTTGCACAAAGTCAGGGATTTTGTAGGATTATAGTCAGGTGTATGATCAACCAATTATACCAAACAGGTGCTAATGATCATCAATGTCACACGTAGGCTGAAACACAGTCATTAACTGAAACAGAAACAGCTGTGTAGGACGCTTAAAACTAGGTGAGGAACAGCCAAACTCTGCTATCAAGGTGAGGTTGTGGAAGACAGTTTCATGTCATGGCAAGATTGAGCACAGCAACAAGACACAAGGTAGTTATACTGTATCAGAAAAAAGGACAAAGATTTCAAAGCAGACTGGGGTTTCAAGATGTGCTGTTTAAGCTCTTTTGAAGAAGCGCAAAGAAACAGGCAACGTTGAGGATCGTAGACGCAGTGGTCGGCCAAGGAAACTTAGTGCAGCAGATGAAAGACACATCAAGCTTATTACCCTTCGAAATCGGAAGATGTCCAGCAGTGCCATCAGCTCAGAACTGGCAGAAACCAGTGGGACCCAGGTACACCCATCTACTGTCCGGAGAAGTCTGGCCAGAAGTGGTCTACATGGAAGAGTTGCAGCCAAAAAGCCATACCTCCACGTGGAAACAAGGCCAAGCGACTCAAGTATGCATGAAAACATAGGAACTGGGGTGCAGAAAAATGGCAACAGGTGCTCTGGACTGATGAGTCAAAATTTGAAATATTTGGCTGTAGCAGAAGGCAGTTTGTTCATCGAAGGGCTGGAGAGCGGTACAATAATGAGTGTCTGCAGGCAACAGTGAAGCATGGTGGAGGTTCCTTGAACGTTTGGGGCTGTATTTCTGCAATATATATATACTGTGTATGTATATATATATATATAATATATATATATATATATATATAATACTGTATATAATATGGTAGTCGAGAAAGGAAGCACATGTCCAATCAATAAATGTCGGGGCACCAACCCTGCTTCAATAAAAGAATAATGGGAGGTAGCGATAACAAACAAAGAACAAAATAGTGACCCACAAAATGATGCCTTCTTCTGTTGACCCTGTGACTTACATGGAGGCTGGGAGAGGTGGAGTCAGGTGTCCTCACTGGGCTTCTTCTCAGCACTGTGGAGGGAACAGGAGAGGAAATGATTAGCTCCTGTTCCCCCTCTTGTCCCAGGGTAGTAGTGCATATCTGGAAGTACTCCAGGTGTCCCCGGATCTACTTCTGGCAGCACTCTCGAGTGTGGCGGAAATACTGCTATCCTGGGCGCCACAAATGTCCAGGTGCCCCCTGACAGTGGCCACAGGCCCCAACAGGGTTGAGCGTCCAAGCTCTGATCCCGTGGCCTTGATGCAAACCAGGGCGGCTGCCCTCTCATGTCCCGGTAGAGATATTGTTTATCTTCCAGTTCTTCTCTTCTTCAGGCGTCCCGGTTGGGTAAGACCCCCCGCCATCCGCTACACCCTTAAAAGTGTAGTTCTTTCTTTCAGGGAATTTGCAAAGAAAGACAAGATGACAGTTAGTACAGTTCCTACACAATCAAAAGAAACTTGGAAAACTTCCTTTTGGAAGTGGCCAAAGTAAACAAGTCACTTCACTTTCACTTTCAACTGTGAAGAGAAGACTTCAAGCTGCAGGTTTGACAGGTCAAATGGCAATAACAAAGCCATTGTCAACATTGTAAAATAAGAAAAATTAGAGTTTTACAAGGGCCAGGAATCAGCAGCAGTCTCAGTGTACTCTGAAATTAAATCACTGACCAAATAAATAATTGGAGATATGGATGCTATGCAGCTGCACAGATGTGCTTGAAGCTGTACTGTGAGATGCCTGTCATGCAAGATGTTGACTCTCACAAACATGTCTTTTGATTCTGTTGTGGCTTTGGATCTATATATACGTGTAGTAAAACAGGAGACACAACTACATTAAAGAGCTGGGGAACCCCCTTGATGGCCCCGTATAATTGAAAAAGTTGAAAATAATAAAGCATGTGAACAGTTTGTGGAGTACATCTTTTCAGACATCAGCTCGGAGCTGAATTGGAGCAAGACGGCCAGGTGTGGGTTTATATGGTGATTCAGCAAGAAAAGGCAGGTCCAGGAGGGCAGAAAATGGACGTGAATCCAACAATGAAGTGGCTGTCAGTCTTCAGTTCTGCAGAGGGAGAAAGATAGAATCTGTCTTGATAGTTTTTATACGCTTTCTATACATGACATGCTAAAGCTGATGGATGTAATGTAATTTCACTTAAATCAGCTGTTTAGGACTCATCACATGTTAAAAACAACTTAGTTCCACTTCTTACTCTGTGTCCCTAAAATACATTAAATATGGTTCTGTTAGTAACAGTTTGTAAGCCTCGTGGTTCTTTTAATATTAAATACAGTATACTAAAGTAGTTCATAGCATTGAAATATATAGTATAATGCAGTACCGTGGTCAGTTGCAATGATATTAATGACATCCCCTGAAAACAATAGTAAGAATAAAATGTGAAGCAAATATGTTGGCAAATATAACGTGTTTCTACAATATATGCAACTATTCTCATCAGGAATAAACATCTGATTTAGTTAATGATACCTAAATTTGGAAAATAAAATATTTTAATATCAAGGTGTGATATAAGCAAAATCTGTGTTATCACTTGTGCGCTGGAATATGTTTCTGCTAGCACCTGATATGTTGTGTCACTAATTGTGTGTGATTTTATTTTTGTTCCGAATTATATTCAGCTACCAGTATGACAATTTTCTATGAACATGATCATCAACTGTCAAGATTAAGATAAACAAAAATCTAGGAAGTATGAATTTAGTAAATCCAGTTCATTTAATGCCTTATCATATCATACTAAAATATTTCATGTTCTTTCAAAGGTGTGGAGATTATACCATTAATGGTCTGTGTGTATGCTATTCTACAAAATCACTATGTCGGAGCATTCTTACTTGGCATGGAAAATGTTAATGACAGGGACCTAGATAGAGCTATTCTTATGACAAAAGTAAAATTACATTGAAAATGCACTTTAATTGAAATCCCATTTCAGGTTAAAATTACATTATTGATTATGATCAAAATGCCTCAGACACTGATGAATTCATCAATTCCTTATTCTGAAGTGTTATAAATCTTTTAGAGTGGGCAGAATGTTATGAAATGGGTAGAAATTATGAAGGCTTCACTACTTGTCCTCTTTAAAGGTTTTTCACATTTTAGAATCTTTGTGTTGTAGGGCAGCTGAAATATTTAAAAAAAAAGTTTTGGTCTAAAATTACTATTTAAAAAATCTACCTCGGTGGATACAAATTTTGCCAATATTTTTCCTATTTAGTACTCTATCTTAAATAACTTAAAGAAAAGGACCAAATTTATAACTCAAACTGGAAGCCAGTTGTTGGCTTTTCTCTACTACTATACAAATGTCATTTTCCAGTTACTTTCTCAGTAATCAGACTAAAGCTGTCAATTTCAAGGAATGTGTTTGTCAGATGTGTTCACCAATAAAATATAAAAACAACCTTTGCAAATTCATGCATCACTTTTATTAAATTGGAGTATGTAGTGGACTTCCTTGCTGACATTTTGTAGATGTAAACTTGGGTCAGTTCTTACATTTCCAAGTTCACTTTTACCTCTTGTGTAATGTTTGAAAATTCTGTAATAGTTTTTTGACGTGTGTTTTCTTCATGAATTGCAGTTTACTATCACAGTACAAGCATATGCAGTCAGCAGATTTTCATATATTTGCATGTCCTATGATATGTCAGTTATCATATTATCATGTATTCTCTGTATAACAGCTTAGATGTTTCACTGCCAGTGAACACATATGGAGTAATCATTGGGATATGTTGCTCTGTAAAACTATACTTATCTTGGTTTTAAAATGTGTGTGAAATTAAGCAGAAGCGTATTTACGACTAAACATAGGAAGCACTTCTTTCTGCAGAAAGAAGAGTTGTGGGAATATGGAACAAGCTACCAAGCTGTGCAGATGAAGCAAAAACACTGACAACCTTTAAGAAGGATCTGGATGAGATATTGGGACAGCTTAGCTATTAACTAAACAAATGGAGACAATGGTCTCCTCTCATTTGTTGAATTTCTTAAGTTTTTAAGTATATTCTTATGCAACCAATAATTTTAAACTACCAATTATAGAGCAAAAATACATTTCATTACAGTTGAACTCCTAATTCAAATGTGGCTCAAATTTTGCTAGAGTGTAATCCTTCCAGTTCTTTTTAAATCACGTGAAATATTGAGAACTAGTATTTATTGGTGATTTTTTTTTTAAAAAAAAACCAAACAATCAGTTATAGTTTTCCTTTTTTGTAAAATCCTCCCGGAGGTATTAAGGGAAACTGCCAGTGGCACAGTTCATTTTTCTTTCTCTGTATATACAGGAATCTCTGAACTACAGTATTTGGTTCAACTGAAGATGTTTATGTCATTACAAAGCCATTGAGCTTCTCTCTATCCACACACCAGACTTAACTCAGTGATCTAGGTTAAAATGTTACATGACCTCAATCTGCATAACACAGCTCTAGGTACTCAGCAGAAATTGATGTTTTTATTTTCATCATAGCCATCATCTTGACTAGACTTTTCCTAGAGAGGTTCATTGTGGTAATACACTGAGCTAGACTGACCAGGCTTCCTTTCCCTAGCAGCCACCTCCGTCTCATCCTGTGAGATTCCCAGACACTCCAAGGCCAATCAGGAGACATGCCCTGGATCTGTCCAAGTCTTATTCCAGTGGGTCATGTGTGTGGCTTTCTAACAACTTCTTTCACCTACCTCAACCTAATCCTCTTGATTCTGGAAAAGCAGAGGTTCTTTCCCATATAGCTGAGCACCTCATCACAATAGAGTGAGCTAGGCTATTAACCCAGTGAAGGAACTTAAGTTGCATATGGAAATTGCAAACATAATGCTTAACTTAAAAAGATAAATTATAGAATTTGACAAGAAAAACAACATGTGATTTTCCATAGTGTTTCACTAAAATGAAATGCAAAAGATAGACAGCTCATTAACTATAACTGTATATTTCACACCCTAGCAACTGAAATTGGCTTCCACAAAAAGTTCTAATTCTTATTCATGAAGAACAGCACATTGTTATTTAGGGCGAAGATCATTACAAAGTCCATTCTATAAAACCCCTTTTAATTGAGTGATAAATGTGTTTATGGATTGCATGAATAATGTGTAAAGAAATTTCAAATATTAATAAACTAAAAGAAATAGAGAACACACATCATAAAAATAATTTAATATCTACCCTGTGGTAGATAGGGGGCATTCTCAAGCTGTCCCTGAACCCAAAATTAACACCAATGAAGCTATATCAATACAACAAGGAGTCTTTATTATAAAGAAAGCACACAAGGGAGTGATGAACAGAAGGAGCAACACAAATACGCAGATGAAAAGGAGAAAGCTGTAATGCCCCAATGTCTTTCTGAGACTTCTTTCATGAATATTTTATCCTGTATACTATGTGTTCTGGCTAGCCTACTTATCACCTTAATAATAAACGTAAACACTCATTTCTCACCTCCTATATCTCTTTTCACAATTTGGACTCTCTTCCTTCTAGCCTATACTCCCAGATACAGGCCTCCGGAATAGATAGCATGAGGTCATATATTCTGTGATGAATCTCCCTGCTGCCAACAATTGGACTAGGGGTCTTCACTTAATCAGTTAGAAGAACATTGTAGCATTGTAATAGTGATGAGAACTGAAACACAGCTGGCCTTAAAAACATTTGGCTGATCGATTTTTGTGGCAGACCTGCCTTATGCCATGTTCCAAATGATGTCACCGCTCTTCCAAGTGTTAAACTTGTGTCAGACATTACAGAAAGGCAACTGTAGTTGACTTATACCCTCCAAACATGTTTGTGTGTTTGGAAAATCAACTGCACAATTTTGGTTGGTCATGAAGTAAGACAACATTAGGTACCTGTGTGACTCCTTGCCATGACTCACTGATTCTTGCTTACATATCACATGTTTTGTACATGTTTCTTACAAATTGGACCTTTGCTTTTAGATATATATTTTTTTCTTTGTCACTGCATGAGAAGCAGTTGCTAAAACTAGTATCTTCATTTTCTCCTTCACTACTCCCTCTAGCAGGTCCAGTGCTTTTATGGGTTTCCCTGTCTCTTTGTCTCCCATATCTGTGCCTCCCTTTTATTTAGCTTTATGATTTGGTGGGCTTCTCTTGATGTGATATTATCAGCTCAGCACACCACAGTTTAAAATATCACACGGGCCATTACAGATTTGTAGATGATGTGAAGGATGTCACTACCTAAATTAAATGAGTGAAGTCTTGCACAAAAAAAAGTCTGCTCTACAATTTGTTATATCCTATAGTTCCTCCACATTATGAGATCGGTCCAACTTGTGTTTGATGTGGACCCCAAGTACTTGTAGTAGTGCATCACCTCCACATCTACTGCTCACATAGTGACTGGCATTGGTGTGGCAAAAGACAACAACCACTTATAATATGTTAATAAACAGTAAATAAATGTACTATGCTGCTTTTCTTGTATAGTGACTTAGCATAGTATTTACTACACAAAAACGATGCATTAAAGAAGGGTTGGTTGGTTGTTCATAAGAGCTAAAAAACAGAAAACCCTTTAACATCTGAGCAGTTGTCTGTAGTTTTCACTGCTAAATTCATTCAAACCTAAGAATCAATGTTAGTATGCCTGCTTTTAAGGTTCTTTGTTGTTTGGAAGTATTCTTTACTGGAGAAATTCTAATAAAATGTGAACTGCATTTTTTTTTTTCTGAATCCAATTAGTTTTCTCTAGTCATTTTTTATTTTCATATTATGTACTTAGTTGAAGATATGATGGGACAGCACTCCTTAAACTCTATTACTGAATAATTAGGGAATAGTTTACATTCTGTTTTTTATGCAGAGTAATTACTTCAGTAAGTCTTTCCTTATTGTGTTGTCTCTCCATTTGCAGTGGTGAGAATAAGTGCCATCTGGGATTACAGTTAATGATGACGTTAAGTCGGCTCATCATTTTCAATACATTTTTTGGTGGCACTGAAGGATTTAGAGTAATTGAATCTTTTCCTCTCTGTGATTGAACGCTAGAAAGGTTACTGCAGTTCCTTGTTTTCGATTATATCTGTAAAATTGAAATTCCACCTAGAATCTAAGCATTTAGTTAGATACTGTAGGCACTTAATTAAGAAAAAATCTGTAATAAAAAAGAAGGATAGCCTCTTTTCCTCATTGGAGGTTGTGTATGGCAGAGTCAGATAATGCAATCATGCTTTTGTCTTTGACGGATGAAGAGCTTTCAGAAGGAAACTGAGCATCCTATCTGTAGAAAGAAATTCATTTGTGAGTCCTCATGTCAGGGATCTCTACTGACTTGTGGCTCTATGCTATTCTGAGTGACAGAAACTCTTCTAAACTATTCTGGCACAACATGCTGTCTATAACAAAGGTTTTTACTGTCATTTTGTTAATTTCAGGGTGCCTTGTCAGTTTTCTTTTTTTCTTTTATATTAATTTCTTTTAATTGGAAGCAAATAACATTCCATACAATCAAGTCAAAATTAACAAATCAGAATTGTTAGTTTTGTCCTCTACTTCTGCCTGTTTACACACCTACACCTGGTTAGCATGCACTCGGTATAATTACATCACTTTTACACTACACTGACTTTTCAGACATAGAAAGCAATAGTGAAATACATAATTGGCTTAGCAATTGTAGCTTGGTACTCATGGCTCAGTGCAAGGCCCATTGTGCAATGTTAAAGATTCATTTGCCAGGGCTAAAATATCTGGGTATTTGGTAAGCCTTAAATCTACAGTTTGGTACACAGATATGATAGGAAAATAAGCACAGACTCAAAATGCAAGCTTAATGGATAAAACAAGAAATAGTAACATTTAAATGTAGAATGTTGTACCACCTTGCATTTAGAAGGAACAACTTTACAGAGAAAATATAATAAGGGATTAAATGTTATGTACGTGAAGTTAAAAGATATTAATTCCATCATTTCTGAATTTGTCTGATATATGATGATACATTAAAGCTACTGTCTTATTACCTTGTTGAGCATAAGGTGCAAATCAAAATCCCTCTGAATTCTGCATACTGTGTGCTTAGTAGGAATGTGAATAAAAGTTGTTTAAATGTTTAGCTGATTTGAAGATGGAAAGCGTTTAGTAAATTTTATAATTGGTTAGCACCCAAATGCTCCTCTTCCCTCAACCACAATGCACTTTTCAGAGAAAACAAGATTTGAATATAGCTTTCTTGTCAACATACATATCAATACTTTAGTTCAAAATTGCACAACTGAGTCAAGTATGCTAAACAAAAAAGTGACATTTGACAAGCAAGGTAAAATGGGTTGCAGAACCCTTCTATGTTGGTTTTCCTCATTCCATGCACATGACTAGAACTTCTAAATACAGTGTTTGCATACTGGGACCTTTTATAACACAGGTATATAACCAATGGTGAGGTTATAGTTAGGCACCAACAAAGTACAGATATAGCTTGAGACTGAGAAACCGGAGTGTGTAGTATGGGCACACTAAGAAATAAAGTGTCTGAGCATTCTTCAGGAAGTAGTATTGTGAATATAATAAGCAATGTTCATCATCATATATAGCAGTTGTCGAGGTCAGTGAGTTCCTGTGCTTTAATAATTATAACTGTTGATGGCTTGGCTTCCAACTGGGTTGCTTTATCTGTAAAAAGGCAGATTCCTGGTGCACAGAGCGGCATGTGGATCTCCATTTTACTCCATTTAAAATAAGATTTCAAGAGTTTTTAAAATACTTTGTCTACAATTGAAGTATGTGTGCTTTTATGGGTTTCCCTGTTTCTTTGTTCTTAGCAGAGATGCAACAAGGTTTCGCTTTTTGGAGCAGCCCATGTCTACTTTTTGTGTTGTTTAAGTACTTTTGTTTTCTTTTATAAAATAATTTGATTCTACACTTAACCTCTATGATCTACTTACTTAAAAGAGGAAATGATGTTGTCTTTCAGCTAGCAATTAAAGAAAATTATATTAAACAAGTTGTCTCACATTTTAACAAGTGATTCCCCTTTTTGGTAAATTTGTGAAGGTGCTTTTTCATTCACGCCTAACATATTACACTATATGAGGCCTGAAGAAAAAACTAACTAAAATGTTCATATAAATCCATGGCATAAATAATACAATTATATCTACAAAAGCACACTTGAAAAATGAACACATATATGTTTCTTCAAATGCTTCTATCCTTTCAATTTGAAACATACTGTCTGTAAATGGTCTGTAATTATCTATCATGACCAGCCACTAGAGTACACTCCAGAAGTCAGAGTTTGAAATTCAGACAATTTAGTGTCAATCCCCAGCTAACAGAGTAGGACTCTTTTCTATTTACTGACAATTTACTAAGCAAAATAACTACCTTGAGGGTTGCTTGGAGCAGTCTGTTTTGAGTTTTGGTGAAATGACTTTCTTCTCAGTTTAACTTTTCTTATTCTTCAACCTAGAATATGTAACCGATCTTCTCGCCTCCTTTTGGACTTTAATGGATTGAACAAACTCCCTTTTGCCTTTCACGGGTGCATCTGGGGTGATATACTTCCAGTTCCCAATTGAAAAGAGAGTAGAACAGGCTCTATGACTTTCTGAGCTCATATCTTTCCTGCCAATGATGCAACTGGGGTTGGTTTTTGGGGGTTTGGTTTGAATGAGGGAATGATGTGAAATGTGACTCCGTTCATACAATTTTTCCTACTTAAAGCTCTTCATATAGACAATGGAGAGCCACAGGTAGAATATTATGCATTTTTAATAATGCAGAGAGAGGACAAAGTTTTTTTTTTTCATTTTATATGTGTAAGTACTGAAACATCATAATATTTTATAATTAAAGAACTTAAGAAACCTTTACGTTGTTATTATTTAAAGCCAGTAATAAAGCTTGCTGGAAACATACCTTGAAAACACTTTACCTAAAATTACAATTACTTCATGTTAAAGTTGAAAATGAGATGCAATAACAATTTACTCCAGCATTTCTTATCTTTCATTAAAAACCACAGGGTCATTGTGACATGGGCAGTATATTCCTCCCCTGAATTTACTTTATTTGCTCTTCCAGTTCAGGTCACAAGGGGGTTGGAACCCAGTATTTAAAAAGTACTGTTGTATGTGTACATTGTAGAAAAGAAATACAGAGTTGCATTCAGTGGTGTCTTTGCATTACTGACAAATGGGGCATTACCCTCCTCTTGCAGAAGATGACAATGCTGGGCAAAAGTTAAATAATTAAACTCACCTCAGCAGTTTAATATATACCGTAGTTAAAACCTTTATAGCAAACTTGGCTTGATCATCACAATCAAACATTGTCAATTTTCCATAATCTGCTCAATCTATTACTGTAACTATCAGAGTATATGAAAATGGGATATTTAATGGGTCCCCAGGATTAAAACATTTGTTTAGCAGGAAAGTTTAACTAAATAAATACATTGGTAAATTAAAAAGATGTACCTTCATTTCACTAATAAAGCCAAATACAATAACGCACCAAGTGTATGACTTTAATAACTAAAGTTATTTACTGTAGTGTAATTCCCCTTAAAACTACTTACATTGCAGGTACATTTAACTAGCCAATATCCAAAATTACTGTCATGTTAACTATATTGTAATATTTCTGTGAGAAGATTTCACAAATTATTAACCCCAATCAGAAAAGTCGGGAAGGTATAAAAAATGCAACTAATAAAAAATAGCAGAATTTTTAAAATTTACTTTGATTTTTATTTCATTGCAGACAGTATGAACTCAAGATATTTAATGTTTTCTCTGGTCAGCTTCATTTAATTTGTTAATATACATCCATTCCTGCATTTTAGACCTGAACACATTCCAAAGAAAGTTGAGACAGGGGCAAATTAAGGTCAGTAATGAAGTAAAAATTAAATAATGATGTAATTTCAAACAGGTGATTGTAATCATGATTTGGTACAAAAGCAGCATCCACAAAGGGCTGAGTCTTTGAGGAGCAAAGATGGGCATGGGATCTCGAGTTTGTCAACAAATGCATGAGAAAATTATTGAAATGTTTAAAAACAATGTTCCCTCAAAGAAAGAGTGGAAGGGATTTGCATATTTCTCCCTCAACAGTGCATAATATCATTAAACAATTCAAAGAATCTGGAGGAATTTCAGGGCGTCAAGGACAAGGGCGCAAGCCTAAGCTGGAAACAGTTGATCTCCGATCCCTCAGATGACACTGCATCAACAACCATCACTCATCAATAGCTGATATAACCATGTGGACAAATGATTACTTTGGCAAACCTTTGTCAAGGACTACAATATGGACATACATTCACAGATGTCACTTCAAACTTTGTGTTTTGAGAGAGAATTGACAAGTAGAATAAATGAAAATATTTTTAAAACATATCTGTACATTCCCACATGCCGCTAGGATGCTCTGCAAATGAAATCGAAAATGATGTTTTGGATTTTAGAGTTCTGCTGTTCAAACCCTGATACAGTTACTTTTCTGTTTATTGCTTTTTCAGAAAGCCTATATAGTTATTTGAATAAAGAAAAAAATCAAAAGTCTGTGTTGGTTAGAAATATGTGTTTCTGAGGCCTAAACATAGCTAAGACAAAAATTCAAATTAAATTTTGGTCAATTTCAAGTGGTTTCTTTGACCATGCAGGGTCATCTGGACCAAGCATTTTAATTTCATCACATACTATACCAATTAATGTACCAGTGTGCAAAGTCTGAGCCTGCTTGGTGGTTTAGTTCTTGAGCTGTAAACTTGTGATATTTGATGAAAAAATGAGGCTTGGATAAAGTCGGCACACCCCGGTAAACTGGCTGTATTTTGGAAAGTATTGATCTTATATCAAATAAACTTTACAGGGTGTCTCCTGACTAACATGAATATTACACTTTATTGGTGAGATACAGGTACCCCCTTTTATTCATTTATTAGTTTGTATGCTTGTGTGTTTCTTTCTATCTTTATGCTCAGCATCTCTATTTGCTTTTACAAGCATGTATAAGTTCATCCACTGAACTAATATTTTAGTCCCGGGTACCCACTGAACCTTTTTCAAAATAGCCCTGTGTCAAGACTCTCCACTTCATACCTTCAGCCGCAGGTCTCTGAATGACATCACTGAGACCTGTGGGGAGAGCGGCCACTGGAAATCTGCTGAGAAAACCCATTTTCTATTGGTTAGGAATGGTTCTGTAAACAAAGGGTAACATTCATTTTTATTCTGTCAGATCAACATATTTTTACTGAGCCAGAAGATAAATAGTAAGAGAACTTGCTAACGTGCTCAGAAGACTTCCATCTGGATTAATGCCAACAAAACTAGTAAAAAATTGCAAAGTAGAATAAAGTTAGTTGAGTGCATTTAATTTTGATCTCTTACACATCTGCATTCACTTATTTCGGATTAGATTCAACAAATGAGACTTATATACAAGTAATGTCTTTAAAGTGTGAGAGAAGAGTCCTTGCAACAAACTTAGGAGACTTTCTTTGTTTTGTGAGAAGTCCTAGTATGAAGGCGCAGTAGCTGTATGATGGTGTCCCTGTTGCAAAAGTAGGACTGTCACTGATCTTGCATGTAATCACATAGCCTAGCCAGAAGTGACCACAGGATAGGGTTTAAAACCCTCAGAGATTTTTTTAGATTTTTGTCTTGTTAGGAGAGTTCTGGGCTGAAGGCTCACATAATGTGAGGTTACGAATGCCAGAATGTGTAGAGAAAGAGAGAATGAGAGAAACATGAAAAGTGAGGAAGGAATGTACTTGATGGATGGTGAAGTGGGCTAACTCCTATACCTGGTTAGACAGACGTCAGTATCTGTATAGTCAGTCCTAGGGAGACATCAGAATTATCTTTTAGCTCTGTGTTTAATTTGTGTTTTTTCTGTGCTCTAAATGTTTTTGATTAATTTTATAGTTAAAGAGATATTTTTATTTTTTGTCCTTTTTGGAACAATTTTGAGTATGGAGCCAATGAAAGTGTAATTAGGCTAATCAAGAGAATGTAATTTCTAAATCACTCTGTGGATCTACCATTAGCTGTAAATAGTGAGATGTATCGCAATTCAGGTAAGTGGCACTGACTGAATTACGAAGCAGTGTTTTCAACATTGAAAGACACTACGATCCCTTTGAAAATTGAATGTATTTAGGTATACTGTACTTTATTATTCAAAGTTAGTTATAATAGGTGTTTGGTTGCATTTCAGCAATGATTGTAAATCTTTCAATTTTACAGTGTATCAGTTTTAGTTTTCATCTAACTGTGTGGACATTAATGAAATGTGACAATTTTACCAAAGATTATAGACAAGTTTCCAGCTTTGGTGGAAAGTTCAATATGAGGTAATATTTAGTCAATCATCACAACTTTGACGATTTTGGAAAAGGCAACATTATCTATATATATAATTCTCTAAGCTGCCGCCAGAGCGGCACGACACCCATGAAAGCACGCAGGAAGGAGCCATATATAGATTCTCTAAGCCGCCGCCAGAGCGGGCAAGACACCTATGAAAGCACGCAGGAAGGAGCCACGCCCACCAACTCTAAGACCATTGGATACGACGAAAACTTTCACAGCCACGCCCACCAACTTGGAAGTGACGCCTCGGAAAACATGCCGTCATTTCTGTTTGTCTGTGCCACAGTCCACATGCAGCTCTGAGCCACGTTGACTTTTCATTAGTCAAACTCAGTGGAACCTTGGTTCACACAGAGGCAGTGCCAGAGAGAGACAGAGGCACACACACAGGCAGCGCGAGAGAGAGAGCCGCGCACACACACAGCCAGCGCCAGAGAGACACAGAGGCACACACAGGCAGCCCGAGAGAGAGAGCCGTGCATACACACAGGCAGCGCCAGAGAGAGACAGACGCATACACACAGACAGTGCGAGAGAGAGAGCCGCGCACACACACAGGCAGTGCCACAGAGAGACAGACGCGCACACACAGGCAGCACAAGAGAGAGAGCCGTGCAATCCTTTAAAACTGAGGTTAAAACACAATGAAGGAAGCAGTCTTTAAAAACCAATAAGCCCCGTGCCTCTTTTTCATTAGCGTCTCACCTGCTTCACCGATGCAGGCCCTGCAACAGTCGAGATGCTCTCTCAGCAGCTGACCTCCACTGTGCCTGACTCCACTACTGTCAGTCGCCTGATTAAAAATGGCCTTTTGAAGGGGAGCTATGGACCCGCTATACCACAGGAACACATTGCCTTCGAGCCTGCTCTCGCTCACTCTAACGTACCGGCTTTCTCTCTCTCCTCACTCGCTCGCACACTGCACAGGGAGAAATGCCCGCAGCACGACTCCACCCGGAAACCGTTTCAGCCACACTTCCACGCCCCTCGCTACGCTGTGAGTGCGATGATTATTTATTTAAAAATGGCCTTTTGAAGGGGAGCTGTGGACCCGCTATACCACAGGATCACCTGTGACATTGCCTTCACATTGTTTTCCTTTTATTTATGATCCCATCGAGCAGATCAGACACCCAGGCAAACAACACTGAATAATCAATAGCTGCAACTACTTTGCCCGCCCCAACTCCTCACCTGAGTCGGTTTCGTCTGTGTTCAGCAGTGTTTCCCAAACTCGGTCCTGGTGAACCCCTGTGGATGCAGGGTTTTGTTCCAGCCAGATTCCTAATCATTAATGCCGGTGAAACTCATCAGGGATAAGTTGCTTTTTCAAACGCAGCCGTGTAGCAGATTAGTCTAGCAGGATGTAATAATCTGAGATGAATGCGCGCACCCGCGCTGAGTGAAAAGCCAATGTATATTGAGTCTAGAAAACACGATCAGCAAGTCTTTGATAGGCTGCAACAAAATGATGAAAGAACGGGCGCATTTTTTTCTCACAAGCTGGGTGGGTGGGTGTTAGTTAGTTAGTTAATTAGTTACTTGAAGGATTTCAAGATTTAATATGCACAAGCGGTAACACTGCAAAAGCAGCTCAAACCAGAAAAGACGGCTGGCAAAAAGAGGCCGACAAATTAAACGCGTGTGCATTGTACTTACTGAAAGCAGCGTTACGGATTTTGCAAATGTTCATTTTTTCCCTCTGCTTAAAAAACATTAAAAAAGCGCCGTGATTATGCGGTGTATACTACGCTGCGGGTTGGTATGCAGCATGTAAAACAGTTTGTCGCGGATAATTTGCCTTTTACTTTAACATGAAGATAATTTCCTGTTAGATTTGCCTTTGCGATGACAATTAATAAGGCACAGGGCCAAACTTTCAAAAAGATGTGCATGTATCTGCCAAAACCAGTTTTCAGTCACGGACAGTTGTATGTTGCTTTCTCCAGAGTTCCATCTTTTCATTCACTTACTGGTATGCCTGCAGGAACATGTGCAGTGAGCGAGCGAGAGAGAGCGACCGACACACACACACATATACACGCGCGCGAGAGAGACAGCGAGCGCTGGACGCATAAGAATAAGAATACTTCATTACATTGATATACCGGTGTTTTCAGTATTCAAAGCGCTACCCCACACAGGGAGAAACCGGGAAGCGAACCCAAAATCTTCCACAGTCTCCTTACTACAAAGCAGCAACACTACCACTGCGCTACAAGGCAGTTAAAGAATGCACTGGGCTCGATTTTGTTTTCACTTCTGTTTACAGCGATCGGATCGTAGCGTGCATTATTGCAATGTTACTTTTCTTGGTGGCTTATTACATTACAGATGTTTCACATGTTCATTTTTTTCCCTGTGCTTAAAAGACATTAAAGTGTTTCTCAACTGTGACTCAGGAACAACTCAGTACGCAAGCTATATTAAGCGTCAACAACGAAGACTCGCTACACCTTAATGAACAAGTGCTGAAACTTATCCCTACCGATGAAGTAACTTTCACCAGCGTGGTCTCCATCGTCACAGACGATCCCGCTTTCAGTCACGGACAATTGTGTGTTGCTCTCTCCAGAGGTCTATCTTTTCATTCACTCAGTGGTATCCACAAACCCACCCCATTTGGACAACTGTGTCGTTCAGGAAGTGTTCACCCATCAATACATAATTATGCGGCGTATCGCCGCGGGTTGGCTAGTTCTATATATTTAGTAATTGGTTCAAAATTTGAATTATCATGTTTGTAGCTTGTGCTTTAGATACAATGATTGGTTTTGCTTCTTAGAATTTTTCTAATCTAATTTCTGCAAGCACAAATTCAAATGTTTGCTAGGTAGATGTTAGACATCTTTTAATAAGCATGGCTTGAAAATATTGTTAATGATCTGTTTTTGCAACAGTGATCTGAAACTATGAAAGTGCAATCCTTTACAAATGTGTAAATTAAATGATTTTAGCATTCATCATTAGCTCATTACTTACCAAAACAGTAGCAATCACAAAAGAGTAAATAGTTCTGTAGAGATAAATACTTTTAGAACAAATGAATAGTAAGTTGAGTAAGTTATATTGACTGCCAGCTGGAAACATTTGCTTTTAATTTGTTTTTCATTAACAAATATAAGAAATATGCTTAAATTACAGGATTCGTTTAATGACTAAATGCGTGGTACATTGAGGGATCTGTGTAAACGTATCCAAAAATATAAAAATGAGCTTGTCAAGTCTTATCGGCTTGTCAAATGATTTGAACTATGTGCAGACCATTCAACAGATTATGGGCACATTGTAACTGATGATTTGTAGTATGGGAATAAATAATGATAATCAGGTCACTAAGTGGGCCAGTACATAATTGCCTGCTTTAGATAAATAGGATCTGTCTGACAGCATTTTTGATGGACCATGCTCATAAAGAAATGACTTCTTGTTTCAGAACAGCATTCAGCTATGCATGTAGTGATATGCCTTTTGAAGTAAAATGGATTTTAATCATATTTCTCAAATAGGATTGCTTTTGGAAATAACTTGTAAAATTAATTATACGTCCAGTATCTGTTTGTTCTTGTAAATCATCACATAAAAGCTTTTTGTAGTTGTTAATGGCAGCTAACTCATAAAAAGCACTTTTTCTGTAAAAGCACATTTTTTATTATTTCACAAGACTGATAGTAATTCATTATCTATTAATTTGTTCCTCCATCCATTTACTGAACCCATTTAATTCAGCAATAGGGTGAGGTGGAACAGACGCCTATCCTCACAGCATGGAGCTTAAGGCATGACCCAGCTCTAGACAGAGTACTAGTACAGTATTCAGTTAATTTTTTAATAGGCTAAGGACACAGTCATTCCTTCAATGTGTGAGATTTTATTACTACAAGTATTTTCAATAAAAAAGGGAGCTACTGTGAAACAATGGTTAGAACTTCAAACTCTATGAGCCTGGGTTCAGTTGTCAGCCTGATTATTTCCATTGTGGAGTTTCCAGATTCTCCCCATATCTCAATGGGACTTCTCTGTTTACTTTGCTGGTTTTCTGTCATATTTTGTTTCTTTTGAATTAATTTTAGGTAGCTCACTGCTCATGCTGTAAATGTTAGAGTAACTGTCACTTTCACCCAGTGTTAACAAATATGCATTGTGATGGATTGTTGTTCCACCTGCTTCTAATCTTAAGGTGTGATGCAAAGTTGTATTAAGCAGGTTTGAAAATCAGTGCACAGGTTATGAGTGAAGCAGAAGAGCATAACATCTATGAGGATTTTAAATGATTTCTTTCAATGATTGGTACTGTTTTAAAGTGTTTATCATCTTCAATCATCATTCAATCTATTTTAACAGGTGTTACTGTAGCAGTACTGTATCTGCAGGTGTTAATTTAACATACTGTATGCATTACACAGGGTTAGAAATATACTGTATGTGCTGAGTAAAACAGTTTTATTGTAGCCCATTAAAACAATAAACATAAAAACAATTTCATTGGGAGTGGTTTACTACTTCTTTAAAGTATATCTTATCCTTGAATTTGGATGATTTGGATGATGTGAAGAGTTTCCATGTGACAGACTGGTGTCTCTACAGTGGTGGTTTTTGTGCCTTGCAGGCATGGCTATCAGACTATGTTCTAGCACTTTACAACCCTGAATTGGATTGAGAAGGTTTAGAAAATAAATTAATGGATGACAGTTTAAAAGTGTGCATATGAATGCTGTGTATCATTTGCATGTACAGTATATGTTATTTGTATGCTTTTTGGCCATTTTAAATATCTGTTGCCCATGCATTATTAAGCAGTAACTGTAAAAATCTAATCTTTGAACATTTTATGGGGAACTTGCACACACACGGGGTTTATTCTTGCTTTTGTCATATTCTTTCAGTTTATAAGCACAGATTTAATCTATTCATCCACCTTTTTAATTTGTGGCCTCCATTTCAGGGTCAAAGAGAGGAACAACATTGACCACAAAGGACTCAATGTGAATAAATAGGGCCACACACACCATGCTCACTAATTCTAGGCCACTTTAGAATCTCTAGTCAATATAATATTCATATTTCAGGATATGACAGAACACTGGGGTATTGCATGAAGGGGATTTCAACATGGCAAAAAAGGGTGTGAAACCTCCATAAAATTACCTATGAAGGCAGGCCATAACCTGCACTAGCTATCCCAGTAAATGCTCACCCAGACAACCTTAGTCCCCAACACCACAAGAAGGCTTTAGCCTGACTAGGCCCAAAATAGGGGAAACTGTTTTTTTAACACTCAGTATAATTCTAAATAGTCCCAAAATGGCACACATGAAGAAAAAAAAATTTAAACTCTGGCTTGTGCCCAAAATTGCAATGAGGAATAGTTGTGAAAAGTGAATATTTTATTAAAGAACAAAAATAGTCACAACAAAGTTGCTCAACCAAGCAATAACAAATTACCTACATTGCTCAAATAAACAAGTTCTAACAACTATCCAAAAAACAGAATCCACTAAACACAGCAAAACAGTCGAAAAAACAGCAAAATCCAAATACAGATAACACTGTACCTTAACTCCCTTCAGTAACTTTAATGAACCACTGCTGACTTTTTTTTCCTATGGGCTAATTATCAAGCCAGAGGGAGGATCCAGCGGCAGTGATGTCAGAAACTTGCCAGATTACTGGCTGAATTGAGAGGAAGGATAAATGCAGCCAAATACAGAGAGGTCTTTGAAGAAAGTCTACTCCAGAGTGCATGCGACCTCAGACCAGAGTGTTGGTTCACTTTTAAGGATGACAGTGACTCGGTCTGAGGTCGCATGCACTCTGGAGTAGGTTTGTTTTCAAAGACCTCTCTGTATTTGGCTGCATTCACCCTTCCCCTCAGTTTTGACCAGCCTCACCATCTTTGTTACAGAGTTGCACCTCCATAACATAATGCTACCATCACCATGTTTAAATGTAAGTATAATATTAGGAAGGTGATAAGCAGTGCATAGAGTTCCCCATACATAGAGCTTGGAGTTCTGCCCAAAGAGTTCTGTTTTTGCTTCACCAGACCAGAGAATTTTTTCCTCTTGCTCTCAAGAGTCCTTTAAATGGCGTTTGGCAAACTCTAAGCAGGAGTTAGTCATGCTGTATTGAACATTTGTTTGATGGAGCGCTACTGAGATAGTTAACGTTATGACAGGTTCTTGTGGTGGAGGAATTCAGAAGCTCTGTTAGAGTGACTGTTGAGTTCTTGGTCACCTCCCTGACCAAGTCACTTTTTGCCCAGATAGATATACAGTTTAGCTGGACAGCTAACTCTACACTAACATTGTGATCTTGTGAACACTCAAAGCTTTAGAAATTGTTTTATACTCTTGACCAGTTTTATTACTGGATGATATATACAAATATATATAGAGAGAGTTCTTTAGAGTTCCTGGCTTGGTTTTTGTCCTGACATGCAGTGTGAATTGTGAGACCTTATTTACATGTGTTTGTGTCTTTCTAAATGATATCCAATCGATTTAATTTGTCACAGGTGGACTCCAGTCAAGTTCAGCAAAGCAAACTAGATGCAGCTGACCACAATTTGGAGTACCACAGCAAAGGGTCTGAATGCTTTTATGAATGAGATATTTCAGTTGTTAGTTTAAAAAAAAAAAGGCAGATCTTTCAGAAAACATGTTTTCACTTTGTCATTATGGGTTAATGAGTGAAGTTTGATGGGTAAAAATAGCAAATGTATTTAAAAAAATTAAATCTACAACGCAGTAAAATTGTGCAGAAAGTGAAAGGGTCTGAATACTTTCTGAATCTACTGTATGCCAGGAGCCTTGGGTGCAAAGCTAGAAGCTCCCTAGATAGGGCCACAACTTATGCATAGGGCATGCTCATTTACACACAGTCACACTCATAGCTGGCCAATTTAAATCAACAGTTAAAATAATTAGCATGTTTTTGGGAAAGAAACTAAGAGCAAAGGAGTTACAGTATGTGTTTGGAAACGAATGGCCACCATTTACTTCCTAAATAAAGATCTGAAACATAGTTTTCACTATGAATTAAAATATATGAGTATTAGACTCGCTTATTTTATTGACAGTTAACAAACTGTAGATATTAAGATGTACTAAATATTAGTTACAGCAGGAAATAAAAATCAATACAAATTTTTCTAAAGTACTAATATCTCATGTGTACAACATGTCTTTTCAGAACATTGATATCCTGTGATTTGCAACCTTCAAAATTAGGACTTTGGTTGATCTGCGTTTCTTGCATAGTATACTGTACATGTATGTTACACTTCATTTTATGCTTTTATGTTATATACAAGTTTCAGCTTTAATTAGTAGTTTATAAACTTAGTCTACTGAATGATTTAAATCCTTGTTTTATTTTCAGTTAGGAAGCAGTTCATACTGTAGTTGCTTATAGGAAAAAAGGAATTGTTTTGTTGAATTTATGGCACTGTTGAAGTAACAATTATTGTCTTTACCCAAGATATTTACCTGTGAGCTAACTTAGATTAGGGGAGATACTTTTTACCAAATCTAACATTATATATGTGGCACTAGAGGGCACTGTCACTCCTCAACCCACTAGACAAACGTCCAAGACACCAGGTAAAGCACCAGAAATATTTTAATTTCTTTTTCCTTGATCACTATGCCTTCAAAGCACCACCACCATAATACACAATAAAATCAGTATTCAATACTTCAATTCTTTTCCTCCTCTCCTCCCAGCAGCTCCGTCACTCTAACTCCCAACTCCAGCTCACTTGCTGGGTCTCCACCAGTCCTTTATATAGTTCTTGACCCGGAAGTGCTCCCTGTCCTTCTGTCCATGTGATTCATTAGCACTTCCGGGTCAGATGGAGACTTGTATTTTTCTTCAGCCCGGAAGTACTGCTGTTCTTCCATCCCCGTGACTTGGAAGTACTTCCGGGCTAAACAGGAAACAAAAATCCCCTCGTCTCCTGCAGCGGTCACACCGGTGGCACCCACGGTACCCAGCAGGGTTGTGAAGCCAAACTTCAACTCCCAAGGTGCCCTGCAGGAACCTCTAGGCTGCAGGGAAGATTCCATCTAGCATCCTAGGTATGTCGGCCGGGATGAGCTGCTGGCAGTCCATCATAATGTTTACCCAGATTTTTATTGGGTGTACATCTACTCAATTGATATTTATTTTTACAGGAAGAACAAATATTTCTACCTAAAAATATTATCTTAATTATCAGAATAAACCTCTTGATTATGTTTAGAGTGGTGCCATTCTATCATTATATTTCAGCTTATTTACAAATGTCTAAGTATCATAGGTATTTATTTCATTTTAAACTAGAAGCCAGAGCAAATACAGTTGTTGCCTATGTTCATGTTTCCTTCTGATTGATTCAGAAATGTTTTCTTTTTCTTTTTTTTTTATACTAAAACAGACAAAGATAAATTGAACATGTTCACGGTACACAAATTGTTTGAAATTTTGAAAATGTCAGACTGTGTTAGTGGTGTAGCCTTGAAGGGCATTATGCAAAAGAATATTTTGATATGTTGATAGAATGATATAAATAATAATAATAATAATAATAATAAAAAGCAGGTCATAAATCATTTTGGTCCACAGCACTGAAATTTCAGAGCATTTCAAATTGTTTTACAGAACAGTGAAGCAGAAAGGATCTGTTAAGACTTGATATTGATTTTTACTTTTCAAAAGTAGCAATTTGCATGTTACAAAAAATCCACTAGTTTCGATAGTTTTTCTTTTTATTTTAATACAGAACAGCATATTGAAAGTTTTTTTAACACTTTAATTGGCAAATGCTTTCAAAAACCAATGTAAGGATTCACAAACAAGAATGTGGAGTTAGATTAGCACACTATCTCATACTGCATTATTATTATCATTATTACTTTTGTGCACTGGCAATAATGGCACCTCGGAGAAAACAATTTCTTTACAGTTTTCTAGATGCTGCAAGGATAGGCTTAGGCTACACACAACACTAAATTGGAATTTGTGGATGAGGAAATGGATGTAGACATATTAAGTTATGTCCTTACTGAAGGAAGGAAATCTACTCCGTGAGCTAGAGTAAAGGAATTAAAATACAACTTTCAAGTGCAGCTAATATATGAGTGCACACTAAAAAACATTGTAGACTAACTGTGCTAGCTGTCTTAGAGGGGTTGAAATCTAAGTAATCAATGTAGACCTCACGTTTTTTTACATGATACCTGGGTTGTCTGTTTGGTCTGGTATAATATGCACTTGATCCCTTTCTCTCATCGCAGCCTTTTCTTCTTCTTTTGAATTAAGTGTTCATGTTCAGAAGAGGATTATCTGATAATTTACCAGGAGTGTAAAACTAATCAAAGAAGAGTGAAAAAATTGACACCAAACAAGAAAACCTGCAAAACAAAACATGGTTGTCCAGCTGGTGGTGGAAGCCTATGTGTCTTGCAGCCAACCAGAACTCCGTGACAAAAGCAGAATTTTTGAAATTACTGAGAACAGAAAAAGATGATGATCAGCTCTTTGCTAAACATAAGTTTGATTTTTTTCCCTGACTGTTGAAATCACGTTTATACACTGCCTGGCCAAAAAAAAAGGTCACACACTCTAATATTTCGTTGGACCACCTTTAGCTTGATTACAGCACACATTCATTGTGGCATTGTTTCGGTAAGCTTCTGTAATGTCACAAGATTTAGTTCCATCCAGTGTTGCATTCATTTTTCACCAAGATCTTGCCATTGCTGATGGTAGAGTCTGACCGCTGCGCAAAGCCTTCTCCAGCACATCCCAAATATTCTCAACTCTGGAACAGGGTAAATCTGCACTCATCAGACCCACATGACCTTCTTTCTATTGCTCCAGAGTCCAATCTTTATGCTCCCTAGCAAATTGAAGCCTTTTTTTTCCGGTTTGCCTCACTGATTAGTGGTTTTCTTACGGCTACACAGCTGTTCAGGTCCCAATCCCTTGAGTTCCCTTCGCATTGTGCGTGTGGAAATGCTCTTACTTTCACTATTAAACATAGACCTGAGTTCTACTGTTGTTTTTCTTCGATTTGATTTCACCAAACGTTTAAGTAATCGCTGATCACGATCATTCAGGATTTTTTTCCGGCCACATTTTTTCCCTCGAAGACGATGGGTCCCCACCTATCCTTCCAGTTTTTAATAATGCGTTGGACAATTCTTAACCCAATTTTAGTAGTTTCTGCAATCTCCTTAGATGTTTTCTCTGATTGATGCATGCCAATGATTTGACCCTTCTCAAACAGACTTAACATCTTTTCCACTACCACGAGATGTGTCTTTCGACATGGTTATTTAAGAAATGAGAAGCAACTCATTGCACCAGTTGGGGTTAAATAACTTGTTGCCAGCTGAAAGATAATCGCCCATGCAGTAATTATCCAATAGGAGGCTCGTACCTATTTGCTTAGTTAAATCCAGGTGGCAACTTTTTTTTGGCCAGGCAGTGTATGTTGCATGTTGTACAGTATGTATACCTTGTGTCCTCATGCCAACAGTATAGAGAACATTACTTGCGTAAACTGTATAGTTAGAGTTGGTGGGAAAATATGCACATTAGAGGATGATGCTAGGAACCTGATAGCGATTAGGCAAACAGTACAGAGAGCATTACCTACGTAAACTGTATAGTTAGAGTTGGTGGGAAAATATGCAAATTAAAGGATGATGCTAGGAACCTGATAACGATTAGGCAAACTAAAAACTGGATTGACAATTTAGACAATTTGGTCATTTCTGATTCAGCTTCAGGTCCTCCAGGCCACACTGTAGTCCATGCCTGGCCAAATTAACCAGCACCAATTCGGCCACAGAGTGTGAAACAGTGGGAAGGTGGTCTAAGAAATCAAAATGTATCTCTTGGTACTCAGATCACTAGTTCAGACCCAGAAGTGGTACCTAGCCCTCCGGAGCACATCTGTCCAGGCTGAGAACAAGTAATCATAATTGGCAATTTCATAGTGTGGAATGTTAGAATTCCAAAGTATGTCATCTGAACAGTTAAAGTAAAAAAGCCTGCCAGGGGCAAAGGTATCCATTATTGAGGCAAAATTGGACTTCCTGGTGGACAATGAAATATCAGCATTATTGCCACATGTAGGCAGTAGTGATATCTCTTAGTAACAATCTGAGGTATTGAAAAGGTGAGTAAATGAGGAACTTCTTATCTTTTTACATCAAAGATAAAAGAAAATGTTGGAATCTAATTGTTTTAAGCCCATTACAAGATGTATATATAGTTATGGAAAAAAAAAACAGGAATCCGTCAATAAAATTAGATTAGGTAAACTCTTATAATTCCATCAGGAAATCAGCAGAAAACATAAAAAAATAAACATTGAATAAAGAGCACAATTAGACCTTGAGTTATAATTATGTTCTCCTAGGGGTACCTGCATTAATAACGATGTAAATTAAACCAAAAAGTATAATACAGTGGAACCTCGGTTCATGAACGTCTCAGTACACGTACAAATCGGTTTACGACCAAAAAGTCGCCAAACTTTTGCCTCGGTTCACGACCACACACTTGGTATACGAAACAAGCCAGGTTCCCTTTCTGTTTGTACATGTTCAGTCTCTCCCCTGTGCATTTCCTGTGCAGCGAGCGAGAGAGCGAGAGCGTGCGACACACACACACGCACACGACACAGGCAGCGTGGGAGAGAGCCGTGCACACACACAGGCAGCGCGAGAGAGAGAGCCGCGCACACACACAGGCAGCCCAGAGAGAGCCGCGCACCACACACAGGCAGAGAGAGAGAGACAGACAGCGCACAACACACAGGAGCACGAGAGAGAGGCGTGCACACACACAGGAGCGCGATAGAGAGACACACACACACCACACCACACACACACTAGTGCTCCAGGCTTGCAAAAGAGAGAGAGAGAGCGCGAGCGAGAGAGGGAGGGAGGTATGCATTAGGTAGAGAAGGCTTGTTTTTGTTTTCAGTTCTGTTTACAGTGATCGGTTCATAGCCTGCATTGTTGCAATGTTACTTTTCTTGGTGGTTTATTAAATTATGGATTTTTGAAATGTTCATTTTTTCCCCTGTGCTTAAAACTCATTAAAAAAAAAAGTATTTTTAGCGAGCGGTTCCTAGCACTATAGCGCGAACTATTGCAGTGTTAGTTTTCTCTGTTGTTCAAGGTTTTCTCAGTGTTATTCAATGTTTTTACATTTAGTTTATTATTACGCTGTGCATTCTTTGGTATAGTTAACTATATTTGTGCTTAAAAATTTAAAAAATATATATTTACATACAGTTCGTATGGTCTGAAACGGATTAATTGTATTTACATAGAATCCTATGGGGGAAATAGCATTCGGTTCACGACAACATCGGTTTACGACCAGAGTTTTGGAACGAATTATGGTCAGTGAACCGAGGTTCCACCTGTACCAGCTCAATAACAACGTTCTAGTTTAAAGTACTGATGTAAATATTCGGTCTCGGAAATAAAGCTGCATTGGTGCACAATATAATATTAAATGCAAAATCTGGTATTATGTTATTTTACTGTAAGTTAGCTTACTCAGTCTGACACTTTTAGCTGAACTGAGTTTTTTTTTATTTCTGAATAAATTAAGAGATACAAGTTGAGGAGGTGGCCTTGTAGTACTAGTCTACAGATCACTAAAGCATATTCATTTTTCATGACGGAATTTGGTAAACTAATATCTGATTTTTAGCTATATTCAGTGTTAGTATTCAGTGTTAGTGTGTCAGAGAAAGGATATGAAGCATTTATCATAATGACACTCAGTTTTGCTAATTTTCTCCCTTGCTACGACCTCAAGGGTGTCCAGAGTAAATACTGTAAGAGAGCATGCCCTTTTATTTATCGTGTTGACCTGATGGCCTGTCCTGAGTGATGTTACCACCCATCTCACCACAGCATAGAAAATTGCACTGGCCATCACAGTGCTGTAGAAGATGTGATAACCTAAACTCAAAGTCCCAATTCTTTCCAAGGACAGGTAACTGAAAAATAGATATTTTTTTTTAACAAAATTATAGAAATCTTGGTGTTTTAATAAAATAATCCACAGTACTGTTTTACCACCAGCACACACTTATATGTGCACCCAAGAGCAGCAACAATGTCCTGGGCATCTGCCTGTTATAATAAAAAGGTTGTAAACAGAGCTGTGACAGCTCTAGCTGCGTTTGTCAAAGGTTTCCAAAATTCTTCAGCTTTAGCTTACTTCCTAGAATGATTTGTGGCAGTTAGTTGTTATGTGTTTTGCAAATAATTCCATAGTCCAAAGTATCTTTATTTCAAAAGTGTTAGTAAAATTCCCAGCAATAACAGTTCACACAAAATGAAGAAAAAGATTGATATTACAAAAGAAGGAAAATTTCTTGTATAAGATTCCTCTGTTTAATATCTTGTTGCATTTCTCTGTATACTGCATATGGCCATACAGTAAGAAAACTACGCTATTGTTCCATTTGTAAGCAAATCTAACAGGTCTTGCTTCTGCAAGTGAGACTATGTTTCTAACTGACAAATTAACATTCTGTTAGTACAGAGATAGCTGAGAAAGTTGTATTACAGTGTGTAAAAAGATTATACCTTTATCTAAGTAACTATGAGAAACATTGTATTCAAATTAAGCAAACACTTATGTGAATTTTAACTTTAACATCAACTTTCTAAGATGGCCCTTACAAAACCCTAATGAACAAAATAAACAAAATACAGTTAAAACAAACAACAAAACAAAAAAAAGCAATGTCTAAATAAAATGGCAAACAGGAATTGTTAAAGAAAATGAAAATCTGCCAAGATCTGACAGAAGGCTATTAAAACCACTAAAAATCATCTTGGTGTAGTTTTCCAGATTTGTTTCCTGTACCAATGAGAGTTTTCCTATTGCCACAGCAGTGGAAATTAATGACCCATTGTCAAACTGCATTTCTACAGTGACTCCAGAAAATTGTGCTATGAGTGTCTCTACAGGGATTCTTGTATATATTCACAAACATACTCTCTTTATTCATTAGTCCACCCCTATATTAGTGTAACAAGAGTCAAGAATTAAGTCTTACAAAATGTTACCCGATTTTAAATTTTAAACTCATGTTTTGAATGGAGCTTAATCATTTCACGTAAAGCCTAGTGATGGAGCCACATGCTTGGCACAGCGTACATTTGATTACTTGCATTCTTCACTGTATATACAGTATAGGCAGCACAACCTCATTCAGTTTTAAATGTAATAGCAGTGCTTATCAACTGTAGGCCTCACGCCTGTTCTGTTTAAAGAAGTGGTGGCTCTAAAAGTTGTAAAAGGAAAAAATAATTTTCTTCACCCAGAAAAAGAGTATTACAGATAGTGTTTTAATGTGCATGGTAAAGGATGAAACCTATAGTAAATTGCATGCTGATTCAGTAAATATAACACTAGGTCTCAACACATTAAACTGACAAAACATTGATTTAATTGAAAATTAGTTATTTTTATTTTCATTATTGAACACAACCATCACACTTGTACAAAATTGAAAGAAATTTAAAATTTAACAAATTATACAAATTCTTCATGTATACAATATTAATCTAATTCCAATTACCATGGCAATATTTACAACCCCAATTCCAAAAAAGCTGGCACACTGTACAAAAATGTAAATTAAAAGAGAATGCAATGATTTGCAAATCTCAAAAACAAATATTTTATTCACAATAGAACACAGAAAACATAAATGTTTAAACTGAGAAAATGTACCATTTTAAGAAAACAATAAGGTAATTTTGAATTTGATGGGCACCCCCCCCCAGCAAACACATCTCAAAAAATTTGTGCCAGGGCCACTTCAGCACCTGGAAGCTTCTGCTATGAAGCCATGCAGTTGTAATAGATGCAGTGTGCGGTTTAGCATAGTCTTATTGAAATACAGTATGCATTGCACATGTACTTTGTCAGTTTGCCTATGTTGATCAAACACAGGATGCTCTGCAATTTACATGTGACTTTACTCTGTTGGAAGATAAATAAATATAGGTAATCAACATTCAATGTGGCTTTTATATTAGTAACTTATAAATGTTTTTTTATATAAAGACTATCAAAAAACATAACCACAAACAGAACTTTGCATGATACCTTGGCAAAGCTCTGAAGGCCCTGCTGTTTCGTTGAAGGACATGGGTGTGGAAGATTGACTGGCGGAATGATGCCTGACCCTGTTGCTGCATCCAAACGGTGCAATCTTTCCCCTTTACACCTTTTCAGCTGCTTTGTTCTTATGTATGAGTGGACATTTCTTGCCGGTAGGGCTTCTGTTGTCTTCTCTGATGTAAAACCCTCATCCTCGTCTGAGTTCACCTCTGTATAGCAAGTCTTCATTTGAAAACTAACAGTGTCAGATCAGGGGCGCCTGAATTGGACTGAGAGAATAAAACTAAATAATAAAAAAACACTAACCTTTACAAGTACATAAATTTATAACGGTTGTTACAGACTCAAAACAAATGTATGTTTTTATTCTATAATAGTAACAATAAGAGCAGCTCATTACTCAAAACGGTAAATACAGTAAGGACCCTTGATTAGGGAGACAGCAGTTCTTACCTCTGCACCAGCCAAGCGGACGTGTCAGCCTTGTCCCCCTAACCCAATTTCTTTTTCTCGGTTATATTCTTGAATAAAAGTGCGCTTGTTTGGTTTTACTGTACCTTTTGTGACATTGTTTATTTTATATTTGGACTTCAGTCTTCACACATTATACACTTCATGTCAGCATTTTATCATTAGTACCATGCAAAAGTTTCTGTTTTAGTTATGTGTTCAACATTTTTTGCCTTGCATTTCCTATCATCTAACTTTTACCCAAATCGTTGTAGACAAGGAACATGCATGAAATGCAAGTATTCCAAATAACGATATATTATTTACCCTACACCTTACACACTCTGGGGACCTTACACTCAGATAAACAGACTTGAGCTGGTAGAACAGCTGCTTGCTGCTTGTGCTGATTGACACATTTGAAAAACAAAGACACTGATGAGGTGGTGCAAAGGAATTTAAGATGGACCCAGATTACGACCTTTTTCGTAGGCTTTCAGGGATTCTAGTGTTAATGCAGCACTGCCTGAGGGCCCAAAGATAACAAGTATCCAGTACTGATATTTGGCCTTGTTTCTTGCATGTAGAGATTTTCTCCAGAATTTCTGAATATTTTGATGATATGATCTTTTTTTTTGTAACATAAAGACTTTGAAATTACTTATTTGACTGATACCTGTGCCTCTTGTTCCAGGTCATTCATTTATACCATCAGATTGTGTACCATAAATCACTTTTCTAATATCAGGCCTGCAAAAAATATCCTTTTTTGGTTATCCTCAGACAAACTTGGAAACTCTAAGCACACATCAAACAGGTCCCATCTCTTCATAGGGCTTTGAATAACTGCTTCATTAAACTAAGTTTAATATGAAGGGGTGGTAGAAGCACTTTATATGGATCTCTCAGGCTAGGCTCATGATGTTTTTAGGCACCAAGCTGTAGCTTTGTTTCTAGCTGTTCCTTCTGAGCACAATGTCAGTTATTGGCTTTGCTGTCCCTTGCACAGAGGAAACACAGGAATTTCCTGTATGCCTGACTGCTGACCCAGTAAGATACACAGAACTTTCAGGTCCCCACATATGAACCATATGACCTAATTATCAAATAAAATAACTGTCTTGAATTTAATATTAGAAAATATTAAGTTTTAACCATTATCATCAAAGTAAAATATTGATCTTTAATTAATTTGAGTGTAAAAACAATAATTTCTAGCTAAAAATTGTGTTTTGTGAAAAAAATGTTATATGATGAAGAAAAATGTTTTTTGTTTTTTGAATTCAAAATATGTAAAAATAACATAAAATAATTTTTTCAATTTATGTAATATCTGTGTTATGTTTTGGCCTGCCATGTTAAAAAGTGACAGGACATTGTTGATGTCTGTGTTATCCCCACCAGTTAATAACATATCTGTTTTTTTCTATGCTCAGAAGTAATTAAGTAAATCACTTAATCTGCCTTTCAACACGTTAACACAATTAATTAATGGTGCAAAGAAAGAAATGTCCACTTGGAGTGAAGAAAAGATATAGCTCTCATCTACATTTCAGTGAAAACAAACATTGTATTTTCTAATTATATCTCCCAGGGGCAGCATGTGAAGTAAAAAAAAAAGGTATTGGTTCCAGTACTGAGCTGTGAGATACAGCATATCTAAAATCAGATATAATAAAGGAGCACTATAATCACATTTCTTTATGTAAAGAAATCAATTTTGTAAGTAAGAAATAAGTCACGAAAGGCGTAATGTCTGAGAAGCCAAAGTCATTTTCATGTCTGTGTAACAGAATAGAGTAATCAGTGGTGTCAAAAGTTGTGCGTTAATCTAACAAAATAATAACTGTAGCCTTTATCAGAATATATTAAAATGTCATGGCAGCACATGTTAATGTTGTTTCTGGACTGTGACCAGTCCAAAAGCCACACTGAAACTTTTTAACTAAGTGATAATGACTGTAGTGATACTAAAGTTGCACAGCAACTGCTTTTTCTGAGTATTTTGGGAAGAAGAAGTCAATTTGAAAATTTTTTATATATCGGGGTATAGCAATTTTTTTTTATATTTTATTTTATTATATATTATGGTTTGATAGCTACGGTGACAATGGAATGTAGTGTTAGTGCTGCTGCCTTTCTGTAAGAAGACCAAGGTTCATGTCCTGACTGTTCCCTACATGGAGTTTGACTGTCTCCAAGTGTCACAAGAGTTTACTCTGGGTGCTCCGTTTCCCTCATACAGTCCAAAGACCTGCAGGTTAGATGAATGGGCATTGTTAAAATGGTCTTAGTTATATGTTCATGTATGTTCACCCTGTGATGGACTGGCACACCTGTTGGGGTGTTCCTGCCTTGCACCAGATGACTGCTGAGATAGGCTGCAACTGCCACATGGACCCTGCCCTGAATAAGCAGGTTATGAAAACAGATTGATGGACTGACAATTCTTGCTTTGTTGTATTCATTAGAAGTTAATATTGGCCCCCAAATTCAGTCTTGCCAGTAAATTAAGTTTCCCTGTGTAGGATTGACAGTATAATTTCATCACTGATAATCTTAAAGTTTTTGTGGACAGGCTGTACATTTTTGTTCTATAGAAGTCACTAAATATTATTTTTCAACCTTGGTTGCTTGGTGTCTATCCATTTCTCCAATTATATATTTTCTAAGCCACCTTACCGACACGCAGAAGATGAACATCAAATAAGATATCTTGCACAACATGTCTTTAGTTGCAAATCAAAGTGGAAATGCATAGCTATTACACAGGGACAGTTTCTAAGTCATAAGAACAAATATTGTAGCATAAAAAGCAATGTATTTAGTGTATATACTACTTGAAAAGACAATGTATACAATTATATACAGTGGAACCTCGGTTTTGTGAGTAACTTGGTTTACGAGTGTTTTGCAAGACAAGCAAAAATTTTTAATAAATTTTGACTTGATAAACGAGCGAGGTCTTGCAGTACGAGTAGTATTAGTAGTATAAATTAGACTGGACTGCCAATACTGATGCTCTGTGTAAGAAAGGACAGAGCCGGTTATACTTCCTTAGAAGGCTGGCATCCTTCAACATCTGCAATAAGATGCTGCAGATGTTCTATCAGATGGTTGTGGCGAGCGCCCTCTTCTATGCGGTGGTGTGCTGGGGAGGCAGCATTAAGAAGAAAGACGCCTCACGCCTGGACAAACTGGTGAGGAAGGCAGGCTCTATTGTTGGCATGGAGCTTGACAGTTTGACATCTGTGGCAGAGCGACGGGCGCTCAGCAGGCTCCTATCAATTATGGAAAATCCACTGCATCCACTAAACAGTGTCATCTCCAGACAGAAGAGCAGCTTCAGTGACAGACTGCTGTCACTGTCCTGCTCCACTGACAGACTGAGAAGATCGTTCCTCCACCAAACTATGCGACTCTTCAATTCCACCTGGGGGGGGTAAACGTTAACATCATATAAAGTTATTGTCTGTTTTTACCTGCATTATTATCAATCTTTAATTTAATATTATTTTTTGTATCAGTAAGGTGCTGCTGGAGTATGTGAATTTCCCCTTGGGATTAATAAAGTTATCTATCTATCTATCTATCTATCTATCTATCTATCTATCTATCTATCTATCTATCTATCTGTCTGTCTGTCTGTCTGTCTGTCTGTCTGTCTGTCTGTCTGTCTGTCTGTCTGTCTGTCTGTCTGTCTGTCTGTCTGTCTGTCTGTCTGTCTGTCTGTCTGCCTGCCTGCCTGCCTGCCTGCCTGCCTATCTATCTATCTATCTATCTATCTATCTATCTATCTATCTATCTATCTATCTATCTATCTATCTATCTATCTATCTATCTATCTATCTATCTATCTATCTATCTATCTATCTACAGTGGTGTGAAAAACTATTTGCCCCCTTCCTGATTTCTTATTCTTTTGCATGTTTGTCACACAAAATGTTTCTGATCATCAAACACATTTAACCATTAGTCAAATATAACACAAGTAAACACAAAATGCAGTTTTTAAATGATGGTGTTTATTATTTAGGGAGAAAAAAAATCCAAACCTACATGGCCCTGTGTGAAAAAGTAATTGCCCCCTTGTTAAAAAATAACCTAACTGTGGTGTATCACACCTGAGTTCAATTTCCGTAGCCACCCCCAGGCCTGATTACTGCCACACCTGTTTCAATCAAGAAATCACTTAAATAGGAGCTGCCTGACACAGAGAAGTAGACCAAAAGCACCTCAAAAGCTAGACATCATGCCAAGATCCAAAGAAATTCAGGAACAAATGAGAACAGAAGTAATTGAGATCTATCAGTCTGGTAAAGGTTATAAAGCCATTTCTAAAGCTTTGGGACTCCAGCGAACCACAGTGAGAGCCATTATCCACAAATGGCAAAAACATGGAACAGTGGTGAACCTTCCCAGGAGTGGCCGGCCGACCAAAATTACCCCAAGAGCGCAGAGACGACTCATCCGAGAGGTCACAAAAGACCCCAGGACAACGTCTAAAGAACTGCAGGCCTCACTTGCCTCAATTAAGGTCAGTGTTCACGACTCCACCATAAGAAAGAGACTGGGCAAAAACGGCCTGCATGGCAGATTTCCAAGACGCAAACCACTGTTAAGCAAAAAGAACATTAGGGCTCGTCTCAGTTTTGCTAAGAAACATCTCAATGATTGCCAAGGACTTTTGGGAAAATACCTTGTGGACTGATGAGTCAAAAGTTGAACTTTTTGGAAGGCAAATGTCCCGTTACATCTGACGTAAAAGGAACACAGCATTTCAGAAAAAGAACATCATACCAACAGTAAAATATGGTGGTGGTAGTGTGATGGTCTGGGGTTGTTTTGCTGCTTCAGGACCTGGAAGGCTTGCTGTGATAGATGGAACCATGAATTCTACTGTCTACCAAAAAATCCTGAGGAGAATGTCCGGCCATCTGTTCGTCAACTCAAGCTGAAGCGATCTTGGGTGCTGCAACAGGACAATGACCCAAAACACACCAGCAAATCCACCTCTGAATGGCTGAAGAAAAACAAAATGAAGACTTTGAGTGGCCTAGTCAAAGTCCTGACCTGAATCCAATTGAGATGCTATGGCATGACCTTAAAAAGGCGGTTCATGCTAGAAAACCCTCAAATAAAGCTGAATTACAACAATTTTGCAAAGATGAGTGGGCCAAAATTCCTCCAGAGCGCTGTAAAAGACTCATTGCAAGTTATCGCAAATGCTTGATTGCAGTTATTGCTGCTAAGGGTGGCCCAACCAGTTATTAGGTTCAGGGGGCAATTACTTTTTCACACAGGGCCATGTAGGTTTGGATTTTTTTTTTCTCCCTAAATAATAAAAACCACCATTTCCAAAACTGCATTTTGTGTTTACTTGTGTTATATTTGACTAATGGTTAAATGTGTTTGATGATCAGAAACATTTTGTGTGACAAACATGCAAAAGAATAAGAAATCAGGAAGGGGGGCAAATAGTTTTTCACACCACTGTATCTATCTATCTATCTATCTATCTATCTATCTATCTATCTATCTATCTATCTATCTATCTATCTATCTAGTGTGTGTACTCTTTGTCTGCTGAGCGTCATGTGATCTTGCCAGGATATTTTTATTCTGTTTTAATATTTAAATGAAGTAATCAGTTTCATAGCAACTGTGATATATCCTGTTCCCATTAGTCTGAAAAATGCTATTCTGCCCTGCTCTAGGAAGGGTTATCCCCCTTTTTATGGTAGTTGGTGCACGATTGATTGCAAGATCCCTGTATTACTACTACTTGATGAATGAATCAGCATATCTTTGTTTAGATAGAGTCCTTTGGCGAGAAGGTGGAATTTTAGGTTTTACTTGATTTGGTTTTATTCACTTGTCTACAAGTGCATGTCACTGGCAAGTAAAGATTAATTAAGGTTCATTCCAGGACTGCAGCACAGGTGCCTGTGAAAAGTATAGATGACAGTAATTAAGGGTAAAGGATCTAGTTAGGAGAATCACCAGGAAAAAAAGACTGAATGTTGAGATGAACAGCAAGCCCCATTAAACTGTTTTTTTAAGGAAAGAATGGAGCAAATTAAAAGGAGAAGAGGACATTGAAAACTGTCTTCGAATCCTTAGCCAGACAGAATGCTGAGAATCTCAGTAAGAGGCACTTTGAATAGCTTTAGTATGCCTTAATTTCTTGCTTTCATGATAGTTTTTTTTTTTACTTTTCTTACATCATGAAAGATTTTAATTTTGGATTCTACCTCCTGCTTTTATATTCATGCAATTGGTATAAACACTTTTCCTGGGACAAATTAATTAGGCTGTGAAACATATTTAACACCATCTAAACCTTTGTAACTATAAACTTCAAACTCATTTATTGATTAGAGAAAATAGAAATCTGTTATAATTTTAAAAATATTATTACTCAGCTTTTTGTTTCCTCTTCGATTCCAGTTTAAGTTAATCACGATAGCCCATGGATTGAACCCATGAGATGTTTATTTGGCTATTCAGACAACCTGTCTTCTATGAGCAATGTACTCTTACATATTTTCTGCTGTACAATTTTTTGGATATTTAAAAGAAGACATATCTCTGTGGGAGATGATTTCTGCATAGTCCAATGCAGGTTTACTAGTGACAGTTACGAAATAAAAGCTGTGAACTTTCCTACGTAATTAAAGTAGGATGTGACAGGTGGAATCCAAACACATTTGTGTGGTGAGATCCTGGTGTATATTTCTGTTGGGCTGCATGCAGCTTTTGCACAAGAAACTGTAGGCAAACTCTTTTCTATTAAGGTGATGTCCACTTTCCAAGAGAACTGTTGGCTGAAAGCCGTACAAATCTTTCAACTGTCACAGCTTTAACATTCATATTTGCTGGAATTCATTTGAAGAATTTGCATAATAGATAAGACTTTAATTTAAAGACAGAATTCAAGTTGCCTGGCAGTCATTAGTAATGGCAGTTGCTGAGTATTGTAATTTGGAAGCCTGGGTGGTTGCCTGCAACCTACAGTAATTATGTTTGTCATAAAATATTTTGGTACACAATATCCTTATCTGTGTTTATAAACAATATTTTATTTGTTTTAAATTCAAATAATTAATTATTATGCTTAACTCATCTGGGTTTTTGTAGATTGATGTCACTAAAGTATGAAAACAGATAAGACAGAAATGCACTCAAGGCAAACAACTGCAAAGAGCCAATCTGTTAATCATTTTAAATTAAAAACAAAAGTGCACCGTACTGTAAAAGCATCTAAATGAAAATCATAATACTTGCCTTGTTCAAGTGCTATTGGACCTCAATAAGTTTTGGTAATTGTTTAGTTTGTGTAATTTGTCAGTTTTTTCCATCCATGTTTACCTATGACTATTTTCTGAGTTGTTTTTAACAATGAAAACACAGTAGTTAGCACACCTGCCTCACAGGTAAAGATTCCTGGATGCAAATTCTAGCTTGCTTACTGGTAGTGTATATGTTCTCCATGTAATCGCATAGTTTTTCCCACTGTATACCCTGGGTACTACTGGAATCTGAACATATGCAGATTAGGTTAAATTGTGGGCGACAATTTGCCTTTCATTGGGTGAATGTGGGCATAAGAGTAAGTGTGCCCTGTGATGTATTGGGCTGATTTCTGCTTTGTTCCCTGTGCTTCTGGGATATCCCTGCAAGCTTATATCACACTAGACAGCTTCAGAAAATAAGTGAGTAAATTAAGTTTCCCTGTGTAGGATTGACAGTATAATTTCATCACTGATAATCTTAAAGTTTTTGTGGACAGGCTGTACATTTTTGTTCTATAGAAGTCACTAAATATTATTTTTCAACCTTGGTTGCTTGGTGTCTATCCATTTCTCCAATTATATATTTTCTAAGCCACCTTACCGACACGCAGAAGATGGACATCAAATAAGATATCTTGCACAACATGTCTTTAGTTGCAAATCAAAGTGGAAATGCATAGCTATTACACAGGGACAGTTTCTAAGTCATAAGAACAAATATTGTAGCATAAAAAGCAATGTATTTAGTGTATATACTACTTGAAAAGACAATGTATACAATTATATACAGTGGAACCTCGGTTTGTGAGTAACTTGGTTTACGAGTGTTTTGCAAGACAAGCAAAAATTTTTAATAAATTTTGACTTGATAAACGAACGAGGTCTTGCAGTACGAGTAGTATTAGTAGTATAAATTAGACTGGACTGCCAATACTGATGCTCTGTGTAAGAAAGGACAGAGCCGGTTATACTTCCCTTAGAAGGCTGATAAGATGCTGCAGATGTTCTATCAGACGGTTGTGGCGAGCGCCCTCTTCTATGCGGGTGGGGTGCTGGGGAGGCAGCATTAAGAAGAAAGACACCTCACGCCTGGACAAACTGGTGAGGAAGGCAGGCTCTATTGTTGGCATGGAGCTTGACAGTTTGACATCTGTGGCAGAGGGACGGGCGCTCAGCAGACTCCTATCAATTATGGAAAATCCACTGCATCCACTAAACAGTGTCATCTCCAGACAGAAGAGCAGCTTCAGCGACAGACTGCTGTCACTGTCCTGCTCCACTGACAGACTGAGAAGATCGTTACTCCCCCAAACTATGCGACTCTTCAATTCCACCTGGGGGGGTAAACGTTAACATCATATAAAGTTATTGTCTGTTTTTACCTGCATTATTATCAATCTTTAATTTAATATTGTTTTTTGTTTTTAAGGTGTTGCTGGAGTATGTGAATTTCCCCTTGGGGTTAATAAAGTTATCTATCTATCTATCTATCTATCTATCTATCTATCTATCTATCTATCTATCTATCTATCTATCTATCTATCTATCTATCTATCTATCTGTCTGTCTGTCTGTCTGTCTGTCTGTCTGTCTGTCTGTCTGTCTGTCTGTCTGTCTGTCTGTCTGTCTGTCTAGTATGTGTACTCTTTGTATGCTGAGCGTCATGTGATCACAACTGAGCTGATGGTTCTTCTCTCTCTTGCTGCGGGATTGTGGGCAATCGTCTCCTATTCTCTGTCTGAGTCGGCGTGCCTCACTCATAGTAAACATCCGTATGAGCGCATACTGTTTACTACAGCATTAGCATTGTGACTGTGTGCGCACGCTTGTGTGTGTATGTGTGTGTGCTCGCTCACGCGTGTGTGTGCTGTGACATGCAAGTCCCCGTCTTGCACACTAAAACACAAAGCTGAGTCTCAGTACTTTAGCAACACCAGCTTTATTCAGCTTGAAACAGACACAGCAGTCAGGCAGGGGCCCTGCGCATTTATAATGTTCCTTGTATCACCCATCGACGGCAGGCGCTTATAGCATGTCTGCGATGTTTTCGGATTTGCTTTTATGGCAAACTGCTACAGCGCTGGGAGACTGCGATTGCTTTGGGACGCTCTTCCGCGTGTCGTCCCGTTGGGTGGAATCCCACAAGAGTTTAGAAACTTACTCACACCAGCCATGATTCTTTTCAAAGGTAAAGTGCAGGTTAATTTGTTTTATGTATTTTTACTTTATATTTTGTATTAATCATTTTTATATGAATAGTTTTGGGTTATGGAACGAATCATCTGAGTTTCCATTATTTCTTATGGGGAAATTCACTTTGATATACGAGTGCTTTGGACTACGAGCATGTTTCCGGAACGAATTATGCTCGCAAACCGAGGTTCCACTGTATATACGAGGAGACATGCAAGTTCAACTTTCATTGTATGCAGTTTCAGTGTACGCATGTTAATAAACTTGATTTGTCTTAACTAGTTAGAACCTTAGCTGGAATACAGGATTAAAACTCTGAGGTGTCAGTATTACCTGATATTTTTCAATAATATGGGCAAATATTTCCTTTGTTAAAAATACAGTATTAAGCACAATTTTGAAACCATTATATAGGAAAGTAGTAAAGCACATGAACATACAAACAAAAATCAACTTAAAAATGAAATAATCTGTATATAGAAAAATATAAAAGTATATTAGAAAAGAAATATGAAATAATAAATTAAGTATACATTACATAAAATTATAATTAGCAAAATAAATAAATTAATAGAAATAAAAATGGGCAAGCCAAAGAAAATACAACACAGAAATATTTACTTATTAATGCTTATATTTATTTAGATATTACTTCTCCAAAAAATGGCCAATGACCCTTACATGAGGTGTCTTTTATAATTACTTTAATGTCATCTTTTAGGACTAATTTTTTTGTGTATAAAGACAATGCTAAAAAGGCAGCTACAATTATTAAATATTCCTAAACTCATAATTTTCTCAATATGTACTATGCATTTTCAGCTTATGTTTACTTCGTAAGTGTAGGATTTTGGTTTAATGATGCTCATGTTTACTTCGCATTACTTTTTTTGCTTAATACATATATTTGATTTTATTACATACATTACCATGGATGAGACACATATCAGTCAAGATACAATCAGAAAATTTTTTTTCAGTATTTATTTTTTGTAGCATATGAAGCTTAAGACCCCTGTTTTCTTAAAGATGGACAAATTAGGTATCAGCAGGTATGTAATAATATCACATTAGGAAAGCTTTAGAATTGTAGATACTACAAAGTATACATGGCACACTCAGTGTTAAAACTGACATTCAATACATTTAATTCAGTGATATGTTCTGTTTGCATGTCATAGCCTCACATGTATTGTATTACTGTATATAAGAAAATGAAAAGATTTATTTTTTTCAAATAATCCTGTATAATCACTATTTATATTATGTATTTTTTCTTTCTCTTTGTATGTTTCAGTTTTTTCACTAACTCTTGCTTACTTTCAACTGAATAGACTAAAACGTTATTTGCTCAAATTAAGGATCATTCATTCATAAATTCATGTTTATTTTTTCATTTAAATTTAGAGATGCTGTAATTACGAAGTGTGTAAATGACTCCAGTGACAGTTTAAAAATGTTTGTATGCCTAAGTTGCTCTCAGTGGATGTGCACCATTGTACATCACTAATGCTTTGATTACTCTGGTCTGTTTGAATTCCATTTGATTTTTTAATAGTAACATGTGGTGTTTAAAGCAAAGATGCTCTGAGCTATTGTCTTCGTAATTGAGTCCTAGCATGATATGGAATATTTACCGACCCTAGCATGATATGGAATATTTACTTTGTAAATGTAATGAGCATTTAAGTAAACATAATTCAGCCTTTCAAGTGAGTATAGTTGGGCTTTTGCTTTTCATTACAGGGTTCAAATTTCATTCTCTCTCCTCATTCTTCAGTGTTGTATACCTTTGGTCAACTGAACTGTGAAAGGCATGGACACAGCCTTACAGCAGATGGATGAGGTGGTATTATCATAGTGCCACATCAGAGTTTCACTCTTTACATTAAATTAAATTATCATTCAACTGTTTAAACATATCATATTAGATCCTGGGAGGAGGTGGCCATCCAGCTGACATACAGCAGATGTTCCAGAGTTTGAGTCCAAAAATTATATTTGCCAGTGTTTGTGTTTTAAGTCTCTTTTGCTTTCACAGTTTTTTTTTTTTTAGAGGTTTTTGTTCAATTAGAAAAATCAAATTAGCTGTGGTGTACAACATAGGTTTCAGTGCCATTCTTTTGTTGCAGTTGGGAGTTAGTAAAATAATTACAATTATGGAAAATATACATTAAAATCATCTTATTAGACTTCTTAAAAGTAAAAATTATTTATGATGTTAACTAGCCTTCTCAGATTTGGTATAAATTGTTATTATAATGAGACACCAGATAAACACTGTGAAAATATTAAGACTTGTTTCATTTATGCATAAATAATAAATATGACACAAAGCAGATCTTGTGATTGAATAAACAATCATTGGATATGTATTGCAAGTGCACAGTACCATAATGTTTTATATCCGTCTAATTCAACCATTTTCCTTGTCATATGGGAACCATTCTGTCAGCTATGGGTGCAAAGCAGGAACCAGTCCTGCATGGGACACAAGTCCATTGCAATGGATTAATTCATACATATATTTAACATGGCCTAGCGGGTTGTCTTAATATTGTAAGTTGAAAACAGGGATTCAAGCAGATATTCATATAAATATGAAGAAAATGTGCACAGTTAAACCATACACAAAGCTGCAGATTACATTGAAATTTGCTTCAATTTATTGGTGCAAGTGTAGGTCTCAATATCTTTTGGGGGAGGATTCATTGTTTCGGGATATTTGGCAAAATGCTTTGCTGAAAAAAAGTTGATGTTGGTATGAATGTTGATGAGGAAAAAAGTCATGAGCATGTGGCATCTGTAGAAATAATATACAAACTTTTACATTTACTTGAAATGCAAGAAGAAAGACAAAGAAGTATAGATCATTTGATTGCAAATATCACTCTAATGTGGGAGTAGTAAGTTTCATCATGAACAGTCCATCTGCCACTTTACACAACTGGTCACATTATGTTGTATATACTCTTTATTACACATTAGTGGGTATATTGTTGCAAGTAACACAAGTGGTACTGTAGTAAGCAGCATAAGAAAGTCATCTGGTCAGACGACTCATTTGTTACCTTGTTTTCTGCGAATAGATGAGCACATGTGTGGAAAAAAGAAGTTTACAAACCAAAATGCCTCATTCTCAGCAGAATCCTTCTTTAATTCCGCAGGTTCCTCTAAGTGCCAAGAAATAGAGTACAAGGCCATTATGAGTAAATAAATCCATATTAAAGCATGTCTCATCTGAAGGTAGCTGAATCTTTCAGGATATTAATACTCCCATCCATCGAAGAAATTGAAGAACATGACAAACCATCCATTGAAATACTTAAAGAACATGACAGTGATTTAATACATAAACCATGGCTGTCACAATTTAAAGATCCCAGCCAAACACAACACTAATGGGAGTTTTGGGAGTGGTGCCAGTGACTACAATTTATATCAAAAAATAATCAAAACAAATTATGATTGAATTTCTGTTGTCTGTCAGGAGCTGTTCCAGGCACTTTCAGAATCTATGTAATGGGCTGCCGAAGCTATAATGGCAGCTCATAATGGTCCATTGGTCTATTAAGACAATTTAAATAAGTGTTACTATTATTTTGTCAGCTACTATATATGTACAGTTTATCTCGTACAGTAGATAATCTCCTTTAAACTCTGCCTTAGTAATACTAGATAGTGACATGTCCTGGTGAATTTATTAAGGTCATGCAGACATTCTAATCTTAATTACTTTCTTTACAAATTCTAGAAATTGTAGTCAGTGTCTTCTGTTGGCAGTGCAAGGTGTCCACTATGCTCTGCCCTAGCAGCTGTTCAGTGAAACCAAAAAAAGATCAATTATGAAATTAGCATACTGTACTTCCTGGTCTTCTTTCCATTGTTTCCTGTGCCATTCTTCTCTGCTTTATCTATGACCTTCATGTAATACCTATTTCAAAGAGTAACCAGTGGTGCCCTAGGAGCTCTAGATTAATTCTAGCCTAATGTAGCCGTCCTTGTTGGTAGATTTGTTCAAACTATGCTGAACAGACTCTCTTTGCTTGTCTTTGATTATTCATTCAAAAATGATTAACTTTTGATCTGTTAGTTTAAAGTGTTCATTCTTACCTTTTTAGAGACTCTCTTGACACTTTATCACTGTTGGTCTATTATGGTTTCTCACATTTAGAAGATTCAAGTCAATCTGCCAGTTTTTGCTGCATTAAAACCTATGTCTTCAGGCTTTATGGTGGCTGCACACCAATCCATTTGTGGTCAACTGGTATTGTTCTGGTTGCCTCTCATCTGGCCAGATTGTAATAGTTAAGTAATACATCTTCTGATGCAGCACCCTATACTGTAAGTGTTGCAATGTGGTCATCTTCAATAACAAAAAATCTCAGTTGTAAACAAAATCAGCGCTCAAGATGTGAGAGGTAGAAATGTGAATAAATCTCAGTCATATTGTAGCATAGAAAATCACATGGTCCATCACAAAGAAGTAGAATTTGTAAAGAATGTCACTACTCACATTAAAGTTCAATCTTTTAAGAAAAAACAGTCTGCTCTCTGTTTTCTTAGATTGTTCCGCTGTGTTACTAGAACTCTCCTGTCAAACCTGTCATTGATGTGGAACACAAGTACTTGTAGGAGTACACCACCACCACGTCTGCTCCCTGAATAATGATCAGGCATAAAGGCTCTTTGGTGCAGCCAAAGTCAATAACCAGCTCCATGATTTTGCTGATATTAAGTTGCAGGCAATTCTTTGTACCAAAAAACAATGTTCTCCACCTGACTCCTATACTCTGTCTCATCTCTCTTATCAATACATTCCATTAGTGTAGAATCATCTGAGAATTTCTGCAGGCGACACCACCTGGTGTTATATTTATAGTCTGAGGTGCATGGGCTAAAGGGAAAGAGACAGGACTGTTCCTTGTTATGCTCCAGGGTGGCTCACATTGACTTTAGAGACTCAGACCTTGAGCCTTATGAACTGTTGTCTGACAGCCAGGTTCTCCATTATCCAGGATACCAAAGGCTCATCCACCAGCATATCTCTGATTTTACCCCTTAACAGCCTTGACTTGATGGTATTGAAAGCACTGGAGAAATCTAATAACCTAATCCTCAAGAGTTCTGCCAGCTTTCTCCAGATGGGTAAAAGTGTTGTGGAACAGATAGATAATTGCATCTTCCACTCCAGTCTGGCAGAATATGGGTCTAAAAGTTCTTTCACAAGAATACTTGTGTAGATCAGGTCCAGCCTCTACAAGGTCTTCATGATGTGGGACATAAGGGGCACTTTAATCATTAGGTGAAGAGGCTCCTGCTTTCTTTGAATCTGGAACAATACAAGATGTTTACCACAACAGTGACATTTTTACATTTTAAATACTTTAAAAGTAAATAGAGACTGTCATTACTGCTTACTAATAGTGAAAATAGTTTAAATGAAAATAGTGGCTATCATTCTACCTTGCTGTTCGTGAAAATGATTTTTATGATCTTTCTAAAACCAATTGTCTGGGTAGAAAACTGGAAGTCATTTTGCTTTTAAATGCCATGCAGTATATTCTTCTATTTTCTTAAAGACATTTGAATCAAAAGTTTAATGTTTTTGTCATTTAAATTGTATTATAAATATTGCATTAAATGAGAGATATTCTCGCTAGAGAGGTTATTAATATTAAAATGAAAAAAAAAATAGAATCTGCTCCTTTCTTAAGAAGAGGAGTGATTTCATCAGTATTCTTGCTTACTTGAATGCTGTGTATAGTTTTATTAGTAAAATACCACTGCGATTATTTAATCAAAGGGTGAACTTTATTCAGTCTGAAAGTTAGTTCTTCATCCTTTTGATATAATGCAGTATAAATCATTGAGTATTTCACCAGCAATAGTCTATTTTCTCTTAAAGTCTGTTTTCACAGCAAATGGTGAAACTAATATCAAATAAACCAGACACATTTTAAAATGTTCCAAGTTTAGAAAAAAAATTAGTTAAAGTAGTAACCTAAAGACTTGTTGCAGTATTTTATGCAGGTTTATAGTTACAGTGAGATATACAAGAGCTTGGCCCTTTAAGGTTTTACTTTTTATCACCATTTTATGCTTTCAGAAGCTGTTAATATATTAAATATTTTCTTTTTTCATTTATTCTTTTTTATTTACATTTTACTCCTGGTGTGATCTCCTGCTTCCAGGGCATTGCTTCCCTTTTCCATTGTTTAGAGCATTGTTTTGTTACTTTCAGTTGTGTTCATGGATTGTGGCTCTTGATAGCAGATGAAAATCAGAAATGAGAAGGGCAGTCATGTGGTGATGCTATTCTGTTGTCTTCATGAGAAATATTATTTTTACACTTGCCTTTTGCCTTACATTTTTTGTCTTGTTTATCTAAAAGCATGGAAAATAAAGTGCTGGTCACAATACCCCATGCTTATAAAAGTTATGATCTTGTCATTCCTATTCATCTACAGTAGATTGTCCAACGTTATATCAGGTCATGTTATGAAGGTCCCTAAAGTCCTACTCGCCACTACAAATCTTGGTAATTTATTCCATGTGTCTTTGGTTCTTTGCAAGAAGAAAAACTTGCTAACATTTTTGCGAAGAAACATGTCTTTATCAAGTTCCCACATTCTTGTTGAAGAATTTGTTTTAAAGTAACAGCTGGGATCCACTGTACTAATTGCTCTCGTAAATTTAAACATTTCAGTCATGTTCCCACTTAATCTCAATTTTCTTAAACTGAAAGGTTTCAGCTCCTTCATTCTTTCCTCATAGCTCAGTACATTTTTACATGATCCTAGTAGAAGCTTACATTAAGCACCTCTCAAACACATCTTCTCTTAAATCTGATTTTTATCTATTATTTTGTTCCACTTTTCCAGGTGTTCTGATTATTAAATCTGTAATTTACTGAGCATGTTAGTGGGTCTGATACTGCTGTAGTTGCATCTTTTTTGCCAAGGTGTCTGCTCTGCTCGTTGTTTATTGTCATTATTAGGATACAATTAAGGGAATAAACAACACAGGAAAAACCAAATTAATAGGAAAACAACAAAAAGCAGTTATGCATTTGAAGCTATAACAAAAATAAAAATAGCTTTAAATGTCTAATATATGTACAAAGAGCACTGCTATGCTTTTCAGAAGGCAGACTGTGAAAAGAAAAAAAGTCCAGCTAATCAAATGAGAACAATTAGAGGTAAACGGAAAAACTGATTGTGAAATCGGTTTGAAAAGCAAAACTGCTGCCACATTGGGTCTACTGGACTGAACCTGTCACCTACTGATGTACAGAAATCGCTGTGTAAACATTTTCATCAAGACATGTTAGTATCAGTTTTGGGAGGGCGAAGTAGGAGGACTTGCTTGACACCTCTGTTTGAGTCAAAAATAGAACATTAGAATATAGCAATTAATTTAACTGGTTATAATGCTTTAATTTCACATATGCTGCTTATCTCTACATCAGCCTGTATACCATCATCAAGGACAGAACACAGGAAAGTCCCTTGTCTAATGCTCATTTTTGGCTGTTTAATACTAATGGCAGAATAGCTGCAACTCTTATTGCCTTATTTTAATGTAGTTTCACAGAATTTTGTCAATTGAAAAATGTTCTTGCAATTAGGTTTCTGTTTCTGTTTTAACTGGAACATTCTGGGAAGTTTTTCTTACATAAAAACGTGTCCATGAATTGGTTGCAAATGCATTTTGTGTTTGTTCTTATTTCTTTATCTTCCTCTTCATCTATCATAGAGTCTGCTCACACACATACCTCCCCACTTGGCCAATTTAGAGTCACCAGTTAGCTTAACAAATGTGACCAAAAGGGGGTGCACCAGACTCTAGACACAAATACACCCCCCACAGTCAAGGATTTAAATTAAGTGATTTTTGTTATATTTACAATACCTCTCACAGGTTCTTTCTTTAAAGTACTAAACAATCTTTAGCACAAATTTAGTAATCTCCCTTCACACACCTTCAAACAAGTGTTGTCCTTTTCTACCCAAATCCAGCTTATTCTGAGTGAGGCAGAGCTGTTCCTCTTATACAAGACCGAGAAGTACTTCCTATATCATGGCATTGTTCATAGACAGGCACACAAAAGTAGGGAGTACAAGTCCCTGCAGGTGTCCATATGGGTATTATAGTCCAGGGATGCTGCCAGAAAACTTATGTGAACCATTCGCTTCCCTGAGACACTAGCTCAGGGAAGCGAATAGTTCACATAAGTTTTCTCTGCTTGTTGTTCCAGCATACTGGCTTCTCGATCAGGTAAGGATCCTTGACTGAGCCCTATTAGGGTGCCACCATCTCCATTGTAGTGTTTACACCTTCTGCCAATCTCCTAGTTGAGGCAGGGAATGCCCTACCTTTCTTCTTGTCCAATTACAGCCATGGCTTACTGGCCAGATAAGGAATCTTGAACAATCTCGTTCGAGGTGCCAGCCCACATTTGCAGTCGTTTTTGCAAATTAACAAGCAGGAAAGCCCAGATGTACTCAGAAAAAAACCCATACAGAAATGGGGAGAGTGGTTTACATTCACAAAATTAGCAGGCTAGTGCAGGGCTTGACCACTGTTTTCTGGGTCCATAATTAAGCATAACTTGATTTATACTTTTTGGGGGAAAGCTTGCATAGTGTAGGAGGACTGAAGAAATCATAAGTGAGTCATAAAAGGTAAAAGTAAATGTATCAGCTCATCTATTATTCCAATCTGCTCATCAGTAAAAAAAATTGAAGTGAACATTGGCCATAAATATGAATGACCGCAACTGGCTTGGCCACAAATCGGCACATGACTGTATTAAACCATGATCATTATGGATGAGCTAATGATTCATGTTAAATTGAACTCCTAGGGAAACTCAGAGTTTTCCATTAATTTTTTTGTTTTGCAGAACTATGATGTTTTCAGACACACTGGCATTTTTCTGAGCAATTGAATGTTTAGTGGTTGTTCAGGTAGTACAACGTCCACCCTACCAATTATGTTGACGGTATTGGCAATCACTGTCATAGAGCTGTGTCATATCAAAAATGATGCTCAGTGCATTTTTTCCATGGTGCCTGGAGTGTGCATATCGTCAGCCTAATCTGCAGGAATGAAAGAAAATGAAACAGCAGTGGCTACATAATGACAAGGGTGGCTCACTGTGTAGTGTGTTTTCTTGTGGATAATACTCAGTAATATGCACAATGGTGCATATTGGTGCATATTCATGTGGAAAATATGCATGTCACATTTAAAAAAATGAGTTATAATCCTCCATGGTAATGTGAATAAAAGCTGTAAAGTACAATTGGTTTTACTATTGTGCTGCAGATTGCCTGTGTTGAACAGCTGCAGAAGAATATTCCTTGCTTTCTACTCTAAAATATAAACCTTTAAACCCCCCCCCCCCCAAAACATTCTTAGTGAGTTTTGTGTTTTATGATTGTAAAATTGCATGTAAAATAAATTTTATTGACATTTTTGCAAAATTGAATGTATAATGAAACGTGGCTGTTTCACTCAGCTTTTCTGATTATCTTAATATTACTTACTTACACTTATCATTGGATAATAGTGTTGGATCGGTACTAAAATTTTGACATCAGTATGTATGTCAGTACCTGTACTAAAATGGTACCATAACAAATAATTGATAACTCACCATTTAGAGCAGCCTTCCTCCCCTTGTTCTTCCCCTGGCCTGCTGCACTATTCAAATCTCTCAATGCATACATTCAAAGACCTTTGTGCTGAATCAAGCTAATGTATTTCATCTTAGAACATTGGGGTGGGTAGCTCTGCCTTAACACTTATAAATGACTTGGCACGCAATGTTTGAAAACTACCTTTTCCTGTCAGTACTGAAATTTCCTTTTTTACAACTATGTTTTGTTATACTTTCTCTGTACTGGTATACTGCTCAAACTTATTGTAGAATAATAAGTATGCAAATGGAAAGGATTCCAGGACTCAAAACTATTCTACCGTTTATAGCTTGGCAGATGGTACTGTAGGAGAAAAGCTCAGACCAATAGACTCAAGAACAGTTTTTATCCCCAAATAGTATGTGTTGTGAATAACTGGGACAATCGTTTAAATGTCAGTAGGTTTCGTACTATATGATTCTGTATGTTGCTGGTTATTGTGTAAGTTGCTGGTTATTGTGTTGGTCTTCTATACCCTGTCTTTTTATTTTATTTTCCATTTTTTTGCATTGTTAATTAGTGAACTGAACATGACTAAGAATTACTGTATATTCCTGACATATAGCATAGAAAACCTAAAGACGAACAGAAAATAATTTAAATATGTGACAAATCAGTTACATGATATTGTGAGTACTATGAATTAAAGTGGGTCACAACTAGGGAATCCATTCCCGGGAATTCGGGAATCCCACATGTCAATCCCGGGAATGACACAGTGCACGGCATCTCACATGTGAACGGTGTTAGAATGACCGACACTTATTTTTAACTACTGCAATATGTTGACACCAATAAAAGACTAACCTTATCTACAAGCAGTTTATGCTGTCATATACAGTGGTGTGAAAAACTATTTGCCCCCTTCCTGATTTCTTATTCTTTTGCATGTTTGTCACACAAAATGTTTCTGATCATCAAACACATTTAACCATTAGTCAAATATAACACAAGTAAACACAAAATGCAGTTTGGAAATGGTGGTTTTTATTATTTAGGGAGAAAAAAAAATCCAAACCTACATGGCCCTGTGTGAAAAAGTAATTGCCCCCTGAACCTAATAACTGGTTGGGCCACCCTTAGCAGCAATAACTGCAATCAAGCATTTGCGATAACTTGCAATGAGTCTTTTACAGCGCTCTGGAGGAATTTTGGCCCACTCATCTTTGCAAAATTGTTGTAATTCAGCTTTATTTGAGGGTTTTCTAGCATGAAACCGCCTTTTTAAGGTCATGCCATAGCATCTCAATTGGATTCAGGTCAGGACTTTGACTAGGCCACTCCAAAGTCTTCATTTTGTTTTTCTTCAGCCATTCAGAGGTGGATTTGCTGGTGTGTTTTGGGTCATTGTCCTGTTGCAGCACCCAAGATCGCTTCAGCTTGAGTTGACGAACAGATGGCCGGACATTCTCCTTCAGGATTTATTGGTAGACAGTAGAATTCATGGTTCCATCTATCACAGCAAGCCTTCCAGGTCCTGAAGCAGCAAAACAACCCCAGACCATCACACTACCACCACCATATTTTACTGTTGGTATGATGTTCTTTTTCTGAAATGCTGTGTTCCTTTTACGCCAGATGTAACGGGACATTTGCCTTCCAAAAAGTTCAACTTTTGACTCATCAGTCCACAAGGTATTTTCCCAAAAGTCTTGGCAATCATTGAGATGTTTCTTAGCAAAATTGAGACGAGCCCTAATGTTCTTTTTGCTTAACAGTGGTTTGCGTCTTGGAAATCTGCCATGCAGGCCGTTTTTGCCCAGTCTCTTTCTTATGGTGGAGTCGTGAACACTGACCTTAATTGAGGCAAGTGAGGCCTGCAGTTCTTTAGACGTTGTCCTGGGGTCTTTTGTGACCTCTCGGATGAGTCGTCTCTACGCTCTTGGGGTAATTTTGGTCGGCGGGCCACTCCTGGAAAGGTTCACCACTGTTCCATGTTTTTGCCATTTGTGGATAATGGCTCTCACTGTGGTTTGCTGGAGTCCCAAAGCTTTAGAAATGGCTTTATAACCTTTACCAGACTGATAGATCTCAATTACTTCTGTTCTCATTTGTTCCTGAATTTCTTTGGATCTTGGCATGATGTCTAGCTTTTGAGGTGCTTTTGGTCTACTTCTCTGTGTCAGGCAGCTCCTATTTAAGTGATTTCTTGATTGAAACAGGTGTGGCAGTAATCAGGCCTGGGGGTGGCTACGGAAATTGAACTCAGGTGTGATACACCACAGTTAGGTTATTTTTTAACAAGGGGGCAATTACTTTTTCACACAGGGCCATGTAGGTTTGGATTTTTTTTCTCCCTAAATAATAAACACCATCATTTAAAAACTGCATTTTGTGTTTACTTGTGTTATATTTGACTAATGGTTAAATGTGTTTGATGATCAGAAACATTTCGTGTGACAAACATGCAAAAGAATAAGAAATCAGGAAGGGGGCAAATAGTTTTTCACACCACTGTAAGTACATGTATCTAGTTAGTTGCGGTAATAAGAGCGTAGAAAGCACAACGTGTCCAGCGTGCAGTCATCCAGGCGAGAGCGCATCTTCATGCAGAGTACGCCAGCCGCTGAGAAAGCACGCTTTGCCTCCACTGAAGTAGGCGGCACAGTCATCAGATACTGATACACTTGTTCTAAACAACAGATGCTCTTGCCATTGCTCTGAAACACCGCCATTTCAGCTTTTACTGATGCATCCGGTTTCTTGTCATCATTCTGTGATGGCAAGTTTCTTGGCACAGATAATGCGGATGCAACAGACTGACGCATTGCAATTTCAAGTTGCTGTTCAAAGCTGTTGTCTGATGAAGTGCAAGCTGCAGCAATGGTGCCACCTTAATTATTTTCAACTATAACTCTGTTATTTCTTGATCGATTTGTACACTTTTACACGCTATATATGCAAGCGTGGCCATTCCCGTTCACCCGGGAATTCTAGCAGTTTCATTCCCGGGAATGAAAAATGTCTGGGAATCCGGGAGCCCGGGAATGGATTCCCTAGTCACAACTCAAACCTCCAGTGAGCTTTTGCTTGTAACTGTGAACAGTTGATAGCTCATTGAGAGGCACGACTACAGCCAAATGTAAAGAAAAAGAATTGTGCAGATGAGAGGAATCCGCTATCTGCTGGCGTGCTTCTTGGCACTTGCGACATGAAAGACTGCATCTATTAGTAATACCTGGGTGGGACAGCCAGGTGCTTTGTGTTTTAATCTCTTTGCTTTTATTGCTCTGTACATATGTCTACAGAATACCTATAAACTTTTTTTTTTCTATTTATGGATCTGAGCAACATAGCTACTGTATCATAAGAAGCCCTCTGATAATCCTGCTTTATTATAAAAGTATTATTTAAATGGAATTTACCTGATGCAGTTTCAGTGCTGTTTATTTTCCACAGTTAAACACCCACTGTGATGCTCTTTTCACATTGCTCTCAGTGTTGGCAATATTCTGCTATGTTGTTAGCATCAGGTGTAGCATGAAAAGGGTAATGCTAGCATTTTGCTTCCAGCAATATTCCAGCATTTGACCTAGCAAGTTCCCTGGCCTAGTGCCAGCTTTGGTGCTGTGTTAAAGGGAGCTGAGAAATTTCAGGCCCTTGTATGCATGATGCGCTAACACACCCTGATTGCAAACTACATACAGTGGCAGGTGATTTACTAGCTGAGCTTCTGATTGTTTCTGCAGCCTCAGAATTTCTGACCTACTTTTAATATAATATCACATCTCTTTACTAAGTATACTTAAAATGCTTAATACTAAGATGATCCTCCATTTTTCAGGGCATAGACTTAAGAAGGGGGTTAAAAGTATGACCCAGATTTTTGTCCATTATGACTCTAGTGAGTCCCATAGATGTAAATTACCGGATACAAAACCTACATTAGTCCGAGTAGTTTGTTCCACAACTAATGAAATAGATTTAAAGCTAGTTACTGTGATGATAGATCAATAAGGAAGTAAAGAACGAATGAAAGAGCTCTTTCTTTCTTTCTTGCTTTCTTGCTTGCCTCGTCCCCAGGGGGGAAATTTGGCTTTTTACAGAAGCTCTTTAAATAAATAAATGCATAAATAGATGGATAATATATGTAATTTAATATATAGATGGATAATATATATATATATATATATACAGTGCATCCAGAAAGTATTCACAGCGCATCACTTTTTCCACATTTTGTTATGTTACAGCCTTATACCAAAATGGATTACATTTATTTTTTTCCTCAGAATTCTACACACAACACCCCATAATGACAACGCCAAAAACATTTACTTGAGATTTTTGCAAATTTATCAAAAATAAAAAAATTGAGAAAGTACATGTACATAAGTATTCACAGCCTTTGCCATGAAGCTCAAAATTGAGCTCCGGTGCATCCTGTTTCCCCTTATCATCCTTGAGATGTTTCTGCAGCTTAATTGGAGTCCACCTGTGGTAAATTCAGTTGATTGGACATGACTTGGAAACTTGTCTATATAAGGTCCCACAGTTGACAGTTCATGTCAGAGCACAAACCAAGCATGAAGTCAAAGGAATTGTCTGTAGACCTCCGAGACAGGATTGTCTCGAGGCACAAATCTGGGGAAGGTTACAGAAAAATTTCTGCTGCTTTGAAGGTCCCAGTGAACACAGTGGCCTCCATCATCCGTAAGTGGAAGAAGTTCGAAACCACCAGGACTCTTCCTAGAGCTGGCCGGCCATCTAAACTGAGCGATCGGGGGAGAAGGGCCTTAGTCAGGGAGGTGACCAAGAACCTGATGGTCACTCTGTCAGAGCTCCAGAGTTCCTCTGTGGAGAGAAGAGAACCTTCCAGGAGGACAACCATCTCTGCAGCAATCCACCAATCAGGCCTGTATGGTAGAGTGGCCAGACGGAAGCCACTCCTTAGTAAAAGGCACATGGCAGCCCGCCTGGAGTTTGCCAAAAGGCACCTGAAGGACTCTCAGACCATGAGAAAGAAAATTCTCTGGTCTGATGAGACAAAGATTGAACTCTTTGGTGTGAATGGCAGACATCATCTTTGGAGGAAACCAGGCACTGATCATCACCAGCCAATACTATCCCTACAGTGAAGCATGGTGGTGGTAGCATCATGCTGTGGGGATGTTTTTCAGCGGCAGGAACTGGGAGACTAGTCAGGATAAAGGGAAAGATGACTGCAGCAATGTACAGAGGCATCCTGGATGAAAACCTGCTCCAGAGCGCTCTTGACCTCAGACTGGGGCAACGGTTCGTCTTTCAGCAGGACAACGACCCTAAGCACACAGCCAAGATATCAAAGGAGTGGCTTCAGGACAACTCTGTGAATGTCCTTGAGTGGCCCAGCCAGAGCCCAGACTTGAATCCGATTGAACATCTCTGGAGAGATCTTAAAATGGCTGTGCACCGACGCTTCCAATCCAACCTGATGGAGCTTGAGAGGTGCTGTAAAGAGGAATGGGCGAAACTGGCCAAGGATAGGTGTGCCAAGCTTGTGGCATCATATTCAAAAAGACTTGAGGCTGTAATTGCTGCCAAAGGTGCATCGACAAAGTATTAAGCAAAGGCTGTGAATACTTATGTATATGTGATTTCTCAGTTTTTTTATTTTTAATAAATTTGCAAAAACCTCAAGTAAACTTTTTTCATGTTGTCATTATGGGGAGTTGTGTGTAGAAATCTGAGGAAAAAAATGAATTTAATCCATTTTGAAATAAGGCTGTAACATAACAAAATGTGGAGAATGTGATGCGCTGTGAATACTTTCCGGATGCACTGTATATACTGTACTGTATATATTTGTAGCTATTAATTAACAAATTGAATTTAATTACCAAATTGAATCACGTATCTTAAAATAGTTTTTTTTTCCTAAGCTTTGGACCACCTACTAGGTGTCATCATCAGAGGAAAATGATTAGACATACAGGAATCAAAGGTAATATATAGCAAATGAGTGGGTGGGGGTGCAAGATTGGAGGTGGATCAATAAGGTGGGGTTCTGAGGGTGTTCGTCATAAAGTTTCTATTATTTAGGTGTCCTTGTTTTTAAGCCTGCATATGCATAAGCCTTCTTGCACCACAGACCTCAGCAAACAATCGACTCTAACCTGATCTCACATCCTACATGGCACACCCTTCCCTATCACAGTGGTGTATCGGAAAATACAGCCTGCATCCTCTCCAAACAAGGTATCAAAATAGCCCATAAACCTTCAAAAACTCTGCACTGTTTTTTCTAATGCCCAAAGCAAGAAATCTGCAACAGAGACACGGAATACAGTATACAGTACACATTGCAGTTCATGTCCAGCTGTATATGTGGGCCAAACATCTAAAACACCAGCAATACGCAACATTGTCAGAAAGAAGGACCCACAATCTCTGATATATGCACATACAAGTTCAACAGGAAACACATTTAACTGGCACATGGCGCAAGTATCTTTCAGGGCTAATACTAAAAAAAGTGCCAGAGAGCTGGCTGAATCATGGCTCTCAAATGAAAACGCCATTAACAGACGTTTGGACATGAACCCAGCATATGCAGACTTAAAAAAGGACACCTAAATAATAAAAGAGACTTTATGACCAACATCCTCCGAACCCCACCTTACTGAACCACCCCCACCCCTTATTTGTTATATTTTGCCTTTGATATATATACACACCTTAGCCTAAAAACACATCAGAATGATTAAAAATGAAGACAATTTATAAAGAAAGAAAACTGACTTGACTCTCACAAACTGCTGTTAGGTAGTCCATTATCCAGGACGCCATCGGCTCTTCCACCTGCATATCTGTGAACTAACCCTTTCAAAGGGATAACTGGATGGTATTGAAGGCACTGCAGAAATCAAAAAACATCATCCACACAGTGCTGCCAGCTTTGTCCAGTTAAAAATAACCTTGTAGAGTAGATGAACAATTGCCAATTGCCTGATAGATAAACTGCAGAGGGTCCAGGTGGTCTACCACAAGAGGACTCATATAATCCAGGAGCAGCCTCTCAAAAGTCTTCATGATGTGTGATGTACGTGCCACTGGTCTGTAGTCATTAGGTGAATTATTCATTAGTCTTTTATTACATTAACTAGGCATTAAGCCCGTTACAATAACGGGCGCTAGAATAGTAGTGCATAAACATTAGTAGGAACAGTCTATATTAAATGGCAAAGGACCATCTATTTTCTGTTACAGTAATACTGACTTGTATGTGGCTGTAATATGCATCACTGTATTGTGTGCCTTTAATTTTCTCTCACAGTAATACGTCTCTCCAGCAAGTATTTTAATCTGTGCTGGCGTGCAGCTGATTATTGTATGTATGGCGTCTCCCCAGCAACGGATTTTATGTGCGCGAAAATAAATCTACTTTTAAAAGTCATCCTATTGTAATATCATGAAAATTCGTATATTTAGGAAAACACTTTACACTTTACCGGGCCAAGTTTGTTAATCGCAAATCTGACATCCTCAGAGTGAACACTTGCACAACAACAAACACTAATCCCACCTCTTTGGGGGAGCTGGTCTCCACGTCTCAGTACCCGATTGGATTTTTCGTGCGTTATGTTTTAGGTCTTAACTCATTTACCGAAATCCGATTGGATCGGCCGCGCAATATTTTATAGGTCCTGCCTTCTCTGTCTTGTGTGACGTGTCAGGCGGCCTTTGAAGCATCGCACCGTGCCCCGCGCATGCGCACTTCACCAGAAGACACACACACACACACACACACGGACACATGGACGCACACAGGGATTTTATTAAAGAGGATATGATTTTACTAAACTTTCATGTTGCTAGAGCCACACTAGAATTTCCCTTAACTTGTGGCATGGAGCATTATTCTGATAAAAAGCCCATTGGCAGAAGGGTAGTTTGCTGCAAGCAGATCAGCAATGATGCTTATTTACCCAGTGGCTTATAAATATTGCTTTACTTGTATTAACCAATCCACTTTACTGTACACCATGAAAACACACCGTGCATTATTATACTCCTCCCATCTAAATAAAATTTGGAAATTGTCAGGGAAATTAGTATCATAAATAAAGAATAGTCAAAGTTACCACCTGCTGGATGTTGTTTTATTACAAGAAGCTTGAGGGAGCCTGCCATATGATCAGGTCAGCTCAATATAACAAGACTGGAGAATGTAACAAAGCAATGATCTTAAATAAGTTAGGTTCATTTCAATAGCAGAGTTCAGAAGCACATTAGTTTGCATCAATCAGAATACAGATAAATGGTATAATCTTTAACACAAGTAAATATTCTATACATCGAAAGGTCCTAAAATAGTTACAGATTAAAAGTCTTTGGCACATATTGATATCTAATAAATTAACTTTTATAAATGAATTCTTATATAGGATGAAATAAAAAGTGCTAATTGTTGCTATCTCATCATTCCCTTGGTGGTGTGCTGAATGCAAATGATAATAATAATTCTTTATTTATTTGTCATATACATAGTTATACAGGACAACACGCAGAGAAATGCATCTTTTTCGCATACCTTGGGGTCAGAGCGCAGGGTCAGCCATCGTACAGCGCCCCTGGAGCAATTGAAGGTTAAGGTGTAGCGGGGCCACATAGTGTTTAAATGTCAGTACTGCGTGCGTCTCGTTTTATTGTCCCGTTTACTGTTTATGTGCATCAGTTAATGCCGTCCCCGAAAAAAAGGGACGGATGATGGAAGGAGACCACAGCCGCAAACCTGGAAAACACCTGTTTACAATCAATCAATCCCAGCCGTCACAGGACTATATAAGCCAGCAGGAGGAGAAGGAAAGGGAGGAGAGAAGGAGATTTTGTTTCACCATCACGACCACAAGCAACCTGTACCAGTTATTGTCCACATCGCGCTTGCCAATCCAGTTTGTTTTTCCATCTGCCGGATTTATTTCAAGGACCTCACCACGAAAGACCCCGGGGTAGGACTTAATCATCCACCATACACACGAGGATTCACGGTGAGGCTGTTCCATTTTTTCCGGGGAGAATCAAACAACTCAATATCACTAATTCAGTCATCCGCTTTCAGGACAGTTTCATTATTACCGGACTCACGTTCTCATTCATTTTCAGTTTATCATTCATTGTTGTTTTTGTGTTGTGTGTTTATTTGTTACAGGGACAAGGGAGGGTTTTTGTTGTATATATATATATTTGGTGGTGTCTTGTTATTGCTGGGGTGGAGGGATATTTATATTTATATGTTTCTATTTTTATATTTCATTTAATACATATAATCTGTTTAATTTTACATCCTGTTTGTGTGTGCTTATATTTTTCACCGTCGATTGTGGGGAAAAGTTCAATTGGTAAGAAGTACGGCTTGATAGTTAGATTATCTCTCAGTAAATTATCCAGGCCACTGGTCTTGGAGGTGTAGCTGCCGGCTGGGTAAAAGGGGTCGGCCGTTACATAAAGTGGTGCCCTCTCTGAGGAAATCTTAAATATCTATCGCTGTCTGCCTTTAAACAATTTCCCCAATTAATATGTCTCTAGTGCGTGCCGAGCAGGACGACACCATTGCTTCGCTGCGGTGTGATGATGGAGTAACCGGGGCGCGGCACGTCACGGTCAGAGCGTGTTCAGCGGTGCAGGAGGTGGTGGATTCATTGCAGTCGCTGTACCTCGAAGATCACCATGGACCTGAGGAGGAATGCCTGGAGGATGTCTCGCCTCCGTGGGAAGATCTGCCGCAACAACTGACCCGGCTGGATGAGAAAGTCCGCGAGGTTGCTGAAAGTGCGCTCGGGCGCGAAGATGCCTTGCGGGCTCGCATCAGCAGCTCCCAGGAGGAATTAAAAGAATATCTCAATGAGCAAGTTCAACTCCTGGGGCGGGAAATCGTGTTGTGCCTCCAGAGGCGGGATCAACGCTGGCAAGAAACTCTTCAGGGGGAGGTCCGAAGGAATCTCCAGACGTTACGTCAGTCACCCCGTTATTCAACGCCGTACGGGGCTCGTGGGGGGGGGTGAATACATCAATCGGCCCTCTGTTCCTGGGGTGCGCCTTTCCTTTCCCAAGTTGGGGGCCCCTTATAACATCGATGATGTCCTCAACTTTGTGGAAGAAGGGGAGGCGTATCTTGCTGTTAACCCTTTAACCCCAGAAGAGCTTATGGGGGTGATAGGGGCATCCCTCTCGGGGCCGGTGCGGAGCTGGTGGCTGACGGCAAAGAAGAACATTAAAGACTGGGGATCCTTTCGTCGATCTTTCCTCGCGGCTTTTCTTCCGGAAGACTATGAATCTGAACTGGAGGACAAGCTGCGATCCATGGTGCAACTGCCTTCGCAATCCATCCGGGACTTCGCCTATGAATATCGGGCTTTGTGTTTGAAGTGGCGGCCGGCTATGTCTGAAGAAGAGGTGGTCCGCCGCATTCTTAATGCCTGCAACCCGCGGTTAGCTGGGGGTCTCGGGGGTTGTGGGGTCGGTGGAAGACCTGGTGAAGGTGGGCTCGCAAGTGGAATGGGACTGGGGGAACTCAAAAACGTACTGGAATAAAGTACAAGCCAGTACACGAGAAACCCAGCCCCTAAAACCCCAGCGAACCAAACCTTGCCGGTTGGAAGCCGATCTCGCCATCATGCAAGCGAGTACGTCCCTACTGATCGTCCCAGTGAAGCTGCGGGGGTGGCAGGTAGATGCGGTGGTGGATACAGGGAGCCATCACACCTTAATCCGCTCAAGCATGTGGAAGAAGATTAGCCGACCGACAGACAACTTAACATCTGCCCCGTCTGTCCGATTTGTATTGGCAGATGGGAGTGAACACAGAGCCCTGGGCAAAGTCCCCTTGAGGTACAGTGTACTTTCCACCACCTGGGAGATGGATACGTATGTCTTGGATGACCGGCACCTGTCCGTCCCGTTACTCCTTGGGCTGGACTCTTTAACCACCATGAGGATGACCATCCATCTCAGTCCCAGGGGGTATACGGTGCCAGGGGAAGGGGTATGCGACTTCATTCATAAATCCAAAGAAGATCTGGGCTCGGAATTCATTGGCTTCTACGCAGCAGTGAGGAGTGACGCAAGTACCTCGGCGGCAGCCCCTGTGGAGGAACAGCCCGAAGAGGTAAGGCCGGTGCTGAAGAAGTGGGCCGAGGTGTGGACTGAGAAATTAGGAGTCGCCCGTGGAGTTACCCACGTGATCCACACCTCGGACGAAGTTCCAATAAGGCACCGAGCCTACCGTGTTTCTCCACTAAAGAAGGGCATAATTAAAGAACACCTGGATCGAATGCTCGCCGAGGGAATAATCGAACCATCTTCCTCCTCCTGGGCGTCCCCTGTGGTCCTCGTAAAGAAGACGGATGACACCTATCGTTTCTGCGTGGACTACAGGGGGGTTAACGGGAAGACGAGCCTGGACGCATATCCCATGCCCCTGGTTCATGAGATTCTGGAGTCACTGCATGGAGCTGCAGTTTTCAGCACACTAGACCTCCGCAGTGGCTATTGGCAGGTGCCGATGGACGAGGGGAGTAAGAAGAAGACGGCAGTCATCACCCCTGAAGGCTTGTTCCAGTTCAAAGTCATGCCTTTTGGGCTTAAAAATGCTGGGGCCACCTTCCAGCGGCTCATGGAGCAAGTCCTGAGGGGGTTGATAGGCAAGATCTGCTTTGTATACATCGACGACGTCATTATTTACTCCCCTTCTATTAAACAACATCTCCAGGACCTGGACACCATCTTCCAATGATTACATCAAGCGCACCTTACGCTGAACACGAAGAAGTGTACCTTCATTCAACCCCACATACGCTTCCTCAGGCACATTCTTTCATCTGAGGGGGTCGCTGTAGACCCCGAGAAGACCTTAGCCATCCGAGACTACCCCACGCCCACGGATTTGAAATCTTTGCAACGTTTCCTTGGGTTAGTGGGGTGGTATCACAAGTTCATTCCCCGGATGGCTGATATAGCGGCTCCCTTGAACAACCTAAGAAAAAAAGATGTCCCGTGGGAGTGGACAACAGAGTGCCAGGACGCGGTCGAGCAACTAAAGAGCCACCTTCAAGAGCCGCCCGTTCTGGCCCAGCCAGATCCGCAGCTCACTTTCCAGGTACAAACAGATGCCAGCAACCTGGGGCTTGGCGCCGTGCTCACTCAGAAAATCCACCAGGCTGAACACGTCATCGCTTACGCCTGTCGAGCCTTGCACGGCGCCGAGCTCAATTATTCGACAGCTGAAAAAGAGTGTTTGGCTGTCGTGTGGGCTGTGGAAAAATGGAGACACTATCTGGAGGGGGTTGAATTTGAAGTGTACACCGACCATCACGCTCTGACCTGGGTATTTAATCACCCGAAGACCTCCTCCTGTCTAACCAGGTGGGTATTACGCCTCCAGAACTTCACTTTCAAGGTGACCTATCGGAAGGGCTGTGGCAATATTGTGCCTGATGCTCTGTCCAGGGTGTCAGAGCCACCGGGGAAGGTGTGTTTGGCAGAGGCAAAGAAAATGATCCTCCCTCTGCCAAGAAGCCTGGAAGACCTGGCTCAAGCACAAGCCACCAGTCCGTTCTGCCAGAGCATCAGGGAGGGACTGGAACAGCAGCGTACCGACCGGGTACACTTCGTGGACCTCCAGGGGGTTCTGTACAGGACCACTCCATCCTCCCTTGGGGGTCTGCAACACCAACTAGTGGTCCTGGAAGGGTCATCCCCGACTTTTTAACTTACTACCATGACAGTCCTTTAGGTGGTCACGTTGGAAGGACAAAAACTTTATTAAAGATCCTGGGGGTTGCGTGGTGGCCGTCTGTCCGGAAAGACGTTTGCCACCATGTGAAGAAGTGCATCACCTGCCAGCAGCTCAAAAACCCACCTGGTAAACCGGCAGGATTTCTGCAATCGACAATCGCGGATGGACCGGGGGAGACTTTGGGAGTCGACCTGATGGGGCCTTTTCCTGTTACCAGCTCGAGGAAGACCGTCCTGATGGTGGTGATTGATTATTTTTCAAAGTGGGTGGAGCTGTTTGCCTTAACGGATGCCAAAACTAACAAGATCTGCTCCACCCTGAAGAACGAAATCTTCACCCGCTGGGGGGTGCCGAAGAACATTGTCTCAGACCGGGGTCCGCAGTTCACGAGCTATCTATTAGATGAACTTTATACAGCCTGGGGAGTGAAGAAAAACCTGACAACAGCTTACCATCCCCAGGCTAACATGACAGAGCGAGTGAACTGAACCCTGAAGAACATGATCGCCTCCTATGTGGGTGAACGCCATCAGGATTGGGATAAATGGCTCCCCGAGCTCCGGTTTGCCCTGAACACCGCTGTGCATGAAGCCACAGGTGAGACGCCTGCTTTGGTTGCGCTGGGCAGACAGCTAAAGGGCCCACTTGACCGACTCCTTCCCAGAGCCCCTAATCCAGAAACCACCAGTTACAATAACCTATTTAAAATTGAGGAATTACGGCGGAGAATCCAACGGAGGTTGGTGAGTTCGACATCCAGACACGCCAAGTTATATAATGCCCGGCGTAAGGAAGTGCACTTTCAGCCGGGTGATTTGGTCTGGATTAGAGCTCACCATCTCTCGGATGCCAGCAAAAGGTTCTCCGCCAAGCTAGCGCCTAAATGGTTAGGTCCAGCCAAAATCATATCTCAAACAGGTCCAGTCAACTTCCAGTTTCAAAGGGGTATCGGCACTGACTCCAAGATAGACACAATCCATGTGGCCAATCTCAAGCCGTACTTCGGCCCTCCCTTGTCCAAGGTTGGGGGGTGGGGAAATGTAGCGGGGCCACATAGTGTTTAAATGTCAGTACTGCGTGCGTCTCGTTTTATTGTCCCGTTTACTGTTTATATGCATCAGTTAATGCCGTCCCCGAAAAAAAGGGGACGGATGATGGAAGGAGATCACAGCCGCAAACCTGGAAAACACCTGTTTACAATCAATCAATCCCAGCCGTCACAGGACTATATAAACCAGCAGGAGGAGAAGGAAAGGGAGGAGAGAAGGAGATTTTGTTTCACCATCACGACCACGAGCAACCTGTACCAGTTATTGTCCACATCGCGCTTGCCAATCCAGTTTGTTTTTCCATCTGCCGGATTTATTTCAAGGACCTCACCACGAAAGACCCCGGGGTAGGACTTAATCATCCACCATACACACGAGGATTCACGGTGAGGCTGTTCCATTTTTTCCGGGGAGAATCAAACAACTCAATATCACTAATTCAGTCATCCGCTTTCAGGACAGTTTCATTATTACCGGACTCACGTTCTCATTCATTTTCAGTTTATCATTCATTGTTGTTTTTGTGTTGTGTGTTTATTTGTTACAGGGACAAGGGAGGGTTTTTGTTGTATATATATATATTTGGTGGTGTCTTGTTATTGCTGGGGTGGAGGGATATTTATATTTATATGTTTCTATTTTTATATTTCATTTAATACATATAATCTGTTTAATTTTACATCCTGTTTGTGTGTGCTTATATTTTTCACCGTCGATTGTGGGGAAAAGTTCAATTGGTAAGAAGTACGGCTTGATAGTTAGATTATCTCTCAGTAAATTATCCAGGCCACTGGTCTTGGAGGTGTAGCTGCCGGCTGGGTAAAAGGGGTCGGCCGTTACAAAGGGCCTTGCTCAAGGGCCCAGCAGAGTAGCATCTCTTTTGGCAGTGACGGGGATTCGAACCGGCAAGCTTCGGGATGCCAGCGCAGATCCTTAGCCTCAGAGCCACCACTCCGCCCATACAGAATGTCTTAGTTAAAGAGGCAGTCATAGTTTGAGGCACTTTACAAATTCATTCGGAAAGTTTTACCCTAACAGATATCCTGCAGGATGTATCAATGCTTTTCTGGGATTTAAACCATATTATTGCTTTCTCAGCAGCTGAAATCAGATGTTACAGTTCGATATTATAGTAGATCTCTGAGGAATACATTGGCTATTATGAAACACTCTGGATTTTCTTTAACATACTCTTAACATAGCTCTTTCTTCAAGGTACATTAACATAGATTCCATTATGATTTGCCCAGGATACATTACGCCATGGCATACTTGACATACATGACATAGTTTTTGTGCCCCTTATACCTCCCTGCCACTGCTTTTTCTCATCTTCTTTCATTAGCAATCTGAAATTTCTCAATACATCATAAGTGCCAGATGGACTTCCTGAAAAAGTGTCTACATGTTTTAGTACCAAATGAGTAACATTTCAAGCCCAGGGTTTGCGTATATAGCTAGAGGTGGAAACCAAACGATCTGTAATGAAGGTTAATGGTGAGGAGGTAACCATAAGATGTTTTACTTAGTACTGCTGCTCAGTAGTTTGGCTTTTTTGGATTCCACTTTTTATTGTTTGAGTTTTGACTTGCAGTTGTTGCTAAAGGTGAGCAAATCTTTCATGGCATATGAAATGATGGTGCCTTGGTACTATGCGTAAATTAACTACTGTAGCTGCAAAATAAATGTGTGCTTTGTTCCATAGTGATCTTGCTTTACCAAATATAAAAAGCTCTTACAATCCATGACTTTGCAGGCTTATTTCTAGCAACTTGTTTGCCCTTGTTGTTAATGTTGAGGTGGATATGTCACAAATTGTGCTTCTTTTCTTGGGCAGGGCCACTGGATTGATATGTGGCATTTGTTATTTTGTAAAGTACCATTAAATCTAAATAAAAAAAATGGTAGAGAAATAATATATTATTCATGCTGAGGCAATTGTTGTACAAGTTACATGCTGCAATGCAAAGTATGATTTTGTTTGCATTTCTGTACTTAATGTGATGTTCATGAGGTAGTTGGTTAGTGCAATATATTGTAGAGTGACTCATCTCTTTAGCATAATATGTTCTAATAACAGGTGAAGTCATTGTTCCAGGTGTAAATCTACCTCATGCTGACAAATAAATTCCTTCTTGTTTTATGGTGATGGAGCAGCAAGCCCTTATTTGATGAAACTTAGTTTTAACTGCACACTATTTTTTATTCCATTTTCATATTGTGGACTACATATGGCTTCATGTCTCTATGAAGATACCAGAAGTGAGCACATTTCTCTTCTTGCATCTTAATCATCTGAAAAACGTTTATTTGAAGTTAACTGATTCAAAAGACACATATTGTAGCATTATACCATTTAAAAAGGTTTATGTATCCTTTTTGTAATACTGTAACAGGATAAAAAAAACTGTTTTCTGAATAAAGCTGGATAAAATTCATTATACTTTAATATAGAACTCTTGGCCATATGTTGGATTGCTTCTCTGGTTGTCAAGAATGCAAATCAGGATAGATATTATGTGTTAGTGTCCCCTGGATTGATTTCAAACCTGCAAGAGTGCATCATATTTAAATAAAAGGGTTATTTAATAGTGATCAGAAGCATTATTAGGAAAGAAAAAATAACAAAATTAACAATAATGAAAAGTCGAAATGGGCACAGTACGTTGGCATCGATAGATGTAGGTGGATGGAGGAAAGAGTCTGAGCAAAGATGTTGTTGCTATCTGTGGTAGTGAGGGTGACAATGCTCAATCACATTGCTTCACGTCCTGTTGGAACTGCACGTTGCAAGCTTGTGCAAGACGACTAGGGACCAGGACTCATGCATGATGTTGTGTGTAGAATTCACACTAAAACATGGCGTATGGACAAAAGCGGAAATGTGCGTACGCACAAAAAAATTCAGATTCTCAAAACTGTGCGTAAGACAACTTCCCTGCACTTCCGCTACATAAATCCTGGTCAGCATGAAAGTAACGCTTGTGCATGTGCCTGCCGCCCAACCCAGACTCCTCACAGAATTTTCCATATTTTAATATGCAAATTAATATAAATAGCCACTTAAGTCCAGCGTTCAGTGAAAAAACAATGGCAAAACTACGGGAAAAAAATAAGAATTTCAGCGAATACTAAGTGGAGGCGAAGAAAAATGTGCAATTTGTTGGTTTAAGCAGTGGTATAAACAACAAAAGGAAGTTGATCGAGTGACATAGAGTGGCGGATAAACTCGAAAGTTCATAAAGTTGCACAGTGCCCGAAATAAAAAAGAAGTGGTCAGATGTCAAAGTTGCTGTGAAAAGGCAAGTCATAGCCAACCGTCTATGGAAGCGTATTAGGGTAGAGAGAGAAAAGAAAAAAATAGGGACACAGTGGGGAAAAAAGGTTGAAATGTCAGCTTTTTTCTCGAAATTTCCACTTTGATAACATAGTTTATTTTGTCATTAAAGCAGAACGTCATAACTTTATCTTAAAATCAATGTTTAATTTACTAGAGTTTCTCAGATCCCATTGCAACTAAAGTAGCATGTTAAATGCTTCATTTTCAATATGTTCTTCTATGTGCTCTATGTGTGTGAATCACAATGTGCTTCTTAAATGGGCTTTCTCTTTTGCCGACAGGACACAGAATACATTACATTCATGATATTATAGCTCTCTGAACAATTTAAATACTAAGATGTATATTTGATGTCATTTTCATGATGATAGGAATTAAAGCATGTATTGAACATGAGGACACAGTGTTAGCAATGAGCTGGCTCCCCGTCCACAGATTGTTCCTGCCTCTCACAAGATGCTTGCTGTGCGCCACCCTCGATGAAGTAATTTATTGCAGCAGTACTGTCTCTTTCAAATGTACTAACCCCTAATTCCTGTCCTCTCTTTTCTTTCTCCAAGTAACCAATTATTTAAATGTAGTTAAAAATTTATCTGTATAATGTAATATACATACTTTTCTGCATTTCAATCTTAAAATGATATCAAGAGCTCCAAGAAGCCAGTCATCATCATATGTAAATACGCACTTTCTTCTATTGAATTGAACTGAATTTCTTTCTTGTTATTGTATGGTACAATGAGATTTAATATGCCAATCCTCCATAAACTTATTTTCCTATAAAATGATAAAATAACAACAACAACAATAATAATAATAACAATACAGCAAAAAACAATGAAAATATACAATATGTAAGCATAAGTGGCTCAGGTTGTGCAATATTACAACTGTAGTGCAAGTTTAAAGTGAGGTAATTGTACTTATAAGTACAAAGAGTTCTACCAGGAGCACTTGATAGACTGATTGAGTGCGTTTATAGCTCTTGGGATGAAACTACAGGAATCCCTCCTCGATCGCGGGGGTTGCGTTCCAGAACCCCCCGCGAAAGGTGAAAATCCGCGAAGTAGAAACCATATGTTTATATGGTTATTTTTATATTGTCATGCTTGGGTCACAGATTTGCACAGAAACACAGGAGGTTGTAGAGAGACAGGAACTTTATTCAAACACTGCAAAAAAACATTTGTCTCTTTTTCAAAAGTTTAAACTGTGCTCCATGACAAGACAGAGATGACAGTTCCGTCTCACAATTAAAAGAATGCAAACATATCTTCCTCTTCAAAGGAGTGCGTGTCAGGAGCAGAGAATGTCAGAGAGAGAGAGAAAAGCAAACAAATCAATAGGGCTGTTTGGCTTTTAAGTATGCGAAGCACCGCTGCACAAAGCAGTTGCAAGGAAGGCAGCAGCTCACACCCCCTCCGTCAGGAGCAGAGAATGTCAGAGAGAGAGAGAGACAAAGAAAAACAAACAATCAAAAATCAATACGTGTCCTTCGAGCTTTTAAGTATGCGAAGCACTGTGCAGCATGTCGCTTCACGAAGCAGCTGCACAGAAGGGAGCAACGTGAAGGTAATCTTTCAGCATTTTTAGACGAGCTTCCGAATCGTCTAGGTGTGCAAACAGCCCCCCTGCCTACACCCCCTCCATCAGGAGCAGAGAATGTCAGAGCAAGAGAGAGAGAGAGAGAAAAGTAAAAATCAAAAATCAATACGTGCTGTTTGATCTTTTAAGTATGCGAAGCACCGTGCAGGAAGCATATCACTTGATAAAGCAGCCATATGTAAGCCCAGCAAAGAAGAGAGAAATGTGAAGGTAATCTTTCAATGTTTTTTGAGGAGCGGCCGTATCCTCTAGGGGTGCGAAGAGCCCCCGTGCTCACAATATATTTGAGGAGTTTTATTTAATACGTAATACGCGCTCTGGTTGGGTAGCTTCTCGACCATCTGCCAATAGTGTCCCTTGTATGAAATCAACTGGGCAAACCAACTGAGGAAGCATGCACTAGAAATTAAAAGACCCAATGACCGCAAAAATCTGCGAACCAGCAAAAAATCTGCGATATATATTTAAATATGCTTACATATAAAATCCGCGATAGAGTGAAGCCGCAAAAGTCTAAGCGCGATATAGCGAGGGATTACTGTACTTCTGAACTGCCAGGTCCAGACAGGAAAGGCTCTGAAGCGTTTGCTGTATGGGAGAAGTTCAAATAGACTGTGCGCATGACTGAGGCAGCGTGTGTTAGATGCTGTATCCCAATAATCCTGTTTTCGCTCAGCTACTGCAGAGCTGTGATTCCACATTCAGATACAGTGGGTTAAAATACTATGAGTGGTGCACTGAGAGTAACAACGCTAAATCAGCTATAGTATTTGGAATAGTTTGGCCATTCCGTAGACCATTATATTATTACATGTTAATTACAATTGGATGCCTTAAACTAATAAACGATATGCTGTTAATTTCAGTGTATTTGATAAAGCCACATCAGGGATGTGAATCTAAAAAATAAAGGGAAACCATACAGGACCAGTAGCACTTCAATGACGCTGGATGCCACCAGTTTGCAATACCGAGCTGAAAACTTGCGTACGCGATGCATTGAGTTGGAGTGAGAATGTGTGTTGCTTTACGGCAAGTTTAGTTTTCATACATTGCGGAGTGAGAGTGGAAATGGGTGTATGCAACATTTATGTGCGTATGCACCGTTTATTCATGATGCCACAGGGCTGTGGAGTTGGTAAACAAATGCTTTGACTGCAATTCCTGAATCTATGGTACCTCCAACTCCTCTATTTCTAAGTAGACTAATATATTTACTCTGTCGATTGAAAACACACAACATACATAATATGAGGCATTTCATTGCCACCAACATGAATCATCAGGCTACCTTTTAGCATCCTAACCTGTTAAAGCTTTTGATATTTGTATATTTGAAATCCTTATTAAGTTCATAAAAGTAATAGATTTTAAATGGTGTATCTTGCATATCCATTTGTTCTTTTTAATTTTTAAACTCTTCTAAGCACTTCTACACTACAGTACATCAACTCTTGTATTTTCTTGTTCCAGCATGCTGAAAAGCCAGTAGATTATAGACTGGAAGGTGTACAGCAACAAATAAAATACATAAATAAACTCATTGTTTATCCAGTTCATGGTCATGATTATGGGAGCTCATTCTATCATTATCCAACTCAAAGCAAGAGCTAACCCAGGATTGAGTTCCAGTCTGTTCCATCTCATATTTACACATATGGAGCCAATTTAATGTCACCAGTTAACCCTAGTTTGCATGTTTTTAGCATGTGGTAGAAACATTCATTTAGACATGGGGATAAAAATGTGGAAACTCCCCATGCATAGACTCGGGCAAAGATACAAACTTAGCATTGTGAAGCTGTGAAGTAGACTGTGTCACAATATAGTCCTTATTCAGAATACATAGTCATTTCATAAGGCAAAGGGCAGAGGTCTCTTGGAAGTTAAATATTTAGTTCTCACTCATTCCTTGCATGCTTAAATATAAACTGTATTATGGGAATTATAAATTTAAGGTATAGTTTATCAAATGAATCAAAAAAGACTGTCAATACTGAGGTCTTTAAAAGTCCAGATACCAAATTACTTCTATTCATTAAATTGTGTATAGATGAAAGAGAGCTGGAGTATGTAATTATTCTGCACTAGATCATCATGGAGAAGCATTTATGTCTTAAAATATTTCTTATGTTGATTTCTTATTTTAGCAAACTCATGATCCTTATGTATGTCCATGAGCTTTCGTCTGAAATCCAACAGGTCAACTCTGGCCTTCAGAGGAAGTGCTAATTTTAATATTTTAATAATATGGTTATTGTGCCAAAGGTTATTGATTATGGTTATTTGTGACAAGAAACTAATAGAAATTTATATTTTCACTGTTTATTTTTCGTATATATATCATACAGCTCTCTGGATGTATGTGTCATGATCTGGGTATTATTTTATATTTTTTAACCTTTTTCTTGGCCTCTAAAAATAATGTATGCATCATTTTTGGGATTTTGGAGGTGAAGGAATTTGAAGGTTGTTTCTGCTGATTTAGAATGTTTTTGAAAATATTATTTTTTAAATATGCCCTGCCACTGCACCATTTTGTTTTTATTACGGAGACTGCTGTTGTTTGCTGTTTGTGATGCAGGGTTGCCAAGCTGTTGCTAGGCAGAAAGACCAGGCATGTGTGACTTGTGATGTCATTGACTGCCATGGTATAAATGTCAGCGTCATATATTTCCTGACTGTCCAAGCTTGTGGATTAATCAGAACTAAATAAAACCCACTTGTTATTATTGTTTAAAGCTCTGTCTAGTTACACATTCTATTTGGTTCTTCAGCTTTGATTTATGTCTTGGGTTTTGGCTTTGACAGTGAAATATTCAGGTTACTGACTCTTCACTATGTTTTTATTGATTTTGTCCCACATCCTGGCCTTTGTTTATCCAATTCCTGTGCCATGACTTTGGCTATTTATTACATGTATGATCCATCTTCTGATTCCACCTTACTGGTGCCCTTCTCAGTCTGTCCAATATGAAGACAAATTGAGAACACTGTAGTATAAGAAATGCATTCACAATGAATTATGCTCTTATTATTTTAAAGTATTTGGGACTTGATATAAATGATTTCTCCAAATATATCTATTGATATTTTTAAAACTTTTTCAAATAAAAATTGTGGCAAGGAGATATTAAATAATATCTTGTTATCCACAGTCCAATGAAGCGTACCCAAAATTCAGTTAGAGTGTCAAAGCAGAAAGAAAAACAAACAGGAAGAAGCATCCAAAACACTAGACAAAAAGCAGAATCGAAAAAGAAGAAATTCAGACCACTTAATAATAAGCAGTGAAGGTTACTGAATGTAATCACTTTATATGATAGCCAAGTTGCACTTTTGAATTCTCTTCATTTTCTCATTACATGTGTTCAATTTGAATAAAGTTTCCAGACAGAAAAGCCAAATAGGAGGTCCTGTAACAAACATTATGTAAAAGGAAGGGGCTATGGCAGAGCCCAGACCCAATTTTGACAAGTGAATTTAACATTCTTATCAAATTAGTGTAGGTTTTTGTACATATGTACAATCAAGTAGTAAATAAAAGAGAACAATTGCAGGCATAAGCCATGTCCATGACTCTTAAACATCCCCTTGAGCAAGAAAAAGATAGGCAGGAGAAGGTGGAGAAGTCAGATTTGTGAAAGTGGTTCCCAGATGGAATCTTCTTCCCTCTCCTGCCCAAGGACAACCATGCGTATAACCTTGAGATGCTTCATTCTTGTTTCAAGTGACAGCTGAGAGAATGTGTATAAGTGTGACCTGTGAAGTACATTGTCTAGGGTTGTTTCCAGTCTTATACCCATTTTTTCATGATTTTAAAAATGTTTCTACATTGTTTGCATGTACTTCTTATTTTGTATTATTTGGGAGTCATCAACATACACAGATGAAAATGACACAATTTAATGTATACACATTTTCAATTAATAATTTTTGGAGTTATTAATAGTCTTGTCATAGATTGATTAACTTAGAATGAATTAAACTAGTAGTTTTTTTTGTATTTTGAGTGAATAAAATAAACAATAAGATACCACCCAAAAACTGCAGTGGTGTTACTTGTTGTATTCTTTATCACAGCTGGCAATCGACATTTAAAATCCTGGCTTGACTAAAGAACCCAAGACCAGCTGGACACCTGTCTTTAAAGCAGAGAAATTGTATTTTGTTGAACATTAAACAATGGCATGAAATATTTTAATGCCCTGGTGTCTGAAAATGTGCAGAGAAAGCAAAAGAGAGCGAGAGAGGGGGAAATCAAAGCAGGTCAAAGCCTCTGAAACTGTTAAACGTTTAATGTTCAAACACAAAGCTTGCTTTCAAAAAAGTTACCAAAACGATGAGCTGTTTTCCCAGAGAGTGTTGCCACTGTTGTGTATAATCTGATATTGCCCTAGGAGATCAAGAGCAAAAACATTATCATAATTCTGCCCTCTTTCCATGCATATGCTGATTTTCGCAAAGAATAATTGGAATTGTCATGACAGATTTCGACCTTAAGATAAAAAGCCAGATTGAACCGAACAATTGGCTCTGAGCTAGTTGCCGGTAAGTGGTTGCCAGGTCAAAGAAGTCATTCAATGAAGCAGGAACATAAAAATATTAGAAGAGAAACAAATGCTTTTACATGTACAGTTTTAATTTTAGCTTTACAGTTTGGTAGTTTTTTTTTAAATGTCATTCAAAATATGTAAGATAACATTCAATGAGGCCAATGTAATGATACACACTTATTTTGTTATTTTGGGTATAATTTTTATACTTATGTGTTATTTTCATTAACTTTAAATGTCATTTTAAGTATGCATAATGATGTAAATTGAATTTAAAAGCAAGATAATTATGTGTCCACATCAGAGATGTTTTTTTTGGAATTGACTTGAATTGTAAAAGACATATAGTTTGGGGCTCTGTTCAGAATAACTTTTTGTTCACTTTCAGAATGTTTATAAGTCCGGTTTACAAAAGACTACTGTTGCCACTGCGTGGGCATCACAGAATTCCAAACCCCAGATACAACTGCATCGACACAGTCCAAAGGTCAAATGAACTTCTATTTTTAAAAAAGGATTTTTCTTCTTACACAATCCAGAATACACAATACAATCCTTTTCTTTTCTTGTTCCACGCCTACCAGGCACATTTTATTCTTCTTCTATTCACGACTCCCCAGGCGAAGTAAGACAGCACCTTTCAGGATGACACAGGAGTACTCCAGTGCCACTACACTGCATGGAGGATGCACCTCCATGTCAAGTTGAAGCCCCCCAATGTAGGAACACTTGCGCTTGGCACCTCCTTCTGGTGGGCATGCATGGCATCCTAAAGGGCTGTCTAACGGGACTACAGCTCCTAGGTTGTCCTGCAGGTATGTGTATAAGCGATCCACTAAAGGAAGGCTGCCACCTACGAAAGGAGGGGAGTACACAGCCCTGTGCTTCCATTATATGGGCCTATCAGCCAAACAAGGGTCCATTCATCCCATTCGGGAAGACAGTCCATCCCTGCATCCTATTACAATACCTAAAATGAACACCTTAGCAGCTTATTCATGAAGCCAGAGAATAAAAGTATAGGATATCATAGACTCAATGCACAGATGGTTCCTGCCTTGCACCCTAAGCTGCTGTTTCCCATTTCCTTACAGTGCGGTCAACAGGTATGAAAAATGATAGATGGATGGTTCACCATTATCCCCACAAGACTGGGCATATTGAGCACCAACAGTGGGTAGCTAATTTCACACTGGCATTTACTGTGTAATCGCTAGCATTTTCAGTGTTAGTCCTTTCAATATTGCAGTGAGTAAGCTATTTGCCTCATACCTTTAGGAAGTAATTTATAGGTTTATAAGGTCATTATTGTCACATATACAGAGTAAAGTGAAATTTTTACTTGTATGTGTTAATCAACGTGCAGTATATCACCACTCTCCAGAGCCATGATTATTGAGTGTAAGAAACATTCCTTACATGATAAATCTTATTACACAGTCTTTGGAAATGTGTTTTCTTCTTCCTTCCACTTTAGGCTAAGTAATAAAATACTACAAGTTTAAGAATCTCATCTGAAATACTATGATGGCAGCAGTGTCGGTAAAGGGCACTTCTACACAGAAGCCCACAGAATAAGCACAAACAGCATTAATATATTTTATTTCTCTCTTCCCTTGGCTCATTGAGTTACCCTTCAGCCTTTCAGCACACTCAACCTTCAGTATGGCTGAGATCGCTGATGCTTTCACTTTAAGAGAAGGACTCCTTTCATTGAGAGTCTTCTGTTCATCTAAACAGGAACATCTAGTAAATGATGAAATATGTTTTCACTTGAAGACGTGAGAGCTAAGCATTTTAATTAGAATTTGTTTAAGTAAGCACTTGAGCACAGGCCATGTGCTGTGATAAGTGAGTCTGATTAAGTCAGGTTCCAGCTCTGATGTGTGCTTGTATACAGTTTATAATGCACAGTAACTAATAAGATGTTGCTCTCTAAGTTAACCTTTCTCTTCTTTCTATTTTTTTAAGACTCATTTGTGCAGGGGGTGCTAGAAAGGAACATTTGAATGTTTTTTATGAATGGCTAGAGAGTATTCAAAGTTACAGTTTGTAGCCTTTTTTTTGGATTGATATAATAATGTTATACAAAATGCTTGTCATGTTAGTTTTTAGATACGCTCATTCTAAAAGATAATCTGCCTGAAAATATTGAGCACCTCCTGCAGTGACTGATCTGATTTTTTTATGACTTTCCTAAGCATCACTAGTAAAATAATAATTCAGTTGAAATTGCAAAATATTGAAATATGTGTACTTTAGATGTATTGGTTTTCAGGGATTAGAGCTCCTTTAAGTTTCAGTGCCATATTGAGAAAATGAAAAGAGTTGGGGATCAGACATACAGTATCATCTGAATCAATAGGCTAGTGATCTGTGAACAGAGTACAGATCACGAGGAGCAAAAACACAGAGGCAGATGTGGCTGAGAGGTCAATAATTAAAAGTAATGCAGCTGGGCCAGGCTCCAACTGTCTTGTGTCACTATTTCTTCATGTAGGTAACAGCCAAATTCTTACAAATCAACTACATAAAACAAATTAAGTAAGGACAATACAGAAAGACAGCACAAAAAAATAGCAATTAGCTTAACTGTTTAAATATTACAGTTTACAGGAGTTTATCCATTTGACCAAGTGTACTGTATATGAAAATGGATTGACCACATTTACAGTATGTAATTTGATGCTTCTAGGTTATTACAAATTATGGGTATGAGATTTTCCAATTTAGTAAGAAAAAGTTTCAGACAAGGTAGCTATTAAAGGTAGTAAAGATGGGTCATAGATAAGATAATTACACTCACTAATCATGACACCAGAGAGTGGCTACGTGTTGCATTTAGATTAGCACATGCAAGTACAAATTTCAGTGTACACTGTACACATGACAGTAATGACTATAAACATAAAATGGAGAAAACAGGTTTTTAACATGGAAGGATGGTTAACAGTGACACAATATGTTATTTATAAGGTCTTTGGCAAGAATGTGCATCATCAGGCCGAAATTGAAGGAAAAGTATTAATAGGGTCAACAGGGAAGAATTTGGAAATGAAAGTGTGTATAGATGACATACTTACGCTGTGTTCCACTTACGTAGGATGTCGGAACTAGAAATAATGTCACATCCAAGGTGAACTTGTTCTAGTAAAACATTTGGAAAACCAATATGGATGCCTCGAGGAAAACCTTTGTTGTGCTTGCTCGTTAGGAATACAGAATACTACTGAACAATGAATTACACGGTATTTTGCGCATCCAACCAATGTATCATTATGTCCACAGATAGAGTTTGAACAGTACTGTGTGTATGACTGATATTAATGAGACACAAATAGACAGAAGTGTTAATAAATAGTAAAATACTACAGCTTTCACTAAGTTGTGTATGTTGCCATTTTGGATTGATGTCCTAATCTGAAGTTGGACAAATCTGGATTTGACAGACTAGCCCAGAGTTTTGAAGTAGGAAATCTGACTTGTTAGTGCGCTCCAGTTGAAATTCCGACTTCCCAGTTTAAATGGAATGCAGCATTATTGACATATTAGGAACAAGTCATTAATTGCTAAATGTGAATTTAGTTCCTGTTTTTGAATTTCTATTTTGATTTTGATTTTTGATTTTGATAATAATAATAAAAGTGTCTCTTTATACATGAAGGGAGAGAGAGAGAGAGAGAGAGAGAGAGAGAGAGAGTGATAAACAATCCAGTGGCCATGCCCAGATCTAATGTCATAATGCATCCTCCAAAGGGTAGGAATGTCTGAGGAAGAAAGACTACAAGAAACACCAATAAAGATGGATGGAAGGGCTAGAATGTCTGATGTAAAAAGGCAACAAGACACACAAAGAAAGAGGGATGTAAGGGATATCAGATGAACAGATGTTTGTAAATTCACGACATGATCGTAACAGACCACCTTACCATTGTACTATGAAGGTTTTGCTATAGTAGTAATAATAATAATAGTTATAATAATAATCATAGTATTATTAGCTCATTCCTAATATTTTCTTAGCTATTATCTTAATTAGAGACAGCAAAATGTATTTTATTCATCATGTTCTTTGCTATAGACATGGCTTTGTCACTTTACCTAAATGCTTAATAACTTTTTTTTTAAAATGTAAATTAACATAAAAATTACATAAGAGAGTAAAGTATTCAAAGCAATGGCAAAAATACATGTAATTCTAAGTTTCTTATAAACTTAAGTCTCACATTTATGTGCTTTACTGGAGGCCAGATAAAAAGAGTAAAAAAAGCCCAGCTAATTAAACAATGAGATCAATTAAACATAAAAAGTCATATAATTATTGTGAAACTCACAGGATCAAAAATGTGTATCCACATTGGGTCCTCAGGACTGAATCTGAGAAGCACTTCTACAGTAGAAAGACAACTAGAGTATGTGATTTAATAATAAATTACTTGCGTGAACCCACATGTTGTATTCCAAAGCCTTTTTCCTTTCAAAGTTTTGCTGAATTCTGCTCTCACCCCCCAGCCTTTGTGGGATATACTCTCTGCACCTCTTTCTTTAAGTGTCTCTCTTTTAAATTCTAATTCTAATTAAATTCTAATTATTAGTAAGCCTATTTGCTATTTATGCTATCAGCATTACATTTAGATGGGTGGTTTGATTTTGTGGCAAAGGCAATGATCTTGAAACTACTAAAGTGATGGTATAATTTCTGCATCTGGCCGACTTTATGACTCTGATGAAGTCACTTTACCAAATATACGGTTTCTGTTGCAAAAAATGCAATGTGTAAACCATTCAACGGTGTTTTACATTTGTAAGTCTTCTTAGATAAAGACATGAGTCAAAAGTAGTAAATTATTAAGAAACTTTGGTTTGTTAATAATTAGAATAATAATGCAGGGTAATATTGTTCTGTGGTTACAATTACAATTAAGTTGGAGTAATCTTGCAAGTTCTTGCAGGACAACACCATCTAAAATTATTTCTTTTTGTATCTTCTTTAGAGATCTTAATTAGTGTGCACCTCAGATTAGAGATTTTAGGAATTCTGTTTTCTGGTGTGTAGTAGTAATCCTTATTTTTTCTTATATTCACAATAACAATATAAGTGTTTTACATTTCTCGTGCATATTCTGTTTATGACATACAGAAAAGTTTCCTTCTCTATAACATATTCTTGTCCCTGTTTTTTTTTTCATCAGCAGATTCTTAGTTTATTTTTTCTCCTTCCTAGTGGATTACTTGCACCAGTTATTTTTGTTTATTTTCAGCCGCATTGCAGTGTACTTAGTGCAATCACTGCCTATTGAAAGAATCAGCGGGTGCAATCAATGGCTATAGAAATTAATCAGCAAGTTGATGCCCTTTAAAAAGAATGGAAATATTTAATCATCACAGTGGTGTGATGATATCATTTTTCAGGGACTTCATCCCTGGGAGATTCATCTCATTAGTTTTGATCTTCAGCTATAAGCATGTATTGTATCTCAACTGTGTCACTTTATCCACTTTTATATTTGATTTCTTTTCACTTAAACCCATATACATGCAGCTTTATTATCAGAAATGGCTGAAACTGCTCTGATTCATTGAATGACAATCTATAGGCTGCATTGTGTTGTAAATATGGTAATGTTGACGGTCCAGATCTGAGAGGGGCACACTGCTCAGGTGTCCATGGACTGTCAGAGTGGGTGGAGCCATACGGTGAAGTCAGTCATAGAAGGATCTTGTGCAGAGTGCTCTACCGATGATTCACTAATCAAAAAACAGTACTTGCTAGAACCCACCCTCTCAGCTTTGCAAGTTAAAGTGACAGTTTTCATTTCACAGCCTATTTCATTCTGCGTACATGTCACTGAAATAAATAAATACATGCATATAAAAATAAGCAACAAAAATATATGTTGTGATACATTTAAATGTATATACTTACATTTTATGTTATTATTTACTTATTGTCACATTTCACAGTACTTGTATTTATTTGCATATCTATCTATTTATTTATTTAATTTTGTCCAGAATATTCCTCCATACTAATGAAGTTATTATTATTAAAAAATAAATAACATGGTAAATAGAAACAAATGGTAATATTTTGTTAAAGTAGTTTTTTGGCCTATTGTGTCATTTGTTATGAATGAAACAGTGAATCATTACTGTTATTATACATCACTATTACAAATGTACATTACAAATGTACATTATACATACAGAAAAATACTGTATTAAAATCCATTGAAGTCAGATATGCTTGCCTTCCACAAAATCCTGAGGGGTGAAGTGAGGTGACTTGACTGAACTTTTTTATATTTCATTTAACTCTTGTTTCCTGAGTGGCACTGATGCTTATTTGTTTAATCATCACTTGTGGGTGGTACACAATTTGTCTATACCTCAATGATATTAAAAAGGAACAGGACAAAAAATGTACTTTGTTCTCATTGTTGACCTGTATATTTCTTGCCTGGAAACATTGCCTTCTTTGTCAACTGAAACGGAAACTTTAGTGCTAGTTGATAATATGTATTGGTTAGTAATAGGAAACATCTAATACCATTACTTCATATTCAGTTTTGTCTTTCTACTAATTTTATGTATATTTTTATACAATGTATATATTTATATGTATATATTAATTGGATAGGGAATGGAATTTGTAGGAGCATTAACACCTTTGCAGCTCACTCTGGTGAACAATGTATATGCACTGCATACTTGAGTGCTTCACAAAATACCAGGATTGGGTAGCTATGATCCGAATGCTCATATGTAATACATTTTTTATTAATTTGTCTTTGTACAATTACTTACTTGTTTATACTCATTTTGCAGTTTTCCATATTTTGAAATACATATGTTACAGACTCAGAAAGAAAACTACCAGACTTAATACTAATACAGTACAGTTCAAATTGCCAGCTGCACTCGTTTTGGCATTTGGCTTTTATTAAATCTAAACTTCATCATCAGACCTCCTCTTTCTAGCAAGTTTTTGGATGGAGTAGATAAACTGTCCATAGGCCTGTTTGCTGCAGCATATGGGGCTGCTACTGAAGTGAGCTGATAGGAAAGAGAGATGAAATGAGAACTCACTCTGAGGGACCTGCCAGTGGGCATAGAAATGTTGTGCTTTGCCATATGCTTCAAAGCTGGGCATTCTGATTTTTTGTATGTTATGCCTTTATTTTGCTGTCTCAAAAGTCCTGATGTAAGTAATAAACCCACGCAGAAATGGTCTTTCAATGAGAGTTGCAAAACTCTTACTGCATTTCAATCATGTTATAGATACGAGAGGATCTAACTAAGTATACTGTCAGGCTCATACTTGAGCACTCTGATGTTTTTTTGGTCACTTTAGGAGAACAGATCTTTGTAATGACTCCCACAAGATGTACCGTCAGTTGGGTATTAGGAATTGAATGAAGGTTTGGTCTTAATGTGCGTAAGATAAACAACAATGTGGAAGTGGGACACTGCTTCAGAGTGGGCTCCATGGTAGAAAGACAGGCCACTGGAGAGAGTGACTGTATGTGCTGGCAGGGCATTGTCAGTGCACAAACTGATCAAGTCCGAACTCTGGATCAAGGGAGTCTAAGAAAAAAAGAGAAACATTATGATAAACATAACTATGAGTAAATGACAGAAAAGTCATAATAAATATGCAGCTTGAATTGTAAATGTGCCTTTTGTGAAGATATTAAATGGGAAAAGCAAATTGAGAAAAAATGTGGTAGGTTGGTTACTTGATGAAACAAATGAAATATGCGGAAGCTACATAGTCCTCATTACCGTTTTATTTAGGTCTTGCTTACTTTTTGCAGTCTGGTTTTGTAGATTTTTTTTGGTCATCAGGCAATTTTTCCACTTTTTTCAATGTTCACAAACTTTACAATATGACAAAGAATTGGTTTAATACAAATATGTTAACAAAATAGCAGTATGGGTTAAGAGCGTTTCCTGAATATTTTGCAAAAACTACCACTTTTGTTCGTCTGTATTTCAGCCCTATAGATGTACAATGTGATGTGCTGGGTCCCCTTTTATGATCTTTCATCCAGTGGGTGTTGTTTTTTATGCTAGAAAAGTTTGTTTATCTATTTTAAAATAATCCAAAATTAACTGAAAAAGTCCCAAAAACTGGTTGATGCATAATGTTTTTCCCCTATTAATGCACTTTTTAATTAAAAAAAATACAACCTACAGTACAGTGCTACATTTAAAAATAACATATTCTGGCAGTTTCAGGTCCCTTCCCTAATGCTGGGCATACACTCTATGATTTTGGCACAATTTTAAGCACAAATTGCAGACAACAACTGAATTTTTTTGTGATGGCCCATATTTCTGGTTCATTGGCTGTCGTTTCACTTGCAGTATGACATGGATTGTGATGCCCAGTTGCCTCTTACGATTGGGCTGTTGTGTAAACTGGAAGAATTTCTGCCGTGTCAGACATTCTAGCCAGCTCCCTTGCAGTGTGTGCAGCCTTACAAACAGATTTTCTGATGTCACTAACAAATTTCCATAATATTGTACTGATATTGCCATTATGTTAATTTTCAGATTTCTTTTCAAAAAGCTAACTATCATATAGCAACACACATACAACTAAATGGCCAATGAGAAAAGCATCCTATAGATGCTTACTGGAAGAACCCAAAATTAACACACATAATGGTAAAGTACATAGTTTATGTGCCTGCAGTGTAAAATAGACAGATTGTATTGTCAGCACTTCAACCATCCACATGTCCAGTTACGGTGTTTTTTCTTTTCTTTTCTTTTGTTTTATTTGTACATTCAGAGCACAGTATGGCAAGTGTTTGTTGACATTTTGAGAAGCCTGCGGCCATATTGTTTTTTTGAATAGATAAAGCTTTATTACAAATTATGTCAACAGGCAAAACTGTCCATCAGGGTCAGGTACACGTATAGTCTGAGCTCCAATGTTGTGGCATGAAAATCGGACCAAACATCTTCATATAGTTTGAGCACATATACAACTGGCAACTTTTTTGTGCAATGTGAGTAGTTACTTGACTGTGATTTCTAAAACTTACATAGTGTATGCCCGGTATTAGCTAAGTAAAGAGGAAAAGCAAGATTGTTGCTCCTTCCCATCCTAATGTTGGCTTCTTACTAACATTTGAATATTATATCTAGCAGATCAGCACTGATAGTATAAGAAATTGCATGCATTGCCTACATGTTTAAGATACTGATTATTGCATATTATCTTTTTTTTTTTTTTTTCGAGTGGAGTCTGGGGTGACTTTAACTTTCTCAGTGTCCTCAGGTTAAGAACTAAATGTTTAGAAAGTTTGTCTTTCTCTAATTTTTCATTGGAAAACAACTTAATTAAACCTTTAGAGTCATACATGGTTAAATATCACTAAAATTGACAGAGTTCTTCATAACCAATTACCATCATTTTCAAATGTATTAAATAAAATGTGCTGATTGCGGAAGCCTTAAAAATTCGACTTTCACAAAGAAGACAGTGAACCATTAATATAAGGAATAATGTAACCTGCCTCTAATTTCCATTTCCTAATTTTTCTTCTCTGAAACAAATACTAAGTACTTTCATGAGTTAACTTGGCTAGTTTTATTTAAGTAAAAAAATGTCTAATAAACTACAAGAAATATGCATTGACTTTGCCGATACTCCTTCATTTTTAATATCGTCACCATCCCTCTGTGTTTTCAAGCCATTCTTCCACCATATGTGTTACTGTTAGAACACTGCATAGCTTCTTTCCGTATCTGGAGATATGGCAAATGTAGTTTAATGTTGCTTTTAATGGTTCTTAATTTGGTTGTTAATTTTTTGCATAGGTGGGTAATTTGGAAACATATGTGAAAGATGAATAAATCTTTTTGATTTAATAAAATCTGCACATGATATTTTGCATATCTCATGAGAATAAAGATGGTTAGATTAAATAAATAATTAAATGTAAACATTTGACTTTTCACATCCTTGTGTTTCATGCGTGGTATTCGGCAGTTGCTGGCAGACTTTCAAGTACCTCCAGGATTTGTCTGAGTACTAGGTTGCTGATATAATTTGTGATTTTACTAGATGGAATCTGATTAGTGGCCAGAAATATTGAATCAATCTTATTTAACTTGACTTAGATTCTCACATTTCCAGTGTCAAGGAAAACATTCTTCAGATTTTGCATTACTTACAGTATACTCCTGATTTCAGATTTCAGATAGTAAAAAGGATGCAATGACTCACTGTTGGTTGTAATTCAGAATTACTTTGAGTATTTGACAGTGCCACTGTTTTAGGGGATTTTGCTTGACTGCATGTGTTGCTATGTTTTGAATGTACATTTGTTCTAGATGCGTGAATCCTTTGTCCTTTGAAGGCTGAAGTCTCAAGACCCTGCCTCCAATTAGGCGTTGAAATGTGTCTCTAGTGTTTGAATGAATCTGTGGCTTTGTGGCTAAGGGTCAGCACTGGTATTTACTGTACAAGGTTGCTGGTTCAAATTCTGTTACTGCCAGAAGAGACCTTACTTAGTTTGGCCCTTGAGCAAGGCCCTTAACCTGAAAATTTCTCCATGGGCGCTATACAGTGGCTGACCCTGCACTCTGACCCTCAAAGGTCATGCAAAAAAGACAATCTCCACTTCGGGATTAACAAAGTATAGATATAAAAAAAGCAAATTTAAATCAGCTAACGTTGTTGTTTTATGTGTATTGAAATTGTATTTGCATTTATAGTACACTTGTGTTAAGTGTGGTTGCAATCTGTTTCTAACCACCTTTAAATATGCTGTGTGTGACACCATCACAAATCGATAAAATAGTGTATTTACACCTGGTTTTTGATATAATCAATTGAAATTCAATTGTGATTAGATAACCAAAAATGCACGTTAATGCCAAGTATAAAGATGGCCTCTGCCTTTCCTGTCTGTTTTTTTTTTTTTTGGCTTTGTGTAAACATTCTTCATATGTTTTTAAAGAATTTTTCATAAGTACTCTGAAATCCTCCCATATCTTGTGCTGGATTAGGTAATTGACAACTTCAAATCTGTCTTGTTGTTACTGAATATACTGTTAGTGTATGTGTGACTTTTCTGTGCTGTGATCTGGCTTCCCCACCAGTACTGGTTCCTGTCTTATGCTCCGTGCCACCAGGATAGGCCTTTGGTAATTTCAAATCTTTGGAAGAACTAATCAATAGATTTTGCTAGTAAAAAATATCTATGAGTGAATCAAGTAAAGATTAGCCCCAATAGCCTCTTATAAAGGCCTTTTTCACACCCACTGCACGCCCAACCTACCTGGAAAGGGGTCTCTCTTTGAATTGCCTTTCCTAAGGTTTCTTTCATTTTTTCCCAACAAGGGTTTTTTTTGGGAGTTTTTCCTTGTCTTCTTAGAGAGTCAAGGCACACTTCTTGTGTGATTTTGGGCTATACAAAAATAAATTTTATTGTATTGTATTATAAAGCATTACACCTGGATTGTCTTCACTGTATTCCACTCTCAGTGCAGTATCAGTCTGGTCAGAAGGACTGCACCAAATATCACGGCCATCTACATTTTTTAAGCACAGCAATCAGCAGAGTATAAATTCTAGCCAATTTTTTTTTAATAATCAATTCCATATGTCCAATACAATATTGCATTTGTAAGTTGTATTTTTTACATAATTAGCAATATTCATCTGAATATTATAGTTACAGTAAGTATTGTTCATGATAAAAAATGTAAAATTAGCTTAGCAACAAACTAAGGAAGCTTATTGAAATATAAGAGCTATTACAGCCAAAAAACAGTTAAGTAGGACTCAGGTGATCTGTCAGATTGTAAATTGAGATAGAAATTAGAGGGCTATCTGGAATTATCAGCTGCACCTGAACCTGTTTCTGCATATATGGGTTTAGAAGCCAAAAGCCAGTCTCTGTCCAATTTAATCCTTATGGCCTTTTCTCCCTAAGAAACAAGTTTCTTTGTCATATGAGTCATACTCACCTCGAATGTTCCTGTTTTAACCCCTAACTACTTCATCAAAATACCTGACATGAATAGCACTACGGCCATTTTGCAATCCTTATAAAAGGTAAAATGCAAGGCTTTTTGTGAAATTTTGGTGGGCAATACAAGACATTTTTTGTATTTCATCATCTCATTAAAAAACTAATAGCTTCAAGGCAGCTGAGCTGTCTAATTACTGTCACTTCATATAGACCATTAATTAGTTTGAGATTAGGAAAGAACTTTCATGGACACATATTGACTGCTTTCCCAAGACTGGTGATGAGAGACTAGGACCCAGGTAATTGTTAATTACCAGCTCGCCTCCATTAAGACTTCAAATTCCATTGCAGTATTGCATATTATGAAAAAAGAGCACGTACATTTTTTGAGAAGACTAAGAAAAACAAGTGTGAAATGGAAGGAGTGCTTTTTGGTTAAGCAGACCATTTGGATATATGCATATTTTTAACATGGTTGGTTCCATCCCTATGTGTAGCCATTCAGGAAATGATAAATTGTATTTTGACCTTGACACTAATTCCATTTGAAAATATGCTGTATTTTTCTTCACTCTTCAGAAAGCTTTGTAGATACCATTGCCTTTGAACTACATATATTCAGGACACCTATATAATAAAACAGCTACTGTATGCCAGAGTACTATTCATATAATGCACAGTGGATTCCTAATGTGTTCAGACCCCTTCGCTTTTGGTTCACATGCATGTATACACTCTAAATTTTTCATGCATGCGTGAAGCAGATTGGACAGTGCTGTAAAGTGTGAGGTGGAGTATGCTCACAGTACACATGTGCAAAGCAAATCAGGCAGGTAGTGTAAGCACAGATTGAGCAGTGACATCTTCATCCAACAATGGGTGCTACAGCTCTCTGATGTCATGCTCACCTCATAAAACATTATGGGATGCTAGGAAAGAAAAGTTTGCCTAACTCAGCTGCATGGCAGATTTTCAGGGGAAAATTGGGTGAAACAAGGTCACTGGCGAACCCGGGAAATTATCTGTGAAAAACGCTTTGACAAGGTTTGTTGATCAGCACTTTTCATGATTTACAGTATTAGGCACAAACCACTGTAGAACTCTGTAGTCCTGCACAGTTATGTTTCTCCTCCTCCCTTCTGATAAATGGGTACAGGATCATAACACAACACAATTCAGGGACAGTGTTTGCCCTCAGGTCTTAAGGCTGATCCACAGCTGCTTATGCTGACTAAGGCATGTGTGTACTAAAAGTATGCATGGTGTTGTATGAATTCTGTGTTCTGTAGGAGACATGCATGTTATTATGTGTATGCAATAGGCTAATTATTCTAACATAGTTAGAATCTCATTGTACTATGTAAATGTGAAAATAAAGTTGAGGATGCATTATAGTGCTAAACAAATGGATCAACTGATACAGTTTAGTTTGTTGTAGTAAAAAAAGCATATTAAAAACAATGCTTCATGAGAAATATTTGCTGTTGCTTTTTGAAAATCAAAAGCTGATTCCTGTATTTACCAATATGGCAATACAGAAGAACCTCAGTTCACGACCATAATTCGTTCCAAAACTCTGGTCGTAACCGGATTTGGTCGTGAACCAAAGTAATTTCCCCCATAGGATTGTATGTAAATACAATTAATCCATTCCAGACCATACAAACTGTATGTAAATTTTTTTTAAACGTTTTTTAAGCACAAATATAGTTAATTAAACCATAGAATGCACAGCGTAATAGTAAACTAATGTAAAAACATTGAATAACACTGAGAAAATCTTGAACAATAGAGAAAACCTTGAACGATAGAGAAAACTAACACTGCAATAGTTCGCGCTATAGCGCTACCAACCGCTGGCTAAAAACACTTTTTTTAAATGAGTTTTAAGCACAGGGAAAAAAATGAACATTTGAAAAAAATCTGTAATTTAATAAACCACCAAGAAAAGTAACATTGCAACAATGCACGCTACGAACCGATCGCTGTAAACAGAAGTGAAAACAAAAACAAGCCCAATGCATTCTTTAACTGCCTTCTCTACCTTTTGTGTCCAGCCCTCTCTCTCGCTTGCTCGCCTGTGTGTGTGTATCTCTCGCGCTGCCTGTGTGTGTGTGTCTCTCTCTCGTGCGCCTGTGTGTGTGTGTGTGGCTCTCATGCGCCTGTGTGTGTGTGTGTGTCTGTCTCGTGCGCCTGTGTGTGTGTGTCTCTCTCGCGCGCCTGGTGTGTGTGTGTGTCTCTCTCTTGCATGCCTGTGTGTGTCTCTCTCTTGTGTGCCTGTGTGTGTGTGTGTCCTCTCTCTCCGCGTGCCTGTGTGTGTGTGTCTCTCTCTCGCACGCCTGTGTATGTGTCTCTCTCTCTCTCGCGTGCCTGTTGTGTGTGTGTCTCTCTCTCTCGCGCGCCGTGCCTGTGTGTGTGTGTGTGTCTCTCTCTCATGTGTTTGTCGCGCTCTCATGCTCTCTCTCTCTTGCTCGCTGCACAGGAAATGCACAGGGAGAGACTGAACACGTACAAACCGAAAGGGAAACTGGCTTGTTCGTATACCGAGTGTGTGTCGTAAACAGATGCAAAAGTTTGGTGAACTTTTTTGGTCGTAAACCGATTTTGTACGTGTTCCGAGATGTTCGTGAACCGAGGTTCCACTGTACATAGTATTGATGAACAGTGTAGCATCCATAAATATCCATCCATCCAGTATCCAACCTGCTATATTCTAACTACACTGTCACGGGGGTCTGCTGGAGCCAATCCCAGCCAACAGAGGCCGCAAGGCAGTAAACAAACCCCGGGCAGGGCGCCAGCCCACTGCAACATCCATAAATATTTAAGCCCGTAATTGCTTGTGAGGTTTTTGTGTCAAAAATAGCCCTTGTATCTGTAATATTTTTTTCTATATTTATTTAGTGCTAGAATATGCTGAACCGGATTGTAAATTCAAGCATGTTAAGTATATAAAGTAGTTGTTAGCTGTATAAAATACAATTGATATCAGCAGTTACTTTGAAATTACAATATTACTATTGGCTTAGTGCTGTGATGCATTGTGACTGTATCTGTTTTAAGTATTTGTATTCATTTACATTAGTTAGAAATTGTTTGAAAATTCTGTTCATGTAGATGTCTTATATGCTGTCTTTCTGCAAACAGAGCCCACTTTTTTATTAGTACCAGGCACATGTGTGCACCAGTGATCGTGTGATTCAAGATTTCATTTGATTTTTATATTTGACAGTGTTTCATGTTTTTGAAAGCAAAGTCCAATAAAGCTGCATGGAGCTGGCATGTGGGCTCACTACCCTCAAAATGTCAACACTTTAATTTAGGCAATGCAAAATGCATTTATTAATCTTTTATGTAGCAAGATCTTAACACAGGCTTCTTTTGATCTTCATAACACTTATAAAACATCAGTAGATGGGTTATTCATCTCTGTGCAGTGCGGCATATTGACATGATGGTAAAAGTACTATTCACAGTTCTTATACCAAATATGTAATATCAAGAGAATTTTGTTATTAAATCACATTGCAGAGATGAGTTAGAACTTTATTGTGTTATGAAGGCCCAAAGAAGTGTTTGTTAAGTTCTTGGTACCTAATACTAAATGAGTAATAGGTGCATTTTTGTAGTACCTAAACTAAAGGGTTACCCACAAAACAAAGAGTGGGCCAGTTTGGTGACATGCAAGAGTGGGATCTGACAAAGTCGTAATAGACCTTCATAATAGAAACTGGATCTTGGGACACAGAACACTACTTCTATGATGCAGAAGACAGGGCATCTGTGAGGGAGTTTGAAGAGTACCAGTTAGATATATTCTGACTATGCTGAATCTATGCTCAGGTTTGCCTCTGGAAACAAACTTCTCAGTCAAATGCAGTCTGACTCTGGAGTTGCTTCACGTGAGAGGACCCTGGTGTAAGTACTGTTTGGATATTCAAAAGCTCCTGACTGACTTGCAATACTAGAGTTGGAGTCAGTGAATGTGATAGTCTCCTCAATATGCCCTTGAGTTGCAGAGAGGAAAAGTGTTGATCGATATTTGCATATATTCACTGAACAACTACTCTTGAGTATTTAGGTTTTTTTTAGAGACATGTTTTTGGTGTTGGAAACTCTTATCATCTACTGACTTCATAGTCCTACTGGTAGACTTTAATTCCCATGTGGTAAATGAAGGAGGTGCATGGAGGGATGTGATTGGAAAAAAACGGCCTGCCTGCTATGAATGTAAACAGTAAATTCTTACTAGATTTCTCTGCTAGGGATGGATTGTCCATGTTGAATACAAAGTTTAATCTTAAGTGTAGTTGGTACTAGAGTACTATGGGCCAGTTGTGCCTTCTGATTTGAGGCTGTAGGTTCCTGCACAATTAGGTAAAAAGAAGTGTGCTGAACTGTAAACCAATTACCACTTGGTGCTAGTGTTGGATCAATACTAAAATTTTGACTTCAGTACCAAGATGATACCAAAGCGAATAATGAATACCTTCACATTTTTTATAAAATAAAATGCATAATTAATGTTTTTCGAGAAAAAACAGTGTTTGACAAAACTGACCACTGAACACTGGCTGTAGTAACAGAATAGTGGTGTGTTTTATTTATTTTAAATATTGTAACAACCACAACCAGGTAAGGGAATCTTCCAAACCCATCGTTATGGCTGCGAAGGAAACCTTTTTCTTTTAGTCGCTTCAAAACCATGACTGACTTCCCCTGTACAGTCTGAAACTTTCTGTTTCCATCCTTACTGTCCTCATCTCTTGTACTCACATCTGCTGCTCCTGCGCATTGTGCTGTTCCTCTTCTGTTGTGCTGGAGAATAGTTTTAGCAAATTGTTATTTTTCTGTCAATAGTTTTCTGACCCCTCAGAGACAGGTTTTCTCTCTTTGTGCACATTCATGGCTCTCACGCTGTTTCCACTTTTTTTTTTCTGCAAGCCCCTCCTCCTCCTCCTTGTCCCCCAGAGGTTAATGCAATGTTCCTTTGCCTAATCCACGGTTTCTTCAGAGAGTGTGGTGCTCTGTAGCTGGGCAGCTACATGGACTTCTGAACTGCCAGACCTTTTATTACAATATTTTTAGCCTCTGAAATACAATTGGAACATTTTTTTCTGACACCTTAAACTTAAATAAGGAACAAAACACTTAAAAATGTTCGTAAAGAGCTAATAAATGTTATTAGTGAAATGCGCACTAATTATATACAGTGTGTGCAGTGCATAGACTACATTGTGGATTAATGCTATTAAGTGTGGCTTTTCATAAACCCACTTTACAGAATCACAATGATTAGGCTTGAACTAATTTTTGTTTGTGTCTGCTCAGCCAACAAGCTTGGGTAAGCATTCTTTGTGAACTCACATTCTGTGAAAATGCTGCACTTGCTAGCCCATCGAAATACATTAATCTTAACTTTTCCTATTTTTTACTGTAAAAAACCAACTCACATTGGTCGAGTTCTGAGCCCCTAGAAGACATCAGGATGAATGCTGGAAATATTCAATGTGTTGCCTCCTTTGGTGAGACAAACCTTGTAACACAATTTGCAAACAGGTGCTGCAGTATCTTCAGGCTCAACATTTTTCATTTCCCTTGTAACCAAAATGTATCAAAAAGTTGGGCATGACTAGCATTATCAAATGTATTGAAAACTTATGAAATAAAGCTGAATTAGTGTGATTTGGTTTTTCTGCTAGTCACACATACTTTTCAATAAAGGTATTGTAAAGCAATTTCAGTTACATTTTGATGTTGTAAGATTACAGAGTTTTGCATAATGCTGGTATAGTACTGCTTTAAAAATTTGGTAGTTTATTATAATATTTTGTTATCGGTATACTTGATAATGATCTGGCTCGGATGGATGAACTGCCCTTTGGACCGGCCTGGTAAACTCAGACAAGTAATGAGGGTGTTAATGGATCGACTAGTAGATGCTTCTGTTTTAAAAATGAGTTCAGCTCTCACATCTGGAGTAGGAAGTAGTTATCTACTTAGATTACTTCGATTGTGTAGTTCATAGACTGAAAAAAATGATTAATGCAAATTGGCAGAGAAAAATTGTGTGTAGACTGTAATTCATGTAGTAGCAAAGAGAAATCAGTGGTTTGTTCACCCCAGAGAAGAAGTGTAATGTGAGTAGAGTGGAAAGGATGAGGCTAATACTGCATTCGACAAATACTTGGACCTTGCAAAACCTTGGAAAACGCAAAGAAAATGCACCCAAAATTGGAATTCCTTCTTGCAAACCTTGGACCTGGTTTCTCAAGTTCCACATTCAGATTATGATGTCGGCATACATCTTGAACAGTTAGTCCACTTACACTTTATAGCTTTTATTTGTTTATTATAAGAATTTACTTTAAATTATTCACCTTGTTCCATAATACTGAATATTGAGAATATAAACGTTAAAAATTACCAGCACAAACAGTAGTGGACTAGCCAATGTTAGCTTGATATGCGCTATTGTTCATACATTGTGCTCAATGGTTGCTTTGAGCAGTTTTTTTAATAGCATAAAAATCTTTTTTTAGACATGTCAACATCTTTCTTGCTCATTGTTGTTTTCCTTCAATCCAGACTATACCTGTAGAAACTGTTAGTTATTGTTTGTTGCTGGAACAACAGACAAATGCCTGCTAACTTGGAGGCATCTATGTTTTCTTTCCCACTTGGTTAGCGCAAAAGCACTGAGGTCTCAAATGACACAATTGCGACTTCTGATGTCCCAACGAATGAAGTATAAGATGTCATGGCAACCACAAATGGCATTGAAGGTGGTGGAGGATATCATGAGAAAGATGCCCAAGAAAGTAAACCCTGAAGATGGCAGTTAGCTCAGACATGATCATTTTATTTTGTGGTTGTTGATAATTTATGCCTCACTGTGATCTGTAAATGTAGTGATTGTTTTTTTTTTTATTCTAATACAAAACACAAGCTTACTTTGTTATGAAATAAATCACGATAATCGAAAAGCTATACATACAGAGATTACACATGCCAGAATATTCAGGGGAAAGAAAGTAAGTTCCTTAAAGCTAGAAACATGGGTATTTCTAAAAAACAGCATATTATAATTATAATAAAATTATATTATAACAAGACTGAAGTAATAGAGGCTTTTTAGTAAAATGATTAAAACAAAACACCTAATTTACAATAGAGTAAATAAAAGTTGTGTTTGTGCAAAGAAGTGTATTTACATAACAGGATGGTTTGCTTGAGATAACGAACCTCACAATCCATAAAAGCTGGAAACCTGCCAACAGATGAAGGAGTGGGGCAGACTACTTCAGAAAGTGAAATATTCCACTCCTTCCTTACTTTGTGATTTTCTACGGGCTATTCTAGCTATACGTTATTGCTCATCAGCATTACAACAGGCCTAGGACTTGTTTTCACTTTTCTTTATCTACAGATAGGGGATGTTTTAAAGTTTTTGAATGGACTACTCATTAAAAGAACTGAATTCCAAGGAATGGTGTAGTCCCTGATGGATACCTGCCTCCATACTATTTTGAACTGTTTTGGTTAGGGACTACTAGTGCAGAAAGAGTTTAGGCAAGAACCCCCCACAATAAGATACCAGCCAATCTCAGAGCATCACGCATTAACAGTGTATACCAGTCGATTTTAAAATCACCACTCAACCCAATAGCATGTTTTTTGATATGAGGAAGTTGAAATCTCTCACACGAACAAGCAAAACGTTAACTCAACAGGTGTCACGCATGTGTGTCAGATGGTCATCCTCTGAGCTCATCACAAGTAACACTACCACCCACTACCCACAGCTCCAGGAGATGCCCATTGAGGGCAACCGACCCTGCCCCTTCTTGTCCATGAGCTATAAAAGCAGCATGCTCATGGAAGGCGGCATCTTTCTCGGCTTGATTAGTCACCTGTGCTATGTAGCTCCAACCCTGAATCCTCACCACTGTCTAGAGCCATTGAAACTACAGCCTAAGGCTATACAGTGGAACCTCGTTTCGTGAGACGTCTCGGTACACTACAACTCGGTTTACGACCAAACCGTTCGCCAAACTTATGCCTCGGTTCATGACCACACACTCGGTATACGAACAAGCCAGTTTCCCTTCGGTTTGTGCGCGCCGATGATTTCCGCACCTGTTGCATTGTTCTCGGTCAGACGTGCGTGCTTGCACGTGCGTACATGCGTGCTTTCGCTGTGAAGTCTTTGTGCTCTATTTCATTTCCCTTCTGGTTCATACGCGCCGATTACTGTATTTAAGTACGTGTTCAGCCTCTCCCTGTTCATTGTTCTCAGTCAGACGTGCGTGCTGTACAGTATTTTGTGTGCTTTTGCAGTTCACCATGGCTTCTAAGCAAGTGAAGAGTGGTGAGAAGAAATGAAGAAATGAGAATGCAATGTTACTTTTCTCTTTTTTTCAAATGTTTATTTTTTTCCATGTGCTTAAAACTCATTTAAAAAGAGTGGTTACAGCGATCGGGTTGTAATGCTATTAGCGTGAACTCCTGCAATGTTACTTTCTTGGTTGGCTTTTAAAAAAAGTTCGGATTTGTTCAAATGTTCCTTTTTTCCCCCTGTGCTTAAAACTCATTTAAAAAGAGTTTTTATACCGATCGGGTTGTAATGCTATTAGCGTGAACTCCTGCAATGTTACTGTCTTGGTTGGCTTTTAAATAAAGTTCGGATTTGTTTGAAATGTTTCCTTTTTCCCCCTGTGCTTTAAAACTCATTTAAAAAGAGTGTTTACAGCGATCGGGTTGTAATGCTATTATCGGTGAACTCCTGTAATGTTATTTTCTTGGTTGGCTTTTAAATAAAGTTTGGATTTCTTCAAATGTTCCTTTTTTTTCCCTGTGCTTAAAACTCATTTAAAAAAAAAGTGTTTATACACCGATGAGCCTGGGTGTTTGTGTCAGTGTTTATTCAATGTTTTTATATTAGTTTGCTATTACACTGTGCATTCTATGGTGTGATTAACTATATTTGTGCTTAAGAATCTTAAAAAAAATGCATTTACATACAGTTTGTACGGTCTGGAACGGATTAATTGTATTTACATACAATCCTATGGAGGAAATTGCATCGGTTTACGACCAGAGGTTTGGAACGAATTATGGTCGTGAACCGAGGGTTCCACTGTATTTTGTTTTTATGTTCCTGTCGTGTTGTTGTGCACTTATTATTTTGAGTAAACAGGTTGGGTCGGTTGGTACCCCAGCATTTCATTTTTATTCCTGTCTTACCCTCAACCGATAACACAGGGAATGTAGCAAAAGCTATGAGATGATAGTGTTACCTGCTGTGCCACTGTCTATTCATTGCTTTGGAAGTATAGTGTCATGAAATAGTAAATCTATATCTGATTTATTGTAGTAAAAATAAACTGTAATTCCTGCTCTAGTATTCAGAAAAAGAATCTGCCCAGTATACAGTTTTATTTAATAACTTAAATACTGTACATGAGCCAATGATTGTCACCGCACAGTTTGAATTTAAATAGCATTTCCTTATTTGGATACTTCTGCATCAGAATGAATTTGTGAAAGACACCTGCTATGCATGGAGTGGCTGCGTCTACAGCAATAAGCTTGACTGAAAAGTGATACTCTTGTTTTACATTTGTCAAGTGCATTGCATCCCCAAAGGATCTTAAAGCAATTTATAAAGACAGCAATGTGAACTATACATTAGGAATAGCTGAAGAGACACTTTTAATGAACGTCTTAACTTTTTCAAATGGCATCTTACAGACTGAGGTTAAATGATTTCCTCAAGGTCAGAGATAGGGAGGGAGATCTGAGATGGAGCTGGAACTTGAAGTCCCTAGTCGCACCTCATCCTGCCTCTTCTTTTTGTTGACCGCAGGACCCCGCAGACTTGTAGACTCCTCTAGAAACAAACACATTGACTACTGGTTACATGACACAATTCAGACACAGAAAGCCAATCTATTTTAATTCTGTCATCGATTTGTATGTTTTAGCTTGTGGGCATGATGAAATACCCAGAAAGAAAATCATTTCCTCTATCATCAGCAACCACTTCACTCTTTAAAACGATCAGAATATGGCTGAAGCCTATTGTGGCAGTCATAGTTGCAGTCCATTTTTATTTATTTTTTTTGTTTTTGTCTTTCCTAAGGAAGAAAGTGTTCATTGTAAATTAAATTTACAAAAACCCTGCATATGTTAAAATTACAAGTAAAAAATTGTAGCATAAAAGCAATATGGAAGCATAGGAATATAGGGAGAAATGAGGAGAAATCGCAAAAATGCTCAAGGTTACTAAATTGGTGATTTTAGATTGTGGTAAGCGGCTGGGGATGGTACCCAGCTGGGACGCCCAGAAGGACCGGAGGAGTGATTACGCCTCCTCCAGACCACAAGGGGGCGACCAGCCCTGGTGGCTTTGGGGACCACGGGAACAGAGCTTAGAAGCTCAACCCTATAGGGGGCCCACGGTCACCACCAGGGGGAGCCCCGGTGCCTGAGGAGCCCAGGCCCTCAGCACTTCTGCCATACCTGGAAAGTGCTGGGGGGAAGAAGACTGTGGAGTACTGGCAGGCACTCATTGGGAGGCACCTGGAGCACATCCGGGTGGGTATAAAAGTGGCCGCCTCCCTCCATTCGATGGCTGGAGTCGGGTGGAAGAAGGACAGAGCTTGGGAGGAGAGGAGTGGAGGCCGACCAGAGGAGAAAGGCATTGTTTTGTGAGGCCTGGACTTTGGGGGGTAAAAGTGGGTTGTGTGCTGTGTTTCACTTGTATATAATGAATAAACGTGTTGCTGGTTTTGGAACCATCGGTGTCCGCCTGTCTGGGTCTGGGCTGTTCCCCACAAGATATATAATGGTAAATCAATAATTATTTATACTTTTGTGGGTAATTTTGTTTTGGGTTCACCATAAACATGTCCCCATGCACATGTTGTGTGGTCACAATGGTTAAGTTTCCACCTTTATTAGTTTTTTTTTTGTTGCTTTTTAGGATTAAGCGTGGCTGCTCCGCTCTGAATTCGCACCATGGAAAAGCAGTGATCCTGCTTTCGGCAGGAAAATGGAGGCAGTGCTTTCCCTGTGGTGAAACGTTTGTGAATGAATTAATAAGTTCTGAAATGTTTGGACCAAGTGTTGTACAATATATGAAGAAGATTTGGGAAGCCTGTCCACCTCCGCTACCAACAACAAACACTGAGCAAGTATTTACAATGATTCTGGTACACCTTCAGCCCGTAAAAAAGCCAATCATATCTCCATACTCTCTTTTGGTGGAAACGTAGAGTGTTGTGACAATGTTTTCTCTTAGAAAACAACGAGAAACTGATCAAGTCGATACTTTACCGCTGTGACCACAGATGCACCATGTTTCGAAATTGTGCAAGAGGAAAGCTGAACAACCAACCCAAACAAAATTATCATAAAATGTGTGGATAATCTATTGACTTACACCTTGTATTATACTTCTGTTTTGAAAAGTGTATGTAAATTTATTTTGATGACCAGAATGCTACAATTTATGGCAATTTAAATTTAAGTGTACCTCTAATACCTTTCTAATTGTCAGACAGCCGAGAGGGAAGTTTACAGTACAAGCAAGTCTGTAGTGGAGACATTTCTTGCTTTTGCCTACACATGACAGCTCAGTTGTCCCAAATGTTAACAGATTCACAGATGACAACCCATGATGTCATTTCATTCTCTAGGAAAACCCATGAAATTATTTATGTGATAAACTTAGGAATACCCACCATGTGGTGTTACAGTTAAGAAAACTAATGAAAGTCATGCATTGTTGAGCCTGAAGCACATACTTGAAGGGATGAAACTTCTATGGAAAATGGGGTGAAAGTCGGTATTGACAACATATTTCATTACAAACATCAGATGGAAAGATTCTCCTCATTGTATTGCATGACCCAGCACAGACTCCACTATAGAAAACACAGGAGCGGGTAGGTGGCCAATTAGCCGAGGTCTCCCAGGATGGTGATTTTATTTTTGACTTTCTCTTTTACAATTTTAATCTCCTCCGTTTTCAATTACTGTAGTTCATCAATTAATTAATGGGAAGATATCGTTGGTTTCCATTTATGTTTAATCAGTTTCTCCCTTGTTCTCTGTGAGTTTTAACAAATCTGTATTTATATGTGTACCAGTTATCAAATTAGTAATTAGTGTAATCTATATTTGTATTTTAACTGAGAATTGTTCATGAATCTGTGCCTGCACTCAGTGAAAAGTGCTATACAAAAAAATGGGATGTATTGTATTTGAAAAAGCAAAGGATTATGCAAATGCTAAAGGTACTTTTAAAAGACATGTGGAGTAACTTTACCTTCTTGTGTTATGGAAAAAGCTTTTTGTCCATATTATATGTTTACTGTGGTCATAGTATAGTATATCCCTGTCCATCTAATGACACAGATAAATCTGATTACAAATATGTCTAATTGTACCCCCACTCCATCCTGGTATGTCACCTGTTAGTGCATTTTGATTTAAGTGTCTATTTGCATGTGATAATTCTATTAATATTCATGCATCAGGGGGCTCCTCCCTAACTAATTTGCCAGTGGAATTTTACTTCTCTGGAATGTATGGAAGTTTTGGCTGGATGTTTTACCTTATACACTATGTCCGTGTTTGAACTAGATAACAACAAGACGTTCTGTATCCTGAGCGTTTCCTTCTTCTGCCCTTTCACACATGTAATCCAGAAACTTCCTAAGTTATCCTTCCTAGGAATTTAATGCTATTCATTCATTCAGAGAAAACAAGAATTATCCAGCAATTTCCTTGTGTCAGTGCTGTACAAAGATAAACATCTTATCCAGGTAAAGGCGGAGGAGACCCTAAGGTGCTTAAAGGGTTAGTGACCATTAAAATATATTGGCATTCACTAGTGGCTGAGCAGTTAGTTTGTCCTGCTTTTTCATTAATCATTTTGGTTTTATACTTGAACCATAAAAAAATATTCAAAACACAAAAAACACTATTGATCATAACTTGAAAAATAAAAAGAAAGAAGCATATGGATCTAAAAGCTACTACATTATTAAAGTTCCACCAAAACTACACTGAGTTTCCACAACGTGTGCTCATACCCTATTCCAATCACTCTGACCTCTGGTCACACTGTTGCCTGCTGTCTTTTCACTGATGCAAAGATGCATCTAGTAGTATAGTGGTGTTTTAGAATAATGGGGGTACTAGGGTGACCCTGTTTTCAATTTCAGACTCTTTATTACATAGACCAAAACAGTGTGTCCTCAAATCCCAACTGTAGACCTTGTACGTTTACTCTTACCAGCCTGGTCACTCTCACTCTAAACCTCCCAAAAGTTTTTTTTTATATATGTACGACCACAGACAACAAGACTGAGTACCATAAAAAAAAAGCAGTAGAAAATGTTTGCACTTTTATTCATACAGTATGAACTTAAGGTTCCTAAATTAACCAAAACAAAAATGGCATGATACCAATACAACCTGGATAGCGTAGCAGTTCATCTTGTTAGAAGTATAAACATTCAGTATGCTTAGACAACTACGTAGGTGGTTCTTGGTTTAGTAGGATGAAGGGTCTCTCTGGTTCAACATGGAATTTGGACAAATGGAATGGCAGATACACTAGGCTTCTTATATTAGTCTAAATTTATGCCTGGTGTTGTGCTTCTGTGATACCCCTCTTGGACCAATGGTGATCTTAGTGTATTTACCATCGACTCATTGTTTTCACTTTAGCCCCCTAGGCAAGTACAAATTTGTTTGTGAAGATCTTATCTATACTAATTCTGACCTGGTATGTACAACAACTGGTTTCTAGAAGTATTATTTTTCTTTCTAAGTACATATTTTTAACATAATATTAAATTACATGATTCTCATGACAAATGGGGTTCAACAAATATCTTCCTGGAAGAGGGAAGATGATGTGCTAGTTTAGATTTGTCCAATTTTAGACAGTTACAAAGCCAATTTAAGAAATCAAAACTCGGCTAAATGATCAAGGTAGACTTTAAGTCATCAGAGGCTGCTGTGGTGCTTTGCATGCTTGACTTTGTTCACATATATGGCAACTCATACAATACAAGGTATTTATGCAAGCTGTTGATCTATAAAATTGATGGGTCACCTTTCTTGGGAAATTTCTCCCTGCTGTGTTTACACACATTTGACCCAGGAATATATCAGTAAATGTGTAGGAATGTCTGAGAATGTCTGTTGTTGACATTTTCTTAAAGGAGAAAATAACATCTGGGATGATCTCTCTGAATGCATTTGTTTATTTTGCACATTTGGTTTTCCATGCTATTAATCTAAGGTACTGTACTATACATATGTATTACTGTGGTGTAATGTCTTTCTTTTTGGTTTCTGAAGAACATGTCTATCTACAGTGATATTCATTGGAAATGTATCATTACTGTCTCTTGTTGGGATAGCAAAATGTTTCTGTTCAGTCAGATGATACTAGAATTCATTTGACTTCTCTTTGATTGCTGTGATTATTTCAAATAATGTAGAAGAAATTCCTTTGCCAACTCCCTCTTATTTCCAAGGTACAATACAATATTTGTGTATAGCCCAAAATCACACAAGAAGTGCCGCAATGGGCTTTAACAGGCCCTGCCTCTTGACAGCCCCCCAGCCTTGACTCTCTAAGAAGACAAGGAAAAACTCCCAAAAAAACCTTGTAGGGAAAAATGGAAGAAACCTTGGGAAAGGCAGTTCAAAGAGAGACCCCTTTCCAGGTAGGTTGGGTGTGCAGTGGGTGTCAAAGAAGGGGGTCAATACAATACAATACAATACACACAATAGAACAAATCCTCAAAACATTATAAAAATAAAATTTTAGAAGTACGGAGCAGAATTTAACAGTAGATGATATCACATAATAAGATTTGGATATATTTAGAATCCTGGAGACCTCATCCATCAAGCGGCCTCCCCCGTTTGGCCATTCCACGGCTGAAACAGTGCTGGGCCAGCCAATCCGATGAATGGACCCCTCTTTCCCACGATTCCTGCGATCCTCCATCAGGGATGACTTTACCTTATGCAGGCAAAACAACCTGACAGGTGGACTGTGGCACCAAGTGCCACAAGATAGGGTTAATCTGTAGAAAAGTGAACTATGAAAGAGAAAACAAGTATTAATAATGCTTATTCCAACATAGTTGTGTGGAAATGTTTTGAACACCCCTGGTCAAATTACATGTCTTGTTTATTTTTTAAATGAAAAGACATGAACCTCCCTGGTGTTAACCCCTAGTGTGAAATTTTATCTGAATACAGTGTGAAGGATGGCTGGGAAACTTGCCTGGCTAAGACACCCTAAATCACGAAGGACAAGGGGAGACAGCTTACACTGAGCATTGTCTCCCCTTTACCACTAGATGGCAGCCGCTCTGGGTTGCGGCAGAGCCACAGATTCCCACAGGGCATCTTGGGAATTGGAGTTCTTTGATTCTGTAATGTTGGGTTCTATGAGTGCCGCCAGGGGGTGCTGTGGGGACTGGAAACATTTACATTTACATCATTTAGCAGACGCTTTTATCCAGAGCGACTTACAACAGTGCGTAGTAATCTACGACTGTTCTTCAGTCTTTAAGGCTAGGATTAAATCTACTGTAATTAAACAAGTTACCGCTGACCAAGTTGTACACAAAACCATGCTAGAAGAAAATAGTAAGTTGTTAGTACAAAAATTTTTTTTTTTTGAGAAAAGGGTAGTAAAAAGTATGGGGACTTTAGTCCCCCAAGTGCTGTTTAAAGAAGTGTGTCTTCAGACGACATTTGAAGACAGTGAGGGTCTCCGCTGTTCGTACAGCAAGAGGAAGTTCGTTCCACCACTGAGGAGCCAACACTGCAAAGAGTCTTGATGCATGTCGTCCTCTTCTTTTAAGTAAGGGTGGTTCGAGACGAGCAGTGCTTGATGTTCTGAGAGAGCGAGAAGTGACACGCTGCTTAACCAGTGCTGATATGTAAGGTGGTGCAGTTCCAATTTTGGCTTTAAGGAAAGTGTTAGGGTTTTTGAACCTGATGCGGGCAGCCACAGGGAGCCAGTGCAGGTTCCGCAGCAGAGGTGTAGTGTGTGAGAATTTGGGAATATTAAAAATGAGTCTTGCAGCTGCATTCTGGATCAATTGAAGTGGTCGTGTTGCCTTTAGTGAAAGTCCAGACATCAGAGAGTTGCAGTAGTCCAGCTTAGAGATGACCAAGGTCTGGACGAGAAGCTGAGTAGCCTCTGTAGTGAGAAAGGGGCGGATTCTCCTGATGTTGTAAAGAAGATATCTGCAGGACCTGGAGAGGTTGCTGATGTGTGGAGAAAAAGACAATTCTTCATCTAGAGTGACACCAAGACTTCTTGCAGTTTTTGAGGGGACGATAACCGAGTTGTCAAAAGAGATTGCAAGGTCAAGATTCGGAGAGGAGTGCCTTTGATGTACAAGAATTCAGTCTTGCTGGGATTCAACTTGAGGTGGTGGGAAGTCATCCAAGAGGAGATATCAGCAAGGCAGTTGAGATGCGGGTTGAGACCTGCTGGTCATCTGGTGGAAAGGAGAGAATGAGTTGAGTGTCATCCGCATAGCAGTGGTAAGAGAATCCATGTCCAGCTATTACCTTCCAAGAGAACCTGTGTATAAGGAGAAGAGAAGGGGTCCTAGGACAGAGCCCTGAGGAACACCAGTGGTCAGTCTTCGTGGAGCTGACTGGGAGCCTGCCAGGCAACCTGGAATGTCCGGTCAGCAAGGTAAGAAGCAATCCATTGCCAGACAGTGCCTGAGATCCCAAGACTAGAGAGAGTTTCCAGAAGTATCTGATGGTTGACCGTGTCAAAGGCTGCAGATAGGTCCAAAAGTATGAGGACTGAGGACAGGTTGGTAGATCTGGCTGTGTGAAGTGTTTCAGAGACAGCAAGAAGTGCAGTCTCGGTAGAATGAGTTGCTTTGAATCCAGACTGGTGAGGGTCAAGAAGGGCGGTATTAGATAAAAACACATTAAGTTGGTTATAAACTGCTCGTTCCAGTACTTTAGAAAGAAAAGAGAGCAGGGATACTGGTCTGTAGTGGTTAATATCTGAGCAGTCCAGAGTAGGTTTCTTGAGAATTGGTGTGACAACAGCAGACTTAAAGGCAGTGGGAACATGGCCAGTCGTTAGGGAGCCATTAGCTATGTGTGTGATGTGTGGGAGAAGATCCTGAGAGATGAGCTGAAACGTACCGAGGGGATCGGGTCGAATGAACATGTTGTGGGGTTGCTGGCCATCAGGATCTGAGACACTTCCTCGTGAGAAAGTGGAGTGAAGTGATGAAGCTGGGTAGCACAGGTCGGTTGAGAGTGGGTGGGCAACATGTCAGTCTGAGGGAAGGAACTACGGATAGTAGCAACCTTATCCTCAAAGAATGTAGCAAAGTCCTCTGGTGAGAGAGCTGGGGAGACAGGAGATGGTGATTTAAGCAGTGAAGAAAAAGTGGCAAAAAGTTTGCGAGGGTTGGATATGGAAACCCCTTCTTTGTTGGGCTGTCACCTCACCCGGAAGTAATTCTGAACCACAGCTTTGGTGCACTAGAAGTGCTTCTGGGTGTAAGATAAAAGGAACTGCCTGTCACAACTCATAGGAGGAGGAGGAGGAGGATGATGAAGCTTGCGTGAGGAGCAGAGAGAGAGAGAAGAAAACAGAGAGTTGCTATGCTTTAACTGTAGTGAATGTGTTGTTGGAAACACTTGTTGAGGGAAGAGTTTCAGAAGAAGCAGAATAAAACCCTTTTGTTGAGTGCACTTGTATCTGAGCCTTTGTGTTGTGTGTTTGGGAGATCTGGAGCACGCCCTGGTGGCCACAATAGTTATTCTAAGTCAAAAATGTAATGTTGTGCTTTAGAGTGTTAAACCTGCACAATTCTCTGGATAGTATTCTTTTGCCACCTAGTGGATGAAGTAACATCATGTAGCGAAAAAATATTTCTAGTCATTTTGCCACTCTTAGTGTAACTCATCAATATTCATGAATGTGGGGGCTTCCACCTAAACACAATGTTGCATAAACGAGAAACTGTAAAGACAGTTTTACAACAAACTGAAGCCGAACCATACAGTAAGTTGAATCAGGTGATAGTAATGACGTTGTGAATTGGTTATTAGACTTCGATATGGATAGTGAATCTGATGCACAGGGATCTGTACAACCGAACTGCCATAATATGCCTTGTGAATTTGGTCACTTGAAGCTTCACTGTGGTGCAATTAGATGCATGGCAAAAAAGGCAAAATGATTATGATCAAGGACAGAAGGACAAGAAAGACTTTGGCACCCTAAGCAATGATTATAATGCAGCAACTGTCATTTGTGTCAGGGGAACTGTGGTGTCTCGCACTGTGATAGCCTAAAAAAACACAAGGAGTGCATTGATCATGTGGCTCAGGTACTGACATTCTACCATCTCAAAGTGCAAAACAACTGAAAAAATATTATAAGAAAAGTAAACAAAGAATCATGCTTCAGCTGTCCTGATTGTACCATTGGGCTGTGCGTTGGTGACTGCCTTAAAACATATCACATAAAGGACGTGTTCTATCCACTTGTTGCTAGGCTCCTGAAGAGTCACTCGTACTTTGAACTACATGAGGGTTTTATGTATACTGTCTATCATTTGATATATCATTTGATGTATGATGGTTATCCACTGCCTGTGTTATATTCATTGTGCTTTGTTGCCAGTGTACTAAACTGTGAAATTCATTCAAGTAAGATTGTATTATGTACAATAAATTAGAACTTGAACAGGATTCTGGTTCTAGTGTATAGTGCACCTATGAAGCAATGATCAAGCATAAATTACTGGAGTAATAACAAAAACAGAAAGCAAGATTAGATCAGGCTACGGAAGAATCCATTAGCACAGCTCTATGATGGAACAGTACCCTGAATTTGAATACCTTAGAATCACTTGACCTGACTTCTGACTAAATTAGACTAAACTTGAATCATACTTGAGATCCTCTGTAACTAATTTTCTCCCAGATAATTTAACTGTTTGGCAACCACAGTTGTTCTTAGTTTGTGAAGAACTTATGCCGCATTCCATTTGAAGTGGGAAGACAGAATTTCTGAGTTCCTAGCCGAAATTTCCAACTGGAATGCCCCTTTAAGTTGGAGTTTCAAATAGGAAACTTGCGGCTGGTCCTTTCAATCCAAATTTCTCTGACTTCAGATCATGAAGTCTGTCCAGAATGGCGATGTGCACTGTGAACTTTACTCAGGGCTGTAGTTTTATACTGTTTATTAGCACTTCAATCTATTTCTTTCTCATTAAATCACTCATACATACAGTATTATCCAACTTCTATCTGTGGACATGTTGCTACGGTGTTTGGATACACAAAATACAGTGTGCTGTTTCCAATTGCTATTTATTTCAATGGAGCAAGCACAACAAAGGTTTTCTAGAACCCATCCATATTGATTTTACTGGAACACAGTCAACTGGGTTGTGATGTCATTCCCAGCTACGACATCTGACTTCTGAGGTAAATGGAATGCAGCATAACTCTTGTTTGTAGTCCTCATGTTGTTATGATGTTTTTTTTTTTTTGCTGCCATTTGATTGTATCATTTTTTATTTTGTTTTTTTTGTGGTTTTGCAAATTGTTTCTTTTTTTTGCTCTATCAGTACTTTTGGCTTCTAAAGTACTTTTGACTTATGGTATTTTATGAAAGTGCAATGTCCTGTGCTATTTAAAAGGGTTAATTAATTTAATATAACCAGTCAGCTAGAAACAGACATACTGTATCTTCTTATGTTTCCTAAAATACCTCACTTTGGATTTTTTTCTTTTTGTCCCACATGCAAATGCTAGAAATATCTTAACGGTATATTTTTCTATGACTCTGTTACTTTAGGTTAAAGTATATGCAGACATACTTTTTTTTTTTTTTTACTAATTTAAAATATATTGTTTACAGACTGGTTTCATTTTCAATTCGACTTCTCATAAAAATATAAATCTAAATTTCAACTCTAGTTCATATTATACAAGTTAATATTATAGGGTTGTGATGGTGATATAAATGTCTTCTTTCTTTCATTTTGGTGTTGCTCCACCTTAGTTTGAGGTTATAATACTTTTGAATTTGAGAAAATGCTAATATGTCATGAAAATGCTAATATGTTAGTTTGTATATGCTGCATTAACAATTTCTACTTCAATATCTTTAGATATTTGAAACAGAACAAGCATATTCAATTCAAAGTCTTGTCAACTTAATATGCTAAATACATTTATTTGCATTTGCTCTTTTAGAGTAAGAGAACTTGTCAAAATAAGGTAACTGTTTTGTAAATGTAAAGCTCAAGATGATATTAGTAAGGCTTTCTCAAGGTAAACTTTTCACTCGTGAACTTTTTTTTTTAAGGTATGATAGAGTGACATTTCCTCATTGGTGTTCTTAGATAACTGCAATTCCTTAAAAAAAGGTTTTATTTATTTTATTTTTGTTGAATTCTGCTGCCTTACTCTCCTCCTTCTGCTATGTTTAAAAACTATAAGTCCTTCAAAATGGGTTAGCTTTTATGGCTACAATAATTGCAGATATTTGATAAACAGATATTTGATTTCAAATATTTGATAAACTATTAATAGTAGATTTATTTTCATTTGATTTTTATGCTTTTATGGAGGATATAGGCAGTTTGCTTTTCCTGTGTTTGTTGGTGGATGCTGCCTAAAGAATGATTTTTTTCTAGGGTCTTTTCTATGACCAAGTCATTATAAACTGGAATAATGTGATAATATGCCAACATAGTAATTGGGCTCATGACCCCAGCATGCCATATACTGTAGCTGCAGATGAGCAACTTAGATCCTTTACCTTTAGCTCATTTGCAAGCAACTGAAAGATAGGAACTCGAAAATCCATGCAGGCAGGTCTGACTAACAACCAATTTTGTTGTACAGACTTAATTTAGCCAATAAGTCATAACACCTTTAGAAAAGATCATGTCGGGGAAGCACAGTCCTTTGAAGTACAGATCAAAAAACAACGCACAAGAAGTTACAAGCATTATAGGCACCAATGACTGGTGAAAATTGTTGAAAGTAATGTCAAATGTTTTATGTTTTCTTGCATTGACACCTATTACTATTTGTTTAACTGTAACATTACATTTTCAATCTTGTAATATAAGTCTTGCCACAATTAAAAAGAAAACAAAAAAAGTAATCATGTACAATCCCAAGGAATAATTGCCCTCTGAGTTGTATACAAAAATTTATTCTAGTAGTTGATGTGTTATTTGTACCATACCGTTTTCTAAGTCTAAATAATCCTGAGCAGGCTGTTGGGGCTCAAGTCTATCCCAGCAAGCATAAGGCACAAGGAAGGAACAATCTTTGGACAGGGAGCCAGTCCACAAGGACCAATTTAGTGTCACCAATCCATTTAACCTGCATTTCTTTGGACTGTGGGAGGAAATTGGAGCACCATGAGGAAACCCACCCAGACACAGTGCGAACATGCAAACTCCACACATGGAGGATCTGGTATATGAACCCTAGTCTTGCTACTGTGAGGAAGCAGTGCTACTACTGCACCTCCATGCTTCCCCTGTGTTAATTGAATGGTACAGGAATTAGCATAAAGTGGTCTCTCATATACTAGGTAAATACATTACATCAGTTTTGATGGACTACTTCAATACTGTAAAGATGGACTATCAGTAGCAGATATTTATAGTGGGCTGCAGTGTATCATCCACATAAAGTAAATACTTTATCTCCATAACAACATCTGCTGAGCTGAATTTGATTTGGTGAAGCCAATACACCTAAAAACATTGGTACATACAGTATAAACCACAACAATAATCTTCATTCCACAGACATCTTACAAACCAATTCAACAATAACACAACTGAACAAATTCATCCAAGATATTTATTTCAAACAACTGTGAGCTTCTCGATATGTAAGTATTATTGTGACATCTGTTATTCCTGTTTCTGGTAGATCTAAGTCATTTAGCACATTGAAGGAGAATGAGTAAATGGTATTGCGAAGAGTGTCAGTCTGCAAAAGTAGAATGACCGTAGTGGGTATGTGACAACAAACAACTTTAGAAGTGGTCCATGCCACTCTCTCTAGAGCTGCTTCTTATCACTACCAGAGAAACTGCCAACCTAAACCCTGATGGAGTAGGTCAAAAGACTTTTTAACTCTGGACCTGTAGAAAATGGTCATTTGGTGTCTGCTAAACTCTAAACCAATTATAGCTCTTTCATTCTGGTGAGCTTTCCTGACCAGAAAACAATATTTTTTTTATATAATCCTAAATGATGGAATTATTGGCAAATATTTAGACTAAATTAGCATAGTCAATACATTTCAAGTATGTGCTATATCATTTAATTCAATAATTATCTCAGCTTAACCAAATTCATATCCTTCAGTGTGCCATTCATCTCTAGACAGATTTGCCTGGTGGACAAAATAAACATTTATCCTGATGCATAATATCACATAAATGTGGAGGTGAGATTTTTCTCATGACTCGATGCAAAAAGAATATTATGAAATTTTAGAAAAGGAAATATTTGAACTGTTGTGGACATGTTTTATCACAGTATAATCAAAGGTGCATGGTGGAGTTTGACATTTATGCTGGGGGGACCAGGCAAATGATAAAAAAAAATAACCGATACGTATTTACATCATATCACAGGTGGCGTAGCATAAATTGTTCATAGTACAAAGTTACAATATAACATAATAATTTTGTAAGAGATCAGATAGACCATGATAAATAGTTGGGGCACCACCCTGGTGACCCTGTATAATTGGAGCCAAATAACAAAGAAAAAAACATGCAATAGTTTCAGAGATATCCTTTCAGGCAGGTGTTCTCAACTGAATTGAACTAAAGTTGGTGGATCTTCCAGTCTTAAATTCTTCTGCCTAGAAGAGGCGGGTCCAGGTGGATGGACACCAGAAGTGATGTTGAGGTATTATAGCCATCAATCTTCCAGTCTGAAGAAGGAAGAAGATAAAAGGCATTAGGACACAGTGCCAACCCGTGGAGCAGTGGGGAATTATAATCACCAGATCCCACCAGTGTGGCAGTTTAAAACGATGAAATTATGAAAAAGTACACAAGTACCATTAATAACATTTAAATGACAGAAACCTTATTTTGTTTGTTTGTGAGCTTATTGTGTTTGTGGCAAAATAAACATTTTCTTATTTTTTCAAAAGTTAGAAAATGTATACCAGCTGTGAGGACAGCTTGTCTCTGGTTTGGTGGGAGGCTGTCAGCCAACCATGCATTATCTTGCCAGTACGTGCGGGTGGCCTGATTGTCTCAGTATCAGCTCAGGGTGGCAATCAGGTGATTGCAGCTGAAACCGCTCCCCAGCATATAAAAAGGGGAGCTCAAAATCACAAGAGAGTAAGAAAAAGGAAAGGAAAAAAAGAGAGATGAATAGAGAGGAGGTTAAAGGACGGGAGAACAAGCAGGCAGTAGAGAGAAAGAAAACAAGCTGTTGTAGTGAATGGAAGCAGGTGGACAGGAGTAGGGCCCCAAGGAGGAGTGAGTGGCCATCGCTTAGGAGGGGGCTGAGGGTCACTCCTGTTGTCTGTCTTGGCAACTGGAGCGACCGTTATGTTCTGGACGTACTCTTGCCGGGAGGAGCCATTGAGACAGCAACAGTGGGAGTACAGAGCGGCCATGCCGGGTGGAGCCAGGATTGGCAGCGGATCACATGGAGCAGGGCTCGATGGTTGCTCGCAAATGCCGTGAGATTGGCAATGGGGACACAGGCTGGATGAGATGGGCATCTGCACCTGTTGGTTGACGTCTCTCCAGGCTATGAGGTCCAAATAGGATGAGCCAGAGAGGTGTCAGTTTTAAAGGAAGGCACAGGGCTTGTGGATTTTAAATGAGTTTCCTGCCAGATGGTTTTAATCTTGTTTTAGTGGTTCTTTTTATTTGCTTTTAACCTCCATAGTGCACTTTATTTTATGGATTATTTATTTATTGACATTTTGGAGCAGTGCACTTTGGGACACTGTTTTGTGTGTTGTTTTTAATAAAAGCACTTGAGCACTTTTTCACCATCCCCTTGCTTGGTGTGTTTGTCCTCATCTGCTCAGCTCATCCCGGTCACGACTATCGATGGTGTCATGTTCAAGAGACTCCCAACATGGAAGAGGGAGTGTGGAGCTGACCTGCACCGTCACAGGTTGACAATACTAAATAGGCTCCAGACGTGTTTGTGTGTATGCATGGGTGTGTATGTATGTGTATTCACCCTGTGATGGACTGGACGCCCTATTCAGAGATTGTTCCTGCATGTGCCTGATGTTCGCTCAGTTGGGCAGCTTCCCTGCATTCCTGTTTTGGAAAAAGTGGTTAAGAAAATGGATGCATTGATGAAAAGTTTTAAAATTTTTTATTTAGTTCTTCAAACAGACGTTTTTGTTAATTAAATATTTTGCCATTGTGGTGTATATGACATTTGACTGAGGTTTACTGTTTGTACAGGTGGTACATTAAACCATAACCGACACGCACACACAACTTTGAGGTTCTTTAAATAGCTGCTTGAGGATCTGTTTGCTGTCAGGTTCACCAATATCACATGTAAAAAAGCAAAATACTGAATACAAAATATACAAGTTGACCTGACCTCTCTCAGGCTAAATTTGAAACAGTAAACTAATTTGTTATTTATGTATTGCAGAATGTTTCTCTGTTTTAAGGGTAAGCAAAGTGCAAGAAAGAGTCGCTTAATTAGATTAATTTACCTATTGTACTCTTTAGGCATGAGATAAAATTTCATTGTAATCTGACAATACAGAATGTGGCATTGTATCATGAAATGTATGACATTAACACATGACTGAAATGAAAAAAATAAAGGCAAATGAAAACATTTTTCATCAAAAGCAGGAAATTTAAAAATCTAAATGAAAAAGTAGAACTAAACTATAACATGGCAAACTGGTTGCAACTTAGCAGAACTGCTATTTGCCACCTGTATGAAGATATGAAGGTGAAAGCATTTAGGTTCAGGATTTGTGTACCCTAACCACCGCTCCACTGTGCCTCCCCATACTGTGTATTTCCACACATGCATGTCCTTCTATTGTTTATTTTCAGGCTTACATATTTGCTGTACTTCTCATTCCATTTCTTTGTCATGAGGAGGTAGGCATTAACTGGGCTTGAAGTGCTCACAAGTCTGCATACTATGCTTCCTGGCTTTCTCCAATTTTAAAATATATATATAATTAATGTAATATTCACATAATTAAATTAAGAATGTTATGCAGAGACAGAAAAAAGAATGTACAGGAAAAAGGAGAACAGTATTTACAAGGGTCTGTGTGTAAATTAAAGGATTACAGAGAGCAGATATTTTTCTGCTGCAGGGGTTTCATATCCTTGCACGCACATACAGACAGAGGTGTCTGCTGACAGCACCTGTTTAGCTTTTAGCATGTATTTTACATATGAGCAGGAAAAAAAGAGCCTTTGTATAATATGAAAAGAAAAATAGTATATAAATATCTAGCCATCTCAAACCCATTTCAAATACTTAAATATAATCACTTTGAGGCACCACTACAGAACAACGTAGTAGAGATTTGAAAGCATTTTCATTTTAATTGTAACTTAAAAATACATAACTAAAATAGAACAGACACTTTTTTGTCAGTCATTAATATTAGAAAATTTGCAACCATGATTGTATGTCCAGAATAGCTGTATGCAGGATGCATGCTTTAAATAGAGTGTATTTTGGATTACAGCACCTGAACACATTCTATAAAATGAGCTGTGTTTGATGCACAAGTGTGCCAACTGATCAATCAGTTAAGCCAGTTTTCTGATACTGTGTAATGCCTACTAGAGCTTATTGCATTTTGCAGGGATCAAGAAGAGAAAAAAAAGGCAGTAAACAGAATTTAGGACATCACAATGCAGCTTTAGCTTGATGAAATTACCTGATGCTTGGTAAAGAGTTCTAGTCTTGTCAAGTACAGGCCAGGGAATAAAGCCAGGGATTAATGTGGAGTCTGGTCTAATGTTGCTTCCATCAGTGGAATAAGAATGGACTGGAGGATGAGGAAATATTTCCTCACTAGTCATGCTTCTGCTTGAGGCTGATAAATAGTGTGGTTTGGAATCAATTTCAGCATTGATCTGTAAGATAATCCTCTTCGCAACAACCAGGTCCTGAGGTTTTTACTGTCAGATGTGAAAATGAATGGCAGTTTCTAAGAAAGCTTTGGCCTACCTTGGGAGCCCCTTGTTATTTGTCTGTCACTAGTGAGCTAAAGCCCTGCTCAGAATCTCCTTAAAAAAAGGTCCATACAATGAAAGGAAATGTATTTTCTTAATTGCCAAAACAAGAGTTCTAGAATTGAGGAATAAATCTTGTTTATTGTTATGTGGAGGAAATTTAAAAACAAAAAAATCCAAATAAAATCCCTTCAATTGTGGATAGTATTGGGTGTTGATGTTTTATGGATAAATCAATATACAGTAGATCATATAAGCATAGGCATCTATTGAACACATACTAAATAAATCCCCACTTCCCAGAGTTTTCAGTTGAGTATCCACATCTTAGCTGTTTCCTGGTCTAGCTGCTCACTTGCATATAACACACTTATACAGAACAGGATGGTTGAACTTGTTTTATTTGTACCAGATCTGTAAGCCATGATTAGAGAAACATGCAATATAAGTTGCTAAATACAGTATGTCAGTCCTGTTCTTCCTAACAGCTTAGTAAATTTTCACGCTCTTACAGTTGTGTATCTTTTCATCACATAAATTTTAAGTATTTTTCTGCAATTGTGTTCCTTACAACTGTGAAAAAAGCAACATAATTTGTGTCTGTCATTTTTACTTGAAGTTCATTTACTGTGCATTTACAGGCACCGTGAGCAATTATTAAGGAAAAGTTGAATATCCTATGGAGAGAATGAATGTATTGGTAAATGCATTCAGGCGAGGGAGATTGTGTTTCACTAATGCCCTGGTATTGTATGAAGAGCCTACAGTCATTTACAACTAGAAAGGTGCAAATGGTATTATTGATCAGGATTTTCAGAAAGTTCTTGATAAGATACCACATACTACTCTGGCTCCCCAAATGGAGTTAGGCGACTCCTTTTATTCAGCACCTGGCAGCGCTTCAGGTGGTTTATCAGGACTACCTGGAATCACTCCCTGGTGTGGTGGAAATCCATTGAATGGCTCTGCAGCTGTCTCTGGTGGCCCCCATGGAACCCAACAGGGCTGTACCTAACTCCAAGTCCCGGCTTGCCCTGCAGGAATCTGTGGTGCCACAGCTGCACAGGAGGGTTACCCTTTAGTGTCCCAGGGGAGGTAGTGCCCCACAGATGCTCTCTCCCCTGGTCCTTCCATCCAGATGGCATCCCAGCCGGGTAATAGGCGAGGCTGCCCGTCACACTGTATATATAAGCTGTTTAAGTTTAAAGATGATACAAGCTGGAATGGAAGATAATGTACTGTAGATTTGGAAACACAACGGGAGGTCTGAAACTTAAAAGAACCCCTTATGAGAAGTACCTAGGAATCATTGTGGACTCTTAACAACATCCAGACAGTGTGCATAAGCAATCAAAAAGGCTAATATGATGTTAGGTTATTAGTATGATATGTAAAGTATTAGTCAAGGGTTATGCTTAAGCTGTATAATACACTAGTGAGACCACATCTGGAGTACATTGAGCAGTTTTGGTCTCCAAATTAAAAAAACAACATAGCAGCACTAGAGAAAGTTTAGTGAATAACAACTTGGCTGATACCTAGATAGTGAGGTATGAGTTTTGAAGAAAAATTAAAGGAGTTGAGCCTTCAATTAAAGTAAAGGGAGACTAAGAGGTAAAATGAATTACATTTTTTTTAATTTAAATTATGAAAGGAATTACTGTGGTTTATTACAGTTGTAAGTTCTCCAACAAGAACACAGGAATACAATTGGAAATGTGTTAATGGTAAATTTTGTGGAAACATTTTTTTCAGCAAATTATGTAGTAGATAAAGGTATTTTAGTGACTTTCAAAACTTGACTTAATGTTATTTTGGAAAAATAGAATTGGCAAGGTTTTGATGAGTCTTTTAAGGTGTGTATTATTACAATGCTAAAATGGTGTGGCCTAATGACTAAGGCATTGACTTTCAATCACAAGATTGCTGCTTTGGTTCCAGCTTGCAGTTTTTTGTGTGAACTTAAGAAAGTCACTGGAACTGTGTGCTCTGCAATTCTAAAAAAGGGTAGCACATTATAACTTTCATTAATAAATCATTAACAAACATCATGCAATACTTAACAGGTTATTAGTTCATGAATATTCAAATAGTTAAGAATGTCATTAAGCAATAATTTATATATTAGGAAGTAACAAACACTATATAATGCTCCATTACATATTTACAAATCATTTATTAATTAATTGTATATCTTTTTAAAGTACCTAACCTGAAGTTGAAAATATTCATCCATTTTAAAGGTTTGTTAAAGTTTTTAAATTGGAAGTAAGGAAATGAAAGTTCAATATAGTTCAATGCTTCCCCTTTCTTTTACATCTGTATCTCCAGGCAATTAGAAAGAGTAGCAGAAGAGGCAGGAAAGAAAGTTACAGGTTTATTAAGCATTATTCAAAGAGATAGTGCCATACACCAAAAGCAAATTGTGTGAATGTGTGAACACCACAACCTGGTACTGCTAGATCAGTGGCTCCCTTCCTTTTCTATTCCCTACACCCCTAGAAAATGTTTGATTTATGTTTTCACACTCTAAAAATGTAATATCACATTTGAAGGTGAAGAAGTCAAATTTCTAATTTTTGAACCACAAATGGAATCACTTATAGTACTGTGGGTGAACAAATTAAACTCCTAAAAATAGCTTTTAACTCATCAAATTTACCTTTACCTAGAAATCTGAACAATGCTGTAAATGTGTTCCCCGTGAAGCTTCGACATTCAGTTGTGGTATCCCATGAAGCATCAAATCTTTTTCTTTCAGCTCCTCCCATTAGGGGTTGCCACAGCAGATCATCTTTTTCCATATCTTCCTCTCCTCTATATCTTGCTCAGTCACACCCATCACCTGCATGTCTTCTCTCACCACATCCATAAACCTTCTCTTAGGCCTTCCTCTTTTCCTCTTATATGGTAGCTCTATCCTTAACATCCTTCTCTCAGTATACCCAGCATCTCTTCTCTGCACATGTCCAAACCAATGCAATTTTTATTTGAATGTTATACTGTATTGAGGATTACTTGTGTTTTGTTCTGTGTATTGTATTGTATTGACCCCCATCTCTCTTTGAACTGCCTTTCCCAAGGTTTCTTCCATAGATAGTCAAGGCTGGGGGTCTGTCAAGAGGCAGGACGTGTTCAGCACTTCTTGTGTGATTTTGGGCTATACAAAAATAAATTGTATTGTATTGTAATCTTGTATCTCTGACTTTGTCTTCCAACTATCTAACCTGAGCTGACCCTCTAATATACTCATTTCTAATCCTGTCCATCCTTGTCACTCCCATGGCAAATTTTATCATCTTTAACTCTGCCACCTCCAGCTCTGTCTCCTGTTTTGTGGTTAGTGCCACTGTATCACTCCTGACACTCTTCTCCACCCACTCCACCCTGCCTGCACTCTCTTCTTCACCTGTCCTCCACACTCCCCGTTACTCTGTACTTTTGATCCCAAGTATTTAAACTCACCCACCTTTGCCAACCGTACTCCCTGCATCCTCACCACTCCTCTGACCTCCTTCTCATTCACACACATGTATTCTGTCTTGTTTCTACTGACCTTCATTCCTCTCCTCTGTACAGCATCTTTCCACCTCTCCAGGGTCTCCTCGACCTGCTCCCTACTCTCGCTAAAGATCACAATGTCAAACATCATAGTCCATGGGGGACTCCTGTCTAATCTCGTCTGTCAACCCATCAATCACAATTGCAAATAAGAAGCTCTCAGAGCTGATCCCTGATGTAATCCCATGTCTACGTTGAATGCATCCGTCATTCCTACTGCAGACCTCACCACTGTCACACTTCCCTCATACATATCCTGTACCACTCTTACATACTTCTCTGCCACTTCCGAGTTCCTCATTATATTACCACAACTCCTCTCGAGGCACCCTGTCATATGTTTTCTCCAAGTCCACAAAGACACAATGCAACTCCTTCTGGCCCTCTCTATACTTCTTCATCAATACCCTCAGAGCAAACATCACATCTGTTATGCTCTTTTGCAGCATGAAACCATACTGCTGCTCGCTAATTCTCACATCTCTTCTTAACCTAGCTTCCACTACTGTTTCCCATAACTTCATGCTGTGGCTCATCAATTTTACTCATCTGTAGTTACTACAGTTCTGCACATCCCCCTTATTCTTAAAAATCACTACCAGTACACTTCTTCTCCACTCTCAGGCATCCTCTCACTTTCCAAGTTTGCATTAAACAATCTGGTTAAGATCTCCTCTGCCATCTATCCCAAACCTCCATGTTTCCACGGGTATATCATTTGAACTAACAGCCTTTCCATTCTTCATCTTCTTCATAGCTGTCCTTACTTCCTCCTTGCTAATCTGTTGCACTTCCTGATTATCTCCACATCATCCTACCTTCTCTCTCTCTCTCTCATTCTCTTCATTCATCAGTACTCTTTCCATCTGCTGAACACACTCTCTTTCCTTGTGAGTTAGTTTCCATCTTTTTCCTTTATCACCCTAACCTGCTGCACATCTTTCCCAGCTCGGTCCCTCTATCTAGCCAATCGGTACAGGTCCTTTTCTCCCTCCTTAGTGTTCACCCTCTCATACATCTCATCATACGCCTTTTCTTTAGCCTTCCCCACCTCTCTCTTCACCTGACACCTGATCCCCTTATACTCTTTCTGCATCTCCCTGACTATCTCACTTCTTCGTCAACAACTTTTTCCTCTGTATACTCTGTTGTACTTCTCCATTACACCACTAGGTTTCCTTATCCTCCTTCCTCTGTCCAGATGTCACCCCAAGCACCCTTCTTGCTGTCACCCTTTCTACTTCTGCTGTAGATGCCCAGCTATCTGGTAACTCTTCACTGTCACCAAGTGCCTGTCTTACCTCCTCCCTGAACTCAACCTTGCAGTCTCCCGTTTTCAGATTCCACAATTTGATCCTTGCCTCTGTCCTCACTCTCTTCCTCTTCTTGATATCCAATGTTATCTTACAGACCACCATCCTATGCTGCTTTACTATGCTTTCCCCTGCCACCACTTTACATTCTCCAATCTCCTGACCCTCCTGCACAGGATATAATCTACCTGTGTGCATCTTCCTCCACTCTTTACATCACCTTGTGTTCCTCCCTCTTCTTAAAATATGTATTCACCACAGCCATGTTCATCCTTTCCTCAAAATCCACTACCATCTCACCTTCTGAATTCCTCTCCTTGACACCATACCTACCCATCACCTCCTTACCTCCTCTGTTCCCTTCACCAACATGTCCATTGAAATCCACTCCAATCACAACTCTCTCTCCCTTGGGTACACTGTCCATCACTTCATCCGATTTCAACCAGCACCCTGTTGCCTAACAGTACTGATGGCAGCTGTTGTTAATCCAGGCCTCGACCCATCCTGGCATGGAAATCTGTGTTGTTGTCCACATATTGATTTGGCAAAATTTTTACACCAGATGCCGTTCCTGACGTAACCCTCCCCATTTATCCGTGTTTGGGTCCGGCACAAAGAACCACTGGTTTGTGCATCCCCTGATGGAATAGGTGAACAACAACATTTATTCGTATAGCACATTTTCATACAAATAATGTAGTTCAAAGTGCTTTACAGGATGAAGAAAGGAAGAAGAAACAATGTATATTACTAAAACCACAATTTAATTTATGCACAGACGGCGGACGCATTGACGCGTATGTGCACTGCGCCACAGCGCCCCAGAGTCAAACCCAGCGGCTTCCCAGAGTCGGTAGGTGGCGCCCAAACAACACAACTTGTGAGCTCAACGATTTGTAATACAAAACCGAGCCCGTAGTTCCCAGAGTCAGTGCGTGGTGCCCAAACACCACAACCTGTAAACTACACTCGCTCTCATCCACTGTGCCAGCAGTCAGTGTGTGTAAGTTGGAGTATGCTTCCTAACAGTAAACGACTTCTACCTAACGACACAGCCACAGAACAACAAAGACGAGACCGCATGGATAAAAACAATACATGGAGGCTCCTACGACGCGCTTCAGACACACCAGAAGCAAAGACGTCATGGCTCCACAATGAAAGAGCTCAACTAATGGAAATACAAAACGAGCCTGTATGGATAAACACAATGAATGAACGCGCCCACAACGTGCTTCTGACACAGCAGAGGCAAAGGAGTCACGGCTCCAAATGGAAGGAGCTCAACGATTAGTAATACAAACACGAACCCGTATGGCTACGACCTGTAAACGAGCCCGTATGGATAAAAACAATGAACGAAGGCGCCCACACAAAGAAACCACTTTAGTACAAATATGTTTATTTAATTAAATGAAAACTTTACCATGGCTACAACCTGTAAACTAAACCTGAGGTAAAGCGTGCACGCCAGGTTGTACAGTCGCCCGAACGCAACCGCCCAAACCACCACATATACCACGTTCGTTTAGTAATGTAGCCCTCCATGCCCAGATCCGCCGCCATGGTCACTTCAGCACGCGAATCCGCCGCCGTCAGCAACCGACTTCTCGCTGACGACACAGCCATAGAAAAACAAAAAAGAGACTGCATGGATAAAAACAATAAACGAAGGCGCCTACCACTGAGTCACAGCTCCAAAATGAAACCGCTTTAGTACAAATTTGTTTATTTCATTAAATGAACTTTCCCAGGATGCACCCACCCTCCATGATATTTCATCCCTCCAAGTATCGGAGGGAACAGAAAGTTATTGCTATTCTTGGATTTGTGATTCTTTTGAGAATCGCGGGCTTGCTGGTATAAAAATAAAAGTAAGCTATACTAATTAACATAAAGTAAAAGTAAGGTTCGATGGCCAGGGAGGACAGAAAAAACAAAAAAAAAAAAAAAACAAAAAAGATGGCTGGAGAAAAAAACAAAATCTGCAGGAGTTCCAGGCCACGAAACCACCCAACCCCCACTAGGCATTCTACCTAACATAAATGATCTCAATTAGTCCTCATGGTTTTCAGGCTCCATGCAGAAGAATTACATGATGATGGACATGTGAACATCTGGCCTTCAATCCATCAATGTAAGGACTGCACGGTGCTTTGATCAGGTGGTGGTGGCACAGATCGCTACCACAGAAAACCGGAAAAAGAACAGTAGAGAAAGTAGGGGTTAGTAAGGATTTCGGAGCCACAAAAAAATGATAATTAAATGCATATACAGAATATTAGGGTTAGGGTTAGGGCTAAAATGAAGGTATGAGAAAGCCATGTTAAAATAATGAGTCTTTAGTAGCTTTTTAAAGTGTTCCACCATATTAGACTGGTGAATTTCTATCGGTAAGCTATTCCAGATTTTAGGTACATAACAGCAGAAGGCTGCCTCACCACTTCTTTTAAGTTTAGCTCTTGGATTTATAAGCAGACAGTCATTTGAAGATCTAAGGTTACGATTTGGAGTGTAAGGTGAAAGGCATTCCGAGATATAGGATGGAGCGAGATAATTTAAGGCTTTGTAAACCATAAGCAGTATTTTTAAAGTCAGTTCTAAATGGCATGGGTAATCAATGTCGTGACATCAAAACTTGAGAGATATGCACGGATTTTCTTTTCCTAGTTAAGATTCTGGCAGCTGCATTCTGCACTAGTTGCAATCTATTGATGTCTTTTTTGGGTAGTCCTGAGAGGAGTGCGTTACAGTAATCTAGCTGACTGAAAACACAAGCATGAACTAATTTTTCAGCATCTTGAAAAGTTATAAGAGATCTAACTTTTGCTGTATTTCTTAAATGAAAAAATGCTGTCCTAGTAATCTGATTAATATGTGATTTAAAATTTAGGTCAGAGTCAATAATTATCCCTAACTTCTTTACCTCTGTCTTGACTTTTAAGCCTAATGGATCAAGTGTATTTATAACACCCTCATTATACCAATCACTAAGATTTGTGAAGACAGAACTCTTAGGGAGGAGACGTTGGCGCATGCATGTTGCCGCCGCTCCTCCCTGTTGACAACACTTTTCATTAAAATTTGCGTTCAATTGCACTTCTTACACTTTGTTCACTTTTTTATTGTATATATATTTCATGGATGCATCTGACTCAAACTGCACTGATTTGGATTCATTTTTATAGACTTATGGACTTTGCCGTGACTTTGCGAAGCATCAGGTGCCAGGAGGAAATGACACACTATCAACGATCGAGGAATTTGGGGGACGATATGAGACCTCACCTTTCTTTATGGATCATTGCAAAGTCCAAATTTCATTTCATTCTCTAAAAAAAGTTGTTCACCTTTATGTACACTCCACCTGCAGTCAGTAACCTATGAACAGGCACATTTCTGAGGCTCATTCACAAGTGATAATTGCATGCACAATGCTCAGTTCTTTTCATATAGTAGAACAGGAACAGTAGCTAATAAATGACACAAATGTCGGCACACTGCAAGGCACCGATTGCATCATGATAAAATCGGACAACAACCCTCACTCAATTTTGGCAAATCTTGACTCAGCTTTCCTCTTTGTCACACTCCCTGTAATGCCATCTCGCACCCCAGGTTGGGAACCCCCTGTACCGTAGGTTTAGTCTTTTCAGGCGGCCCATTTCTCGTGTTGCTTAAAGAGTCATCAGCAAGTCAGATCATTCTAGACTTGACTTTTCCCCTCCTACTCTTTTCTTCTCTACTTTACTGATCTTATAAAGCTAATCTAGGTACGATCGGTCATCCTGTCTCCAATTTTGCCATTGCTTAAAATAAAATTTTGTTTATAGGTAAAAAATATGCTATTACATACTTCTGAATGCAAAATAAGAGAAGAAAAAAGACTAATTAAACAAATCATTTAGAGGTAAGACTGAAAAATGTATTTGTGAAATTGTGAAAAGTTCTGCACTATACAGTACATTTGATTTAAACCAGTTCGTAACTCCTCTCAGCAAAAACAAGCATAGCCAAGTAAGACCATAGACTCACAATATAACAGAGCTTATCACACTCTCTACTTAAACTAATTATCAAAACTTTCAGGTAATATTAATGCAAACATCAAAGCATTAACAGACATGGTACATTTTCATTAGCCATGAGTATGATAAGCTGCTTTAACATAACAGGCTGTTTTAGCACAGAAAGGAATAAAGGCTCACTTTTTAAACATTACAAGAAAGCTCCTTTCAGAAAGGTGTTTCTTTCTTTTAAATATCTTAAGTGACATTACAAACAATTATAAAATATTAATCTACACTACATCTACCATATTGTTCCTTCTATTTCTCTTAATTCTCCTTTAATCTTATTTTTAATTAAAAAATGCTTTAGTTTTAATCATGCTTGCTGTTTGAGCAAAAGTGCAGTGTAACTGAAACAAAAGCAGAAATTATTTTGATTATGTTTAAATGGAGTTATAATAATTGCTTCTGATGCCTAATTAAATGACTCATAATTGTTTTAGGAGAAGGCAGACTCTGGACATAAACATTTCAAATACTCAACAACATTAATTTAGTTTTTTGTGGTTTTCCATATTTGTGCTGCAAAACTACATTACTTTAAGGTAACTTCTCCTCATAATAAACATGATATCTTTTAAATTATATCAAGAAACTGTGTAGAAATCTGATTCTCAATTACAATGATTTAATCTAACACATACAACTAAAAGATTGCAATTATACAATCTGCAAAGATCAATAGAAATGCAAATAATGTAAAGTAAGCATATATATCTGTCAGTGACTTGCATCAGTTGAGTTTTGCTCACTCTTCCATACAGGACTGCTTTTAATGTTGTGAACCTTTTTGCACATAATTTAATTTAAGATCACTTTTTCTTACCTATTCCATGCTTTTTTTTTGGTCATTCTTTTGGATTTTTAGATTAGCGTCCTTTTGTAAATATCATCAGAAGTAAACACAATTCCTCAGTTCTTAGTCCCTGACTAATGAAATAATCAGAATGTTGTTTTCTACACAGTGTGAATATTATGATACAAGCACATCACTTTTTACTTTATTTCTACTAATAGTACTGTATATTCATTTGCCATTCATGCTAAGACCTTCTTCAGCCATCATTCTGACATTTTTAATTTTATCCCCTGGGTGCCTGATTTGCTATGTGCTGAACATGTATTCGGAGTGGAATAATACCAGAACAGTAAAGACCAGTAAATACTAATACTGTGTAATGTTTAGATGTTCTCAGGTGTGTGGGTGTTGGCCAGTAAACCAATATATGTAACATATAAAGCTCAATGTGTGTTTGTGTGTGTATGTTTTTCTGGTATGAAAATCGAACTATTGAAGCTATCTTCATCAAATTTTGCAAACATTCCTGATTTGTACAGAGGATGACCAGAATTTAGTTGGTGCCCCCACACCCCTGGTTACTCTTACTTGGGTTTGTCCAGTTTGCAGATCCACACCACTGAACCTCCACTAGTTTTTGCACACATTCCCTATCTGTACAGAAAAACATCATTGGCTGCGTTTTGTTCTGAAATTTAGTTGGCGTCATCAGTCCTGGCTAGTCATCTATATTTTGCCCCACAATACAGGGTAATTACACAAAAGTAAAAATCTAAAACTTGTAGATTTGGTTTTGTGGGTTTATGTAAAAAAAAAAGGTATACATCAGTGGATTACTAGTCTTAAACTGAACAAATAAATCCAGTCTACAGGGAGGGAGAGAGAAACTAAGGACAAGAATTACATTTTTTTTTTCTTAAGTTTTAAATTTCATGAGGTGCCATTCATCTAAAAGGATATGTTGTACCCTCTTTGGCTTATAATTTGATCTGTCATAAAGGCAGCAGACGCATGAAACAGCACCGCTTGATTAATGTGCTGCAATCAATGAGATAATATAAAATGCGGTAGCAGTTGCCCTTTCTCTTTTACAGAAAGTAGCAAACAGCACATTAGAATAGCAAAAAAAACTGTATAATATAGATCGAGGAGATGCTGACTGGTAATTGGCTGCTGTGCTAAAGAGTCCCTAGACCTTCATATAACTGATGCTTCTATTTAGAATTAAGCCAATCTGTCTTCATATTACGGCTTCTGTACCATTGTAATTGATTTGGCGTTGCACCACTCAGACCCAGACAGCAATCATTTGGTATGGATCATATTCTCCTTCCTTAATTTGACTGACAGGACAAGTCCTGTCTCTTTTTTTCTGTTTGAATTACTGTCATGTGGCTTTATCGGTAAATAACATACATTTCATTACATTCTGAGTGGATGGAAATTGGCAGCAACTGCTGTAGATAGCCCTACACATACTCACAAAAACACCTCCTTTTTATTTATTATTCATTTGCTACAAAACATTGAGGCATTTGCTTGATTTCCCTTATTTTCTGAGACTATTTATTGTTTTCTTTAACAAAACAAGCCTTTTCGGTCATATTTTCACGCTAATGCAAATGAATCACAGAAATATGTTTTGATGCCATTAGAAAGAGTAAAATTGAAAGAGACAAAGGATAGAATCTTTGAACATAATGCACCATCCTCCGGCTCTTTGGGGTCGAATTAGTAAGGAAGTATGCTGGTCTCTGCAACCATTTTTCTTTGTCTTCTTAGACTTTCCTTGTTCCAGTCCAACAAAACAAAAAGACTGCACATTTAGATTGATGTCAACACAAAATACAGTGTGTCTTGGCAGTTTTTTTTTCATGCACCATGACAGAGACTGTATTACCCTATTACATTTATTGTATATGATTTTTGCTGTGTTGCAAGTATGAAAATGCATACTCACTTTTGTTAATGTGTGTGTGTGTATACTATATATATATATATATATATATATATATATATATATATATATATATATATATATATATATACATACAGTAATCCCTCCTCCATCGCGGGGGTTGCGTTCCAGAGCCACCCGCGAAATAAGAAAATCCGCGAAGTAGAAACCATATGTTTATATGGTTATTTTTATATTGTCATGCTTGGGTCACAGATTTGCGCAGAAACACAGGAGGTTGTAGAGAGACAGTAACGTTATTCAAACACTGCAAACAAACATTTGTCTCTTTTTCAAAAGTTTAAACTGTGCTCCATGACAAGACAGAGATGACAGTTCCGTCTCACAATTAAAAGAATGCAAACATATCTTCCTCTTCAAAGGAGGTGCGCGTCAGGAGCAGAGCATGTCAGAGAGATAGAGAAAAGCAAACAATCAATAGGGCTGTTTGGCTTTTAAGTATGCGAAGCACCGCGGCACAAAGCTGTTGAAGGCGGCAGCTCACACCCCCTCCGTCAGGAGCAGAGAGAGAGAGACAGAGAAAAACAAACAAGCAAAAATCAATACGTGCCCTTCGAGCTTTTAAGTATGCGAAGCACCGTGCAGCATGTCGCTTCAGGAAGCAGCTGCACAGAAGGTAGCAACGTGAAGATAATCTTTCAGCATTTTTAGACGAGCGTCTGTATCGTCTAGGTGTGCGAACAGCCCCCCTGCTCAATCCCCCTACGTCAGGATCAGAGAAAGTCAGCTCAAGAGAGAGAGAGAGAGAAAAGTAAGTTGGGTTTCTTCTCAGCCATCTGCCAATAGCGTCCCTTGTATGAAATCAACTGGGCAAACCAACTGAGGAAGCATGTACCAGAAATTAAAAGACCCATTGTCCTCAGAAATCCGCGAACCAGCAAAAAATCCACGATATATATTTAAATATGCTTACATATAAAATCCCGCGATAGAGTGAAGCCGCGAAAGGCGAAGCGCGATATAGCGAGGGATCACTGTATATGTATATATATATATATATATATATATATATATATATATATATATATATATATATAGTAGCAGGTGGCGGGGTGACGCCCCTTCTACATATGTTCTGGGGGAGCAGCCATGGGCATCTCACTACCTCCCCTGGGACACTTGGTGGCAGCCTCCCTGACTGACGATGGTGCCTCAGTTTCATGGGAGATGGAGTTCTCCATAACCCTGTGGGGATCTGGGGTGGCCGCTGGGGGGTTCTGCATGGAGCCAGGAACCCACCTGGACATCTCTGCAGCCCCACCCGGAAGTGCAATTAGCCACAGGTGATCAAGCACCTGGAGCACTCCCGGGTGGGCTATAAAAAGGGCCAGCATCCCCCACTCAGGAGCCAAAATCGGAAGGAAGAGGACGCGGTTGCCTGGGAGGAGTGGAGGTGCAAGGTGGAGAGTGGTTGGTGTGTTATTTAAGTGCTTTGTGGGACTGTGTTGGGCCTGTGGGACACGGGGAAGGCGTGCCCCACGGCTGAAGAGAAATAAAGGAAGTCTGTTTATTTTACAGGTGCCTCTGCGTCAGTCTGTACCAGGTCAGGCGCTATATAGCACCTTTTACTATATATATATATATATATATATATATATAATATATATATATATATATATGTGTGTGTGTGTGTGTGTGTGTGTGTGTGTGTGTGTGTGTGTATATATATATATATATATATATATATATATAGTGTCACATATGCACATCTGAAGATCACTTTCTGGTCTCTAAACAGGTAAGCTGTAGCACAAAGGGGGACAAGAGGAGCACAGACTCTAACAGCATATTCTCCTTTCCCTGCAGCATTGAACAGCTGCTCAAGAAAGGAGCCTAGCCATGCCCACAAAGCCCCAGGAAGGCTCTGGCTCTTTCCTGCCCCAATGATATAAAACAGAGCCACTCCTGCAAGGTGGTGTCATTCTGACCTCATGATGAAAGAGGACAGAGCTCCGAGCTTATGTACTGTCACGGTGAAATACCAGTTATTTTAGTTTTGTATTTTGTTCAATATCTTTGAGTGCTCTTGTCTACTTTCTGGCTGCAGTACAATATATAGTTTAAAAAAAAAAGAAAAAAAAAAGGTTTGGTAAATAACAAGCATGAAGAAAGAACCTTTACAAGTAGCAGGTTTTTAATTTAACTATGTTCACTCAAGTAAACTGCTGTGTCTTATTCACGCTCTTTCTTTCTTAATACCACCATATTACTTCCTTAGTAACTCAACTAGCTCTCTGTCTCCCTGTCATTTCCCCCACTTAATACAGAACAATAAATAATCAATAGCAAGTTAGAAACAATATTTTCTCCCAGCTTAGAAGGGTTCTGAAAGCTGAGAATGGAGATACAAGAGTCATGGTTAGAATTCATAACATTTTAAAGGATGATATTGTAGCCACAACATTGCTAAATCCTCCTTTACAAGTCAGTAGAACAATGTGCAGTGGTTAACATTTGCAGAGATTTTATATGTCTTTCTCTAAAAGGTTTGATGTAAAATTTTAAGTCACCATTTTCATCATATTGTCTGGAACATGCCAGAGGTCACACCCACTACACAATTTATTTTAGGGCACACCCACTAAGTGGCCCCACCTCCTAGTTTCAGTTGCGTGGGAACTGCAATTGTCTAGCAGTCTCCTGAAGCTATTTTTCTTGTCTTCTGGTGCACTTGTACAGACTCCTGACTCTCACACATTGTTCAGTCACTGAGTCTCACATGTCTTTTTCTAGTTTCTGTATTTGCATATTTTATACTTTCAACTCCAAATATAAAACAAAATTAAAATAAAAATGAATGCCTATGAAATGCGGCAAGCACAGCACTAGCTGTTTAGTTAATCGTAACGCAGACATTTGTGATTTTCTGTGACACTAAGAATTGCCGCCAGGCAGATAGGTAAAGGAAACTAAAACATGGTAACATTTTTCCAGTGAAAATATGTGATAACACTGTTTGCATAGGAAATGTGGTTTTAAATATCTATTCAGTTAATACTTTGATAAAGACGTTAACTTGTTCTTATATGATGCACTATTAAACTGCACATTTCTGGTTACATGAAGTTTCAGACTGAAGCTTTTATTGCTAAGTAGTTGTTCCCTGGCATTGATTGAGTATTATCTGAAAACATCACTGTAAATTTCACTTTAAACTTATCTGGTTATATTCAAAAATATGGAGGGTGCTTCACATGATTTATCTGTGTAGGCTCAGATGTGGCAGGATGATAGGTGATTTTTCAAGTAACAGGTTGAAGTTTACAAGACCATTGATTTGGCTTGTGTATTTTATTAATCATATGTTTGAAGTTAGGGCCAAAAGGTTTGAGTCCAAATATTGACAACGTATGAAAGAAAAAAAAATAAAAAAAACCCAAAAACACTTTTATTAAAACTAATTAATATTCTGGTCCTGCGCTACAGTTTTTGCCCTCTGACCTATATTGAAAAAAGCAATATTCTTGTAAATACAAATTTTTCATAACTTTTCTCAGTAGAGATTTTCTTTAGTTTTAATGATTATAATGTGAACAGAAGGAAAAAGTGTAAAGCAGTATTATTATGCATGTAGAAGTAGGGATGGGAATCGAAAACCGGTTCTTGGTTCCCACTGTTTCAATGCCTTGGAATTGTTTGCCATTTTTGCAAACGATTCCCCTATCGATTCCAGTCGCCTCGAATGACGTCACCACGTTGCGTAGCGTCATTTACCCAGCAGGAAACATGGCGCCTAAGCGGCACAAACGGTCAAAAGTTTGGTTATACTTTACGAGAAAGGATGACAACAGGGCAACTTGCAAAGTAGATATTTTATCAAAGGGAGGAAACACTACGAATATGCAAAAGCATTTGCTCACAAAACACGCGATAACCTTAAATGAATGTCGTATTTTTGATCCGCTCCGGACTGGTGAATCTCAACCCAGCAGCAGCGGTAACGTTTGCACGTCCTCTCCCGTTAATACGGCAGGTAACTAATCAACTAACATTGCATATTATGTTAGCACGATTTGCCTTATTGCAAAACCTGCTATTACTGTGCATTGCATTTAGATGACCACGATGAGAGAGACAGACAGAGTCTGGCTGTCTCAGATGCTGGCAGTTCTCGCTGCAGTCTACCGGTAGCTTCTCCTTTCACAGAGGCGGGGAAAAGTAAAATGACACAGGCCAGGATAGACGAATGTCACCGAGCAGTGACTAAGTTTGTGGTAAAACGCTTGCACCCATTTGCCACAGTAGATGCCCCCGATTTTCGGTTTGTGAATGTGTTTAATTGTAGGTTAAATCAGGGAATGTCAAAGTTGCATGTTCTCTCTGTTTCCATTTATATATCTGTTAGAGAAATGACAAAGACTCTGAACCCTAAGTACAAAGCCCCAAACAGAGACAGCTTAACCAACCACTTGATCCCTGTTTGGTATGTGGTCGAAAAGGCAAATCTGATTTCTGAGCTGAAACATGTGTTGAAGGCAGCCGTCACTGCAGATGGATGGACAAGTTTTAGTCAAGATCATTACCTCACAGTAACGCTGCATTATGTCAGGAATGGCCAGGCTCAAGAAAAGTCCTCAAAACCAAACCAGTGTACCAGGCACAGACAGGGACAGCTGTAGCAGAGGAGATTGATGAGATCTTGGAGGAGTATGGTATCAAAGACAAGGTTGTGGCAGCCACTGTTGATATTGCGGCCAACATAGATGTAGCTGTCAAAATAGTTGATGGTTGCAGAATTGCACAGTGCACAGTTCCATTGGACTTGAGTTGATTGCATTTGTTGCTGGCTGATGTAGTTTTATTTTTGAGTGCTCAGCTCATATATACTTTTAAAAAGGAGAGTGTAAATGTTACTGGACATTCTTGTGTAATTGCCACAAAATAATTTATGTTATACAGTGGACCCTTGACTTACGAACTCAATTCGTTCGCGAGGGCTGGTTGTAACTCAAGTTGGTTGTAAGTCAAGACTATTTTTCCCATAAGAAATAATGGAAATACCCATAATGCGTTCCGAACCTCCCACTGCAACACTTACTTAACCTTTTCATAATAAAAAAAGGGTTGTATAATGTGCATAATTTACCAAAACACCAATCATTTTTCTAATGTACTAACCAAAAAGTAATAAAAAGTGCCTAGCCTACCAGAAACTACAATTTCATACTGTACTCACCATTTAATTTGACATCTTTGGGCTGCAGGAAGGGAGGAGGATGATAATGAAACTGAAGGCTTTTTAAAGGCTTTCTTTAACTTGCGCTCAGGCATTTGCAATCATTGCAATAGCTTCTTTTGCGTTAATTTTAATCTCCTCCTGCCTACAAGTTATTCTGACGAGAATTTTTCTCAGCATTTCCTTGCGATAATACAAAGAACTGTTTCTGAACTCTTCTGAGACCCCCCCACTCCCCACTCCCCACTCAATGGGAACGACATGCTGAAGTGCGTGCTGAAGTGCGTCCTGAAGCACGATTGCCGCGACTGTGGAAGCTTGCTTGTCCATTGCCAGGCAGGGATATCACATGCATATCACCCATCAATATCTTTTCTGTTTGCTTTGACTGAGAGACTCAGCACAGCTTTAAGCCGGCTGTTGCCCCAGCAAACAGGTAAACAGTCTTCCATACGGAGTTTGGACTTTGGCATGTCTTCTAGTTGGGGGAGGTCCCAAGAGAGTTTACAAACCTGACATTTTATTGAATGAGTGCCGCATTAATAGGAATGTTTCTGTTTGTTTACAATCGCGCAAGCGGATACACGTGACTGCATTCAGGTCGTAACGCAAGATGTTGGTTGTAAATCAAAATAAAAATTTTGGTCGTAAATCAAGTTGTTCGCATGTCAAGCCGGTCGTATATCAAGGGTCGACTGTACTTTGTTATTGCTACAGAAGAATATTTATTTTATTATTATTTTACATTTACAAATTTTTTTCTGGGGACCCCGTGGCACCCCATCGAGGAGCCGTAGGCTGTGGATCTCTTAAGATCTTACTGTTGGGTTGGTAAGGTCATGCTACTCCTAAATTTCTATCTTGTTCAAAGATAAGATATAAAACAAAGTTCTAAGCTAATCGACCTGTGGTTCTCCTTTTTTAAAAATAGAATCGATAGGAGAATCGATAAAGATCGAATTGTTAAACAGAATCGAAAATGGAATCGGAATCGTGAAAATCTTATCAATTCCCATCCCTATGTAAAAGTATAGTCCCAAAAGTAGGTATTGTGTTTAGAATAAATATGATCAGTGATTTCAGTTTTTTATAAGATATGAAATAATGAGTTACTGTTACTTAAAGTGGCCATTTGATCTGGGTTTGAATCCCAACTATTCCATGTCAATGTCCATCTCATTTGCAAAGTTATTTATTGCAATTTGGGGTTGTACGCATGATAAAATGGTAGATTACACTTGTCAGAAACTCCACACAGAGTCATAGCAAGGTTTGGGGCAGCCACTCATATAGTATATTTGGTATCCTGGCTGCAAAGTCGCAAAATGTTATACAGCACTGATGTGCACAAAACCGAGTCCAAAACAGAACTGAGAGAATAAGGAAAAGGTGAAGGCTTTTAAATGGGAAGACAGGAAGTGAAGTCAGAGGGGTCGGGCTCATAAGGATCTTCAACCATAGGCTTGAGACCGGATGTGACATCAAAGGGGCTGGAGCCGACAAGGTCTTCCTCCATAGGCTCAGACCCGGAAGTGACGTCAACAGGGCCAGGTGGAATCTCCCGTGGATGGTCTGCAGGAAAGCGAGAAAAAGAATCAGTGCACTCTGCCACATCTTGGGTCTGACTTGGAATTGCCCTTACTCAAAGCCCTTTTGCTGCCTCCCATGCGCATGTGTGTGACACACTGTATTACCCCTTTTATGTCACCAAGTTGCCCCTTAGTGCCCCCTGAAGTGGCACCAATGCACTATATAACCTATATGCTAAGTTATACTATCCCTGAGTTATCCTCCAATTTTCATGAAATTATGTGCAGTTGTTTTTGTGAGATGCCTCAATAAAAAAACATAAATACATATAAACACCAGCTTAGGTTTATTGATATAGATTGAAATCACTGTTCAAAGATGTTCTTTTGTGGGCTAACTTTATTTAAGATTCCACCTGTGACTATTTCGGCTATGCTAAATGACATTTGATTTTTTCCTGACAATAACTTACTGTAAAATCAATGTGACAAATGGGCCATTTTCTTTTAAATTAAAAGAGTTAAGTGCAAGAGTGCAAGATTCGCCAGGTTGTGGGAGCTGAAGCTGTTCCAAACTTAAAAGTGTCTCACTAATAGAACACTTAAAAACGAAAGCAGTTGACTGGAGTGTCAAAGCAAAATAAAAATAAGTTATAAACATGATGTGCAAATATTGTTTACAACTATTTTAAAGTAAATACATATACTCTTATCACAGCAACATATCACATGAAGCATCACTAATTAAACAGTATCAAAAATATTGATCATAGTTATTGATTACTGTAAAATACACAAAGAAATAAAGAAAGACCAATGGAAGAACATAAAGGACCTCTTTTATTCATGTCACTGTATACCAGAGGCAGGTGCTGCTCCCTTTAAAAACAGTATATTAACACGAGAATGCTTGTTATTTACACTGTAATCTCTCTCTTGGTCTCTTTTTATACTTTTTGCATTAAGCTAGTGGAGAGACTGTGACAAAAAGTGGTACATGGATATTCTCATAGTCAATCGCTGGCAGTGTTTGGTCAGTGCCACATATCTAACAATTTCATAGCAGAGGAAGCGAATTGTTTACTTGATTGTTCAGCTAATGATGTCTATGTTCGATGAGGCTGCTAATGGAAGAAGAAATGTGCCTGTTAATACTGTCCTTAAGAGGAAAATAAAGGAGAAGATGGTGTGTCCATGTTTTCTTTCATATTGCTTTGATTTGACCAGTACTATTTCCAGTTTGCTTCAATAAATTTGTCGTCATCAGTGGTCATCAGAGAGAGGAATCATACAGGTGCCTGTATCACTCCACTTCTGCCACTAGCCTCTCCTTAAAATTTGCCATTTTGGAAGATGTCAGGAAAAAATTAAAAACTAATAGTAAAAAAAAAAACCTGTCTCCGTGTGTGACATAAATTTTGTCATGCGGCCCTTGTGAGTAGCTCAACAAATATAACTGATTCTTTACATAGTGGAGTCCGTCTCTCTTGCTCAGTTCAGCCCTTAGTACTATCTCACCCATAGACTAGTAAAGGACTACTTCACCAAAAATGTTTTTTTTTGTTACTTACCCTATATAGTTTGTAGTGGTGGCTACAAAAAAAACATTTAATGTCATGTTTTCATGAAGATTGGAGAGAAAAAAAGTTTCTGATATAATAGAAGCTGTTTTATGGTGTTAGAGCGCTAGGCGAGGTGGCCCTATTTTCCCCTTTTATACTCTGTATTATGTAGACTTTATCAGAATTTCCTCCCCCTTTCCCTTTTACATCTACAACATCAGGCAATTAGATAGAGTAAAAGAACAGGCAAGAGTAATGTTACTCATTTAATTATGTATTATAGATAGTATGCCCAAAAACAATAAGCAATAAAACAAGTGTTTCCAAAATAATATTTATTTCAACCTAATATACAGCATGCTGTCTTATTTTGTTCAGTCTTTTCTCTGGATCCAGCATACCCTCTTAATGGGGAGAAAGACACTCGGCTCATCTCCATTGGTGATGTTGAGAGAGAAGACAGAAGAAAGAAGAGAATGTGGGGAAGCGGGAGTCTCATCTTTATACTGGTTCATGTTTCTTGGTATATATATAACTCAGGACTAATGGGAGCAAGGTGAATCTCATGGTTCATCCATTCCTGCTTCACCAAGGACTAATGGGTACAAGGTGACTTGACTCCCTTGTTTCAAACCTGCCCTCCCAGTCTAGGCTTTCTTCCTGCACTTATGAACTTGTAAGCTCATGCAATCTTACAGAATGTAAAGTTCCCCTAAAAAATCTTAGTCCACTTTGGTTAACTCACCCATCCCTACCCTGGATAACTTGAAAAAATGTTGTCTGATCTAGTATGGTCATAAATATGCTAAAGCCACATCTGGTTACATAGCTTTCTTCTCTTTAAATATAATAGAAGTATAAAGCTAATTTTATAAATAAAAACATACAAAATATTTATCATCCTGTATGCTAGTTATTACTCATTTTTTTACACTCCACCAAAGTCAATAGTGACCAAAGCTTTACAGTGGTAAATGATGTGAAAAACCTCCATAGAGAAAATAAACAAATCTCACGTTCCTCATGTCACATAATCCATTGTAATCCTCATGTCATTTATTCAGTCATATATTCAAAACCTGCAAAAAAAACATTCTTTTTTTTGGTTAAAATATTGTTAAATATATACTTCCAGAACAGTGTACATCATAAACAGGAAGCTAAAAGCTAAATGGGAATGACTGTTTGAATTGAAGACCTGCTTGTCCCCCTCCTTTGTTGGTCATCAGTTCCAAAATATGAATATTTTATATGTACTAACAACATTTTGGTAAATCCAAAAGCTTTAGAAAAGTGTTACCATCTTTTATTGTCTCCCAACTGACTGGCAGTATCACCATAAACAATGTGGAGACCACCATGAAACTAAGGTCTCAAAAAAAAAACAAAGAAGAAAATGCATTACAATGAACTCACAAAAACAATCAATTGAAGTAATTGTAAGCAAAATAATTAAAAATCAATGTAATAATAATGATTCTTTACATTTATATAGCGCTTTTCTCACTACTCAAAGCGCTCTCCACACAGGGAGGACTTGGGAAGCAAACCCACAATCTCCTTACTGCAAAGCAGCAGCACTACCACAGTGCCACCTGTGAGAATGAAGAATGTAGAATGAAAACAAATTCTTTTAAACCTGTTCAAAAGTATACATGGTATGATTCACTTCTGTTTGTTGAACATTTCCTAAATAATATCACTTTCAGAAGTAATTTTCAAAAAGGTATTATTGACACCCAAGTTGTTGAGTGTTTGGTTTTATTTATTTTAATTTCACATTTGTGAAGATTTCTTTTTCATATGTTTGTGAAAGTATAAGCTTTGCCACCCTTTAGCACTCTAGTTGTATAATTATTTTTCTTAAGTGCAGTGCTGATTATAAAGATATGTAAATGCTTTATAAATAAGTCAAGTTAATTATTAGTTTGTAGTAACAATTTATATTTTTAATCCTTGAGATAGCATACATTTTGAAACAACTCCAGGCACAAGGTCAGTATACATTATTTGTGATATGTGGGATTGTAGCTGAGGGGTTGCTTAACATTAATTACCAAGTAGAATCAGATAGATAAGAATCTTCTACACAGGGATTCAAAGTAATTTGGTAAATACTGACAGCCCAGAATATTTTATTGAGTTTGCTTTATTGCTTAAGTCTACAAAAGTACACCTTTGCATAATGAAGCATGTTCAGTATATTAAACATTTTTCCCAGCTGCAACTCGTACGTTTCAAATTAAGTTTCTATTAAGAACTTGTAATGAATTGTAAAATAAATAAGCATGTCAGTGTCTTAATTTATTTTATAGAAAGAATATCTTATTCATAATGGGCACAAATAGCTCAGTCGCCCATAGATTTAAATCACTTATGCCATGAATTGAGCCTTTGTGCAAAACTGTAAAAAAAAAAAGAATCTGACAGAAACAAGGGTCTCTGGAGCATTTTGCAAAAGTACTATACTATGCATCAACTATCACAGTGTCTAGTGCAGAAGTTCATTTTATCTTTGGATAACAAGTACTGACAACCTTAAATGTTCACATTTTGTCAATTTCATCTGACAAAGCTCGAGACGACCAAATGCACAGATGCATTTCCACAGAAGTCCCTGTTGTCTGACTTAGCATTTGATTTAACATGACAAAAGTGAAATTTACTCATTCACTTGTGCCAGGCTGGGAAAGTGGTTACACTTAAGATGTTACGAGCTGATAATAATTTCAAATAGCAAACACACCATTTTCTTATCTGCTGTACATCTAGCACTGTAGACTTTAAGGCATTTAGTTTCTATTTTATCTTGTTTAAAGGGAACAAAAATGCTTATACAATTGTAATTTTTATCTTGTATGTTCTGGTTTTTATAAAAGAAAAATTAACAGAGCTCTTGCTTATTTTTTGTATATATGTATATTTTTCACAAAAATATCCAGACCTTGTTATTTACTTGGATGTTCATTTTCTAATTTTAATAACTCATTCTGGGTTGTTTTGTAAAGTAAGTTAAGCCTTTCATTTATGGTGACATATCTCACTGCTACATGAGATGTAGGGAATGGGAATCAGGGTTGGAGTAGAGTCTTGGTGGGGGGACGCAGGACACTTCTTTGGAGAGAGCTGAGTGACAGGGGTCAGGGATAAACAACAGTGCTTTCATGCCAAATGAGCAGTGTGTGATTGGCGATCAGGAAGAATACAAGTTAGGTAGGAACACAGGATCAGAGTGAGAACAGAGCGAGTACTTAAAGAGCAGACAAGAGACAGGCTGGCAGGAGGCATACCTGTTTTATCATTTTTGGAGGTGTCCCTGTATCACAGCACTCCAAAAAAAGGCAGTTGGCACTGGTGGATTCACTCAGAAAAACTGCACCAGCTTGTCAAAATATGTTAAAAATAAATACGTAAACCTCTGTTGTACTTTTGTACCCATATGGGTGACCAAATTTATCTTAAAAAATGTCTAGTATATTTTAATTAATTTTCTGTTATTTACCTTTTAGCGTTTTCTATCTGCTTTGCAAAAACTTGTGAACCACTGAGCCACGAATCTTGATCTTGGTGTGATATGTGTTTTGCGACCCATGAAATGGACACACAGACTAACTTAGTCATGTGATTGGACTCTGGGTACTTGCATGGAAAGTGGTGACATGGTTGCATACTGTGATTGACAGAAAAAGAGTGTGTGTGTGTGCGGGATTACTAACAGCAAAAACCCATTCTGCCCTCTGCTGACTCTGAAGCACATTGTACAGGCCAATTGATCATTTTCATTGCAAGCACCAGTTACACATTCTGAGCACAACTGAAAGATTGCATGACAATGATTAAGTTACAAGACCATCCAATGAATGGTACTGCATCTTATTCAAAACAGATTGGATACCCCTACCTTATCCACAAAAATGGTATGTATCCACTAAAAGGGATTCTTCTAGTTAAGAAACATATAATAATGTACAGTACAAACAGCCTAGTGTAAGTTGGCACAACAGATTATTAATTAAGCAGTTATTATGTATTACCCTAAACAGTGGTTTTGATATGCTAGTGAACTAACGAAAAGGTTTGAAATAGTAACTGGGAGCAGAGAAATACTCAAAACCAAAAAAAGGGTCAAGAACCAAAAAGTCAACAGCATCATTAAGCCAAAATGACAAAAATCTAAGTCAAAAAATATAGACTAGGATCCAAAAAACAGAAAACTGTATAGTATTAAAAAACACTAGGCAAAAATGTTTGATTTAGAATCGATTATTGAATGAGGTTCTTGACCTTCGAGGACACACCCTTAGAGATGGAAGGGTGGCCCTAACAACCAGAGAGAATAAAGGAACTGGCCTACATAGGCAATGATAACGATCAAAAGAAAAATAACAAAACAAAATTATGGGTTAGTTGTAAACAGTAACAGTAAATTCTTAAACCACAGCCTTCAGAATCTCCAATAAAGATATAAAGAAACCAGATCCAGCCAAAAAATTTTTTAATAAAATCCAATATAACATGTGTGAGACAATTACAAATTGTTATAAATCTAAGATTGTCTTCTAAATAAGCAAATATTTTATTCTAATATGGTCATGTTACGTGCCTTGAGGACATCGCTCACAAATAAGGTCTTAGGTAGTCTGAATCCATTAGAGTTGAATCTGAACATGTTTTGCAACAATTGTTGAAGGTTGTATTCTGTCTTGGGCTGACATCCATGTAATATCAGACAATCTGATTCGCAGGTCCCCCTATGGTCTGCTATCTCAGATGACCTGGAAGTGCACTCTTTAGAAAGCACTGATATAGTCTGGAGACGCTGTGCTGCCTATATTTTAACTGGAAATATTTCTACAATAGATATAGAGGATAACTTTGGAAATCTCTTATCTGTATGTGGTAAAACTAACATTTTAATAATAGATTGTATTTAAGGCACACTTTTTTAAAGGATACAATTATATTGTTCTCTGAAATTCTCATTGCCAAACTTATTCATATCTTAAATATTGTGGTCTGTAGGGTTAGTGGAAATATATGGTTGTTTTGTAAGCGTGTAGTATATCTCAGTCCTAAAGTGTCTTCTGCAGTGGTACGATATTCTAAGAGAATGCTTATCCACTAGATTTCCATGTTGCAGGCAGTAATTTATAATAAATGCTGTGTAGAGCAAAACAAAGAGAGGAATAAGGGCATGATTTTTTTTCTCCATGGCTAACTAAGCTGGGATGTTTATTACTTCCTGGTTCCTTCCATAGACTTTCAATACACACAATTCACAACCCCGTCTTTTAATTGGAATTTAGGTAGTACTTTAGCCCTTTCTGAAGAATGTTTGATTTTATGTGCTTTCTAAAAGAGTTAACTTTCAATTGCATTCCACTTTTAAGGAAGTCTTTGTTGATCTACAGTATATTGGAATGCACTGACATGGATATTTCTTAACTGAAATTTTGAATTAAACTCTTAAATATGGTGAGTGTTGTGATCAAATAAAATGCAGAAATGTTTTATTTCTTGAAAACATTTTATTGATAACTTTAGAGATTTGTAGTGTATATGCAGTATTTGTTTGCAATGTGCATCACTGTGCTGTCACAACAAAACAAACAGAAAGGACACACTTAACTGACTTTTGAAAAAAGTTACACATTTTTTATTATACATTGCACATCAAACGGCAAATATATATTTACTGTATAATTACACAAAAGATTTGTAATAATTTTCTCCTATTACATTTTTATCACCTCAGTATTCAGTGTAATAATAATAATAATATGTTTTATTTATTTAATACATTTTATTTCTGTAGCGACTTTCCCATGCTCATGGCACTTCATTATGCCATACTGCCCAGGTACTAAACATCTACATTAATATACCACAATGTTCTTCTGATTATTTTAATCTAATTTATCAGCTGTAAAATACAGTATATGACCAACATTTTCTGTGGTATAGTTGGATAAGATCTCTGATTACTTGGTAAATGAGTGCACCTAAATTATTGCAGTCCTCCCAACAACAGATTGTTTAAATTTGTAAGCCTTACTCTGTGATGAAACACTTACTGTGTTGGATTTAAAGCAATAACTGCAACTTTCCAAGGCCAAATTCACCCAGTGGACTTGAATAAATACAATTAAAGGCCTGATTCAATTAACATTTACCAGAGAAAATGTGTTCTGGGAAATTGTATGTTGATACAGTAAGTGGATCAAGCACAGCCAATATGTATGTTGAAGTGATTAACACATCATTGTTGTTACTTTAATTTAATATGGACAAATCCACAGTTGTCCCGGTGACTGTGTGATCTTCTACACTTTTCCCCAAACAATTTTTCAAAGCAGAAAGGTTCATTTAATTTACAATGACACAGCTTTGCATTTCAATTAACTTCTTTTTCTTTTTAAATTTATTTCCAGTTTGAACAAATTATGTTTGTCTGTTCATTTTGGTCTGCACTGCACATAAGGATGATTGTTTGCTCGAAGAAAAGGCTATATACTAAATATGTCTCGATGCATGCACAATAATCCAGGTAAGGAAATTCTAGAAAGTTAATTCAGTTTATCTGGACATAGTTCTTTTCCAGGGGGATACGTTACATCACTCATCCAAGTGACTTCCTCAGTCTCAGTTGACTGCAGGTTTCTCCAACCTTATAAACAGTACCTTTGCATAATGACCGCAACTAGCACCATTGACTAACAATGGGCAGTGTGATCAATGATATGTACCGTTCACAGAGAGTTGGGGAATGGCTGCAATCACAGCATTGTAAGATAGTGAAAGATGTACCCTTAGGCCCCCTCCTTGGTTCAGAGATGGTCGTTCCTTTTTCACGTAAATGGCCTTCTTGACTCCTCGTTCAAACCAGCATTCCTCCCTGTTCAGGATGTGCACATCTTCATCAATGAAAGAGTGACCACTGTCCTGTAGGTGTAAATAGACTGCGGAGTCCTGGCCTGATGAGGTAGCTCTTCTGTGTTGTGCCATCCACTTCGCCAGTGGTTGTTTGGTTTCCCCCGATGTATAATTCACGGCAATCCTCTTGGCACTTAACTGCGTAAACTATATTACTCTGTCTGTGCCGGGGCACCCGATCCTTGGAGTGGACATGTTTTTACCATAGCGTGTTTTGGGGTTTGAAAGCCACCGAGACCTGATGTTTTGAAAATATGCGCCTCAGCTGTTCCAATACTCCTGACACATAAGGGATCACCAATGGTTTTTGCTTAGGCAGCGGTTGTCCTTCCTCTCTCCTGGATTGCTTAGAGCATTCTTTAAGTGTCTTCCCTGCTTTGACAAAAGTCCAGCTGGGATAATCACATTTTCTCAGGGCCTTTTTGATATGATGTTCTTCTGCTTCCCTGGCTGCTGTGTCTGTAGGTATGATGTTTGCTCTGTGTTGTAGAGTCCTGATGACACCTATTTTGTGCTCTAGTGGATGGTGAGAGTCAAACCTTAAATACTGATCCGTATGCGTTGGTTTACGGTACACATCAACTTTCAAATGTCCCCCATTGCTGATGGAAATTTCACAATCTAAGAAAGCTAGCCTGTCACGTTTCATGTTCTCCCTGGTGAATTGGATGTGTTTGTCCACTGAGTTGATGTGGTCAGTGAATTGTGGTACCTCCTGAGATTTGATTTTCACCCAGATGTCGTCCACATACCTGAACCAATGGCTCGGTGGTGTTCCAGGATAGGATAATAGTGCCCTATTTTCCACTTCTTCCATATACAGATTGGCCACAATAGGTGAAACTGGGGAACCCATGGTGCACCATGTTTCTACCTGTAGTACTGGCCTTTGTATATGAAATATGTGCATTGAAGACACAGTTCCAAGAACAGGCACACTTGGTCGGTGCTGAGAGTGGTCCTTTTACTGAGTGTGGGGTCATCCTGTAATTTCTTACGGACCACCTCCACTGCTTCTGTAACTGGAACGCAAGTGAATAGAGATGTAACAACATATGAGACCATAGTTTCCTCTGCCTCCATAATGACATCTCTCACCTTCTCCACAAAATCCAAAGTGTTCTGAAAATGGTGTTTTGAGCTGCCTACTAATGGGTTGAGGACAGCGGCCAGGAACTTTGAGATGTTATATGTAACCGAATTGATCATGCAAACACAATATATACTAAATACTTGGACTTTGGCATTTCTGCCCATTTTAAACATATTTAGGGGAAACTGTAATCTTCTTTTCACACATTCTCAAACCAGTTGCAGGGGCCTTCTGGTAGCTCTGGGTGTAAAGCACAAAGCTTATTGTTGTTGTTGTTCACTCAGATGGACACACCGGCCTCTCTGATGAGTGCTGCCATGAATTGTAGGTCCTCCAGGGTGCCTTACAGCTTCTGTGCCTCTACAATGGATAGTCTTGCAGCAGATATACTGTTGTCTGACTGGCTGTCTGGCATTGGCAATGGTCTGACTGACCAATCTGACACTTGGTGGAAATTCAGGTGGTTGTAGCCTTTCTGCAGCTTGAAGATGGTTAACCTGCTATGACGTTGTCAGCTGGTTGTATGGATTGTTTCTGTTGTAATGTAGGTGCTGGTGCAACCACTTGCCGTGTTGTTTTTCCTTGATGATGGTCTTGGCTTCTGTGAAGGTGGTAGATTTATCTCCCGGTCATTTGTAGTTCTTTTGTTTGCTAGAGTGTAGGTGGCAGCGGTGTCGAGTCACTGCAGTGGTTAGGAATCCATTGCAGTTTGGATTTGGGAGCTCTGCCTAGGGAGGGGAGAGTGGTGGACAGGGTATTCAGTTCTGTGTCTCTGGCAGATGAAAGAGGCCTGCACAAGAGCCAGGGCATCCATAAAGAAGATGACATCACTGGAGGTACCAGGGCTTTTCTTGTCATGGGCTGCACCTTTCTGGTTGTCCGCTACTTCACCGTTAAAGTTGGTGGAATGGAGACTGGTAGCAAGGGAGAGTCTTTCTTCTATACCCCCTGGGTATCTGATGAATATTCTGGCCCCACCTTTCTTCATTTCCTGTTCATCTGAACCATCTTTGTAGACATGAGTCCTCTTGTCTTGAGGGTAGCTGTTCTGGATATAGTTCATGGTGTAGGACTTCAACTCAGTGCTGCTCCGGAAATCCTTTTTGCCATCTACATTAATATATATTGGGGTATGCTGGCTACAGTCCATACAGGGTTCTCAATGTACTAAAAGATTTCATGGTCCAAGATGTCTTGATGCCATTGTTCAGTGATCACCTGATGGAATAAAATTTCCCCTTTTGAGTCTACCTTTAGTTATCTGACACAGCCTGTATTTCTTGGGGTGAACTGGAAGCATTTTAGACTTACTGGTTTGGACCAACAGCTTTGTGTATCTGTGGCCCTCAAGAGCTTCCAGAAATAAACTTGGTATGGGAAGCTAGTGTATTGCAAGGCATACATGAACCCACAGTTGTCACATGGCGCACATATAGAGTCACCAATCCACGTAACATGTTTAATGTGGGAGAGAAAAAAACCCCACAAGGACATGAGCAGTACACAATTTAAAGCAGATATTGACCAGGTAAGATTTAATCCCAGATTCCTGAAACTGTGAGGCAGCGTATTGAATAACTTTCAAAGTGCCACCCAGAACATAGTGAGTTTAAGGAAAAACGATTGTCCACCTATAGACAGCATAAATTATGGAAGGAAAAAAGTAGAAACATACATATACAAATAAATCCCACCATAAAACTCAGTGTGTTGTATATTTCAGTTATGGCAGTCTGAAAGTAGATATTATACACCTGCTTATTAAAAAAATGACCCAGAAGTAAAAAAAAAAAAAAATACAGGTAAAAGTTGGTTTAAAACAAAGTGCATAATTTTAATATAGTAACTGTGGAAAATGTAGGTTTCACTTCATTAACACTTTTGGGTGAATCCTATAGATTTTGGTCTGCTGATCTCAAAAATCACCTTTACATTTTCCTATGACATACTGTCTATTGCAATCACCTATTTTTATGATTCCTTGTCATATTTTAAGTCTGCTAATCTATAAAACCCGCTTGCATTACGTTGATAACAGTTTGGATGCACTGTATATAGAAGCAAATATTCCACACGCATAGCATATTGTGTGTATTTAGCATTTAGTTGTTCTGAGTACAATTTGTAGCAGTAGAAATGTCTCGCCTTTGTCGCAACTGCTGCAATAAATTTTGTTACATTTGTGACGTGTCTACACCGAAATCTCAAAGTCTGACACAGCTTGACTGCATTTAAGAAACCATGTTAACTCTACTTCAGTTGTAATATTGGTGATCAAGACAAATTGTGTGCTTCTACTATTTGTCATACAACATGCACTATCAGTCTGAGAGTTTGATTCAGAGGAACTTGGAAGTCAATACCATTCACAATCCTGATAATATAACAAGAACAGAGGGATCACATGTCTGATCTATGTTTCTGGCTACTCTACTAAAAATAAGAAATCTAATGAATACCCCAATCCACTTTCAGCCATGAGACCAGTGCTGTATAACGACAGTTTTCCAATATTAAAGCCACCAGAAACATGGACCATAGATGAGGCAGATAAAGATACCACAATGTTCATGGAAAATGAGTGATGCAGCTTTTGAACCATTTCATGTCTGGTGAGAATCCTCTGATAACACAGTCTGAATTAAATGAACATTTCAGAGATTAAGGAAGGTGAAGGATTTTGATATTTTAAACAGATATGTCTACAAATAACTGATGCCAAGATGGAAGGCATTTTTGTTGGTCCACAATTCAGACACATCATTAGTAATCAACAGTTTGAAGATCTGCTAGTGTTGCTGGAGGAAACCACATGGAAAGGATTTAAGGATGTTAATGAGAACTTTGTTGTAACACTGTGTTTAGCTTATCTGAATGTATTTTTCTTAGATAATCTTAGTTTTGAGTTTAGACTACAGATTTCAACTCTATTAACATATTATTTATGTTGTGACTTGACTGATTCTCTTGCTTTACCAACTGACCCATACAAGAACCCCAGAAAGACCAGCAAAGAAGTAAAAGCAACAGGTCAACGAAAGACAAATCTTTATTTAACATGCTGTTGTCACTTTCCTTGGGTTCTATGTAGCCTTTCTGACCAGAACTAGAGGGTCGTTGTAGCTTATATTACATTCCAACATGTATTAAAGGAACTGTAGTTCATCATTTGATTATTTCAGGATGTTTACTGTACGTCACACTGACTTTCCCAAAAAGAATTAGATTATCATTGTTTGTTAGTGTTTTTTCTCGATTAAAATAACATGATGTTATTTTAGTGTTTAAACAAATACTCCATCCAAACATTGTATTTTTTTTTATGTTATGTACCCCATGTAGTTTGTAGTGATGGCTGAGAAAAACATTTTAATCTCTTGTCTTCATGCAGGATGAAGAGAAAAAGTTTATGATATTGTAGAAGCCAATAGTAACCAATACTGTGAATAATGTAAAAAATGTCCATGAGAGAAAAATCTCACATTACTTGTGTCACATAATCTAAATGTCAGTTATCGTGTCGTGTGGACAAAGCATGCCAATAGACATGCTTTTTTAGCTAAAATATTGTTAAATATTTACTTTTACAATATTCTGCACACATCATAAACCATAAACTAAATTTGTGGGAGTCACTTTTTGAATTGAAGAACCCCATCTCCCTCTCATTTGTTGGTCAATAGGCCTTTTTTCAGTTCAAAAAGTCAATCCCATCAGGCTTTAGTGTTTATGATATGCATGGAATGCTCAATATTTTAGCAAAAAAGCATGTGTTTTGCACATTTTGAACATATGACTGGATAACTGATGTGTGAATTACACAACAAAAGCAACATATAGATTTTTTTTTCTTTCCATGGACGTTTTTTAAATTGTTTGTTGTTGTACAGCATTGGTCACTGTTGGTTGCTATTATGTCATAAACGTTTTTCTCTCCATTCTGCATGAAAATATGAGATTAACAAGTTTTCTTGGCCACTACTGCAAAGTACATGGAAGAGGATAACATAAAAAAATAAAATGAATTATTGGCTGGAATCTTTCTCTAACGCCACCCTGTCCAGCGATTGTTTCTGCCTTGCTTGCTGGGATAGGCTTCAACTTCCATGACCCTTCCATGGATAAGCAGGTTGCAAAAATGAATGGATGGATGGTTGTGCAAATCCACAAATTCCTTACCAAAGTCAGCTTTATTTTTGTCAGTTATGTTAATGCAATGGAGTGGATTACTCTCGTGATGGCACTTTCTAATATTGTTCTCTCTCCTGTTTCTTTCACAATTCCAACTACTTAATCAGCCAAATAATGGTAAGTGCACATGAATGTGAATTAATAGTTCATATTTTGTACACACTAGCCTTTGCATCACTATGTATGGTTTCATGTACTTAGCAAATTACTTTTTAAGCTGACAGTACTTTTTACCTTATTAGTGCAACATTGATTTTATATACTATGTTAACATATTCATTTTTAATTTTATTGATTATGAATCACAATGACGGAGACACAGTTCAGTCAGATATACAACCATTACAATATTTAGAAAGTACATATTCTATATTAGATCAGCCTTAACCAATCCCTAGTCAATTCAGAGAGCTATGTACACAGAGAGGCCAATATCAATTACTCTAGCTCTTCATATATAATGAGAGATCAAAAAGTTAAACTTATTCCCCGGTCATTTATTTTATCACAACATTATTAAATTCTTGTTGGATTCTGTAAAAAAACTTTGGACAATCCATATAAAGAAAATGTGTTTTTTTTTTCAAATTAAAATAATAGTTTTTCCATACTGTAATATGGAGGGGGTTTACAAACTGTACCAACTAAGTAAGATATCACAATAGTATCCTGTTAAGATGTACAACTAGCAGTTTTTAAAAAGCAGAAGGACCAGAAGAAAAAATGTCATAAAAACAAATCTAATGTCCTAACTGGGAGCCTAAATGTGCTTTTGTCAGGGCCAAAGCATGCATCAAGAATTGTTGTCAACGATTCAGAGTTTAAAGGTCATAAACCAGGAAAAATGTTAATGTAAATTGCTTACGAAAGGTTGAGTCTGTCTACAATTTCAAATGACAAAGTGATGCCAGTGCTGACCTTTGAACGTGTCGTTTCAATGACATCAGATGCTGTGATCTCAGAGACCAGGCCCCTCAGCAGCGTTGAACTGTATCTTAACCACAAGAATCACAAAATTGTGGTGCCTGAAAACAAAACAAACTGGTTCTGCAAACAATACAATTTAATTTTTACCACTTAAAAGTTTTTGAACTCAAAAATTTTTATTCCGGATGCATGAAACTCCAAATGGGTATAAGTGATACAGACAAAGCATGACAAAAGCTTGGTAAAAAATTAGTAATGAAATCATTTAATCACAAATTGATTTTTATGGCTTAATGTTGTCCTAGCTGATGTTACTATTAGAGGGTTAGAAGTAAATCATAAATTCAGAACCTTATGACAAATAAGCAAACTGTTTTTTCCCAATATGGTTCGAGTATGAAACTCAGATGTAACCAAAACATGTGCTAAAGTGATGTAGGTGCTTGATGACATCATTCACAATTTTGGCCTTATCTTTGAGTTATTTTGTCTAATATTAGCAGACTGAATGATGCAGTACAGGTTGATGAAGGCTCATTCAATTTCACTGATGAAGACTCATTCATTATTTGAAATTCTAATTGAAAGATTGTGCTTTCAGCATTGCATTTGATCACCTAGTGATGTGCTCTTTCAAATTAATAGGTAGATTATGGCAATAATACCTATATTTTCATCATTACTAGATAGTACAGTTTCATCTGTTGATATTAATAAGAGATTAGGAGAGTTGAGCTATTTTATTTTAACAGAGTTTCTAACTGTTTCATTGTAGGGTACTGAGGTAGGTCAGGCAGATCCTGGGTTAGTGGGTTAGTGTTCATGTGGGCTGCTGATTCATACTGTCATTTTCTTTTCTGTCAATAATGAGTGTTGGTGTGGGTGAGGATTCCCTGCAAGTGGCACTCAGTGCTGCTGGAATAGGCACTGCCTGAACTAGATGAGCAGAGTAACTAGTTCTTTTCAAGTCATCTGATTTTGAAAACCTAAATAAAAGCTCTTATATTGGTGCTACTTCATCAGTAAGAAAATGTGTCCAAATGTACATGAACAGTTTCCAAATGCATGTGAAGTGTTGGGGCTTTCCAGAAAAGTCACATAATGCAATGCACACTTTTCACAACCAAATACTATCTTTATATTGATTATTCAGCCACTTGATTATGTCTATAATGTGCATGTATGTAAATATAGGTCTGCTGTTATGGTGAGACGCTATATTAGTTGGGGCCTCTCCTCAATATAAAAGCTACATAATAAACAAAACAAGTACCTTCTCTGTATATGTCTTTAACAAATTGAAATGCTGAGCCGGCCTGTGAAGTTAATAAAGTGTGTCAGTTTATTGATCATTCTTTCCTTGGTGAGGATGCTGCTAAGATCAGTGGATTCCTTAGTAAATAATTACTGGGAAGCTTCCCTAACAAGCTATCTTCTTTGTGACAGGCCCTAAATGGCAATGGTTTAATCTGAATTTGTTGTTGGTTTCTTTGCTTTCAAGAAAAAAAGGTCCTGTCTGGCAGTGAAAACATGGCAATAAAACCTATTGTAGCTTTGTACTTTTCAGAAAATTTTGTATTTTTGTGCATGCTGCAAGGGAATTAGACTTAAATTAATAAGCAAATGCCAGACAACGTGTTTCTGATAAACATTTAAGGTAATGCATAACAATATACAATTTATCCTTTCATTTCATGAAAAATGACAGTATGTAAAAATGACTTTCACTCAACTCACATCTGTGGCTAAACATAAAATGACCCAGAAAACAAATTGTTTTAAATTGTTTTAATCATATTACAGATGTATTCAGTATAACACGCCACTTTTCTTTAAAATCTGATTTTTTTGTACACTGGCCTAGTTTATTTTTTGATTTTCTTTATGGTATATAGTGAAGCTATATATTTCACGCAGCATAATGTAATGTTCTCAAACAAAACACACATAATCCATTTTAGCTTCTTGGGATTGCTCCTGGGGTGTGCCAGTCCTATGAAGTTAGATTACTGCCAAAGGTCCATGTACCACACATTTGTACGCACGTGTTATGTTTTGAACATCAGCAATAATATTTACAAGCACACAGAGCATGTTTTGTGCATGAGCAATGCATTGTGCAAGTTTATATTTTGTAAGTTCTCGTAGGACAGTTTGAGTGCAAGTGATGGATTCTGCAAGTATTTTGTAGTCACAATTTTTGGCTGGGTTCTTGTGCAGCATTACTGCCAAACGTTGGTTAGTGAGCACAACACATTCTATAAGCGCAAGTCACGTTCTGAGTGTGCACACGAGCAACACATTTTGAAAGCGAACATAGCACTTTCAGTGTGTGTGACATGTTTTGCAAGACTATGTAGCAGCATTTTGAGCCTTCACAACATGTATTTCAGAGTTTTCTCCTCTGTTCTTGTGCAGCGTTAGCACCTAAATAATCTGAGCATGTAAACCCGGAGGCAAAAGTGAGGCTTCATTCTTCTAGCCAGTAAGAATTGTCATTACTAACCAGCAAATCGTCAGGCACACCTCCTTCCCCACCTCCAAATGGGAATGCACATAATTTACCCAATGGCAATCTCAGAACTTTGGATAATGATGATGTTATTTTTACCAAGATATTAGCAGCTTGCTGCCGGTGTTGCACAACAAGCAACAGACAATGCACAAGGGGCCTCCCTTGGACTGAGCAAACCCAGCTCAAAGATCTGGGGCCTCATGTATAAACAGTGCGTACACACAAAAATGTTGTGTATGCCCGTTTCCATGCTCACGTCGCAATGTATAAAAACTAAACTTGGTGTAAAGCCACACACATTTTCATGTTAGGTCACACCCTTGCGTATGCAAGTTCTCCACTCAGTTTTGCACCCAGCGTCAAAGCAGTGCTACTGTTCCTGTGTGGTTTCCCTTTCTTTTTTAGATCTACATCCCTGACGCAGCTTTATTATATACTCTGAAATTAACTGCATATTGTTTATTAGTTTAAGGCGTCTGATTGTAATTAACCTGTAACAATATAATGGTCCACGGAATGGCCAAACTATTTCAACAATGCTTTAGCGTTGTTACACTCACTGCACCTTCTTCTTCTTCTTTCAGCTGCTCCCGTTAGGGATTGCCACAGCGGATAATCTTTTTCCATATTACTCTTACTGCACCACTTGGAGTATTTATATCACTGTATCTGAGTGTGGAATCACAGCTCTACAGCAGCTGATCAGAAAGAGAATTATCGTTAACAGCATGAAGCACATGCTGCCTCAGCCATGTGCACAGTCTATTGAACTGCTCTCATTCGACAAATGCTTCAAAGTCTTTCCTGTACTGACCTCGCAGTTCAGAAACAGTTTCATCCCAAGAACTATAAATGCAATCAATTAGTCCATCAAGTGCTCCTTGTAGAACTGTTTGTACTTATAAGTTTAAATGTGGAGACTGTTAGGAGTACCAAGTTCCTTGGTGTGCACATACAGTAACTGAGGAACTTACATGGACACATAACACCTCATCACTAATCAAGAAAGCCCAGCAGAGACTACACTTCACGAGGCGACTGAAGCGAGCAAATCTTCCCCCTTCCATCCTCACCATGTTCTACATCAGCACCATTGAGAGTGTTCTGACCAGCTGCATCACTGTCTGGTATGGCAACTGCAACATATCCGACCGCAAGCATTGTGCAGGACTACTTACACCCCTCACGTGGACTTTTCACACTTATGCCATCCAAGAGAAGATACTGCAGCATAAAAAGCCAGATCTGCCAGGCTGCAGAAGAGTTTTTATCCCCAAGCTGTTAGACTCCTTAACACCAGGCTGCCCCCTGGGGCCTTCCACACTACCTCAACCACCTCTTAAAACAGAACTTTTATACATGTAAGCCACTTTCCTGCAAAGACTAGTGGGCATGTAGAGAAGAACTGAAAATCTCATACTGACCTTTAAGTATTTTGACACTCTTATTATCCTTCTGCTGTGAAGCATTCTGACCTGTCATTGTATACACATGTCTTGAACAGCTATTATCATACACTGATAATTTCTGTATTATCTATATCTATTATTTATTATTTATTTATTACTAGCAAAATACCCGCGCTTCGCAGCGGAGAAGTAGTGTGTTAAAGAGGTTATGTAAACATATATATACATATACATATCTACATATACACATACTACATATACATATATATACATATATATATACATATACACATCCACATATATATATATATATATATATATATATATATATATATATATATATATATATATACACACACACATATCAACATATATATACACACATATACACACATACATACACACACATACACATATATACACATATATACATAGTGCGTTGTAACACGGGCTGTGATTGTTACATGGGAGGGAGACAACAAATCACAGCTTCCCGCTTTCTAATCGGGCCTGTGATTGGTGCTTTGACTGATGCCCAGATCCCACAGTATGTCCCCTTAGGAGAGGCGTTAGGCAAGTGTAATTGAATAGCGGTGCTGCAAGTTTAGCTTTACACCTGTTTTTAAGGCTTATTGACTGAAAGGGGCTTTCATGAAAAAAGTTAGGGCTTTGCTACAGGATACACCCTCCACAAGTTAAGGAAGTAAAAATAAAGGTATATATTTCTGTTTTATTTAAACCTTTTAAGTTTATATGCGGGCGGTATGGTGGCACAGTGAAAGGTGCCAGTTAGGAGACCCGGGTTTGCTTCCCTGTGTGGAGTTTGAATGTTCTCCCCGTGTCTGTCTGGGTTTCCTCCGGGTACTCCGGTTTCCTCCCACAGTCGAAAGACATGCAGGTTAGGTGCATTGGCGATTCTAAATTGTCCGTGGTGTGTTGGTGTGTGCGCCCTGCGGTGGGTTGGCACCTTGCCCGGGGTTTGTTTTCTGCCTTGTGCCCTGTGTTGGCAGGGATTGGCTCCTGTATTTAGGATATAGCGGGTTGGATAATGAATGGATGGACATTTGTATGCATAGCCCCATTTGCCCGTTTTCGTTTTTTTTCTTTCTTCAGTAATATTTCAGCAAACCTGGAGCTTGTCAGTTCAAATCCTGGTACTGACATCACTGTGTGACCCTGAAGAAGTCACTTCACCTGCCTGTGCTGCAAAAAACAAAAGTAATGTAACAAATTGTACCTCAGATGTTGCAAGTTGCTGGAATAAAGGCATAAGTCAAATAGATAAATATGTATTATACACATAGGAACTATTCATTTATTTTCAGTTAAGTCATCTGCAGCAAACCTTTATAAATGAGGGTTTCTCCCTTTTAGATAGTGCAAACTGTTTCTTCTTCATTGAGGTTTTCTCTTGGAGAGCTTTTTTCATTTCATTGAAAATTAAGCAGCAGCTGCCAAAATATGTAGCTTTCTTATTAATTTTTCAACATTGTGTAAAATAACTTTATAAAGTAACATAAAAGGTTTAAATACTGGTTATCCTTTTACACTAAAATATTACTAAAGAGATACAAAAAAAGTAAAATGCATATGTTGTTTTTCTTTAAGGAGATTAAATATTACTGAAGAAAGAAAAAAAAAAAAAACTAAAACAGCCAAATGGGGCTATGCATACGAACTTAAAAGGTTTAAATAACAGAAATATATACTTTTATTTTTTACTTCCTTAACTTGTGGAGGGTGTATCCTGTAGCAAATCCCTAACTTTTTTCATGAAGCCCGTTTCAGTCAGTAAGTCTTAAAAAGAGGTGTAAAGATATTGACAATAAGCAATGCAAACCCACCAAGACATGCAATCGTTTAAACCAAGGCGCGAGTCGAAAAACACCATCCCATAATATTAGTTAACGATTCACACATTTCTATATGTATTGTAAGCATACAATACAACTGATAATATGATGCGCTTATTTATCTGGTGTACCGACATTTTTCGCGCGTTTAACGGCTGAAATCTAACGTGGTTTGTGCCCCTTCAGAATGAAAACAGTTGTGCATTTACCTTTTTAATAAAAGGCGAGCTTTTAAGCCTGAGAAATCACCCCGTAAATACACACGTTTTAATTGCACATGTGTTAATATGTATGCTTAACAGTATTAAAAGACACTCAAACAATTAACGTCATTTATCTTCGTTCCCGTGTTTGACTCGTGCTGTAAATCTCTTCCTTGTTTTCAGTTCACGTGATTACGTAGGAGGCGTGATGACGCGATATGTGACTCCGCGTCCTCCATTAGAGTATATGGACAAAAAACAGGGTTCAGTTATGACCATTACACGTAGAATTTTCGAAATGAAACCTGCCTAACTTTTGTAAGTAATCTGTAAGGAATGAGCCTGCAAATTTCAGCCTTCTACCTACACGGGAAGTTGGAGAATTAGTGATGAGTGAGTGAGTGAGTGAGTGAGTCAGTCAGTCAGTCAGTCAGTCAGTGCTTTGCCTTTTATTACTATAGATATTACATATCTTACACATCAACATTGTTGCTGCTTCTTTGTCTTGTCTTTGCACAATGTCTTGTCTTGTTTGTGTTTTAAGTTTAAATTTAAATTTTAATTCTATTTTTAATTTATTATTTGCACGTCATGTTGTTACACTGTGGACCCTGAGCTTCGCAATTTCGTCTATCTGTATACTTGTATATGGTTGAGATGACAATAAAGTTCACTTTGACTTTGAATTACCTCACTGTAAACTTGTGATACAGTTATAATATTGCACAACCTGAGCCACTTTATAAAGCACGTATTTACATATGATGACAATATCATTTTTAAGATGAAATGCAGCAAAATATGTTTATTACATTATACAGATAAAATGTTAACATCATTTAAATAATCTATCCATCCATCCATTTTCCAACCCGCTGAATCCGAACACAGGGTCACGGGGGTCTGCTGGAGCCAATCCCAGCCAACACAGGGCACAAGGCAGGGAACCAATCCTGGGCAGGGTGCCAACCCACCGCAGGACACACACAAACACACCCACACACCAAGCACACACTAGGGCCAATTTAGAATCGCCAATCCACCTAACCTGCATGTCTTTGGACTGTGGGAGGAAACCGGAGCGCCCGGAGGAAACCCACGCAGACACGGGGAGAACATGCAAACTCCACGCAGGGAGGACCCGGGAAGCGAACCCGGGTCCCCAGGTCTCCCAACTGCGAGGCAGCAGCACTACCCACTGCGCCACCGTGCCGCCCACTAAATAATCTATATTGTTAATAATTAAACATGTGAGGACACGGTGTTGCAGCCCTAGCAAGGAGCTGGTGCCCCATTCAGGGATTGTTCCTGCCTTGCGCTGTATTCTTGCTAGGGTTGGTGCGACACTGGAAGGATAGATGGGTAGAATAATTAAACATGTACTACAAAGATATTTCAGTGTTCCTTAAAGGTTTTAAAGAATTGCTGTTCTAAGCTTACAGATGGCTTAACGTCTATTACAGAGCTGATTGTGTGGCGATTGGTTAATTGGAGAAAGAAAAGGAAGGACAGGAATTGGTGGTTAGTACATCTGAAAGAGACAGTACTGCTGCAATAAATTATTTCATCGAAGGTCGCGCATGGCGCGGTAAGCATCTTGCGGAAGGCAGGAACAATCTCTGGACAGGGCGCCACCTAGTCATTATCACTGCGCCACCGTGTTCCCATGTTTAATAACATGCTTTAACTCCTATCATCATGAAAATGATATCAAGTATACATCTCAGTATTTTAATTATTCACAGAGCTGTAATATCACAAATGTAATGGATTTTGTGTCCTGTTGGAGGAAGAGAAAGCCCGTTTAAGCGGCAAGTAGTGATTCACACACAGAGCACATAGAAGAACACATACAAAACAAAGCATTTAATGTGCTACTTTAGTTATGATGGTATTTGAGAAACTAGTAAATTAAATGATTTAAAGATGAAGTTTATGATGTTCTACTTTAATGAGAAAATAAACTGCGTGATTAAAGTGGAAATTTCAAGATTAAAGTTGACATTTCGAGCTTTTTTCCCATTGTGTCCCTATTTTTTTTTCTTTTCTCTGTACCCTAATAAGCTTTCATATGACACTCAGACGGTGGGCTACGACTCGCCTTTTCATGGCGACTTTGATATCTGACAACTTCTTTTTTATTTCGGGCACTGTGCGACTTTGTGAATTTGAGCTTTCGAGTTTCTCTGACACTCTATGTCACTCAATCAACTTCCTTTTGTTGTTTATACTACTGTTTAAACCAACAAATAGTAAATTTTTCCTTGCCTCCACTTGGTGTTCGCTGAAATTGTTCTATTTTCCCCCGTGCTTTTGACATTGCCTTTTCACAGAACACTGAGCTTAATGGCTATTTATATTAATTTGCTAATTGAAAGAGACGTAATTCTGGGAGGAGTTGGGGAGTGTCGGCAGGTGCGTGCATGTGTGTTACTTTTCACGCAGACTGGGATTTATGTAGCGGAAGAACTTGGAAGTTGGCAAACGCACAGATGTATGCATCTGGTTTTTTTTTGTGCGTACACACTTTTCCGCTTTTGTTCATATGCCATGTTTTAGTGTGAATTCTACGCACGGTGTTATGCATGAAGACTGGGCTTTATGGATGATGTGGTCTTAATAGCCAAAATCATAATCGGCTCTACAAGACACAACCACAAGGCTCGAGCAAGAAGCAGGAAAGATTGGGCTTCAAATCAGCAATTAGAAAACAAAGGTCAAGGGGATGAATCGAACTAGAAAGCTACACATCAAAGAGGGAGGTATGATAGTCAACAACACTTTCTTATCTGGGATGCACCATAGTGGGAAATGGTGGTGCAGATGAAGATGTGCTCCTATGGGTCGGTCAAGTAGCAGCAATATTCCAACGCATACACCAAATCTGGTTGGCAACATCAATTGATCAAGCAGTGGAAGTGTCACTGCACCACAGTATTGTGGTGCCAGCTGCCATTTTTGTCTACAAAATATAGAAGGCAACGAAGAGCACAGCCTGACATCTCAATGTGTTTCAGCAAAGGTGCCTACGGTGGATCCTCAACATCACATATCAAAACCACATCACCTAAAATTGAAGTGCAACAAATGTGTGACCTATACAAATTGGAGGACACAGACACCCTTCACCAAATGTGCTTAACTGGCCATGTGCTAAAACTACTCGATCACAGGATCTGAAAAATGGTGATGAACTGGAAGTCCAATTGATTGAGAAGTGGAGACAAGGTCGCCCATTCAAGAAATGGCATTGACGTACTGTGAAGACTTCAAAGCAGTCAATCTCAAATGGGACAAAGCTGCTATAGTTGCAGCTGATGGATCCCATAGGTGACAGCTTGCTGCCGATTACATTGAATGGCATGGGATGGACTAAGTGCCAAGTAAGTGCTGATGTTGCATCCAGGCATATAGATATTATGGTCTACCAGATGTTGCCAAGTGAGTCTCAGCCTCACCAAGTCACATTGCAAGATGGAGGACAATTCAAAATGTAATACATTTTTTGAAGGGATGTAGGTAGTGCTTACAGTATCTCTGCAGCGAGCCAAGAAGCAGAGATGGAATGAGTGCTTGTTCTATATTCAAGAGTGTAATGTGTTTGTTGTATTTTATTTTTGGGCATAATAAAGGATGTGCATAAATTGTGAAACAAACAAATCTTTTCTCTTTACAACAGTTGAATTCTTTTGTATTCGTTTTAAACCACAACATACTGGTTATAGGTTTGTATTTTGAATGGAATGTTTTACTGTACATCAGCACACTTGTTAGACTGACTTGCAAGTCTTAATTTCTCCTGATCCTTCAGTCATTAAAAAAAAATTTGTCTCATTCCCTTTTGCAGTTGTAGAAAAGCCTTGTGCCTTGAGGTTGGCTGGTTAGCAATAACTACTCCCATTGGCCTCTGAGCTTACATGCTCAGATTATATCGACAGTAATGCTGTGCAAGAACTTTGGTGAAATCCACTTGAGAAGAAAAGTTTGCAACATGTCTCACATGTGTTTAAAAATATAACTTAGCTTACAGAATGTGTCATGCTTACTCACTGATATTTGTCAGAAGTGTAATGCAAGAATGCTACCAAAAATCATGTGACTAAAAATATCCTGGAAGACTGTATCACTTGCACTGAAAATGTACAAAATGTACTGCTCATGTTCAAAATGTGCTGTGCATGGTTGCAGAATGCTTTGTGCACTGACAAAATCGAGTGCACGCTTACAATATGTGGGGCACTCAGACATGGACTTTGATAGTAATCTAACTTCATGCAGTCCATTCCATGAACCGTGCAAAGATGTGCACCTACACTCACACAGGGCCAATATGGAATCTGCAATTAACCTAACATTATATGCGTTTGGGGGATATGGGAGTACATAGGAAAATCCACTTCAAGCTTGTATAGCTTCAGCCACTAACATTTACATTAGACCTCAGAAATGACAGAAATAGCACAGAAAGTCACAATGTCAACAGCACTTACCAGAAGCATTGAGCCACCTTTGCAGACGCCAGTGTCATAGTAATTTGCACATCTCTGGCCATCTGGAGTCAACTCATACACATCAGTCACATTTTGTTTCTTGCTGCGACATAGAGAAGGTTTTGATGGTAATGTGTGGGGCTTTACACTGCTGATTAGTATTGTGCTGTTTAAACTTTATATTTCCTAATGCTACTGTGTTGTGTCCGACACATACAATGCATTATAAGCTACCTGTTACATATTTTTGTTTAATAATGTGAACTATATGATTAAAAAATATTCCATGCCCTGATTTATTTATTTATTTATTTTTACTAAGAAGTTGGACACTGTAAGACAGTTATAATTTATTTACCGATGAGTGGTGTATAATTAGTGTGAACGATGCCTAAGGTTGTTTCTACAGCACACGCCTACAATAACATGTAATAAGATGATGAATATGCTATACTGTGCTATTAGCACACCCTCTTTAAACATCTCCACTCACCTCTATGTTCAAAAATGTGCATGATAGGATATTTGGTGATCCAAAACTGGCTTCATAGAAGTGAGCATCCTGAAATGAGCTGACATACTGTTGGCACTGGCCCTGCCCTGTGATTATGAACTAGATTTAGAAGGTGTATTAATGGTGACAGGGTTTTAGGGGTCTGAGTCCAAAGATTTTATGGTGCTTTTAAGGTTAAAATCCACTTGCTTCAATGTTTTTGGATTTGATTTTTTGCTTTTCAGGTAACTAGCAGGAGCTGATATGTAGGCTGGTTTTAATTGCTGACTTTTCACTGACAGAAGTATCACTCCATATCCAGAAAATATAGCAGAATTTAAATAATATTTCTAATCTATCATAGTTATAAAATTGTTGAACCTTTTTTGTGTTTATCGTGTATCAACTTGGTAATAATTATCTTCTTTAAAACCTCAATGGTAATTGATTTTCTGTCTCATTATAAATGTCACTGTTAACTTTCTTAAAATAGTTGGTCAGGATCTTAAGGGATCCTTCATGCTTTAATTCCATTCTTTCACATTCTTTACCTTAGACTTTTACATCCCTCTCTGTTTCAGCCATAATTTTTCAACAACACCCATGTTTGCTTTTGACTGTACCCTTAAATATTTTAGTTCTTTAATGTAATTTTGTGATGCTTTACTGGGTTATGTGGTCCCTTACAGAGCCATTGCTTAACCGAGTACCATTTCATTCTGGGAAGGGTTCTTTGCATAAGAAGTTGGTTCTTCGTGCTTTGAAAAACTTCTAACATGTAGAAAAAAAAACTTTTAATGTATAGTAGGCTACCTAGCAGGGCACTAACAGACTAAGAAAACCTGGACTTAGCCAGTGTTAATGCATGCAGTAAGAGTCCTTTTAAAAACACGACTTGTTGGTTTTTCACAAATCTGGTTAATTATTATATGGAGTCTGTTAAGGATCTAAATAAATAAATGTTCTTTCTGGAACCTTCATGTGGATGGGTCTTTTGGGAAACAAAAATGGTTACTTTATGGAAGTACTGTGAAGAAGTGCTCCTTTAATTTTAAGAGTGTAGAGTGACAAATAAGGAAGGCTATGAAGTAGTAACCAGTATGCGTGTGTGTGTATATGTGTGCGCGGGTGTGTGTGTGTGTGCGTGCACGGGTGTGTGTGTGTCTGTGTCTGTGTGCGCATACTACTTGGCGATTTGATTGACTTTGTTTTTTGCATTTTCTTAAACTGTAGTTTTGCATTAAAAAGGCTCACAGATAACTAGTTTTTACTTATTTTTTTATATTTTCTTAATCTGTATTCCTTAATCTTCTTAGCCATGCATACTAGCTTTAGCAGCAGGATAAGATGCATTTATTTTATTATTGGTATATTTGCTTTTAAATAACTACCTTGATTGTAATAAAATCCTGTTCATATTTTAAATATTAGATGTAAAGATGCAACTATCTCGAAAGATTACGGATGGATTGTGCTCTACTCCTAAATGTCTACTTTTTTTGAAGTGAAACAGGGCAGATTTTCATTAGAACAATTTATGAAAGGTAGTGTTCTGTGGAATTTAAATTTGTTGTCATATATGAAAGCTATTTCCTGAAGTGATTCATGCTGCCTCTTTTATTTGCATTTTATTTATTTATTTATTTTGTGTGAATACCAGCCGTCATATTTTTTATAATTTCACTTTTTGGTCAGGCTGATTTTATGGTGATTACCAGTCTTCAACAAACATAGATGGCAGACTGCAGCAAGTAATGAATTTTGTGACAAAAGCTTAATGTTTAATACATTTGATTACTCTGAAAAGATAAATAAAATAAAAAGTCAGTAATCATGCATTTTTTGTTCTCTGTTGATGTTCAGGTTGTGCAGCGTTTCCTTCAAACACAATATCAGAAGTGCAAAAACCCTCTGGATTTTTGCATTTGATTTAACCAATTAGTTAGAAAATCTTCACATACAATTTCTGTGTTTCAGTAGTAAAAGTACTATAAACACAGTGTAATCCTTTTGGATGCTTGATTGCCTAAAATGCAAAGCAATTAGAATATCCAGCTCTGTGAAAATAGTTAAGACCTGCTTTATGAATTGAATTAACTGTCAGAGATAAGAACAACATCTGACAAGAAGAGTTTAACTTAAAGTTATATATGTCATGCATGTACACCAGGAGGTGCCTTCCAGGCTTTCCTAAGGTATGTGGTGCCACCCCAGAACGAGAGAGTGTGCTGTTGCTAATGGTCTCCTTTTTCCCCTCACAAATCCCTCCTTGAGGGCAACAGTGCCTGAGAAACCACATCTCCTCTCGTCCAGGTGATATGAAGGGAGATGCCCCCTAAAAGTGACTTTGCCTTTTGGACCCAAATGTCTGACAACCAGGAACTCCTACAAAGCTTGAGATATTTAATAATGCCACCAGAGGGCGACAATAGGCTGCTGCCTATTTTATTTGAACGCACCATCATGCACCTGTTAAGTTTGCCTTTATTTTAGTTGCAAATTAAATGGGGTTTGCCCAATTGGCAATCCAACTATTTTGGGGCTCACTTTGCCTTCTCACTCTTCCCACTACAATATAGGTTGGGAACATGTATAAAACCAGGGCCAGTGATAAGGCACGGCTAATGCAGAACTATTTGAGGTACCTGTTTAATATTAATATAAAGATGAAAAAAAGCACTCAATGGCACTACAACAAACTGCTGGCTTGGTGCCTTCTAAGCCTCTTTGATGGCATTCTTCAAAGACGACATTTGGTGTTGCCCCTGCTAGTCACACTGTCTGGTCTAAATGAGATGCCATCTTCTGGGAACATCTTCCTTTTATACTGTATGGACTGGAAGGGGAGGGGCTTCTGTGGCTCTGTTGCCCTGATGGGGTGATTTCAGACAGGACTGTTAGTCTCATCCCAGGGTGGTACAACATACCTCAGGTGTGCCTGGAAGGCAATCCTCCAGCACACATGATTGACACAATATATATTCCAATTTCTAGAGCAACGGCACCTCTTAGAATACCAGTGAATACTGGTATGCTTAACTTGTGGCACTCAAAAGTTTCACAGACCCTCCACTTTTCAATCCACTGTTATTGCTTCATGGTGCTTGATATTCCATGGGGGCCCAACATAGAGTACCAGTACCTTTTCTTAGCATTACAGTCGTGTTGCTCCCCCCACTTGAATGCTAATGCATCACCATTAACAGAGTACTACCAGTAATTTGATTCCATTTCAAGCACTGACATAATCAATCGCAAATATAATAGTATATTTTTGTCACAAACTGTTAACAGAAATATCTCGTGTGAGAACATAAAAGGCTGCCCCAGTCATTTAACTGTCAAGGAGTAACAACATTTTACTGTTTATGAACAGATCAGAACAGTGACAAACCATTAGTTCCCTCCCTATTTGGTGTGCCATGCTGTATCTGACAGATTTCTTCATTTATCCTTATGAATATGCATTATGAGATCCTAGTCTGTGTCATATTGTTTTGGCCAGGGTGCCACATTTCATAATTTCTCTTTTCATTTTATATATACTTTTGTGTAATAGGTCTGATAACACTTATGTTTCTTTGTTGGTGTCGCAAGTTGGCACCAGGCAATCATTCAACATCATGGGAAGGGCTGAACTAGAAATTTTCTCTTGTATGTAATTTATCAACAATGAATGCTTTTATTTTTTTCCCTTTATTGCTTAAGTCAACAATATCTGAAAATGCAATTTACCAGAAATGCTCTGCCTGGACGAGGCATGGTTCCCTTGTGGCATTTCTCTGCGAGACAGGTTTGTTCTCTGCCCACTGGAGACTGAAATTGTGCTTTATTTAATTTTTCAGTGGTGGCACCATTGCTGTCAGAGACCTCATTTTGAGTGTAACCAGTACTTTGTAAATCTGTCTAATTTTCTTTGGGAGGCAGTAATCATCTAAAGTTTTGTTTTTTTTATTTTAAGTTTCAAATATTACTAGCATTCCACCTGAAATGTGTATTTGGATCCTTTTAAGCATGCTAGTTTGCATGTTTTTGGCAATTCTAAATTCATATATAATGTGAAATAAAACAAATGTGATTTATTTAGCTTTTCAGCAGGAGAGGAAGGTCACCATTGTTTCAGATTGGGGATCTTAGATTACTCAGTGGAATTTTGCTCTCAGCTGTTTGTAAAAGCTAATAATAACCATTCATTTTCTGCAGAAATCTTCTGAGATACGATGAAGGAAGGTGAATTGGTCTGTGTTCTAAACAAATGGAAACAGGCTGTTGTTTTTTCAGTTGTGTAGACAATGTCGCATCTACTGAGATGTCTTAGTCTCTGGGGCTCTGTTTTCAAAATGTATTATGCAGCTCAGTTCACAGATCATAGTTACAGAATGTACTGTATCACAATAAATAACAGAAAGCAATTTTCTTTCTTTTTGTGTTTGCATAATCTAGTATTAAATATCCACTGCAGGCGCAGATGCTCGTGTTTGTGCCAGATACTTGGAGAAGTGGCTGCTGTGTATCTCATTAAATAGGCAGCAGAGCTGGCAGTCGGGTGCCATCATGGCTTTTAGTGGCTTTTCTATCTGGATCACTAGTGAATAAGGATGACTTCATTTCTTTGTCAAAAATCAAAAGTTGTAACTACATTCTGTAATCAGAACAAGTTAGCTTGTCGCATTGCTTTACCTGCTGAGCTACACTGCCGATGAAATTGAGTAATATATGATTGCATGGAGGCTGTGTTCTAATTCACTGTTATTTTACATTGCTAACTTGTTTCATTTCACACAGTGAAGCACACATTACAGCAGCTGCTATGCTGTTGGGTATGGCATTGTAGAATGACAATATGACCATATGTCTTGGATACTTCAATCCATATTGCCATTCTCTGATTCACTACTTTTATGTAAACTGCTAAGCTGCCAGTTTTTTTCAGTTGAACACATTTTACAACTGGTGCACAACAATTAATTGACTCTTCCAAAAACAGCAAGTGTTTGTAATGAATTAAGAATGCAACGTCTACCATAAATAAGAGGTATAAACTACAAATCAGGTGTTTTGTTATGTTTTTGTGCATATGGTCTGTTTAAGCAGTGTTTTAATTTAATTTAATTTTTTTTTAAATGTGGGATTATGGTAGAATATTCCTCTTAAATTATACACTTAGTTAATCAGTGCATCTCGTAGTTTAGGCAGTATGATGGACATAGTGATGCATCATGGATAGGGAGTTCAATTTCTAATCCCAATTACTTTAACTGTAGAGTCGGCACTTAACATCACTAGAGAAAGTTCTGAGAAGAGCAACTAGACCAGTGTTTCTTAAACTTTTCTCTCACAACTCAATCTTGCCTTGATTTGTGTCGTTGAGACCAGGCCCATGTCAACCATCAGATTGGGAGAATCACAGCAGCAAGTCATCACATAGGTTCCCTTTAGAGAATCACCTCCAACAGTCATCCTGGGTGGTCACCTTTAGATAATCACCGCTGACAGTCATCCCCTTGGTTGGACCCCTTGGAGAATCCCCACACATAGTCATTGTGGAGCAGTGTTGACTACTTAAAATGCCTATGGCGAACCATTGTCATACTCTTCACAAACCGTATGCAACCCTGTTCTTTTTGAATACAGTGTTGAGAAACGAACCAAAACCTGTCAAATAAACAATAGACTGGTTCCAGGACTGCGAGTGAGATATGAACTATGAACAAAGACTGTAGGAGTTGAAACCTTTTCAGTTTAAGCAAACAAAGCAGAAGAAGAGGCATGACTAAAGTGTTCAGAGTTATGAAGAAAAGTTGAATGGAAGCTATTACCGCGTTTCTTCAAAAATAAGACCTACTCTGAAAATAAGCCCTAGCATGATTTTCGGGCTGCTCCGTAATATAAGCCCTACCCCAAAAATAAGCCCTAGTCAAGATCGTCAGCTAAAAAATAAGGCACCTAAGGCCAGGTTTATACTTCACGCGATGCAACACGTGTGCCCGAAACATCCATTAAATTCTGAGTACACCTTGCCACAATATTTCTGAAAAGGATGTTTAATGATTACATCCATCAGTTCGGGGATGCGCCCATTCCTGCAGCATCGGTGCAAGGCTGAAACAAAATCTCTCATCAGCTCAACGCAAGGTGAACACAAGCACACACACACACTGGTGTCATTGTAGCTACACCAAATCCCCAAACTTTCATGTCTTTGGATGGAAAACTGAGCACACTGTGGAAACCCACCAGGAAAACATGCAAACTCCAGGCAGGGATCACAAGGGACGTGACTCCCTGCGAGAAAGCAGAGCTACCGCACTGCCACCGTGCCACCCCCATATGTGTAACTATTGGCAGTATTCATTTTTTAAAGAAAGTTAACGATTTATCTGTAAAATGTAACATACATATTTTAATCCATTTCATCATGAAAGTGATATCAAGTATAAAGCTGAAATATCATAAATGTAATGTGTACTGTGTGGTGATGCTGCTTGCCGCTGCTGTCAATGCAGGAGGAAGCCCCAGAAATGCGTAGCGATTTAACAACTGGGTTGGTTTTAAGATGACGTTTACGACGGTCTGCTTTAATGACAAAGTAAACTATGAGATTAAAGAGGACATTTCGAGTTTAAAGCTGACATTTCCACTTTAATAAAAAAATAAACATTTCATTATGTTCTTATTTTCTTTTTCTCTGTGGCTCAAATACGCCGCCGTACGTTCTGATGGTATTGTAAAGGCGCAAAAAAAAAAAAGACGGCATAGAGGATGGTATGTGAGACTTTTAAAATGCATCATTACTTTGGGGAATATGCGACACTTGAATATCAAAGCACCATGAATGCATTTGTATGTCGGCATTTTGCTTCACCACATCGAACCATTCATCAAACATTGAAGCACTCACATCAATCCTGGAGGATCCTAAAAGCGTAGCAAGAAATTCAGGCTGAAATTCAGGGTTTGAATGTGGAGACTTATGACGAAATTCCAGAAGATGACATGACTGTATTTGGATAAATGAATGTTGTTGTACATGAATAAATATAAGACATCCCCTGAAAATAAGCCCTAGTGCATCTTTTGGAGCAAAAATTAATATAAGACCCTGTCTTATTTTTGGGGAAACACGGCGCTATATAAATGTAATGAATTATTATTATTATTATTATTACTTTAAAATACATTCTTCTATAGGAACAGATGGACAAAAATAGAAACTTGTTAAGGGTAGATTTCATCCAAAACATGAGAAGTTTTTTCTTCAGACAGAGAATAAGTTACCAGATAATGTGGTAAACAGAAGGACTTGAGTGACCTTAAGTGAATAGGATTGGTAAGTTTGTTGTACAATACAATACAATACAATACAATACAATACAATTTATTTTTATAAAGCCCAAAATAACACAAGAAGTGCCGCAATGGGATTTAACAGGCCCTGCCTTTTGACAGCCCCCCAGCCTTGAGTCTCTGAGAAGACAAGGAAAAACTCCTAAAAAAGACCTTTGTAAGGAAAAAAATGGAAGAAACCTTGGGGAAGGCTGTTCAAAGAGAGACCCATTTTCAGGTAGGTTGGGCGTGCAGTGGTTGTCAAAAAAGGGGCTCAATACAATACACAGAACAGAACACAAGTAATCCTCAATATAATACACTAGTGCAATAGAAATATTACAAGTACAGAGCAGAATTCAACAGTAGATGATATCACATGATTTGAATTTGTTCAGAGTCTTGGAGACCTTGGCCATCAAGCTGCCTCCTCCTATTGGCCATTCCACAGCTGAGTCAGTGGTGAGCCAGCCAATCCGATGAAAGAACCCCTCTACCCAATTATTCCTGCAAACTTCCATCAGAGATGACTTTACCTTAGGCAAGCAAAACAACTTGGCAGGTTGGCAGTGACATCAGGTGCCACATTTGAGTACCGAGAAGAGAAACAGAATAGGTGAGGCTTAGTAACAAAGTATAACTATCATGTTACTTACGTTTTAGTGCTAATGGCTAACAACAGAGAGTCTATTTAGTTAATCAGCAGCTCTAGTCAGGATATGCTAAACTGAAGTAGTGAGTCTTCAGCCGGGATTTGAAAGCTGAGACCAAAAGGGCATCTCTTATAGTAGTAGGCAGACCATTGTACAGAATGGCTTGTTCTCTTAAAATTCTTCTTATGTCTTTTTTATGTAGTATGATTGTCCTCTCTATTTTCCAAAGGTGTGCATGTCAGATTGAGTGGCTCCTCTGGAATGGGTGGGTGTCAGCAAGTGTACTGTGCCCTACTGTGTGATGAACCGGGCTCCATACAGTGTTGGGTCTTGCCTTGTGCAAGAGTGCCAGAATTGGCTTTAGCCCCCTTCACCTTAAAATTTTTACTTGAGCAAACAGATGAATAGATGTGTCTCTCATCTCATGATAGTTCTTCCATGTTTCTCTTAGAGTTGGAAAATTGTGAAAATGCATGTGTAATAAGATGGAACCTTAAAGCAGGGTGCTCAGTGTATGTATTGTAGAATTTAGAGATAGTTGTTGATTTGTTTTATATGACCAAACATTACTGTAGAAGAGAACCATTCAACAGGAATTTGCAACACTTGTTTTTTTATCATGAACCACATTTTACTTTAAGAAAATAAATGTCACTGCGTTCCTGGATTACCTGGATATTTAATTGAAACTGCCAAATAGAAAAAGCATGTTTATTAAAAAAAAATACAAATTTGATAAAATCTTGCAGGTCCTGCATTAAGCATGCCTGATTGCTTTTAGTGATAGCCCTGCACTGCTGACCTGTCTGCTGGAAATTGCATGACTTATTTTTCTTTTTGAATGATCACAGTGCTATTTTTCAAAATTTGAAGTACTAGACTGCAAGCCCTGTGTGTCATTAAATGTTTGCTTGATTGATAATACCAACAACATAGCCCACCAACATGTATTTATGCCTGTGTTGTAGAAAGGCTCTCTTTTATACAAAATAACATTTTTTTTTATACAACTCCCATTACATGCTGTATTTTTATCCATATACAACACTGGCAGTGTGCTTACGTCTTAATAATGAAAATTAAGTGTTAAAGAAGGCCTTTCAAGATTTTGATCAATAACACAGATGAAATGGCTCACATTTAGTATTACATTTTTTTAAATTCTTCTTTCTTTTATAGTGTAGTGACCCATGTAAATAAGAACTGATGGTTTCACAGCTGTCATGGCCTCTTCGTGTTCATTGCTCAGTTTTGTTTCATACAAATGGAGCTCAATCATTAGCTCTGCAAGTTTGGGTTACGGAGCACACCTCAAACACCTGAGCCACTTATCAAAGCCCTATAGCTTTCCTAAATCAGGTACTATACCTATCTGTCCAGTTCACTTGTCACCACCACCTTTAGTCTCCTCACTCATAATAAACTCTGGCCCGCACTTCTGCCCCCTGCCACTAGGAGGTGTGTCCTCTCTTACAATTAGAACCGTCCCCTCCCTGCCCTCCCATTTCCTCAGACAAAGGTCAAAAAGTGACTACCTGTACTGTATGTCACAATATTACGAAAATTTAGTTTTGTACTAGGTAAGTCCAATTTAATTTTATAACCTTTCAGAAGCTACAATCACAAGTAACCCTTTACACAATTCCATATATTTTCAAATATGGATTTTTATTAGCAATTAAATTTTATTTTTTGCATTTTTTAAATATGGCTTTTAACTATTTCAGTATTTACAATGACAAAACCTTCCCCTCTGTAAATATAACGTGACTCATTAAAAGTTCTTCTACCTTAATATTAGTTCCTATATATATCCAGATAATTTATTTATTTATATATATATATATATATATATATATATATATATATATATATATATATATATATAATATATATATTTTTTTTTTTACTTATTTATTGGCACGCTTGGGTCACAGAGTTGAACAGGAGACTGGAAAAGAGACCAGATTTCCAAGGTACAAAATCTTTATTGCTGTACTGGCAGGTACAGACTCAAGACTTTATTCAGAAGGGAACCTTCTTCATCAAGCAGGTTCAGTGACTCAGAAGCAGCAACTGGGGCAGATGTAGTCTGGGGGTGGGCCGTGAGGTTGGCCGGGGCTTAATCTTTTAGATGTTCTAAACCCTGCGCAAGAAGCACGTTATGTGGTAAGCCTGCAAACCGGCAGCTGATCCTGCAAATGGGACACATAAGAGTGTGTTTATTTCCCATTGAAATACTGTTTAGGAAAGAGTTTTGATGGGCAGCTGTGTTTCTTTGCCATAGGGTTTACTGTTTAATAACAAGGCAGCTCACAGTTAAGAGCGTAAGAGTACGAAGCTGGCGGTGTTATGTGGAAGGAAAAACAGAGCAGGGGAACTACTAAAATGCAAATGAGTTGTTGTTGCCGCTGTTATGGGCAGCTAATCGGTTGCAACACCAGTCACAATATATATATATACAGTTAGGTCCATAAATATTTGGACAGAGACAACTTTTTTCTAATTTTGGTTCTGTACATTACCACAATGAATTTTGAATGTAACAACTCAGATGCAGTTGAAGTGCAGACTTTCAGCTTTAATTCAGTGGGGTGAACAAAACGATTACACAATTCCTTCATTTCAGGGGCTCAAAAGTAATAGGACAATTGACTCAAAGGCTATTTCATGGGCAGGTGTGGGCAAGTCCGTCGTTATGTCATTATCAATTAAGCAGATAAAAGGACTGGAGTTGATTTGAGGTGTGGTGCTTGCATGTGGAAGATTTTGCTGTGAGCAGACAACATGCGGTCAAAGGATCTCTCCATGCAGGTGAAAGAAGCCATCCTTAAGCTGCGAAAACAGAAAAAACCCATCTGAGAAATTGCTACAATATTACGAGTGGCAAAATCTACAGTTTGGTACATCCTGAGAAAGAAAACAAGCACTGGTGAACTCAGCAACACAAAAAGACGCAGAATCATTTCCATGGTGAAGAGAAACCCCTTCACAACAGCCAACCAAGTGAACAACACTCTCCAGGGGGTAGGCATATCGATATCCAAGTCTACCATAAAGAGAAGACTGCATTGAAGTAAATAAAGAGGGTGCACTGCAAGGTGCAAGCTACTCATAAGCCTCAAGAATAGAAACGCAAGATTGGACTTTGCTAAAGAACATCTAAAAAAGTCAGCACAGTTCTGGAAAAACATTCTTTGGACAGATGAAACCAAGATCAACCTCTACCAGAATGATGGCAAGAAAAAAGTATGGAGAAGGCGTGGAACAGCTCATTATTCAAAGCATACCACATCGTCTGTAAAACACGGTGGAGGCAGTGTGATGGCTTGGGTGTGCATGGCTGCCAGTGGCACTGGGACACTAGTGTTTATTGATGATATGACACAGGACAGAAGCAGCCGAATGAATTCTGAGGTGTTCAGAGACATACTGGCTGCTCAAATCCAGCTAAATGCAGTTAAATTGATTGGGTGGCGTTTCATGATACAGATGGACAATGACCCAAAACATACAACCAAAGCAACCCAGGAGTTTATTAAAGCAAAGAAGTGGAAAATTCTTGAATGGCCAAGTCAGTCACCTGATCTTAACCTAATTGAGCATGCATTTCACTTGTTGAAGACTAAACTTCAGACAGAAAGGCCCACAAACAAACAGCAACTGAAAGCTGCTTCAGTAAAGGCCTGGCAGAGCATTAAAAAGGAGGAAACCCAGCATCTGGTGATGTCCATAAGTTCAAGACTTCAGGCTGTCATTGCCAGCAAAGGGTTTTCAACCAAGTATTAGAAATGAACATTTTATTTCCAGTTATTTAATTTGTCCAATTACTTTTGAGCCCCTGAAATGAAGGGATTATGTTAAAAAATGCTTTAGTTGCCTCACATTTTTATGCAATCGTTTTGTTCACCCCACTAAATTAAAGCTGAAAGTCTGCACTTCAACTGCATCTGAGTTGTTTCATTTAAAATTCATTGTGGTAATGTACAGAACCAAAATTAGAAAAAAAGTTGTCTCTGTCCAAATATTTATGGACCTAACTGTATATTGTAAATAAAGCAAAGGGACAAAGATATTGGGGAGTCCACCCCGTATAATGTAGTAACAGCCAAAAAGAAAATGAACTTCAACAAAGTAATCACAAAGGACTGAGTCAAACATCGACAGGCTAATAGAGTGTGAAGGCTTACGGTTTTATAGGTAAAGGACAGGAAGGGGTGGGATCTCGGGCGGAAGTGATATCTTTAGGAAGGCATGATGTAGCAGCGGAAGTGGGTGGAGTCTTAGCTGGGTTTTTCTTCTGGTGGTCTGTGGAAGAGGAAGAAAAGGCATTAGTACCGTTCCTCAACCCCTGGCTTTGCATCTTACTCCCAGTTAAGCCCTTAGACTGCCTCCCATGCACATGTGTGTAACAATATATATATATATATATATATATATATATATATATATATATATATATATATATATATATATATATATATGGCAATCTGATTGTATGGGTGGTTACCTACCAGGTAACGCTTGTGGTTGGTCAGCAAGTCAACTAACATCCGCCACGGTGCCCTCTTACAGTTGCGAGAAGCAGATCATAGAATGGTTGAAAATAGTTTTTACTGTCAAATAATGCAGAGTACGTGACACGTGTTTCGCCCTAATTCTGGGCTCATCAGGCGTACACACTCACTGTACCCCCCTCTCGGGGAATCGAACCTCGGACGTCAGTGCCAGAGGTGAAGCCTCTAACGTTGCGCCACGGCGTGTGGTTCGTTCATTTGACAGCATGTAGATTGGGTTAATTACATTCATGGCATTCGTAGTCTGTATCACAATCTGATTGTATGGGTGGTCGCCTCTAGCACTGACGACCGAGGTTCGATTCCCCGAGAGGGGGGGTGCAGTGAGTGTGTATGCCTGATGAGCCCAGAATTAGGGCAAAACACGTGTCACATACTCTTTGCATTATTTGACAGTAAAAACTATTTTCAACCATATATATATTGTGGAAAGCATACCCCCGGACACAGACAGACAGACACCAGATTGTCCAAAACACACTTCTTTATTTTCTTACAGCACCACAATGCCTTCCTCCACCAACTCTTTCTTCTTTCTCTTTCTCCTTTCTCTTTTTACCTTTTACCTCCACTCCCCTCCTCACAAGCTTCATCTCCTTCCTCCCAACTCTGGCTCGTCTACTGGAGGGAGGTGGCCCCCTTTATAATAACCCGGATGGGTTCCAGGTGCTCCGTCTGACCTCACTTCCTGGTGTGGCGGAAGTGTCAGGAGGGCACTCGGAAGCACTCTGGGTGTCCTTGGAATTTCGTCTGGCAGCACTTCCTGGTGTGGCGGAAGTGCCGCTCTCCAAGGTTCCAACCATGTCCGGGCACCCCCTGGCGGTGACTCCGTCTTCGCAGTGGGTTGAGCTTTACAGCTCTGTGACCCCCATGCATTCCAGGGAGGTGGCCCACCTGCGCTCCAGGGAAAATATTGTCCCATTTCCGGTCCCCTGCTTCTTCCGGCATCCCGGCAGGTCAATGTCCCTGGGCGTCTATGACAATATACTGTATATACATATATGTATGTATATATATGTATGTATATAGTATATATGTTAAAAATATAATATCAGACAAGCAATGCAAACTCTTTTTATATTTTCTGCAAGTTAAGTTTTTCTTTTCTTATTTTCCATCATTGAAGTATATAGAACTTTGCCTTTGTCTTACTTTGTATTTATCGCTGATGACACTGCTATCGTGGGCTGTATCAGGAATGGGCTGGAGGAGGAGTATAGGGACCTAATCAATGACTTTGTTAAATGGTCCGACTCAAACCACCTACACCTGAACACCAGCAAAACCAAGGAGCTGGTGGTGGATTTTAGGAGGCCCAGACCCCTCATAGACCCAGTGATCATCAAAGGTGACTGTGTGCAGATGGTGCAGACCTATAAATATCTGGGAGTGCAGCTGGATGATAAATTAGACTGGACTGCCAATACTGATGCGCTGTGCAAGAAAGGACAAAGCCGGTTATACTTCCTTAGAAGGCTGGCTTCCTTCAACATCTGCAATAAGATGCTGCAGATGTTCTATCAAACAGTTGTGGCGAGCGCCCTCTTCTACGCAGTGGTGTGCTGGGGAGGCAGCATTAAGAGGAAAGACGCCTCACGCCTGGACAAACTGGTGAGGAAGGCAGGCTCTATTGTTGGCATGGAGCTGGACAGTTTAACGTCTGTGGCAGAGCGAAGGGCGCTCAGAAGGCTCCTATCAATTATGGAGAATCCACTGCATCCACTTAATAGTATCATCTCCAGACAGAAGAGCAGCTTCAGCGACAGACTGCTGTCACTGTCCTGCTCCACAGACAGATTGAGGAGATCGTTCCTCCCCCAAACTATGCGACTCTTTAATTCCACCAGGGGGGGTAAACGTTAATATTTAACATTATACATAGTTATTGTCTGTTTTTTTTTCACCTGTATTATTATCATTCTTTAATTTAATATTATTTATTGTATCAGTATGCTGCTGCTGAAGAATGTGAATTTCCCATTGGGATTAATAAAGTATCTATCTATCTATCTACTTTTACTCCTTCGTATTTATGTATTTAAAAGGTTTCTTGGTGGTGTAGTTTATGCAGTTATTTTTTTAATTCTGCCTTATTTTCAGAAATGTGTTCAAGTGTTGCTAGGCTTGCTTTGGAGATAACATTATTCAATAACACATTGAAATTGTGAGTGTGTGGTTTGTGTTGTAGGAGTAAATCTTTATTATTTAATTAGAAGTGATTGTCTTAACTTTATGACAGTAGTGACTTAGTTCCAAGTCTACCAAATTCAAAAGGACTGGCTCAGTCTGCCCAGTTTAAGCAAGTGCTTGCTTTAAAAGGGTTAATTATTGTCGAGATAAAAGTGACAGGAACCACTGGTTATGAAAGTCTACCAGAAAGTGAGCACGGTCAAGGTGAGCATTGTATTTAACCTCTTCATTTTAGGCTGATCACTTTGTTTTAGAGATTTAGACAGATGTAAGTAGTTTCTGTAGTTAATGATAAAGACACAGGTGGCTGTAACAACAGATGGGCACGCTGCCTCTAAAAGCATCCATGCCTTTTCAAATCAAACATTGCCTGATGTTTTCTAAAGACTTTAAGTGATCAGCTGAGAGCAAAAAGCACTCCTTCAACTTAACATGCAGTATCTTATACAAGTATAACTCAGAAATTCCTTAATGCAGACATTGTTAAAGGTTCAGGAGAGGAGTATAGTGTATACACAAATATGAATTAGCTGGTGATCAACAAATTGATTTGTACAATATGTACACTGGTTACATCTGCCAAGGCTGAACTTTTCCTTTATTGACCAACATATTTAAAATGTTTACTTTGCCTAACGCTCCATTAATTAAAAAAGAAAATCTCTGCAGTTTAATGCTAACATACTGTATGTTCGATGATTCACAAGAAATCAAGCTGCCTTTAATTCTGCCCTAGGTGATTAAAATTGGCCATGCTGATTATTGGGTGATACTTTTAGAGCTGATTCTTCCCATATCCTTGTTACTTTTTATTAGAAAATCTATGCAATTTTAAAGCTTGTTCTGTATGAGATTCACTGAAGTTTTTAAGCTATTTAAAAATGCAAAATGTGTTTTTTTTCAGTTTGGTGCACATTGCTGTCCTGAATCTGAATTCATTTTGTAATGTAAATCTCAGGGTCGCTCTACAAACATTTTAATGTAGCCATTAGAAATGCTCCCTCCGTACATTGAGTTAAATATGTCTTTTGATATTCCATTGGAATAATGAAATCTTAATGTGCCAGGGGGCAACAGTTGTGAAAGATGTGCTGAACAGTAGCATGATGTTTGTGCTGCACTGTCTCAGCATTCTACACACTGCTTTAAGTAGTTTAGGATGGTTTCTACATATGAAAAGAAGAATAAATTTATTATTATTGTTTTTAGGTTACTTTTAGGTTTTAGGTACTTCTAGGTTAGAACATTTATGTTAAGGAAGATAATTAATGCAATTGTGTGTAGAAAACCAGTTATGTATCCCATTTTCTGTTGTTTATGTTGTAATAGGAAGTGACATTGGATGGAAGTTCTGGCCTGGATGGAGGACATTCTTGTTCCTGGAATATAAATTATAAAACTGATGGATTAAGGGAGACAACCTTTCAGGATACAGTAATCCCTTGCTATATCGCGCTTCGCCTTTCGCGGCTTCACTCCATCGCGGATTTTATATGTAAGCATATTTAAATATATATCGCGGATTTTTCGCTGCTTCGCGGGTTTCTGCGGACAATGGGTCTTTTAATTTCTGGTACATGCTTCCTCAGTTGGTTTGCCCAGTTGATTTCATACAAGGGACGCTATTGGCAGATGGCTGAGAAGCTACCCAGCTTACTTTTCTCTTTCTCTTGCGCTGACTTTCTCTGATCCTGACGTAGGGGGATTGAGCAGGGGGGCTGTTCGCACACCTAGACGATACAGACGCTCGTCTAAAAATGCTGAAAGATTATCTTCACGTTGCTATCTTTTGTGCAGCTGCTTCCTGAAACGACATGCTGCACGGTGCTTCGCATACTTAAAAGCTCGAAGGGCACGTATTGATTTTAGCTTGCTTGTTTTTCTCTGTCTCTCTCTCTCTTTCTGTGCTCTTGACGGAGGGGATGTGAGCTGCCGCCTTCAACAGCTTTGTGCTGCGGTGCTTCGCATACTTAAAAGCCAAACAGCCCTATTGATTTTCCTCTGCCTTTATGACAGTCTCTGCTCCTGACTCCTTTGAAGAGGAAGATATGTTTGCATTCTTTTAATTGTGAGACGGAACTGTCATCTCTGTCTTGTCATGGAGCACAGTTTAAACTTTTGAAAAAGAGACAAATGTTTGTTTGCAGTGTTTGAATAACGTTCCTGTCTCTCTACAACCTCCTGTGTTTCTGCGCAAATCTGTGACCCAAGCATGACAATATAAAAATAACCATATAAACATATGGTTTCTACTAAGCGGATTTTCTTATTTCGCGGGTGGCTCTGGAACGCAACCCCCGTGATGGAGGAGGGATTACTGTATTTCAATCTCATGATATGCCGTTTGTGGGCTGTAGGGGGCACAACAACACATACACATAAGCCCTGGATTCAAACCCACTGCTTTTATTCTTCCCTCAGTTTTGTAGCAGCTCCCACAATGTTAATTCTTCACACATTATTAGCTCACTTACATATGTTTTTATTTTTATATTGGAGGACCATGCACAGCATGTTTGAGATAATTTTGCTTTTGTACTGTCCAGGAACGCCACTGTATTTTATAACACATGACAATACATTCTATTCCTAATTTTATTTTTATGCTGTCTTTAAATCATAACTCCATCCAAATAAAGACCTGAAAAGTAAAATATGAGATAGGCGGTTGACTTTTTTTTCCAGTAATTTGTACTGTTCTGCGCAGTGCTTGTTTGTAAACCAATAGGTGGTGGTATGGATACATTGTGTTTGAATCAAGTTTGAGGTACTGTGAAGGTATACAGTAGACCTCCATGAAGACGCAGTTCCGATTTCATGGCCTCAGTCGTTCGCGGATTTTTCCTTAGAAACTAACTAATAATTGTTAGAGGAAACTGCAAATATCCTCCATAATTTTTATGGCTTTTTTCGTGGCAATACTGCACTGTAGAGAGAACAGAAAGCAACCGTAGAGTAAAACGCAGCTTGGGATGGTGAAAGTAGCCAATCCAAGAGCGCTGTACTCTACTAGAATTTGAAACTGTAACTCCCAGCAGTTCCTGCAGTGGCTCGGATTTGTCTTCTGCTGAGGGTGCAGGGGCTGATGGGGTCAAAGGATGTCATCGCGGCTTTTAAAAAGGGGGCCGGTGACCAAAAGCAAAAAAAAAAGTTTTTGTAATTTGTGTTTCAAATTCCTGTCTCTCTGCCTGCCTTCTGTTCGGTGACCTGTATTTATTTGTTTTGTCATGGATCGTTTCGTGGTTGGGGTCTGGATTGTCTGCCATCTCCTTGTGTACATGAGGACTGTAAGCAGATTCATTGCCATCCTGCGAAGAAAGGAGCGCTCCTGAACCCGTCCACCCGTCTTCACCATTTTAGGAACTACCGGTAGGACTATCTTTACATTCCCATTCAACGTGCAGATCTCTGGACTATTTATTTTCATCATTATATTTCATCCGTTGCCATTTTTCATGGACTTTACAGTGTGTGTTTTGTTGGAGCTTTGTTGTATTTAATGTATAATCGCCGTAAGGGGAACAGGAGTGGTATCTTTGTTTTCATTACATTCTTTATTGGTTGTTTGATTACTGGTTTTCTTTGTTTTTGTCTCTGTTTGCGAGTGTGTGCGGGTCGGGTCAAGCCTGTGTGCGTCCCTGGAATCTCCACCATAAAAATAAATAAATCACCGTCTTCTCGATGGTGTGAATCTTACCTGCACCAGACCGCTACAGCGTTATTCATTTCTCCTTGCTGCTGATTGACTGCTGCCCTATGACGCATCTCCAGCTGAGTGTTCTCATGTTTTCCGTTTTGTTCTTCTTAATCCTTAAACCGCTGCAACCAGCTATATTCATTTCCCAGTGCAATTTACCAGCATGCTGAAGCTGATCAGTCAGTGCCGTACATTCGTTGAGCAGCCAGCTCATGATCACTGCCGGTCCCTGCAGCACTGCAGCCTCACTGCCTCTTCGATTGAGCCGCTGCACTAGACTAGTATGTCAGCGTTTACCTCTGTGTGCTTGCGTGCAGGCAGTTCAAGTGCAGTTGGCTCAGTGATTTACTGAATTTCATCAATGGCGTCAGTTGCACTTTGTACATATTGTTCCAGTAGTTTTTTAAATAGTTTTTACTGTTCATTAGCAGTGTGTAAAATGATCAGTGTTGCAGTAATTGTGATGCTCTTTGCATGAAAAAAAATGTGTTCCATTAAAGTTTAACTTTTTCTTTGTGAATTGTGACATTTACTTAAAAAGTGCAGCAAAAAAGTATTTGGCGTCCAGGGATGCATTAACCCCCAAGTATTTGGCAGTTTAAGGGTTAAAGCCCCAAGATGCCACCGAAACACCCTGCACATTCTAAGGCTTCTGACAATGAAAACATGCTTGCATGAATTACAGTACATATAGCGGTAACATCAGTATTTTACATTCTAGCACTGCGGGTGACATATCAGTACAGTACTGTACAGTAGACGGGTTTTCCTTTACATTCCATTTTTAGGTAATGTATTAAGCTGAGGTTGAAATGAAAGTGTTTTGGGGGCATATTTAGGGTTTAAACTATAAAAATAGCCATTTTTTAACCACATCCATAATTCGTGTTTTTTCGCAATTCATGGGTGCTGTAGGAATGTAACCCCCGCGAATTTTGGGGGTGTATTCTATAGAGGCTGAGAGTCCTAGCACTACATGTTTTGTTTATTTGGAGAAACATAACATTTAAAATTTGTGACTGAACTCTTCCTACCAGGACTAGCCTGATAACAAAATGTAAATCAGAGTTGCACTGACATCTTTGCAGATAATTCTTCAGCGAGAAGGTACGAAATGGACTAGCAAGAACAAAGACATATAATTCAAGGAATGACAACTGGGATGGACAGAATAACTCACCTATAAGGAAAAACTGATTTTGTTACTGGCAGTGACTTTAATGGAATCATTAGAGGATTCCTTAAAACCTTAATGCACCCACATTCCTAATGAGGAACTCTGAAAGGGAAAGAGGAACACTGTCCCTGAACTTACTGGGGACTCTCACGGGACACTCAGGGGAAAATTATGCTCTCACTCTCCAAAGTGACATTACAAAACCTGTTTCTGAAGCCAGAAAGCCAATGAGCTGCTCTCTCTTTGGGGAGCTGAAACTGACAATCTTTTTTCTTTGTAGACTAGAAAGCTAAGATCCAGACTGCCAAGCCAAGAAGTAGTTATTACTTCAAGAAGGAAATTTCAGCATCTAAACTATTGTGCTAGAAGGAGTAATGCTTTTCCATATGAAGTTGCAGACAACACAACAAAGGGTCTAACTGTGGAGAGCACCGCACACCACAAAGAACCATGTTTCAACTAGAAAGAATGTACTCTGACACAAGAAAAACATTGAACCCAGAGCTGCAACAAAGCAACAACTCCACACAAGATTGGACATTACCTTTAAAAACTTTTTATTGTAACCTATTTATCTGTGCCAAGATAAATTAGAACTCAAAATAGCAAATAAACAGCCAACCTTTCCAATATTATGTGTTTGTCTGTCTGTGACCTGTCTTATATGTCAACATATGCATGCAGTTATATTTCTATTATTCTTGTGTTTATCAATAAACTGTATTATTCTGTTTCTTAAAACAGAGAAAGTAAGGTAAATAAAGTTGGAGGCTTGCTGAATTATTTAATTGATTACTGGTATTGGCAAAGGCTTGACCGATAATTAATTAAGTTAAATCTCTCTTCACCTCCTACAATATCAGGCCTAACTGCTTAAAGCCGCAACTTCAAGGCATAGCGGATACTGTAAGGGAGTCAATGGAAACTGTGTTTTACTTTCACATCCCAGATAGTGGATATGCACATTTTCAAAGCATATTGGTAGAAAGGCAATATTATACTAAACAGCTTCAAACAAAATAGTGGTTTTGTATTTTACTTACTTATTTCAATTAAAACACCCCCTACAGAGGTGGCTATGAAGAAAAAAGTGAATAGGAATGTATGTTTATGTCAGAAAAAATGCTAAAAAATATTTATTTTACTTACAGTTTATTATTTCCATTTCTCAGAAATGTAGTCTGTGTGTATTCTGTAAGTAAAATATATGCAGCCTGAGCATTCAGTAAGCTTTAATGCTTTTTTTGCACATTTTGACTAGTGCTTCAGACACCCCATTTTAAACCTCCAGAATAGACATGGTATTTTTTTTTAATATATACAGTAAAAATACAATTTTCCAGGGCAAATTAAACTATACCATGATTCTGAAAAAATAACTTTGACTTCAAAAATTGGTGAACTTATCCTTTAACATATCCTGTTTGTAATATAAAAGTGACACATGCCAGAAACAGGAGGAAAGAAATCATGAAATTAAACTTCACTCTGGAATTCAACAGGAATTAAGATTTCATTTTTCTTTTTCATTTTGTGCCCTGATTTTCTTTCACTATTTTCATGGAGTCATTTGTAACTTTTTTCTCTAAAATTTTAGGTTTTTTTTTATAAAAGGGATGTAATTTCATCTGAATGATAGACTCGAAAGATGCAAATTCTGTACAATTTCAGAATCAGATTTAGGAAGCATAAGTACCTTGACTACATCTGCTTTTCCTGTCGTGAGGCAGTCTCTTGTGACTAAATTCAGAAGTGTAATGCTCTTAAACTTGGCTCTCCATCTTTGAAACTTCGGCACATTGTATTGTAGAAACACCCAGGGGTCCTCTGAAACATATATTAAAAATGCAGCTTCCTTCTGGAAACAGAAGCAAGGGATGAGTCTTCATGTATGGGAATAAAGGATTTAACTCTGCTGAGGAAATGTGACATGCTCTGAATTAATAATTGAATTGGCAATATAAAATTACAAAAAAAAAGAGCAAGTTCTTATTTCTTAAAACTTTTTGCTTATAAGATCCAATGTTACGAAGTGAATTGAAATAAACATCAGAGAATAAAAGCAGATGTGTCAGTTTGAAATGATATACTGCTTACTGCCTTGTGCCCAATACTGCTGGGGCAGGGATGAGCACCCCCTCCCTGTTTGAGAATGTTATGTTAGATTAAGCAAACCTAGCAGAATGTAACAATGTACTGAAACATTAAAAGCATCATGCCGAAAGTTGTGGTAATATGTTATACCATTTCTAGTGCTGTGTGAGCGTGAATCTGTATTGCAACTACATGGTGCACACTTATTGTAGTGCTCTTCGTAAAATAATAATGTTCCAGTACCACTCTGAATCTACCAAAAAATGACATATGGGTAGTCTTCATTGACATGATAATAAAATCGAGACTATTTTCTGGCTAAAACGTATGAATTAGGACTGCATTTCTGAATGGTGAAAACAGGCAGAGTTATAATAATAATAATAGATTTTATTTATATAGCGACTTTCCCACGTTCAGAAGGAACCACATAATACAACACTGGGCACTGATAACATCTGCATAAGTACTAAATAAAGATAAATACAGGATATACAAAGCATGACATAGAATAAGCGACAATAAAACAGAATAAAATACAAAAATACGAATACTATAAGAAGACTAAACAAATAACCTAATTTGTGGTGCAAACACAGAACTTCTTGGGCATCTGGACAGAGAGTCAAAAAGTCAGGAAAAGTTAAATACCTTCCTGAACAAATTTAGTTTTAAGTTGTTTTTTGAAAGAATTAATTGAGTCAGCTGGAAAATTTTGCCACTATGGCAGAAAAAAAATCAATTATTAACATGTGTTTTTTTTTTTTTTATTTGGGTACAAAAGTGCAGAATGTAGGAAATTAACAATCTACCACTGTAAATTTATAATATTTGTATATGCGTATTTCAACTGTTTTTATAAATCATGTATTACAATGAATGAACAACTTAACTTTATATGTTTTAACTACCTTTATTGTGCTGTTTTTATCTAAAAAACACTAAATTACCTTTTGAATGATTTTCAGTGAGTTTTTCCAGTTTGACTCTAAGTTAACAGTGTTCTCTGAAAATCCAGGAATTTAGTAGAAATGCCTAAAAAGAGAAGTAAATGAAGGGATTTATTAGAGGTCATCTAAAGTTTGGCTTTGAGTTTTGGTTAAAATGAGAAAGGATTTTGTTTGAAGTGGAGAAAGGTTAGCGACATTTGGGAGTAATATAATATGAACTTTTCAAAAATTAGAAGTAAAAGAATTTTTCAGAAGAAGATATCAAGTATTTTAAGCAATGGCTTTTTTTTTAATTGAAGGCAGTATTTGAAATTTAAGCAAGAAGCTGGTTAGCTTGAGGACTAGTATAAAAATAAAGAAGTGCCGACCTAATGTTTCAAGAAATCAGCCATTACTAATTCCAATGAATATTTGGTGCAGCAGGGGTTCCTAGCCTGGGGTGCACACACCCTTAGAGGATGCGAGTTTGCTTTTCAGGGGCTGCAACAAAGAGGAAGGCCAAACTCAAGTAAGGTGCATTTTCTGATTTTATCATAGTGCAGTCAATGTCTTGAAGTGTGCCATCATTTTTAGGTCATTTATTGCTTAGTCCTCCTGTGCCATGATATGAAAAGGATCAAGCATTGATCATGCCATTGTCACCTGTGAATAAGATGCAGAAATGCTTGTTCTCACTGGTTTCTTGCTGCGGATGAAGCATTTGTATAGGTGATTAATGTTTTTAAGAGAATGGAAGTTAGAGCTTGCAATGATCTGAATGAGGTCTAGTATTGATTTCTGTTCAAGTCCTGATCATGAAATGTCACTAATTTTGATGTTTCATTAACATTTTTTTCCAGAGGGAGACAAAGGGAACTGAATTGGATGCAACACTTGATGCTTATACTCAGCCCATTTGTCCTGCTGGCAGTCCTGAGAATAGCGCAGCAATTATAACTTTGTGTCATAACTGTTTTTGAACTGCATTGCAGGTGTTATCAGGGGACACATTTACAAGATAATTGAGATTTATAAAGGTAAATTGCTCAGTTTATATTTCAAGTTAAAGACTTTTATTAGTTTAATATGTTCACCCACAGTACTGTACGTGGTTCAATTTGTGGTTCAAAAATGAGAAATTTAACTTTCTCATCTTCAAATGTGATATTACTTTTGTAGGGATGCTAACATAAGACCAGCATTTTCTAGGGATGTGGGACATAGAAAAGGTTGAGAACCACTGATGTACAGCATTTTAAAATATCCTTGTTTGTATTCATTGCTCAGAATTAATTGTTCTATGTCAAAATATAATTACATAAACTTTTCATCACTTACATATTGTCATTATTTCATTCAATTAAACGCAGAGCAGATCCTTGCCAATCCTATTCTGGACACACACCAGCCCAATCTAAAAACAGACCTATGTATCTTTGAGTAATCTCAGGAACTGTGCACAGGAGGTCCTGCCATTAGGAAATGAACAAGGATCCCAAAGCTATGAGGAGATGGCTCATTCTGCTGTGCCATTGTGCTTATACTGTCTTGAATGAGAGAGTGGGAGATTTGAATAGAGGGACAGAAAAAGAAAAATGGTCAAAAAACAAAGCTGAATTCAAAACTTAAGTCAAGAATTGATCATCAAAGCGTGCAATGCAAAATCAAAATTGACATTCTCATTTTAAGCGGGGATCAAATACCAAAATAACAAAGAAAGAATAACATGTAATCACCAGTAAGTTTATCCAGTCTCAGATAGTTTGGGGCTTTCAAAGAGTGACCTTTTTTATTATTGTGGCATTCCCTTCTACACACCAGGCTCATTACCAGATTGGTCTACTCTGGCACCTTAAGATTAACACACACATACATACTTATACACATTCACACAGACCCTAATCACAAAAGGATCATATGAATGACGTATGCACAGCTCGTTATTCTCTGGCACTTTAACCCACACAAGTGCCATATGAATAACCCATGCACAGTCCGACATTCCCTAGTACTTCAAGAGACTTACTTATCATAGAAACAAACAACGTACAATATCTTAGATATATCTCAGACATAAATATTACGTTTGGTCTCCAAGAATAAGGTCAAACATACAAAGGCTCAACTTCCGTCTCTCTAGGCCATTTATCAACCAATGAATCTATCTATCTATCTATCTATCTATCTATCTATCTATCTATCTATCTATCTATCTATCTATCTATCTATCTATCTATCTATCTATCTATCTATCTATCTATCTATCTATCTATCTATCTATCTATCTATCTATCTATCTATCTATCTATCTATCTATCTACTTTACCTACTGTTCACTACTGGATAGAGCTCTCATCCTCAGCCTGATAAAACTTTGCAGTTCACATCATATGGCACTCCCTTACTGCTCCAGCTGCTCTAAATATTTACCTTATTACTTCAATCACGTATTACTTCAATCAAAGACACTGTATAGAAAGTTAAAAGCAACTTGTATTTTTTTAAAGAACAATAATTCTAGTAGAAAAAAGCATAAAAGAAAATGGAGATAGCAAATTGTGGATATGTATAGTCTTTAGAAAAAGCTTACGAAGAGATGTCATGAAATTCTTTAGCTGACATCAGATGAAAATGGTCGTACATCTCTTGCCCTCTCCTGACGTCACTGTCTCTGTCCTTCTCTCCTTCTCTTCTTTCTCTCTCCGTCCATCAGACAACTTATATTTATATTACAGTTCCATGTCTTCATGACATGTGATATGACGCTTCTTAGGGACATGGGCTTTGTGATATGGCTTCATGATTTGAGCTTTGTGACTTGGTTATTACACACCTTTGATTAGCTGGCTGTTAAAATTCTGTTTCCAAATGATAAGATAATCAACACAGACTGAAGTAAAACCATCGAAACAGATGCTTTAAGGTGATACATTTCAGGAAAACAGGATGCTTTGATGTTAATTGTCCTTGTAAAATTAAGTTCATCTTTGTGTGGGCAAAAAATAAAATAAAATATCAAATTTAAAATCCATGACACTGCACCTTTATATTGTCATTCTTGATGATGTCATCAAAGCATTGTTCTAGTGCTTGATGGGTGCATTACCAAAGCAACGGGCAACACAAAGCTCACAAAATAGCAGTGCTTGTTACCAAAACAAGATGGCATCAAAAATAATGTTATTGAATTTATAGCTGTTAAATAAAGGCTTCAAACAAAAAATAAATGTGGAAAATGGATTCTCTATGTGATAAGATCTCAGAATAGATGTAAAGATGACTTTGAAAGCTTAAGGGAAACTCTAGAAAAATAAATAAAAAAACGATAATCACAACAGTGTTAAAAAAAACTGCTCTATAACTCGAGTGACTTTTGTACTATTTCAACATATTGTATGTCTTTTATTTCTTAACTGCTGTTGTAAAATATGTTTAATTTACTCTAGATATTTCCAGAGGAGTGCCACTCTAATTATTTCTTTTTTTATTGTTATGGTGTTCGTTGTTCTATTTTTAATCTGACTTTACAAAATAAGGAAGCACTTTTAGTTTTATGGGCTTTTAAACTTGTCTTGCACTTTGCATTTAAAGTGATGAATGCACCTTGCACTTAAATCTAGCTTAAAATGGAGCATAGGAAATGACACTTACGTTTAATCAGACATGCGTTTACCAGCATTTTAATATCCGTTTTGTCCTCTATTGTCTGGCCACCATGTTTTCTCTTCAATAAAACAATGTCTCCAGACAATTCCAACATTACCGTCACATGTTGCTCAGTTCACTCTGATTTCCAGGCTTTGACCCAACCTCATGTGTGATTTGCTGTGAGGTGCACATGTTGTGTAGCCCTAAACAGATTGTAAATGAATTTAAGAGATAAAATGAAGCCATAAATCATCTTGCAATGCATAATAAAGGGATTCCAAGATGATTTAACACCTCTGAGCCTCATAAACAAATAATAAATGTCTTACCATAATAAATGCACTGCTACATCTGTCAAAACCTGTTCTTCAGTTGTTTTTGGCCAGTTGCTCTGCATTGGTACCTGAAGTGCAAGCTGCTAAATTTTCTGGCGTCTGCTCTGAATAAACATGGGCAGAAAACCAGCATGTGCTTCAGCTGAAACATACTGTAACGGCAGAATGCTAGTAAGTGTCTCACGAAAAGAAGAAAACGGCTAAGCAAAACACAAATTCATTATTGCCGTTTTGCAATGAATTGCATTTCATTAATTTGTGCCAACATGTTCTGTGCTAATTTCCACAAAATGAACACAATCCACACAGACGACCAGCTTGCCTGCCATGATTTCATGCCTGGCCTGTAATTGTGTTTATTAAACTGTGTAATTATTTTGCTGAGCTGTTTGGTTGGAGTATATTCTAGATGGCTCGCAGATGTTCCTCATGAGGGACAGGTCACTTGTTGTGTAATAAATCATGTACTAAAACAAATAATTCCCTTGATATTTTTTCGTGGGGCATTTGCTGTTATGTCACATATAAAATAACATGATGTGTGAAATCCAAAAAAAATTTTTTTCTTTTTTTTTTTTTACATTTTTCATACATATATGTTCAGAAAAAAAATCTGCTAGTTTCATACCGTACAACTTGCTAGATTTAAACAAATACTAAAATACATCGTAATTTGTAAAAGAATATATTCCTCATGTTGTTTTGCTATGTGTTTATGCTCTGCGTTGTTTACTTTTGTTGTCGTTCCATGCACTAGTTGTTTGTGAGCACCTATTTTACCTTCTATTGTATATTGTTATTAGTTCTAAATAGCTGTGGAATTTCTTTTGCAGTTTCTTTTTTTTTTTTTTTTTTTTTTTTTTGATACCACCCTTTCGATTTACTTTTTATTGATACCACCCTTTCGATTTACTATCATTGAGATGTGGTGCTGGTTGCTAAGGAGCACCTCTCCAAGAATACCACAGTTGATGGGCCGATATAAAAAGTGGAGCATCAGACATGTCATTATCCGAGGTGCAGATATCCTTAATGTGTATGTGTGTTTAGTTGTTATTCTTTAGATTCCTTGGTTTCTGATTCTTTGCTATGTCTCCTTACTACAATCTTTTTAGCCTTTTCTTAGCAGAGAACAAGGACAGATCTCTAGTTTTCACTTTGGCATCGGTTTACAGTTCCTCTTCCTGTCATTTCCATTCTTCAATTCACTTTTCTTTGGGAAAGACATAACAGCTTTTTATTGTAACAGGACAATCATCTAAAACAGCAAATGTTTGAAGCACTTGCAAACCCTACCACTAACCTATAAAAAAGATGCTATAGTGGAAGTCTTATTGTGAAGTCTTTAGTGGCTCATTTTACTCAGCAATGGAATTAAAAGTGAGTGCCATCCTTAAAATAAATAGCTCCTATTGAGCCCACAAAATAACATTGCAATGCTGAAAAAATAACAAATGAAAAGCAAACAAAATACATGTCTCCCAGATAACTAGGTCTTTAAATATATGAAGCAAAAGACTATCAATAAACGGAGAAAAGAGTGTCACTAGGGGAACATCTGGCTTTCTAACAAAAAACCCTACATTTACCTACACCATCAACTACATACTGTATGTAATCTTTCTGAAAGATGACATTTGTACTGTCTCGGCCCGGTGGCAGCAGTATTTAAATAAGAATTGAATCAAGAGAAGTATCTGGGTTTTATTAATAAGCAAATGTTAACATCAGTAGGCAGTACTTAAATAAATAAGAACAGGACATGAAATGAAATCAAAATCATAAAGGAAAAATAGTAAATTAAGAAAATACTTAATTACCAAAATAAAGATTGAAATTTAATTTAATTAAAGATTGCTAATAAGAACACTAGTCTTTTCTTACCTGCATCAACAAACTGGAACAAACCAGAAAGTGTATGATGCTGACCTTTGTGCCTTTGGCTTGGTAATATCATTGGCTGCACACTTCTGGTTAAACTTGTCTAACAATGGCACAAAGTGAATGCACAAAATGGCAATGTCTGCAGGATAAACAAACTGTTGCTACTGCAAAATGTACTGTATTTACTTATAAACATTATTAAAAACATATCTCTCTATTATAAAAAAATCCTGGGAGAGAAAGACGGGAGACGAGACGTGATCTTCACGTTAAGATCACGGAAGACACTTAAAAGACCCGCGAGACGAAAGAGAATGGCCACAGAGCATCTCGCGGGGACCTTAAACATGAGACAGTATAAAAATTAAAATTTTACAAGTACGGATCAGAATTTAACAGAAGATGATATCACATAATATGATTTGTAATAATATACCTTATTACATACCTTGACAGAACCTCTAAGGAGGTCTATATACATATATACAGTTTTATGATTGACTGTTCAGCATCCTTATGACTTATGAGTAGAAACTATACCTTCATCTACTGGTGTGAGTGCCAATGACCCTGTACCTGCATATGAATAACTTCCTTATGGGCATCTGCATGTGTAACTCTGTTTTTTGTTTCTTTATCAAAAAGAAATGGAAAGTACAAAAACAAAATAATGATAGAACCAAGGAAGGTTTACAAGTGAAAAAGGCTGTACTTGTAGCTGTTCTGCTTTAGAACAAAAAATTCACAAAATGTATTTTAAGAATTTATCAAGATGCTTGCCTAGCCATGTCATCATCATAGATGCTATTCTTTGGGTGTTTTGTGCTGTTTCATTTTGGGAAGAATAGAAAGTATATGAAGAAAGTGTAAAGAAAGAAATTCATCTGATGCTTGAGTTGCCATATGTTGTTATTCTGTGAATGTTTTTTTTTTTCTTTCTTCAGGGATGAAATGAAAATTAGAAAAAACACTTCACAGCAGACAAGAGACTGAGACAGAGTGACAGCCTGAATAATAAAAGATCCCATGTGCTGACACTTTTTATAGACAGGTATAAAACTAAATAAGCAAGGTCATGCCGACAAATGTTTCTGCAACAGATAAGGCCAAAGACAAAGGGAGCTGTCACATTTCACTTAATTAATGTAATCTTAAGTAGTAATATTTTTAAAATACAATGTTATAGTACAGCAAAGCCTGTTTGAATTCAAGCAGGCCAAATTCCTCTGTTTGGCGTTATCAGTTTATTGCTATGTAGTTATAAATATTCCTATATTTGCAGTATATTCCTCATGGATATGTTTCCTGACATCTATATTATGAAATACTGTATTGATTCTTTGCCATCTTTAATATCTTTCACAACCTGTAAAAATTAGTGTATAGACTTTTAAAAAAAAAAAAAGAAACACTAACCCTAATAAAAGGATAAGTGTATGTGCGTCCTTTTGGTTCTTATGTCTTGGCCATTCCAAAAGATTCCACATCACAAACATTTATAGTAATCAAATGTGTTGGATTTTTCATTCCAACAGATGGCACATCCCAAACATTAACACTGCTTTTACGGCTCACACTCCAAATGGCATATAACAGAGACAAGTGCATTGCATGGTTCACTGCAAACATTAACGTTATAGTAGATATGAACTCATTTTAGATGAGTAGCACAGCTAGTATCTTGTGATTTTTAAAATGTGAGGAGCGCAGCCTTTCCATCTGATGCTCCTAACAGTTCTCCATTCTTGAATAAACTATGACTTTTGTATTTTTGTGCCTTTTTGGTGTACAGTGTATATTTTCAAATTTACCTCTCAACATCCCTACAAACTGAGTTTCCCTGCAGTATGCATAGTTAGGTACTTGAATTTCCATTGTGAGAGGAAATGAGCAAAACCTCTACCTGGTAGTGATTTCTGAATCATGAGAATGGCTGTGTTCAGTTGATGAGTATGGAGATGTGGAAATGTGTGAGAAGTTCCTTGACCTGCAAATCTTGGATGACCGGTACTTATTATGTCCACCTTTGCAAAGGGAAGGAGTCAGAGGTGCTATTTTACTATATTATATAGGTATGTGCAGTTTTCATTCACATATTATTTTCTACCATTTAGCATAATAGCCAACGATATTTCATATGGCTTGATTATGGTTGCCTGTATTTGAGGAAGAAGCAATGAACCAAAAGCCACATACTTGAATATTAATTAAATATCATTTTGCTACTCAGAGATTCACAGAAGGAATAGACTGATTTATTCTATAGCTCCGTTTAATCATTTATAGAAAGCATCCCTTATCAACACTTGAGTTCTTGTACTCCGTGTCTCCTTACCACTTACATGACTTTTGATAATTTTTTTATTTTTGTTTTTTGAATATTCTACTGGAGTTCTATTCACATAGTAAAGTGACACCTTGATTTCATGTAATTTCTTTCATAGAAGAGAAGCACATTTCACACTACAAACATAACACACTAAGGTAAAGCTCATTAACTTCATTAATTGTATTAATGAATACATGGGGAAGAAACACTTGTACAGGTTCAGCTACGCACCATCCTTAATGGGACCTTCTTGCCCAGACGTCTACTAGTACTCTGCATAGCAGAGCCATGTTGGCACCTTATATTTTCTTACTTGATTTAGCAGTTACATAGTGTAGTTGTTCATTTTAATTAGTGTGTTTTGTAAAAATAAATCACACACATCAAAAATATATTTAAAAAATTAATTGTTGCTCATCCATACTTTATGTGGACTATGCTTTTAGAATGCTGTTGTGTATAAAGAGCAGATTGTACTTAAAGATACACCTTTTTAATTCTCAGCAAACCACATCATAGAAAATCATCCCCACATCAACTGTGCCAGCACTTCCTTTAGGAAAGTGTACCAGCATTTCTTTGAGAAAGAAGGAAAAAGTAAGCTCTTGACATACATGGTCTTCAATGTCACTGTTCTCCCATGCTGTAACAAAACCTGATTCACCTGCTGTTGTCACCATAAAACTCCATAGAGATTCCATCTATAGATTGTCCATATCAACAGAGAGGATTGCCTTCCCAATTCCAGTGTCCTTCCTAAACCAACAATGACCATCATTGAAACCATAATCTGGGAGAACCAACTCTGCTGGACAAGCCACCGCATTACAATAGCAGACTCCATTTGATTGGATGGGAAGTGTTTGTGAACTGCCATCTTCAGGTCTCTCCACAAATGTTCTCTGGGGTTTAAGTCTAAGCTTTGGCTGGGCTACTCGGGATAGTCAGAGACTCTTTCAGAAGCCACTCCAGCATTGTATTGGCTGTCATGCTGAAACTGAACCATGACTCCAGTCTGAGGTTATGTTCACTCTGGAGCCGTGGTTCTTCTAGGACCACTCAGTATTTGGCTACATTCATGCTTCCCTCAGTTCTGACCAGTCTCCCTGTTCCTGCCAACGAGAAGTTCCCCATAGCATGATGCTGCCATCATGCATCACTGCAGGGATGGTCTTAGGCAGGTGATGAGCAGTGCTTGCTCTTTGCCGGCCATAGTGGACTTCTGCTCAAAGAGTTCATTTTTTGTTTGATCAGACCAGACAAACTTTGCGCTCATGCTGTCAGAGTTTTTTAAGTGCTATATGGCAAACTCCATGTGGGTTTTCATATGCCTTTTACTCAAGAGTGGCTTCTTCCTGATTGATGGAATGCTGCTAAGATGCTGTTCCTTCTGACTGGTTCTCCCATCTTAGTAAAAAAACATCTGAAGCTCTGTTAGAGTGACCATTGGGTTCTTGCTCACCTCCTTGACCAAGGCCTTTTCTCCCTGGTTACTCAGTTTTGCCAGACTGCCAACTCTAGTGAGAATCCCGGTGCTCCCAAACTTCTTCTATTTCACAATTGTTGAGGCCACTGTGCTTCTGGGAACACACGGAGAGTGAGAAATGGTTTCCTACCCTTACCTTAATCTATGCCTCACTACAGGTTTAGCACAAGGGGTCTACAGAGAGCTCCTTGGACTTTATGGCTTTGCTTTTGTCCTGACATGCAGTGTGAATCGTGAACCTTTTATTCACAGGTGTGTGCTTTTCTAGACAAAATTCAGTCAATTCATTGTGGCACAGGTGAACTCCAGTCAAGTTCTAGATACATCTTAAGGACAATTAAAGCAAACAGGATGAGACATGACCAACATTTGGAGTACCATATCAAAGTGTCTGAATACTTAAATGAATGAATGATTTCAGTTTTTGATTTTTAAGAAATTTGCAAACCTTTCTGAAAATGTATTTCCATTTTGTCATTATGGGTTATTGAGTGTAGATTGATGGGCAAAAATGACGAATGTGTCCATTTGAAATTATATCCACAGTAAAGTGTTCAGAAAGTGAAGGAGTACTTTCTGAATCCACTGTACATTCAGGATGTTTTGATTGTGTGGTAAAGCTGAACATGTTTCTTGCAGAAATCTAGAACCTGAAAAACATGCATTCTAGCCATTTTTATGTACAAAATACATGGAAAAGATTATGATTAAAGTGTGTGTTTAAGAAAAAATTAATACAAAAGTAAAGGTTAGTGTGTGAGGAATTACTGCATCTGGTACATTCTTTAAAACACAAATGAACATAGATGCATGTTTGCTTTTAATTTCATTTGTGGGTCAGACAGTTCATGCATTCCCTGATGTTTAAGGAGAATGTTATTTGCTGAAATTAGTTAAGCATTCAGAAGTAAAATGTCTGTTTGTAGGTAATGATTTGTGAGACTGCCTCTTTGTATAACAAGTAAAGAGTTGTGAAGCCCGTAGAGAAGGCCAAGTGCCATTCTCAATTATTTGTTCCTCTTGATTCCTCACATTGATTACATTTCTGTTCTCCTGAGACGAGGGTGTGTTGCACTTCTTTTCTGTAGTCTCCTCTGTTGCATCCTGCTCTGCTTTTATACCTGCAAGGACATAAAATTAGGAGATAAAAAAAGAAAACTGCACAAATTTGTGGAGCTGCCAGGACAGGAACTGCCATGTGTTCTTGAGACATGGTGACAGTAATTTCAAAGATCTTCATAGCTGTTTTACTTTGAATTTTGTAAAAGTCCAGTTTACCTGTTTGCACAACATACCTTTTTTAATTCCTTGCCAGAAGGAATCAGCTCTTGAGGCTCATCAGTTCCTGCTCAGCTAAACATCATAGTAGTGTGTCCTGTTTAATTCTGTATACAGCATGCACAAATATATATCAGGTTTTGACTGAACACTAAATTAACAGTAAGAAAATATACACTGAGCAGTTGGAAATTGCACCATTATTGTGACAGGATTGATCCAACAATAGATCTGACTCGGTAGCATCAATGAGAGGCAAGTATATTTTTGTATTTCTTTAAGAAAAAAGCATGACGTATGGAAATCCATTTCCGTGACATTTAACAAAAAAAAAGTTACCTGGCTGTAATGTAAAATCAAACTTGAAGCTTTGAACTCAGAAGTTCACTTCTTAAATGGCTAGTGGTGACACTTTAATAGTATCCACTCCACCAAAGATTAAGTGTGTTATTTGAAACTTCTAGAAAGTGTCACATAATGTTACCGTAGCTGATGGTGCCTGGCTATCTCTGATAACTTGACAAAAGGCTCTGCTGGGAATTAGAAAGGCCCTGGCTTTGATTCCAACCTTTCAATTTATATGATAATTGATCGCTTATCTTCTAAATTCAGACAATCCTGCCAGTTGAGATTATTCGTGGTTCAGTAGATCTACACAAGGGACATCAAGCTCTTTAACAGTTAAAAACAAAGTAAGGTGTGTTGGAAACTGGTCCTCTTCAGACTGATGACATGTTTGGTAGGTTTGTTCAGTCACCGTGTGATCAAGCCCCAGAGTTCTGCACTTATCTTTACAATTGTCACTTTTGTTGTACCATGTCTTATTGATCACTCATCCTTCTAATGCATTATCTCAGCTTTGTTTAATTTGTATGTTAAACTGAGAGGAGTCTAAACAAACCTCTGTCCAACAAATGTAAGCATGCAGAAGGCAGGGCAGAATTCTTTATCCTCCTTGACTCTGCCATCATACGCTCTCATTCGTACATCCATATATTCTTAACAACTGCATATATGTGGGCATTTTAAGAATGTTTGTCTTTTTGTCAATCTAATCTCAACTATCAGATTTAATCCAGGAAGAAATAGCCTCAGGCAAATCAGACTCACTAGATATCTGAAATTAAATGTAAGCCTGTCCTATCAATACCTAAGAAGATAACATATACTGGGAATATATGAACACATAGTCTCCTCATAGCCTTAATCACGTATGCCCTGACTGGAGCAAGAACAGAAGAAGCATTGTCCACTCTTTGCACATCTAATAAAAGGCGGGACAGTCAACAGAACAGAGACTTCTTGAAGGGACATATGGAGAGACCAAAGACTGAAGATACTGAGAAACAGAACTGTTCATAGAACTGTAAGTCAAGACAAGAGTTTTGAAATGGGTCCTTCCAGAAACAGAAAACCAGTGAAGAGACCAAGGCAAAAGAATATTAGGAGTGAAATTGAGGAAGAGAGAACACCAGTCATACAGCTGCATTCTGGAGGAGATGGAGACGGCAGAGAGCTGTTGAAGGAAGCCCTGCCAAAAGAGAGTTTAATGTTGCTACTACTGGGCTTTATTGTAGGGGATTTGATAGAGTTTGCTTAGGGGAGTACTTAGATGCTCTTATTTTTATATACTAGAAATTCATAAGCAGGTATTGTGATGGTTGGTACTCGTAACAGATAAATACCTGACTCCATGAAGCAGGGTTATTATACTACATTGCATTCATGACAATATACAGTAAATAGGAAAATTTGACCAATGTGTACCAACACTCTGGCAGTGGAAATGAGACTGTGGGATTAAAGAGAAAGACAGTTGAAGCTGATCATGCAAGGACACATCTTCTGTTTGCCAAGTGAAGTTGCAGACAGTACTTAGTCTTGAGGCCGCCTGGGACTGCTGGATTATTTGGAATGATCTTTTTTAATGATACCCTGAGCATTGAAATGTTCTACTATGCTCTCTGATTTTCCATTTAGATTTAGCTTTTGCTTTATTTGTTTGCAATTTTGACATTTTGAAGTCTTCATAGAGATGCATCCATACATAGAGCTTCGAAGAGTGCTATTTCACCATTGTGTTCAAAAATATTTTGTGGTAACATGAGTCCCAGGAGCAGGGACGTTCTTAGCAGTTTTGGGGGCCCTACGTGGTTCAGAAATGTGCTGGCCCCGGATGGCAGATCCCCCCCATAGCTCAGGAAGGTGTTCTAATAAAAGTCTGGAAAAGGTCTTAGATGACCAGTAGGCCTACATGTACGCTTGTGTGTATGCAGAGTGGTAAAATATTGATTTTGTTCTGGATCTGTAATATAGGGATATTTCATGATATTACGGGGATCTCTCTGAATGAATCCGAAACAAATCTCTAAAATTAACGTTTGCTATAGTGCATTTGGCAAAGTTACGACGGCGTGACAATATTATTAGGGACTTAGTGAAGATTGCAATCTGGATAATAAATTACCATTGTTAATAAGACTAAGAGATGCACTGAACTGAATTTCCTGAAGACTTTAATTAACGTAAGAAATCTACTTTCTGCACTTTCATCCTGGCGAAATTCTTTATCAGTTCCGAATAATCAAGGGTTTGGCCAACATCTTGCCCAAGTGATATTAATGCCAAACCATTCAGTCGCTCTTGGGTCATGCTGGTCCTTCAATCATCCTTAATTAGCTTGAGCTTGGAAAAGTTGCGCTCAGCAGACGCGACCATTACAGGGATGGTCTACCGTGATGTTCGGGAAAGAATCTTGCAAGCTATTCTCATATACGAATTGCAAACTTTGCAGAGCAGAAGCTTTTGGTGGAACCAAATGTGCTAGAATGCGCAACTCAGTACACAAATCAAGAGCGTCAATATCGGACCCACTAACTGCATCTGTTAAGACCTTGCTGACAGCTTGACAACAGTTTCTCAAATCACTTTCACTCATACGCATCATGCATTGGAAATCATATAGGAATCCAAAATGATTCTAATGAGATTTCATCTGCTTGAACTGTTCTGTCATTGATAACATGGCTTGATCTAGCAATATGTTGAAGGACTCGATGCAGAATTTTTCTTTCGGGTCACGTGTTGCCTCATCACAAGCTTCATACCCAAATTATCTGCGTACTCTCCTTCTACGCATGTTCTGGGGTGGTAGAAACTGTATTTCGTCTTCCTCAAGTTCAAGTTCCGCAGCAAGTCCTTTAGCTGCATCTTGGGCAGCTTCAAAGCCCATATCCTTATAGGATTTCAAGAAGTCTATTGTGTTCTCTATGCTCTGCAAAGCAATGTCAAACTGCATGTCCTTCGTTTGTAACATTTTGCTCACGACATTAGTTTGCGCTAGGAGATCATGACAGATTACTAATGACACCAAGAAAGGGTAATGTTTAATTTGTTTTGCCAAAGAGGCAGCCTCAGTTCTTGCTTTTGGGTAATTTGCACTTTCCGATACCTTTACCTCAACCAGAGTATCATGAATCGATCCTATTTGAAAACAGACAGCTTGAACCGAATCGATGCAGCATGTTACGTCCCTTCATATTAGCTCCGTTATCGTATCCTTGCCCTCTGCACTTTTGCAATTCAAGGTGCAGTTCATCCAGTTTCTTCAGACGTGTTTCCGTGAGACTCATTCCTGTGCTACTTTCTACTGGCAAAAAGTCCACAAAGTGTTCACAAATTTCGACTGGTCTCGTTTCAGTGTTAACAATTCATATTATCATAGTCATCTGCTCCTGATAACTGGTATCAGGAGTACAATCCAGCATGATTGAATAGTATTTGGCTACCTGCGTGTCTTCAATGATCTTCTTCAGAATCGCCTCACCAATTAGATGTATCAACTCATTTGGATACGATTGCCCAGATAGTGATCTTGTATTTCCTCATTTTTTATACGTCGTAGGTGTACCTGTAAGCATGGGTCATATTTAGCTAGAAGTTCAATGAGTCCCAAGATGAAATGGTATGTCACGTACTCTTTGCATTATTTGAGAGAGAGAGAGCACGAGCGAATGAGCAAGAGAGAGAGCGCGAGCGAACGAGCAAGAGAGAGAGAGAGAGACCGCATGCAAACGAACAAGAGAGAGAAAGAGAGAGAGGGAGCCTGCGCGAACGAGCAAGAAAGAGAGAGAGAGAGCGCGAACAAGCAAGAGAGAGAGAGAGAGAAAGCACGTGCAAACGAGCGAGGGAGAGAGCCCAAGCAGAAGAAGTAAACATTACAGAAAAAAATTTCCTCGTGTATGACGCGCACCTTAGTTTCTAATGCTAATTTTCAGGAAAAAATGTGCGCGTGGTACACAGGTAGATACGGTATTTTATATATATATATATATATATATATATATATATATATATATATATACATACAGTAGATGGCACTATACTAGTGATTAACCCGGCACAGACAGACACAAGAGGCACACTTACACAAGTTCATGCTTTTTATTTTCAGTTCTCCTCTTTATAGTTCTTTGCACTTCACACACTGCGCAAAAATCACCACAAATAACTCAGTCCTTTCTCTTCTTCTCTCTATTGCCGCCTCTACTCCAATCTTCGTAAGCTCCGTCCTCTTCCACCCGTGCTCCAGGTGTTTCCTGATTACTTTCCTGCAGCACTTCCTGGTGTGGCGGAAGTGCTGCATACCATGGCATCTGAGCCATCCAGGCGCCCCCTGGTGGTGGCCATGGGTCCCCACAAGGTTGAGCTTCCAAGCGCTGTTCCCGTGGCCCCAACACCCACCAGGGTGGCTGCCTTCTCATGTTCCAAGGGAGGTACTGCTCCTCTCTCTGTCCTTCCATCTTCCAGGTGTCCCGATACACACACAGGGAGAGTCTAACGGGGGGCTCCAAGTTATGATGTGTTACTCACGTAATAATGAAGCGATAGAAACAAAACAAATACAGTGCATATCTTGATAGATGTGTAAACGATCCAATCACATTCAGTGTTGGAAAAGGTCACCTTCTTCTTGCAAACACCGATCGGCATGGTGCTCCATATTGGCAACAGTATTCACAAGCATTGTAGGGGTGATGGCAGCAATTTCCTTTCCATTGTTTTTCTGTAATTGTTCCAATTGTTCTTGTAAGCTTTTCCTTTCAGCACTTCACAAAGGAAGAAATCCAGAGGTGACAGTTCCAGGGAACGAGGTGGCCATAGTCCCTTTGAAATAACCTGATTGCCAAAAAATGACTCAATTTGTGCCATGCTGATAATAATAATAATAATAATAATAATTCATTACATTTATATAGCGCTTTTCTCAGTACTCAAAGCGCTATCCACACAGGGAGGAACCGGGAAGCGAACCCACAATCTTCCACAGTCTCCTTACTGCAAAGCAGCAGCACTACCACTGCGCCACCTGATGTGTGACAAGTTGCCCCATCTTGCTGGAAATAACCTTCACTGATCTCATGGTCCTCCAGTTCATTCACAACTAATACTGTGATCTTTATTTCATTTGGATTGCCTCATTATTAAGACAGTAATACATCATAACTCATGGCCCCGGCTATTAGAATCACCCATTACATATATAAAAAATTATTTTTATGCAGGAAAAGTGGTCATTCTGACTCTTAACACACAAAGCAGGAAAGCCAAACACTTCCTATTTGATAGGCTTTTCATCTCACCAACAAAAAGTGTTTTATTTAACCCTAAATTATTGTTATACACACCAAATGTTCTGTTGTTCATCTGAGAAGTGTGCCATCCTCATTCGTATGACTACTGTTCTTTATTCCTCCTTGGTTCTGTCAAAACAATTTTGGCAATATTTAGAAGTCACTTTTCATTTCCTGCTGTTTTATAAGCCATTATTATTTCTGCTGCTTCCGCTATGGAAAACTTCACCAGTCTTGATGATTTATGAAAGTAAACTTGCATGTGTGGACATATATATGTAAGCCAAGTATTGCTGTGTCATTTGAACAACTAACGAATAACTGAGCCAAACAGTATTTTTTTACAGCATAGCCTTTTCATAACTACTGTGCTAATTTTTAGCATTATCAAAGCATTTTAAATGTGTGTTTATATGTGTGTTAATATATAACTCCAGGCCAAAGCCTCTGTTGGAACTACAATCCTGAACAGCCTTTAAAATGACAAGAATTGCATGGCAGTTTCTGGGCTATCAGCTTTCTGTTTAGGAAAGCAGAGTCCTGTTAATTCCAGCAGGCATAGTCCATTGTCACCTGTTGGCCTGGAGGAATTGCACCGCTCTGTTGTTTACCAAGTTAAGTGTTGTTATCATGTGATGGGTTACGTGTCCTGTAGCATCATGAGAGAACATTTTGAAGTCTTAATCCCAATGTGATGTGAGCGTCTGTTATGTTGCATGACGTCTTCAGAAAAAGCCTGGCACCTTCAAACCATCATCAGTAGTCAGGCAGACTCTATTCAGCAGTACTGAGTTTTGAAATCTCTTTCGGTGACATTTTAGTTTAGGTACTGCAAAAATGCAAGTATTACTCATTTACTTTTAAGTAACAAGATCTGAACAAACAGTTCTATGGGTCTTCATTACACGTACAAAGTATCAGAAAAGTGCTTATTCATCACTACAGTGTGACCTACTAACAAAACTTCACTTTGGAGTGGTGTGAGGTGGCAAGAGACACATTTCTCTTGATATTACATACTCAGTATGATACCTGTGAATCCTTCAAATTAACAAGGAATTTACCATCATGTCAACATGCCACACTGCACAGAGATGAATAACCCATCTACTGCTGTTTTACAAGTGTTATGAAAACCAGTGTTTAATGTCAAGTATATTGTTCAATTTTTTATTTCACAATCTACCATTTCATCAATGTAAATGGTGTCAATACCTGAATCTATAACAATATTTTTAAAATAATTTTTACTAAATTTGTCATCTGCAGTTTCAAATCGGCTTTATTATTTAGTGCTTATATGAAGTCTTTTTTGTGCGTTTTTGAATTCAGGTTAATGATTATCTGGTCTGCAGAGATTTGTTTTCATTTTTCTATACCTTTCAGTGTTTGCAAAAAAGGAAGCAATTAGTTAATTAGCAGAGCTAATGTCTCATAATAAGCTGCACTATTTATTTTGCTCAAGTTCTTGGCTTAATTAGATAAAAGCTCCCACTGTGCATTTGCGAGCCAAAGCTTCAAATAAATTAGAGCGGCAAAGAAGACACAGGCTTGAGAAGTGACTTTGTATTCTTTGTATTCCTTGCACTCCCTAAAGCACTTTGTGCATAATCATGACCAAAACAGCTAAGTTCATACATATGGCAGGCCAAATTATCATTTAGAGTCTTTACATGGATCTCTTAAAACATTTCAAAAATATCTGTAAATCACCTTACAAATGTCTAAGTCAATTTTAGATGTCTTTATAAATGGAATTTGCTGATTACTTTAAATTATTGATAATACCTTAGAATAATTTTAAGATATCTGTAAATAATAATAATTTGGCTTAGTTGATTTTATTGTTAGTTTGTTATTTATTTTACTTATTTTTTCTGTACTGCTCTTCACTGAGTTCAGGCTCAGAGTGCTGTAAACAGTTCTCAGTTAAAATACAACTATAGATGATGCAAATTACTAAATAGAGTGTAACGGCCAACCCACCCACAAAAAAAACAAAAAAAAAAGCTCTAGATTGCTGGAGACAAAAAAAAAAAACATACAAAATCTGCAGGAGCACCAAGGCCACGAGACCACACAGCCCCAACAAGGTATTGTACCTAAAATCAATGATCTCAATCAGTCCTCATGGTTTTCAGGCTTCACATGGAAGAATTAGACGATGATGGTCATGTGGACATCTGGCCTTCAATCCATTAATGTAAGGACATCACGGTGCTTTGATCGGGTGGTGGTGGTGCAGATCGCCACCACAGAAAACTGAAAAAAGAACAGCATAGAAAGTAGGGGTTAGTACGAATTGCTGAGCCATGAAAAAAATGATAATTAAATGCATATACAGAACGTCAGGCTTACACTAAAATGAAGCTATGAGAAAGCCATATTAAAATAATAGGTTTTTAGCAGTTTTTTTAAAGTGCTCCACTGTATTAGCCTGGCAAATTTCTACTGGTAAGCTGTTCCAGATTTTAGGTGCATAACAGCAGAAGGCTGCCTCACCACTTCTTTTAAGTTTAGCTCTTGGAATTCTAAGCAGACACTCATTTGAAGATCTAAGGTTACGATTTGGAGTGTAAGGTGAAAGGCATGCCGAGATACAGGATGATCGAGATTATTTAAGGCTTTGTAAACCATAAGCAGTATTTTGAAGTCAATTCTAAATGACACAGGTAATCAGTGTAGTGACATCAAAACTGGAGAGATGTGCTCGGATTTTCTTTTCCTAGTTAGGATTCTGGCAGCTGCATTCTGCACTTGTTGCAATTGATTGATTGAAAGTCAAAAACAGAGTCACCATCCTTTAGACCTCAGCCAACCGGCCACGTTCCTCTTCCTGGGTTTTCCATAGTGGACTCCGTGCTGGCTGTCCAGTCTGATGAGAGAATCTTTTCATCCATTAATTTCAGCGCTACTTTATCCTACGCAGCAGAGCAGCCTGGCAGTAAACCAGTGGCACCAAGTGCCACATTCAGAATCCAGATATCCGGATATTTTCTGATAATTTAAAATGGTTTAAAGTCATCATCATCAGTCCTAAATATTGACTCACCGTCAGAAGAATGATGCATACTGGTGGGCATCCTCTGTCAGGGATATTTTCTTTATCAAATACTCAGTCGAAGCTCTGGATGATTTGATGGTTACATTATCTGCTATCTGCATACCAAGGGAACTAAACAAGTTTTAGGCTAAAGTGATGCAGTATAGAATGCATGAGAATTTTTAATTCTTAGAGATCCTGTAGTTAATCAGTATATGCAGTAGCTGTTAGTTAAGGGCACTTCTCTTGTTATTTCAGTCTGTCCTGGGTAAATAATTGTCCTCATCTTGAAATACAGAGTATAACCTACAGTACATACTGAAGAGTCTACACTTTAGTGTAAAGTAAAACTTTATTCATTTGAAAACATTTCTTTTTCATCTTTCAATGCAATCTGAACACAATGCGGACACTGGAAACACCTTAACTCTGATATTATGTAGTAAATATTAATCAGACATTATTTACAAATATTTACAAGGCTGTAGACTTGTGATTTAAGCTAAATACAAGTGATGTTCGTATAGCAGGTTACTGCAGAGTAAATATGCAACATCGTACTGGGGCACTACATGCACCTGATGTGTTCGCTGTCTGAACGAAACTGAAACACATTACTGTATGCTAGGGGTCTCCAACTCTGGTCCTGGAGGGCCGCAGTGGCTGCAGGTTTTTACTCTGACCTTTTTCTTAATTAGTGACCTGTTTTTGCTGCTGAATTAATTTTATTTGACTTGTTTTTTAAGCTTTGTTCCCCTGAATTTCTTCATCGTTCCTCTGAATTACTTCATTTCTTTCCTTAAATGGCACCCAAACAGAAATGAAATGTGAAGTGAGCGTACCTGTGTCTTTCATACACTGTCTGTCTCAAAAAACAATCTGAAAAGAAAAAAAGGATGGTGTGAGAAATATTGATCTGTTGTGGCCTGTAAAGCATTTGGATGGTGATCTCATAAGAAAAGAAAATCAGTTTTGGAAATGACAGAATGAGACCACTAACAAGCCATTGAAGTAAATAATGGTTTTCATTAACAGCTCAGTAAGAGATTGGTTGGAGTGAAAATGGTGACCCCACAGGATTGTTTGAGCCTTCAGCTTAAATGGTAATCCATTGGCTTGCTTTGCATTTCTTTATTGCTTGGTTTTATTGCTTAAGGAAAAATATAATTAAGGCAAAAGAAGTATGTTATGTTAGCAGCACGAGCTAGTTAATAATTAAGAAAATGGCAGGAATAATAATAATAATACATTTTATTTATATGCTGTAGCGTCTTTCCCATGCTCAAGGCGCAAGGAATGGAAGGAATGAAAAGCTGCAGCCACTGTGACCCTGCAGGATCTGAGTTTGATATCTGTTTTATTGTGGAAGGGTTTTGGGGTCACCCCATCTTAACTTTGTTATGTAGATCCACAGATATGTCCTCCACCCCAACTCTTGTTCTTTTATTATTGCACTTGCCTACACCAGGATGGAAGCGCAGCCCATAGACGCTGTGGTGGACGGCTGGGGCTCCTGCCCAGCCGAGACGCCTGGAAGGACCGGGAGATGAACTATACCTCTCCTGGGCCATGACAGGGCAGCCGCCCTGGTCTGCATGGGGTCTGCAGGAACAGAGTTTGGAAGCTAATCCCTGTTGGGGCCCGTGGCCACTGCCAGAGGGCACCCGGATTATTATGGAGCCCTGAACGGCAGCATTTCTGCCACACCAGGAAGTGCTGCCAGAAGAAGATCAGGAAGCACCTGGAGCACATCTGGGTGACTTATAAAAGAGGCCACCTCACTCCATTTGATGAGCAGGAGTCATGAGGCAGAGGATGGAGATTGCAACGGGAGTAGTAGAGGTGGCAGAAGGAAGTCCAAAGAGACTGAATTGTTGGGTGATTGGTGCACTGTATACTGTGTGAATAGGTGCAGGATGAATAAACGTGTGTGTTTTTGGGACATTCTGTGTCTGCCTGTTTGTGTCCGTGTCTGAAAATTCCACAAGGCCAATAGACGCAATGCACCAGAGCTTGGGACTAATGGATCCATTCTGCACCCAGATCTGGCTGCTACTATGCTTTACTTTTCCTTTTAGACATCTTCTCTTTATTGATTTACACCTCAGGCAGCAGGATAAAGCTAATAATAAATGCAGGCAAGGGGGGCAGGCAATACACTTTTATTCTGTCAATATTGTCTTTAACATTCTTTAGCATTTGTAATGTGCCAAAAAGCAGAAGCAAATAAAAAGGTAAAAGGACATGTCAAATCATCAATAATACAACCTGGAATTTTTCAGGAGCTGTCATAGATGATGCTGACTGAGACACCCAATGAGTGTGGCATTGAGTGTCTTAAGGGTCCCCCCTTCTTCTCCTCCTATTTACTTTCACTTTAAGCTGATGATTTTTTAAAGCTTGCCAGGGTAAAGGAGAACACCTCTAGTTCCTCATCGGCCAATGTCATTTTGACAGACCGTATCAACAGATGTTCACGAGGAGTGCATGCATGAAGATAACCAATGGTTGAAGGGCTTTGCTTTTACTAATGTGGACAGTCCATAAAAATGTCCATTAGAACCTGTCCTTTCCTTATATGTAATTTTGCTTTTTAAAGTTTTGACCTTTCTATAAATGCTGATTATCTGCAAAAAGTGTTGGTCTTCTCTTGTCACTGAAAACTGCCTTCTGTCTGCGCTAACACTTCCTCTTTCTGTGGTGATCCTGCTTTACAGAAAAAGAAAATAATTTACACTTTTAACATCAAGAATAAAGAATATGAAATGTGACATAATAAAATCACATTCCTGTGCAACATTCCTACTGTAAAGCATTAGAGATATAAAGTTTAAAGATTCTGCCGGCCTATAAACATCTTTTCAAAGCCACTTTTTCCAATCTAGAGACACAGAGAGAGAGCCAGATCCTTTATTAGCAGCACTGGGTCCAGTCGTTTTTGGTGTCACGCCATGTTTGTTTGGTGGACTGAGCTCCTCACTCAGATCTCGCTTCTGCCTTATATCTCCATGCTGCTGGGAAAAACTCAGGCCTACTCAATTCTGTATTAGAATGATTGGATTTAGAAAATTGAGCAATCAGTGAATGGATGTTTCTGTTTATCACAGTTACAAAAAAGAATGGGATATCTTTGCTATAAATACAATAAAGAATCCCATTTGACACAGAGCTTAAGCATTTCTAAAGTATCTGATGGTAAAGTGTAACATAGTAGTTTAAAGCAAAATAAATTGTTTTCTGAGGAGTAATGCAGGGCTCTTCATATGAGCCAAGAATTCCCAGGCTACCATATAGCAAAGTGGCAATGAAAATAATAATGTCAAATGCTTCATGAAATGCCATATGATATTTATCTGGTCTAGGAAACCGTTTGTACAGTAATTCTTCCCTTGGTGTTATGCATGAAGGCCAGCACAGTTTCAGAAAACACAGTAGACTAGCAATCATTTAGACAACTGTGCTGTTTTTTTCCTGACTGAATGAATGGAGCTAGAAAAAGAAAACCGTCTCTACAACTGTTTTTTCTCTTCAGAATGACCTAATGGTCAATATGTACTCGTGTAAGGCAGTGCTATTATGTGTAAATCGTTATCTGCCTAGCATGAAATCTATTCCTGCTTAAAAAAGAGAGAGAGAGAAAGAAAGGGAAAAAATGCTACATGCGGTTGACTCACAATATTTTTATACTGAAGATTTAGCTTATCCTCATGAGCAGTTCTTGCTGTTTCCACAGGCATTCTTGATATTCTTAAGAACTGCTTGATTATCTAATTGCTCACCGAAAGGCTACCCTCTTTAAAAGTCATGTAGATGAACCGTAATGCACAGATTGCACCTTTTAACATAGCCTTTCAGTTCATGAAATCATTTTATCAAGCTGTGCTGTGTTGTCAGTCCAAAGCAAAAGCTTCCATTTAGTAGTCTAGGGTTCTACCAGTGGCTTAAAAGATTATAACTTAAGAGACTTCCATGTCTTTTGGCATTGTATGTTAGATAAATTTATACTAATGGGAACCATTTTGTAAGGAATCACAAGCAGTAGATGGCAATTTGCTACAATATTTTAACCTTTGGGAACAGGAGAACACGATATGTGTAATGACCAATAACTCATTCGTTTGTTACATAAATATTTCTATGCGTTCTGCCACTCTATGGGAACTCTGGGTGAAGCCGTCAGCTAAAAAACGCAGTTGCATGTAAATGAAAAGCTGTTAAGTCGGTATTAGAACAAACTAAAACTGAGCCATTAGTTGAATTAAGCGTTGGTGATGAGAATGTGAATTGGCCATCAGTTGTTGACTAGGATACTGAAACGGATTCATACAGCACTATACATCTGAAAGACTGTTATATGCCTGGTGAATTTGATTGTGTGAAGCTTCAGCATGGTGCAAGTAGCTGCATGGGAGAAAGGCAAAATAACAGATAAAATGGATGGGCAAAAAAGATGTTAGAAGTGATATTTTCATAACAAAAACGAGAACTAGAACTAAAAAAAAGGTTTTTCATTTTACAGGCACGAGAACTAAAATTAAGGCAAACAGAGAAACTAAAATTAAATAAGAATAAAAATTAGTGATACTGTATGTGAACAAACTAAAATGAGAATAAAAATTGAGTAAAAAATGAAAAAAAACAACAAAAGCATTTTAGTTCAATCCGGTTCAGTTGTGCAGAGGGTTGTTCGTAGGTCACCTTGAGCGTTCAGTTACGTTGCGCTCTTTTCTGTGCAGTGACTTTGTACCTTGGGCCTACTATAGTCACGTGGCACAACTTCCGTAAAGGACCGTTGTTTGTTTGTTGAGCACATTTGGTTCGTCGGGTTGAAGCAGTAAGCATGTGTGGTTGACGATGCTGAGTTTTGCGCATGTGTGGTTGACGATGCCAAGTTTTGCTCATGTGTGGCTGACAGTGCAGAGTTTTGCACATACTGTATGTTTGCGGATAGAAAGCAAGAAAGTAACGTATGGAAATACTTTAATTGCAGCAAGGATGATAATCAAAGCAAATGCAGCATGCGAGAACAAGAAAAATGAGTGCAGGTTTTTAGTTAGTGGGAAGAATACTATGAATCTGAGGCCTCATTTAGCTGAACATCATCCAACGACGCATTAGATGAGGAAGACAAAATTAAAGCTAAGAAGAGAAAGAAAGAAGGTAAGCATAGTCTTGGAGTTTCAGTGCAGGACCAGCTGGATCAGTAGTTAGTGGAAGTCCAGCACTTCTCTGGCACCAGGACTGCACTTCAGTACTGGCAGCAGAAATCGTCAACATACAGTCTGCTAGCGCCAGTGGCCAAGGACCTTGTCTGTGCACCTGCATCACAGGCATTCGTCGAGCGAACATTTTTACTGTGTGGCTATCAGTGCAACGGACATTGTTGCAATATGAACACATCTCTCGAAATGCCTGCTTGTTTAAAGTGTAACAGCAATGTGCTTGCACAGACTGGTTTCTTGAGTTGAAACATTTGATCTTGCTGACTGTACTCATTAGGACACTTGATCTGTTGGATCATTGATAGTCAGGCTGTGTTTAACGGCATTATGAACTGTGAATGTATTTTGTTGACTGAAACATTTTCTCGCATTGAAATATGTGTAGGCCAGCATTTGTGGTCTTGTACAGAAAAAACACTAAAATTGTACTAAGATTATGTAAATAAAATAAAAACTACAATTTTAAACAAAGAACTAAATTAAAATAAAAATTGCTGACTCCACTGAAAACTAGAACAAAATAAAAATTAATTGTATAAAATATAAACTAAAACTACAATTAATATCAGAACTGAAGTATCGCTAGATGTTAGCCTCTAAGCACTGTTCGTAATGTAGCAACTGGCAGTGTTTGTATCGGGGAAATATAGAAGTTACTAAGCATTGTGTTGAGGTCACCTACAATCACATCATGCAGGTCATTGTATCCTCTCATGCACAAGCAACAGAAAAAGTATTTTAAGAAAATTGCACAAATTGCGATTGTGACATCTGGCTGTGCGTTGGTGATATGTACAAAATCTGCAACAATACAGCAGAGAATACTCATCATTCCTTTCCTAACATACTTGTGTTGATGTTTTGGTATTTACATATTTCTGTTATACATAGCAACATTTTTTCTTTTCAAAAATACTAATAGTTGTTGGCACATTTTTCAAGGGGTAAACATAACGCTAAGAAGGCTGCAAGGCAATACTGCACATCTGGCTTATGCTTTCTTTTTATAGTGTTTGCAGTCTACTGTTTACATGCCATGCTCAGCCGTTTATTCAAGTTTACTTTATTTTTATGAATTTGCAGGTTTATGAGCCTCTTTTAAAGAAAGGCTGTATCCAGCAAGGGGCACACACTTCCTGTCCTAATAATTCTACCCCTACACGTGCTATTTGCATGTTGTTAAGTAGCTTTCCACCTCAGTGTCTTTTTGGTGTTTCCTAACATTTTTCTGATGATTAAAAAGCAGTTTTCTCTTTCTGTGCTTTTGCTGTTTATATCCTGCTGTATATGAAATGATCTAGTTATTATATATTTTTAATATCACTCATAGCTAAGGTGCAAAATGTTATTTTGCTCAGTTTCTATCTAGTACTTAAGCCAATGGGTAACTTAACATGGCGGGACCAATTTGATAGCAAGAATTATTTGTAGTGGCACATGTTTTTGACTGAGTGAACATTTAGGCTACCAAAAGGGACTGTTACTAATCACAGATGTTATGATTATAACTTAGATAGTATTATTATTGATTCAACAGATTGGAATTATGGACAAGATAAAATAAATATATGAAAGAGTAATACTTTTTAATGAGTTTCATACAAACACAAGTATCAGTCTCAGTTCTCAGTGCCTTGTTTCTCAGGTGTCTCTTGGTCATCTCATAGATTCTTGAACACTGAATGAGTTCACTAACGGATCTGTAAAAGCCTCTATGCATTTGTAAAGCCCCATCAGATTATATCAGAAAATGTTTTAAAGGTTCCTCTGAATCAAGGAGATGATTCCTAAAGGCTGACACAAATAAGATTATTGATTTCTAAAGGTCCCTTTGACAAATCTGTCTACTAAAGGCCATCAGATCATCTGGCTTATTTTTAAAGGTTCCAGCTAAGCAATCCTATTGATGTCTGACTGTCCTGTATTTGAGCTTATTTTTACAAGTCTTCAATGCAGATTATATATTTCATTCGGTTTAATGCAATCCATTCATTTTAGTATCCTGATTCTCAAATTATGAATTCAGTGAGCACCAGCGGCAATCCCAGAAGCACCACACACAAGGCAAGAACCGACCTTTATGTACTCATTCACAGACAATAACTAATAGCTGCCAGTGAACCAAACCGACATCTTTGGAATGCAGTAGGAAGGCAGAGTACATGAAAAAAAAATAAAACAACAATAAAAACTAGACAGACGTGAAGGGAAATCTAGAAACTTCACGCTGATATTTGCTTGTAATCACTGAAACTCTGTGTTATTAATGCCAACCACTGTGCCATCAGTTCAGTCTAAACCATCCACCATTCCCTGACTTGGTTAATTCAGTTCAGGTCACGAGGCATTAGAGACTATCACAAGGGGGCTCCGCCCCCTGCTTGCTTCGCTCGCCTACCCCCGGGGTTGGGTAACCCGAAATACATTGATGAATGTATGAGATATATCGAATTGTAAAGGTGTAGATGACGAACAAAGGAAGTAAAGAACCCATAGCATGGCACATTAGAAGGATCTATTGGAATACTTCTTTATACACAACATTTGTAGTAAAATCGTTGATAGAGTGCGTCATCTGGATCTAACACGTAGATCTGTGCATATTTGCGTTCATGATTTGGCTCAGGGTGCACTGTTCCAATCCGATGTAATATTTGTCCACATACGCGAAAGCAGTATGGGCCATTGCCAGCTGTTGGCCTGATATTTACCCCGGTAGATGCAAAAGCAAATGAACTATTGTAGGATCTAATGCAGTCCATAATGTTTTTACTTTCGGGTACGTTGTTAGTTAGAAACATCCGTAGATATTCAGGATATTCATCTAAAGGAGGCAGTCTAACCTGACCCCTTTGACAACAACGTGTAAACTCATTAGTTGTATTACCAGTTGTTTCTTCAGGGAAGTTAAGTGAATGACAATGACAGCAAATGATATTCATTAATCCTAATGAATGTTCATTAATAGTGGACGCACTTAAAACAAAAAAGCCCTCAACCTGGGTGGGACGCCACAATACTTTCGAATTTTACTGCTTTCATATTGTGTACCTTTGTCTGCATGTGTATTTTCAGACCTCAATTTGTCCTGGTATTTTTTCAATTACACCTGGTTCTGATGATTCTGATGATCACCTTTTGTTTGCGGTAATGCAATCGTTCTATCTTTTCTTTGATACTGTAGTGACTGACATGACAAAGTGTCACAAAAGTTTTACCTGAACAATCGCTGACTTCCTAACCCCAAACACAACTTTCTAGCACCCTCTTCAACGCCCCCCCTATTACCGCATGAAATCAATACCCCGCTATCAGTACTCTGTGCTGTACTCCGCCTTCCCTCAGCGCTGAGAGCACATGATTTGTGTGTACCATGTGCTTTTAATTTACACAATTGATTTTTTTTTGATCGGTGTGCTCTTATATATTCCGTACTATCTTTGTGGACCTTTGCGGACCCCGTAGTGTCTTAACCCATGCCTGCTTTGCTTCCGCAGTTTATGACGCTTGTTGTAGGTGCCTGCATTCATTGATCTTATCCAGGTGGGCTCGTGTGTGTATCGTTGAGCTGTACTGTGTTTGAATTTGGTGTAAAGCGTTCAGCGGTTTGTACAATCCCAAGCAGCACATTATTCCTAACTTCACTCCGCAGTAGTGCCACTCACAATATGGCGGTTGTTTTATTTGCTATTTCCGTTAGTTGAGCTGTACGCGCCTGCGCAGTACGTCTCATGGTCCCATCGCCGTGTACCTGCGTCCATGCCATCCGGTTTACCATTCTCGGTTAGTAATATGGATGGTAACTTTGTGTACCCAAGGTTAGTTACAATTACTGGATAATTTCCATCTGTTTGCATATTTTTTTTACAGGTGGAGCTCTGGCAGGTTAAGATGATGTCACATGATGTCACTTCTAGTCATTGGGTATGTCAGACTCGTCGACATGACTGAAAATCGCTGGATGCGTCACATTTAGCACCTGTGTGCCAGCCTTCTAGCACAATCTTGCTCACTCCCTTTTGTGACTGCCAATTGTGTTCTGCCTGACTAAGCTGCAGGTATGGTACACATCAGCCATAATCCCTGACCTCTTTTTTTTTCATTTATGTTGAGTTACATAAACACAAGAACAGACAGTCAAGTCTCTCTTCTGTTTGTGTGGTCTACAACTCCCATGCTTCTCATTTCACGTTGCTGCATAATATGTATTGTTCTTCTGAATAAGCATTCATTGGTTGTCATGCACACAGAGCCCACCTCTATGACTAAAGACAAAATCAAACCTGTTCTGATGTCATTTTGTAGTCTTAACTGGAAGTGAGACAGGTTTGACCTTAATTTCCAATTTTCCCAGGAGTTATTGCCATATAGCCTATTGTTACATTGGTAATTATAATTATAAGGATTAAAAGGATAGATTAGATATAGCTTGCTCTCTTTCTCTCCCCCCCTTATCCCCCCACCCCCCATTTTTCCTCCCCATGTGAGGCTGGACCCCACTTCACAAAGTCCCAGTCCTCTGACATAAATAGAGACAGAGCACATCCAAAACAAAATAAACCCCCCAGCAGCGGCATTTGAGGATTTAAAATAGAGATATCTATTGCCTATAAAGTCTAAATATTATAAGCTTAAAATATAATCTTCAACAGTCTTGAAATATTAAGATAGTAAACCCAGGGAATGGTGTTAAAAAGTGGCCCTGGATAAGCATAGTAAACCCTAATGCAATAATAACAATAACAATAAACCAAGGGTATGATGTTAAACAGTCTCCTTTAGAATAGTAGAAAGAAAAAGAAAAAAAAAAGAAAAATGTTACTACTTTAATTTCTTCCAAACATACGCATATAATTGTAATTAAAACATAAACAGAAAGTGGCCGAGAAGAGAAAAGGATGTATAATTATAGTACCAGTATCATTGCAAGCGGATCAGACAGCAGGTAATATCTTCTTCCCATGCCATGACAAGATGTGACTCACGATCATATTTCAAAAAAAGTGTTGGGATCATCTTTCTTAACTCTTTTACTGCTTCCTCTGTAGTGGTGAAGACAATCCACTTTCAGTTTAGCAGGATACAAGAGGCTGTATGTGATATCGGCTTTCCGTAACCGCTGTTTAATGTTGTAAAAAGCGGAAAATTTAGCAGCTGTTGAGGGTGTGAAATCAGGGAAAATACAAATGTGGTTATTTTCAAATATAATCTCTTGTTTCTGTCTGAGATGTGACATTACATTAAACTTAGATTGTAATCTCTCGAAGCGCACAAGAAGAATCCTAGGTTTGGAGGTATTTGATCCACATATGTGTTAAGCTGCTGCTATCTCGGTGTCTGAATTAAAGTCCTCTCCAATTATTTTTGAGAATAGTTCAGCTACGAATTTCACTGGTTTGGACTTTCACGTTTCTCAGGTAGACCTTCGATTCTAATATTAATTCCTTCTGCATCCACCTTCCAGAGCAGCAAGTCTGTCTCTGAGTTTTTTGCATTCAGAATTCGCAGCTGTTGCTTTTCCATCAGCAGTAGTTGCCAAATGTTTGGCTGTTTCAATCTGAGTCGTGAATGTCTGCTTAACGTCTTCCAGCTGATTGGCATGTTATCTCCGTTTAGACACATTTTCCTGAATGTGTTCCTCAATTTTTCCCAGCATACCTTTAAAGGCTGCATTAAAGCGATTATATACATGTTTTTCCAAGTCTTTATTATCCTGCCGCAGCTCCTGCATCTCCATCCACAGCTCTTGCAGCTCCAGCAGCAGCTTCTTGTTTGTCTTCTCGCTTGTCTTGAGCAAACCATTTATTTCATTCTTTATATTTTTCTGAATGTCTTTCTTGAGCTCATTTATGGCCGTGACCATTGTTGCGATCATTACCTTCAGTTCGGACAGATCGTTTTGGCTTTCGTGCTCCGCAGGTGAAGTGGCAAGCCCTATTACAGCCGATGCTTCCGACTTGCGAGGAGTAGATGAAAGTGTGGACTGCAAGGCCATTTCCAGCTCCAAGTGATCTTCTGGAATCGGCGAGCTATCGTGACCTGCATCACTTGCACTTTCGCTCCCATTTTCGCTCTCTACAGGAGACGATGCAGCGAAGCAGGGTCCTGGGGATTCTGTGCTTTCGCCTGTCTGTTCCAGGTCAGTCTCTGAAACACCGTACCTTGCACTTGGACTTAATGCCTGTCTAGACTTGGATGTAGTTTTAGATTTCTTTTCTGTTTCTTTCTGACCCCCTTTCTTGTTGCTCATGTTTATATACTGTAGTAGAAACTCCTTGGGTTGGGTAAATACAGGATACCTCGGGATAATAAGAAATAAGACAAAAAATAAAGCCGCTGCTAACGGAGCTCCGCTTCAGATGTCCATCTCCCGTAACGGACGAGACCAACTCCAAAATCAAACCTGTTCTGTCATGGACTACTTGGACTGAGTCACTGGGTATATCAAACATACATCTGGCCTTCACATGTGTGCCCCAACAACTGCCTCCATGTTGCTAAGATTATGTGATCAAAGGCTTTGACTCGAGATCATTCGAAAAGTCGTCATATGTGACATGGCTTTTAAGTGACCTGCTCAGGATCACATAATGAGTCACAGGTCACAGTTTTAACCAACAGCCATGGCATTTACAGTTCATTTTTTAGACACTCTACCACACAAAATCCAACTGTGGACTGGGTGCCTGTACATTCTAAAGCTGTTGGTCTAAATCTACGTGTTTTGAGAATAAATCCAAGCACATGCACAAAAAACAGGCAGCCTCATTGTCCACTGTGCCATCCAGAAGGAGCTGGTGCTTATCTCAGCAGCTTTAGGGATGAAACAGAAATCACTCCATGATGGAATCCTTAACAGGCCCGTTTAGAATATCTACTAAATTATGTAACAGTTTTACTGGGTAAATACACAAGTATGTCTGGCACCACGTTTCTCAGTTATGGTCTGTAGAGGGTGCTATTGAGCCTAATGCTTAAATGTTACCTGTGAGGCAAAAATAAGCAAAAAAAAAAATCTGCTCCTACATCTGTCCAGTAACTCTGTATCAATAAGAAACTACATACAGTTCATTCTATGTGATAGCTTACTACTGCTTGGTGTGCATTATTCATGTTGCATCTTGCGTTATGTCTCAACGTACACATTAATGTGTTTTGAGCTCTGTATGAGAAAATGTGGTATACGTATGCATGAACTGAAGTAAACATGAGCACGAATGCTTTTAGTCAGCTTGTCTCTGTGATATGCCGGGTTAGGGTTAGAAGAAAGGCCAGTTTTTAAATAAATGGTTCTCGGATGCGATGTGGTATGGGCGTTTCCTCACTTAAGTGCGCAGGTGAGGAATCGTCCGTATCCATAATTGAGGCTGGGAGCTGCTAATCGACGCACCTGTGCCACTTCCCCATTATATATAGAAGGGGTGCGAATGCAGAGGAGGAGAGGAGAAAAAAGAAAGAAAGAACGGAGGGTAAGAGAGAAGACGGCAGGAGGTGAAGAGCTGGTGTGTGTACGTGAGTGAGCAATCAAGAGTAGGCTCGCTGTAAGAAGTAGAGGCAGCTGGGAAGTGAGCCCTAGTGGGGTGTTTGGCTGGCACCCTGGGGGCAGATGGATCGGTCACTCCTGCTGAGTTTTACAGAGGAGCAGGAGTGACCACGATTGAGGACGGTTTGCCGCGTAACACCGCGGGAGTTGGAGGCTTGGGAGGTGGAAGCCCCAGTGTGAGTGCCCTGGTTGCTGGGAACCCGAGTCTCGGTCTGGCGAGAGCCCTACGGAGCCAGGGACCGAAAGGCCACCAGACTAGAAGGAGAAACTCAGCTGCAGGTAGAACAACTCCCCTGATGCAGGGCCCGGATGGGAGAAGCAGGGGAGCCGCCAGCTGAAGGAGGCACCATACTTTTAAAGAAGGAACTTCTTTCAGCCAGTATTTAAACCTCAGTTTTAAAGGATTTATTTATTGGATTTTAACCTCCACATTTTACCCTGTTTTTATGGATTATTTATTGAACCGTTTTGAGCACTGCACTTACTTTTGAACACTGTTTTGGTTTTGACTGTTTTTAATAAAAGCACTTTTGCACCTTCCCCATTGCTTCGTTTGGTGTCCTCATTGTCCAGCTCATCTGGTTACATTACTGATGGTGTCGGGTTCAAGAGCTCCCAAAAAGGAAGTGGGAGCATGGAGTAGATCTCCTGCCTGCAATGAGTACATCTCACAACAGTCAGTCAGTAGTCTGTAGTAATCACACCACCACAATTAATTCTAGAAGATGTGAGTATTTTAAAAAATATAACACCTCCACTACTTCGGGTCCATGTCCCTTGTCCTGGGTACATTTTGGGAATTAGCACACACCTCTCAAATAGTATGGCTGTGTATCCAACACATTTTATAAATGCTTAAGGGCTTGACTAGTAATCAAAAATATAGAACTTCAGGATGTGTTTTTAAATCCAGACCACTCAGAGAAAACCCATACAGAAAACATATCGACTCCAATTAGCAATCCAACCACCATTTTGAATCCTTGCACTGTGTAGCAGCAGCACCAACTGCTGCACCACCTCCTTTCCTTTTAAAAAAGTGTTTAAGTATCATATTTTAGGAAAGTTGGTTGTTGAAATTAATTCAGCTTTAGAGCTATTTTGAATTTCCCTTTTTGTACAACATAAATAAAGAGCAGTTACCCAAAGCACCTGCCCTCTTCCTTTTTTTTTAACAAATCCTCCTTGTGACAGGCACTGCGTTTATTGTGCCTCGGAAAAAGAGAAAAAATGAACCCTTTCTGTGTGTGCACATCTCTTTGCTAGGCTGTGTTCAGTGAATGATATCTGTGCTCATTGTTGTACTTTATGTCTGTCTATCTAAAAGTGAAACATTTTTGACAAATAATGGAATAGGCCATTTGTGTAGCTGGAAAATAAATCAAAAGCATAAAATAAATGCTGTATGGCTGTGTGTAAGGGCATGCTGTATGTGTCACGTATGCTGCATAGACTGCCTACTACTGTATTTGACTCAAAAAAATCCCACAGAAAGTGCAGTTGCCTTGGTGACATCCCTAGGCAAAGAGTTCCTGAGAGATTAAGTCAGCGCCTAAAGAAGTAATCACCAGAGGCAATGCAGCCAGCCGCTGGGAGAGTCATACGGCTGTCACCTGTGGACAAGATTTTCTGCTCAGAGGAATAAAAAGACCGAAGTTCAGAAATGTGGTTTTGGGCAAAAATATGACATGTCATGTAGGTCAGCAGCAGGATCATGAGGATGAAATTACAGCTCACAGAAATTCGGCGAAGATCAGAGGGCTATGCTTGGCCTGTGTTCCCGTCTCTGACGTTTTCAGCTATGGCATAAAGAGGCAGAAGGGACCTGAGACTGACTGGAAGAAAAGAGCCATACTTCTGTGCAGTTACAAAATGAAGCATTCACAAGCTTCAGAATACACAAGCTTGAAAAACCTAGACATTAAAGAAACAAGTAAGTTGGCCAGCTTGAGGAAAGTTTTACATTAATTTATCTATTAACACTAGAATTACCAGAGCTAATGAAAAAACTCATAAATCTGGCCCACCTTAAATCCCTTCGCTCCTCTCCATCAGCCTCTTTTGTCTACTAAATGTGTCGATAAGCCCAAGCAGCGAGCAGCCTGCTATACCATCCCCCCACTGTCTCAGAACGGGCAAGAAGTTCTCCCAGTTCCTGCCTTGATTGATTATCTGGGAGTGAGATACCCAGAATTGTAAGGGGAAATAATTTGGTGTGTGTTTTCTGTCTATAACATGTGAAGGCTGATGGCCAAATATCAAATAAACACTTTCACAAAAGGTGCAAATACAATACAACAGCTTCCGTGGTATAGCGGTAAGATCCGCTGACTTTTAATCCGGACGTTCGAAACCGGCTCCCTGAGAAATTTACCGTTTTGAGTAGTGAGCTGCTCTTATTGTTAATATTATACAATAAAAACATACATTTATTTTGTGTCTGTAACAGCCGGTGTAAATTTATAGTGTTTTTTATAGGTTTTTTTTCACTTTTATTCTCTCAGTCACGATCACGATACAACACCCAGGAGGGATAAAAGCTGACACACAAATGCTTGTGAATCTGCCTTGTTCATAAGTCACCGTCACTTGAATTCTTTTTTATTCAGTATTATTGAGTGTTCCTGCTCACGCTGAATTAGTTTGCACCTTATGGTCCATGATGTCAAAGCCACACTGACAAAAAAAAAAAAAACCAAAGACATAGGTATATATGATATTTGGAATTATTCATTTTATGGCCTGTATAGTACATTTCAGAAAACATTGTGGCACTGATTGAACATTATTCATATTCATTTCCACGCCGTCTTGTGCTTGTAATCAGTGACTGCGTGTTTTTTTTCTTCCTGATCTTGCCTGTCCCCACATGTTGCTGTATGGGGTTGTTTCTTTTATACTCCAGCACATGCAGAGGAAAGAATAGTACAGAGATGTCAGTTCCGCGCTATATGCAATCATCAGATTCATATGTTAACAGTTCCCACACACCCAAGGACCGTCCTTTCTACGTTTACGACATATGTACCTGTTGCAATGTACACACTTCTCTCTGTGATGTGGGCACTATTACACTGAAGGAGCTGGGGGGAGCGGCAGTCTTGGAACAGAAGCTTGTTGATGTTGCATCCTCTTTTACTTAATCCATCGCCTTTTCTTGTAAGAAGCGATGACGAAGTTCCTCTGCAAGGTGAGCCATGAACACTCTTTCTCAGTGGCCCCTGTGAATGCCTTATACAATATACATGTGCATTGATCGCCGCTAAGTCAAGCGTGTTATAGCACAAAGCAACTGGCCACCTGCATGTTCCTGTTCGCACTGAATAAGCTCACGCCTTCTGGTGCATGATGTCAATGCAGCACCAGAAAAAAAAGAAAGAGACAAATATATGTGACATTTTGAAGAATTCATTTTATGACCTGAATAGTACCAATCAGAAAAAATTGTCACACTAATGCAATATTATTTGAAAACGAACAGCATCAGATCGGGTGTGAATTTATACTGGCGCTGTTAGTTAGAGTCAGATGAGAAGGGGGAGGGCGAGGGAGAGAGTGAACGTGACTGAGAGAATAAGACTGAAAAAAAGATAATTTTTAGAAATACCATACATTTACAGCTGATCTGATGCTGTTTGTTTTCAAATAATATTGCATTAGTGCGACAATGTTTTCTGATTTCAATCTCACGACCTCCGGATTATAAGTCAGCGGATCTTACCGCTACACCATGGAAGCTGTCGTATTGTACTTGCACCTTTTGTGAAAGTGTTTATTTGATATTTGGCCATCAGCCTTCACACATTATACAGTTCATGTCTATATTTTGTTATTTATTACTAAAACATGAAAAACGTTTCTGTTTTAACGATGTGTTTACATAGATTGTTGTAGACACAAAACACACATCAAATTATTTCCCCTTACAATTCTGGGTAGCTCATTCCCAGATAATCAGTCAAGGCAGGAACTGGAAGAACTTCTTGCCCGTTCTGAGGCAGTGGGGGGGTGGTATAGCAGGCTGCTTGCTGCTTGGGCTTATCGACATATTTAGAAGACAAAAGATGCTGATGGAGGGATGCGAAGGGATTTAAGGTGGGCCGGATTTACAAATTTTTCGTTGGCTCTGGTAATTCTAGTGTTAAATCAAGAAATACAGAAGAGCACAGTCACCAAGCAGTATATACTACATATATTCATACCTGATTAAGCCTGATTAGCTCAGTTCAACATGATGAAAGTTGAAGTCTATCTTGATAGCATTAGGCATGCAGTTGTAGCTGCTATGTGCCTGATGCTTGCTGGGATTTGCTTCAGCTGCTCCATGACCCTGCTCTGGATAAGCATGTTAGGAGGATTGATGGATGGATGCCTATAATGTCTGTTCAGTTCTTATACACATTCTCACAGAAGCAGACGCAAACATTTTTAATCCAGCGGCAGTAGGCAGTGTCTTCGTGGAATAATGAAGGAAGCTCCTGTATATTGGAAGAATATAAGAAATCCTTAGTGTGACTTTTTCAGTTACTATTATGTGTTTGTTTACAGAGACAGAAATTCACATCATAGAATCAAGTTGATGGCATCAACTTTGAGTGTTATTTTTGGGGTGTAAAAGTATATAGGAAAGGCAGTTTAACCTATAGGGTTCTTGTTATATTGGTGGACAATGTATTACTAGAAATGCCTAAATTGTTAGCCTTGATTTTCATGTACAACACATGAAATCCATTCATCACTCATACTGTATCTTGCACTCAAATCAAATCAAGGAATATGGCCAAGGCTGTCGACCTTCATAACAGAGCAAGAAAGAATCCGGTTTCAAAATACCTTAGCAGGGTCCAGAAAGATGCCTGTTTCCTTCAGCTGTCCCTTATCGTTTCCCCTGAAAGGACTGCACAATTCTAACTGAATGAGCACAGCTCGCACCTTAACCAACATACAAGATACTTTAACAAAGTCAGACCACTGCCTTTGAAAGAGCTAAACAAATTACAGATCATTCAAACTGTGATGTGTGAGTCCCTGTCTTGCGCCCCAAAACATGAGGCTGAGTCTCAGTACTTTAGCAAAACCAACTTTATTCAGCTTGGAACAGGAACAACACGGTTATTTATTGTAGCGTGATCTGCCACTCTTCTATTCACAGTCACAGCAGTCGGGCAGGGTCGTGGCCCGTTTAGTGGCCAAGTAATACTGTTCCCTGCATTTATAATGATCCTTGCATCACCCATTGACGATGGTGATTATAGCACAACCGTGGTCGGTTCGGATTTGCTTTTGTGGTGAGCCACTGCCACGCTGGGAGCCTCTGGTTGCCCTGGCAACTGATAAACAGTCTTCCACAGACGCGCTGATCGTGCTTTGGGCACTCTTCAGCGTGCCGTCCCAATGGGGGGAGTCCCAAAAGAGTTTAGAAACCTTACAAAACAAACACACCTTGGGCAGATGATATCAATATACAGTGCAAGTTTTACTGAGGAAATTTTCAAGCATTAATTGAATCATTACTTATATGTATTTGCAGAGAAACAAGGCATTCAAAGTAGAAGTCAAAAGCAGAAGAAAAGATACAACATGCATGATTCAAAGCACTGCCTGAAACAGCAAGCTTTGCCTCAATATATCCAGGAGAGAGATGTCCATGTAATTTAAATAGTTAATTCTTCTTCATCCAACTAAGGTGTTCCTTAAAATGATGTGCCATCATGAAGCAGATTTGATTTACAGTAATCCCTCCTCCATCGCGGGGGTTGCGTTCCAGAGCCACCCGCGAAATAAGAAAATCCGCGAAGTAGAAACCATATGTTTATATGGTTATTTTTATATTGTCATGCTTGGGTCACAGATTTGCGCAGAAACACAGGAGGTTGTAGAGAGACAGGAACGTTATTCAAACACTGCAAACAAACATTTGTCTCTTTTTCAAAAGTTTAAACTGTGCTCCATGACAAGACAGAGATGACAGTTCTGTCTCACAATTAAAAGAATGCAAACATATCTTCCTCTTCAAAGGAGTCAGGAGCAGAGACTATCATAAAGGCAGAGGAAAATCAATAGGGCTGTTTGGCTTTTAAGTATGCGAAGCACCGCTGCACAAAGCTGTTGAAGGCGGCAGCTCACACCCCCTCCGTCAAGAGCACAGAAAGAGAGAGAGAGACAGAGAAAAACAAGCAAGCAAAAATCAATACGTGCCCTTCGAGCTTTTAAGTATGCGAAGCACCGTGCAGCATGTCGTTTCAGGAAGCAGCTGCACAAAAGATAGCAACGTGAAGATAATCTTTCAGCATTTTTAGACTAGCGTCCGTATCGTCTAGGTGTGCGAACAGCCCCCCTGCTCAATCCCCCTACGTCAGGATCAGAGAAAGTCAGCGCAAGAGAAAGAGAAATGTAAGCTGGGTAGCTTCTCAGCCATCTGCCAATAGCGTCCCTTGTATGAAATCAACTGGGCAAACCAACTGAGGAAGCATATACCAGAAATTAAAAGACCCATTGTCCGCAGAAACCCGCGAAAAATCCGCGATATATATTTAACTATGCTTACATATAAAATCCGCGATGGAGTGAAGCCGCGAAAGGCGAAGCGTGATATAGCAAGGGATTACTGTACTTGCATTTTCACTTTGTTGCTGAGGCTGCAGTTTCCTTCTTAGACAGCACATCGTTTATAGTGCGTCTTCAAAACTCGTCTTTTCATAGCTTTGTGGTGTTCTTGTATATATTTTAACCTGCATCATTCCACAGTTTTCACAGCATTTTTGCGAGTCTCACATCCATCGTTCTCCACAGTTGAATATATGTCTGCATCAAACAAGTAGATGCTTTGTTTGTGGCTAATTTTAGTAAATGGCATTAGCCAAAAAGTGGACGGTTGAGAATTTACCCCTGGTCCTGCTCTTCTGTCAACTATAGGTTACATTATTATTTAAATTGTTCCTCATAATTAGCTTAAAGTCCCCGCAAGCCCCCATTTCACATTTTCTTACAGGCATATACACGCTGGTTAGTTTATCTGAGCCTAAACATAACAGGTAACACTTCTTTACATTTGCTGTATAGTTGCATATTTCTACCAGAGTTCTCTGAATTGACATGTCTGTTTGCATCAGAGAATTCAATGTTGTGTTAAAAATACATTTTTATCCCCTTCAGTTTGTTTAACTCATGTCTCAAAATAATAATAGATCTAATGGAACGCTTCTCAAAGTTCTCTCATATTTGGCACTGAAACGTTTACTTATCTCAAATACTTGTCTTCATTCACATATATCTGCTCCCCTCTCCCCAGCTGTCCCTCCCAGTATGATGTCATCATTGAGGTAAATTACCGCTTATCAGCACTTCTTGTCCTGTGCCTGCATTTAACTCTTTCTAAACTCTTGCTTAAATTAAAAGCAATGCTAGCTTTCCCTTATAAGCCTTACAGTGTAGCTATAGTCTTGGTCAACCAGTTTATTCACTTAAAAGTTATATCTCATCTGAAATAAAACACAAATTAAATATTACAAGTCATATTGATTAAACTAAAAAAACTCTAGCTGTTAAACCCCATTACAAATGTTAATAATTTCACTTGGTGGTAACTTTTCCACATTACTGGCCCTGAAGATGAGCATCGAAGTGAAGCACGCAGTCATTCTCCTTTTAAAAAAAGCTGGATCTCACAAGAACATGATTTGCCTTTTTCTTTTTTCCCCTTCTTATAATGATAAGGATTCACTGTTTTGCAATATGTGTGTAATCTCAAGATGTGAAGCAATACTCAGTAACATTTTTGACTTGAAAAACAGATGTATTCAGAACGTTTTGAGGCTTTCATAATGGGAAATGGGAAGCTCCATTGTAAAATACAAAAGTGGGCAAGCTATTATATATATAAAATATGCTACACTTTATAATGCAGTGTCATGTGTGCAAACTAATGTATAGCAGGGAGAAATAACTTCCATTAACAAATTTTTCATAAAATTCACTGCAGTACTTCCAAAGCACATACTGAACAATTAATACACATTTCATAACCAACATCATCTCCAATTCCTTTGAGGATGAAGCAGTTATTAGATTGTTGTAGCTGACATATTTTATAAAATCCATGTTAGTGTTTTTTATTTTCCTGCCACTACTGTACCATTTTGGTTTAACTCAGTTGTGTCGGTTTACTGTATGTTTTATGTGCCACATTTAATTTCCTTTAGCATTTTGTTAATCTTAACATTTACTGCTTACATGTGTTTAAATAAGTCTCTTACACTGGTAGCTGATGGAGTCGTAGGTGCTGGATAGCTGCAGGCATTCTGGTGCTAAATGAGCAGGTACACTTGTTTGTCCTTCAAATGGACAAATGCTTTTGTGTTGTACTATTAAACGTCTTCTGTTGCAGCATAGATTAAAAGGTTTTATCACAGAAATTAGATTTTCTTTTGCATGGCTCTGCTTGTCAAGTCTATTTTCACAAGGAAAAAGAGTGACGTTAAGCTTCGCAAAAGGCAAACGTGGTATTCTTTTGAGAAATAGATCATCCTTAGGCCATACATTATGGAAGATAATTAAAGATTTGTGAGCTTCATACGTAATATGCTCTCTTTGAATGTCAAACAAAGCACACAATGTGACATTTGCAGTGTCCAAAAATCCTGCAGTAATGTTTCATTTTAGTTACTAATACAGCTTAGTGTGTGTATATATATATATATATATATATATATATATATATATATATATATATATATATATATATATATACATACAGTATATATATATATATAACCTTGGGCCAATAAACTATCTTTCTTTCTTTGGCATTCCTTTGTTATATAAAAAAGCAATATAATAGTATCATGTTACTTTCACTTTCTTTTGCTTATTGTTCTAAACTGGCATGCATTTAATTTCTGCAACAATGGCTGGCTCAGTGATTAAATGAGAGTTATTGAGATGTATTAAAGTGTTAATTGTTTGGTATATAACTGGCTGTTAGTGAAATAATAATCTTTGACATTATATTAAGGTCAAAGTCTGATGCCTGTTAACTCATGGAAACTTAGCTTACAGATACAAACATGGTTTTCTCAGTCTTGAGAAGTTAAAGCCTGTCTTGGCAACATTTTGTACCCAAGATGAATTACAAAATCTAGATATGCTACTTCCATTTACAGGTATTTTTTCTATGGTTGGGGCACAGGCAGGTTAAGTGACTTGCTCAGGGTCACAAAATGTGTCACAGGTAGTAATTTAACCAGAAACCTTTTCATTTACAGTCCATTATCTTAGGCACTACACTATACAGAATCTGTTTGTGGAGGGGTGCCTGTACATCCAAAGCTGTTGCTCTAAATCTGTGTGTTTTGTGGCATGCGAGTAAATCAGAGTACATGCCCAAAACACAGGCATCAGCATTGTTGGCTGCACCATGCTAGTCTAACATTATATTTAGCAAATTTGTTTTTGTCACCTAATTGATCAAGTTCATAGCCACGGGGACTTGGTGCTTAAGAAATTTAAGCATAGAACAAGTAAACTGTTGGAGATATGGATACGGCACCACTGTTGAGCTGTGTTTAAGGTTGCTGTCCAGTGAGGTGCCTATCAAGCAAGCAGTTGACGCTCAGAAACTTGTCTTCTGATCCTTTTGTGGCATTGGGTCTGCCCGACCTGTACCTATCAGTGTTTCTTCCAGTTTCCAAGTTCCTTTTGATGGTGTAGGAACTGTACTCACTGACATCTTGGTTTGCTTTGCAGTTTCTCTAAAGGAAAGGCCTACATTTTTATTACCATGCTTCTTTTAACTTCACCTGTTTGTTGTCTGGTACAAATCTTCTAATCGATATTTAACCCATTTCCTATTGTCCAAATGACTTGAAATTTTGCACACTTACTCACTTCCGATGACAATACACGAATCAATAATCATTTTCACTACTTGACCAATTAATCCATGTTAATTAAGAATAGAAATTTTTATATGAAGAATAGTTAAAGATTTCACCAATAGATGGCGCTAGTAATGGATAGAAATATTAAAGTAAGTGTTAAAATATGGATTACAAATTTATACTAAAACAAACCCAAGACTAAAAAGTTGAGAATAATATACAGTATATATAAAAAAATACTTTTTAAAAACCACGCTTACATTAAGTTAAAAAGTGTAGTAAAAAGTAAAAAATAAATCTCTCATACATCACTCGTAAAATAAATGCCCTAACTTTATTATTTAACTTATTTTGAATATGTCCTTATTTCTTTCAAATTTTTTTTGGTGATTTACTTAAGGTTTAAAGTATTGTGTATTCAATTTTGATTATTTAGTTGGTACTTGAATATAATGGTAACATGTTAAAATACTGCAAAAACACATATTACTTATGTACTCTTACGTAACAAGACCTTAACACAGGCTTCTTTTGGTCTTCATAACACTCATAAAACATCAGTAGATGGGCTATTCACCTCTGTGCTGTGTGGCATATTGACATGATGGTAAAATTACTCGTTAATGTGAGGGATCCACAGGTCTTATACTAAATATCCAACATCAAGAGAAATGTGTCTCAGTTAAGCCACATCAGACACTCCAATGTGAAGTGAAGTTTTGTTAGTAGGTCACATTGCAGAGATGAAGAAACGCCTTACTGATGCTTTTTATGTGTCATGAAGATCCAAAGAAGAGTTTGTTGAGGAATTGTTACATAACAGTAAATGAGTTATAGATGCATTTTTGCAGTACCTAAGTTAAAGTGTTACGAATATAATACGTTAAGCATTATTGCCATTGTTTCCACAAAATAATAAGTGCCAAAGCAAGAATATTCAGTTCAAACTGTCAGTAGTAGCCATGTTTATATAGTCTTGTTAATTCCACTTCTGGTTCTGCCTCCCTAGTCACTTCTTTGAATACGGCCAATAAAAGGCCATATGAAGAAGCTGTGTCTTACAGGAGCAGATATGCCTCCTGGCACCACATCTGAACCAATGTAGAATGAGAAGCCAGTCACACACTGGGACACCTGGCTTTGGTCTTTCAGAGGAAACTGGAAGAATCCACCCGAGTTACATGCCACTTACCTTTACCACTGAATAATTGTTCAGGGTTCCTACAGAATGTGATAAATGAGGACAATTATTTTAGAACAAAATTACATCGTGCTTTCAGATGTTTGCCTCAGCAAGTCCATTAAGATGAAAAGGCTTCTTAACTACTGATATTCACACAAATGTGACACAGATGCAGTCTTTTTACAGAATTGTGAACGGTAAAGTACCACATTAAATCATTACTTTTCATACTGGATTCAGAACATTTTTATATATCTGACAATGACACGTGCAACTTGAATGTGACCTGCACTTAAACGTCTGTTTCAGAATTGTCTGGAGATTTACACTCTTAATGTCATGATATTTCTGTGATAAAAAATGGTACCACTCAATGAAAAGAAAATGAGGTGAGAAACTTAAGTGTTTAGGGTGATTTCCACAGCTTTTCTAATGGAAATGGCGATCCTCGTGCCCCCTTTTTAAGACAATTTTGTGAATAGACATTGATATAACTAATTGAATATCCTCTTTGACATTCTGAAACTGTCGGATTACTCTTTTGCATTAAACTCTCCACGTCTTGCCCCCACTAGCCTTGCCTGCTCTCTTGTGTTCACAGGTTTCTACAGACAGTTACAGCATTGATAACTGTTTTCAAAGCAACAATCTTTTGTTTTCTGTTTCTTTTCCTTGAAATCATCAGGTGATGAATTCTCAGCCATCCACCTGAGGGAGAAACTGCTTAGTTGCCTGTGGACTAATAGAAGGGAACAGAAATAGCGCACTGTTTGGGAAAATAGGGGGATCAAATGCCTAAACAGCGGCACTTAAGAGAGAATCTCCTCTGATTAATACCATTGGACAGGCTGTGTGGCCACTGCCATATCTCAGGAAGGTTCCTGGCCTGGGTCTGCGTACTGAGTTGTCAAGTGTGAATATAGACGGTGACGTGTGTGACCAGCAATGAGAGGCAAAGCTGTGCAGAAATTTGAAGAGGCAGATAAGTACATGCCATGTGTTACGGCTGTGGAATATCAGAAATTCAGCAGTGCCATTGGAGAGTCGCTGAGTAAGGAGCGGGTCATTTTGGCCACTTTAAAACAAATGGGACTTTTAACACTAGAATTGCCAGAGTCTACGAAAAAACTCGTAGATCCGGCCCACCTTAAAACCGTTCTCACCTCTCTTTTGTCTTCTAAATGTGCCGATTAAGACGAGCAGCAAAAAGCCGACTATTCCATCCCCCACCATCGCAAAATGTTCACTAATTTTTCCCAGCTCATGCCTTGTTTGATTATCTGGGAGTGACTGAACTGGAGTTTTAGAGTGAAAATAATAGATCATTATTTGGAACACACGCATTTCATGTGTGTTCTGTTTCTACAGTAATCTGTATAAACACATTGTTAAAACAGAAAATTTTTCATATTTTAGTAATAAATGTTACAAAATGTAGGCATAAACTATAGAAAGTGTGAAGCCTGACAGCCAAACATCAAATAAACACTTTCACAAAAGGTTCAAGGATGTCACAACACCTTCCGTGGCGTAACGCTGAGATTTGCTGACTCAGAGCACGGCAGCCCTGCCACGCCATAGAGACCCGAGTTCGATTCCCTGCTGGGGGAATTTTTTTCTTTGTAGCCTCAAACGGACATAAAATTTATAAATTGGTATGCACTGTAAATCGTTAAGTTTAAAATGTCGATCGTGGTTATTTCAGTTGATTAATTCATGCTTTTTTAATTAGAGTCAGAACAGGAGCTTATTCAGCTTCTGATCTGACTCTAAGTAACAGCGCCAGTATGAATCACACCCAATCTGACGCTGTTCGTTTTCAAATAATATTGCATTACTTCGACGATGTTTTCTGATTGGTACTATTCGCGTCATAAAATGATTTCTTCAAAACATCACATATATTTGTTTTGAGATAATGAATAGAGCTGCAAATTACAGGTGCTTGTTCAGTGTAATAGGAACCATAGCACAGAGAGGTGTGTACACTGCAACAAGTACACATGTCGTAAATGTAGGAAGGGTGCTCCTTGGGTGAGCGATAGCGCGTCTTTATGTGAAAACAGCAGTGTCAGATGAGGTAGGGAAGGATCCTGAACGCGACTGAGAGAATGAAAAGTGAATAAAAAAAACAAAAACAAAGCTAACCTTTACAAATATCATAAATTACACCGGCTGTTACAGATTGAAATCAAATGTATCTTTTTACTCTAAAATAGTAAAAATAAGAGCAGTTCACTTCTCAAAAGGGAGTCATGCAGGATCGAACTTGTGACCTTTTGATTGTCAGTCAGCAACTGATACTGTTGCGCCACAGGGCCATCGTAGTAAATGAGTGTCAATGTCGCACACTAAGGCGGCCTTTTTTTTCTGCAGTTATATTTTTGAATAAAAGCACACTTGTTCTGTTATATTTGTACCTTTTGTGAAAGTGTTTCTTTGATATTTGGACTTTAGGCTTCATACATTACATAGTTTATGCCTACATTTTGTCATTTACTACTAGAATATGAAAAACGTTTCTGTTTTAAAAATGTGTTTACACAGATTACTGTAGAAACGGAACACATGAAATGCGTGTGTTCCAAATAACGATCTATTATTTCCATTCTAAAACTCCACTTCACTCCCAGATAATCAATCAAGGCATGAGCTGGGAGAAGTTCGTGCACGCTCTAAGTCAGTTGGGGGATGGAATAGTCGGCTGTTTGCAGCTTGTCTTTATCTGCACATTTAGAAGACAAAAGACGATGGCAGAGAGGTGTGAACTGATTTAAGAAGCGATTTAAGATGGGATGGATCTATGAGTTTTTTTGTAAACTCTGGTAATTCTAGTGTTAAGGGCCAATGTGGAGTTCTGAGCCATTCCTTTATCTCTGATCTACCCAGCCACATCCACCCAGTCATTACAATTTTGGGTAGCGCAGTATTGGTCTCCATGGTGGTCTGGCTGACAGATTTTTTTATTTATTTTGTGCATGAGGGGTACATTCAGGATAGACATCTATACACCCAAGTTTAGGATATGCATGTCTTTCAAAATAAAATTTAACAGTTAAACAAAAATAAATTAATATGAACCAAAAAATCTGAATTTAGTCACCTTTACCTGGAGTGTGAAAATTGCCTTGATGTGAAGGGGCCTCTTCTTCTTTCTCTTCATTATCATTTACATATTCAACTCCATAGAATAGAATAGAATAGAATAGAATGCCTTTTATTGTCACTATACACATGTACAATGAGATTAAAAGCAGCTCCTTCAGTGCAGACATATATGTAGAACACAACAAGTAAATAATCCAAGGTGACCTACAAAGTTTCAGATACAGATGGTTACATTCTGTTTCTATTTTTATTTTTTTTTTTCAATTGGGGCAGAGGCAGGTGAAGTGACTTACTTACTTGTGGTCATATAGTGTCAGCCACAGGCATTTGAACCCACAACCTCAGGGTTTGAAGCCCAAAGCCTTAAACACTACGCCATACTGCGTATCATTCAGTTCTGCACTTTGAGATCAACAGTATCAGAAGAGAACTGCCTCTGTTGTTGGAAATTATACTGTAGAAGGGCTGATAGTCACACAATGTATGCCATGAATAAGTTACTATCTGTTCTTATTGTAGAAGAAGGTGAAAGGAGAAAACCAAATCTTACTACTGTACCATATGGGGCATTTTCTTTTAATTGGCTCATGCTAAGAGAAAGAAAGTCCTCCCTCAGGAAGTTTTGCTTACATAAAGTAGATATGCTTCCTGATGGTGTGTTGATTGTTATGAGCATCTTCACAATCTAAATAGGAAATACGCAATTCATGAAGAAAGCTCTTTTTCTCACTGATGCATTGCAGGTAGAAAAATGCACAATCGAAATGTTCCTTCCGGTAAATTCAACAGATGCCATTGTACAATCAACTGTCCATTTGTCAACATCTGGAATACCTGCACAACAGGTTATATTTCTGTCTAACTTTCACATTGCTTTTTTCTTACCAATCCTGAAGGAGACTACTGTTGTACTTGTGACATGTGGAAAACCTGAAGATTTTAAGTCTATGATCCTTGGAGCTTGTCTGCTACAGAAAATGCTAAGAATATATCAATACTGGCACAAGCGCACCTTACTGAATTAAGATTGGATCACAGGTTTAAAATTAAATTTGGCAGCATGCCTTTAGACACATTCTGGTTGACTGCTTCAGATTAATATCTGGCAGTGTCAGAAAAACGCAGTGTCAGTCCCGCTGCCTTATTCAATCACAGACCAAGGTGAGATAAGCTTTTCAAATTTAGCATATTTAAAAAAACAAACACTGAAGATGATTGAGAGAGCTGGAACCAGTGGCTTGTGTGTCACTGTCATCTGGTGTTCCCCCGTGCACTCTGAAGCAAGATCACATTTATCTGATAAACTCTTGTTATGTTTATTTTACAATACAGAATTGGGATTTTTGAATAATCCATTTATTCACCTGTTCTCTGAATCTGCTTTTTATATTACAACAGTATGGAAAGCTGGAGCCAGCGGCATCAAGCACAAAACTGAAAACATGCCTGAATTTGGTATCAGTCCACTCATGTCCGACTCCATCTTCATGATTTGCATCTTCATGATTTGCAGTTGTCAAGTAAGCAAACATACTCATTGAATTGTGGGAGGAAACCAGAGTGCCTGGGTAAAACCTTCCACAAACACTAAGAGAACACACAGGCTCTACACAGATAGTAATCAGCCTGGGGACTTAATTCACATCCCTAGAGCTGCATGTGAGGACATGAGGTTAGATTTTAAAAATTAGGAAAATTGTGAAGAAAGCAGGCCATTCAGCCGAACAAGCTCATCCATCCTACTCACCATGAATATTCAACATAACATTAAGTTGAGATTTGAAGGTCCCTAAAGTCCTATTCTCCACCACACTTCCCTGTGTCAGAGGTTCTTCGTGAGCAGAAAAACTGTCCAACATTTGTGCAAAACTGGCCCTTAACACATTTCCAACTATGTCCCTGTGTTTGTGGTAAAGAATTTATTCAAAGTTACAACTAGGATCTGCTAGTCTAATTCCTTTCATAATTTTGAGCACTTTGATCATGTCCATTCCTAATCTCTGTTTGCTTAAACTGAAAAAGTTCAACCGCTTCAGTCCGTCCTCATAGTTCCTAACTCATCGCCATAGAATCAGCCTAGTGGCTCTCCTCTGGTTTTTCTTGAGTGTTGCTTTTTTGCAGTATGGAGATCAAAACTGTACAGAGTACTCCAGGTGAGGCCTAACTAGAGCATTATATACAGTAACTTAAGCATCACACATCATGATACACAGTCAAAGTGAAAAGTATGTGAACCCCTAGGAAGTATCTATATTTATGTCTAATTCCAATATAAAACATGGTCATATCTTCATGTCAGCCACAATAATGAACAAACAGTCTCCTATAACTAAAGGTACACAGATTTTCAGCGAATTTTTGACCATATTGAATAAATCATTCAAACTGTGAAACTGAAGGTTGGAAAAAGTAAGTGAACCCTAAGCTAATGACGTTTTAAAAAGCTCATTGCAGTCAGAATTTAGCACACCTGGAGTCCATTTAATGAAATGAGTTCAGAGGTGTGGCCTAGAATTACTTTGATAAAAAACACTCTAAAGTTTGAGTTTGAGCTTTTGACAAGAAGCATATCCAGATGGGAATCATGCGTCGCACAAAAGAGCTGTCTGAAGAGCTATGATCGAGATTTGTTAATCTATGTAAGGCTGGAAAGGGTTACAAAGTCATCTCAAAGATTTTAGATATTCATCAGTCTACTGTTAGGCAAGTTGTCTATAAATGGAGACAATTTGGTATTGTGGCTACTCTGCCTAGAAGTGGGCGCCCTGCCAAGATGACCCCAAGAGCACAACGCAAAGTCAGCAATGAGGTAAAGAAGAACCCTAGAGTGACAGCAAAGGACTTGAAGAAGTCATTAGAACTGGCTAACATCTCTGTGCATGAGTCACCTATACACAAAACATTGAACAAGAAAGGAGTCCATGGCAGGACACCAAGAAGGAAGCCACTGCTATCAAAAAAGAACATTGCTGAACATCTGAAGTTTGTGAAAGAGCACTTGGACACTCCACAACGGTAGTGGGAAAATGTTTTGTGGAGTGATGAAACCAAAATTGAACTATTTGGGAGGAACAAGCAGAACTTAATTTGGTGTAAAAAGGGCACTGCATATCAACATCAAAACATCATCCCTACAGTAAAGTATGGTGGAGAGAACATCATGATTTGAGCCTGCTTTGCTGCATCAGGGCCTGGACAGCTTGCCATCATTAAGGGGAAAATGAATTCACAAGTTTATCAACAAATTCTCCAGGATAATGTGAGGGTGTCTGTCCGTCAACGTAAGATCAGAAGAGGCTGGGTGATGCAACAGGACAATGACCCCAAACATCATAGCAAATCCACAGCACAATGAGTTCAGAAGAACAAACTCCGCCTTTTGGAGTGGCCCAGTCAGAGCCCAGATCTCAATCCTATTGAGATGCTGTGGAATGACTTGAAGAGAGCCATACACAGAAGACAACCAAAGAATATGGAAGAATTAAGGCAGTTCTGCAGGGAAGAATGGGCTAAAATTCCCCCCGCACGATGTGCAGGTCTGATCTGCAGTTACAGGAAGCGCCTGGTTGAGGTCATCGCTGCCAAAAGAGGGTCAACCAGTTATTAAATCCCAAGGTTCACTTACTTTTTCCACTACCACTGTGAACGTTGAATGCGTTTGTAAAATAAGGACATGAAAGAGTGGAATTTTTTGTGTGTCATTGGCTTAAGCTCATTGTGTATATCAGTACCTGTGACTTAGATGAAGATCAGATCATATTTTATGACCAACTCATGCAGTAAACCAGATAATTCCAAAGGATTCAGATACTTTTTACTTTGACTGTATAATCTCATTATTCTATTATATTTTTTGATGGCTTCTGCACACTGTCTTGATGCAGATAGTGATGAGTCCACTATGACTCCTTCTTATAAGTTGTGCCTTCAAGTTTCAGACCTCCCATTGTGTATTCAAATCTAACATTTTTACTTCCTACGTGTAACACTTTACATTTACTAACATTAAATTTCATCATCCACAAATCTGCCCAAGCCTATATATATATGCTGTCCAAGTCCCTCTGTAACTATTTGATTTTACATCATCTGTCCTTCTTCCTAGTTTGGTATCATCTGCAAACTTAACCAGTTTATTAATTTATATTATTGTCCAGATTATTAATATATTAAAAAGAGCAGCAGCCCCAGCAATGACTGATGAGGGACTCTACTTTTAACATCACTTAATTCTGTAAGAGTTAAACGCACTCACTGTTGGGGTACGTAATTAGTGAATGATTTGTCTGTTATCCAGACATGCCTTATACCACATTGGAGCCATAGGGAGGACATTGAGGCTCAAGTCACTCTAGTCTTAGGGCAGCAGTCTATTGCAGGGTACATAACACTCAGATAAACACCCACATTGCCACCTAGTGCCACCAACTGACCTTTTCCTCAAGTCTTTGGGATGTGGGAGAACAACTCAAAGTCTACACAAACAGGTCAGGATTTGAAGCCAAGCTCCCAAAATTATCATTACTCCACCTGTTTATGGAATAATGATAATGTTAATTATTCTTTGGCAATGTGGAACAATAGGATTATATTTATGATGAACAGTATAGTTATATTTATGCATGCAAGCAATGGAATGAAAGTGATTTATAATGCAGAGCTTATGTTCCTTTGCACCTTGTGTTAAATTAAAATTTGTTGGAAAAGAAAAAAATTAAGCAATAAGTTAATAAAAAAGAATGACCATGTTTGCTATCTATATGTGACCTAATTATCATTTGGACACAACTGCTTTACCAAATGGACTGAAGCCAGCTCTGCTTGAGGCCAGTCTAAGTCTCTGCTTTGCATCATCTTGCAAAACAACTGAACTGTACTAAGCTCAGAAAGAGAAAGCAAAAATCGCAGCAAGATGTCTTTCCTTCAGAATATCAGTTATTGTAATGACCTTAATTGTTCCTCATAATAAGGGAGATGATTTCTGAATGAGATCATTTACTGGATTGATTGGGTCATTACAGTTTAGATTAGTGGGAAGTGAGGACTGGCATGGAGGTCCACAGCCTGGGTGAAAAGTCAAAAACTGTCATGAAATGTGCATGGCTTTCCTTCAAGGTGATATTGACAATGACTAGCATTAGACAGCACTTGGAAAAACAGAGCAGCAGTAAGCATATAAAATGAAAAAGGACCGGTGCGTATTCAGTTTCAAGTCATTTTTATATTTGTGTACATGACACATACTTCTTCCACACTGATCTCAATATTTCAGTCTTTATGATAATTCTTGTACTGTGCATTTTTAACACATACTTGCACTGTGGAAGCAAATATTTCTGTAGCATACGTATTTAGAGCTGTAGTTTACCATGCTTTATGATAAAAGTTACAAAACATTCACCAGAAAAAGCCTACACATACCCCTGATGGCAAAAGTTTCCTTCACACCTACACTGCGCACCATCTGTGCAGCTCTTACCCTTTCTGAAGACTGTAACCCTGGTAATTGGCTGTTTTCCTTTTGGATGAAGTATGCAAAGCTGTTGAATGTTTAAGGGAATTTAAAGATGAATCTGTTTACATTCTCCTATGACTGTTTAAATGCCAGAGCATATACACTCACCAGCCACATTATTAGGTACACCTTGCTAGTACCAGTTTGGACCTCATTTTACCTTCAGAACTGCCATAATTCTTCATGGCATACGTTCAACAAGGTCCTAGAAACATTCCTCAGGGATTTTGCTCCATGTTGACATGATAGCATCACAGAGTTACTGCAGATTTTTCTGGTGTTCATCCATGACGCGAATCTCCCATTCCACTACATCCCAAAGGTGCTCTTTTGGATTGAGATCTGGTGACTGTGGAGGCCATTTGAGTACAGTGAACTCATTGCCATGTTCAAGAAACCAGTTTGAGGTGATTTGAGCTTTGTGACATGGCACATTATCTTGCTGGAAGTAGCCACCAGAAGATGTGTACACTATGGTCATAAAGGGAAGGACATGGTCAACAACAATACTCAGGTAGGCTGTGGCATTTAAATGATGTTCAGCTGGTAGTAAGGGGCCCAAAGTGTGCCCCTACCACTACCACCACCAGCCTGAATCATTGAAGCTAGGGTGGCTAGTTCATGCTCTTCTTTTGACCTCTGTAATAAGTTCCACACAACATGGAAAGAGGTTTAGGGGCGCTGGCCCGTATACTTGAATTTGGCTGCCAAAATAAGTGAAGGTTGTCATTCAATGTTACAGATTTCAGTCCAGAACAAGAACAAAGCAAACAGGCAAACTTGGTGGTTATGTAGTGGAAAACGGGAAACGATGTCATCAGACAGGAACCAGCAGTGACGTCCTTGGGGCCGGAAGTGACATGGCCAGAACCGGAAGTTGTGTCTTCAGGCCCGGAACTGGAAGTGATGTCCTCAAGACTGGGACCAGAAGTGATTTCCTCAGGGACAGAAACAAGTGACGTCTTGGGCCCGAGACCAGAAGTGATGTCATTGGACCCAAACAGAATTTCCCGTGATCGGTCTATCAATGGAAAAGAGCAAGGATTAGTGCACTCTGCCATCCCCTGGTTTGGCGAGGAATTACCGTCTTTTGAGCATTTCAGCTGCCTCCCAAACGCATGTGTGACACCTTGTATTGCTCAATTTGGAGGGTGAATTGATGTCTCTCAAAGACCTCAATCCACAAGGCTCTCCAAATTTTGGCAGGAGGCCCTCTTTGGCAGGTTTGTGAGCTCTTCGGTGAGCACATAGATGAGATAGTCACACAAAACCAAATGCTCGCTGGGGTTCTGCCAAGGTCAATGCCATCACATCACCTTCCTGCACAGTTCAAACTCCTGGACATGGGCTGGGTTGAGAGCATCAATACGCCATTCATGGCATTTCCTTGCTGTCTGATTTGATGTGACTCAATACTGGGTGAGGATCTCCTTCTTCACCACTGAGCACTGTGACACCATCCACTTGTGAATATTGTGATAGTCCTCATGAGCCTCTCTTGTCAGGAATGGGATAGGGTCCATTCTTGCTGAGGTCAATTTCGATGAATGGCCATGTGCTCAAAAGGAAGGCTTTAATATCATCCTTCAGCTGAAATGACATCAAAACCTGCGATGACCCGTGGGCTTTCTCAGCGCACAGTGCAGCACACCTCCGCTTTGGCAAAGTCAGTTCGCTGTATAACCACTCACACCTGCAGTGGTTGGACCTGCTTGCTAAACTGCTGCACTGGCCAGGTTGGCTGCTCCATCATGAATCCTGTCTTTAGCAATGACACACCCTAATGGTCTGTGGTTGCCCAACTTGACCCAATCACCGACATTTTTATGACAAACTGTTATTTTGCCATCCTTGAATCGCAACCACAGGACAAAATTGTAAGGTGCTAAGTGGGAAGAATATTTCTTGATGCTTTTAATTTTATGTTCTTAACTAAAAGGCGAGAGAAGCAATGTTAAAGAGAATGGATGATAACATTTATAGGTTTCATTGAAATACATTTGAAATATGTGTAACATTGCATATTCTTTTTTTTTATCTTTTATTGAATTTATTAAAATTCATTGAATTGAATTTATTAAAAGCATGTAACACACACACACATATGATCAAGTCAAACTTAACAGAACTAAATTCAATGCTGCATATTCTGTTTAGATTTTTTTTTTCTGTTTTTGCATGCTCTAGTACTGTTTACACAGACCAAATTATAACTACAGTAGATAATTTTAGAAAAGTACAGACACTCATGAATTTATAAAATTATATGCACTGCATGAATGAAAATCATGGTGATGAGTCTTCAGCTGTTCCACTGTCATCAGCTGTCAGGAAGTTGTAAATGTGCACGAGATAAAAATCTGAAAATTAACATTAGTAACATTTATTTCATGTCTTAGTGTTAGGATTTTTTGGTGATTTTCTTACAAATTGCACATGTTCTGATATAAAAGGTTAGAGCTTAGAAATCTAAAGAACAAATGTCATTACTTCATCGGACTTTTAGAGAACGAATGTTCCTCAGCATTGACCTCAACATCTGTGAGTTTCATACTGCACATCCCCATCCTTCCAGTGTCTCTTCCATTCGTCCATGTCCCACACCCATGTTGTCTAATTCAGAGCTTTTTCTGTATGCATCCATTTCAAGGCAGGAATATACCCCTTCACGGAGTGCCAGTCCAATGCAGGGCATTCTTACATGCATACCCACACTCATTCATTCAAGGCCAATTCTGTTTTTACAAAAATACAATAACAAACACTCCTTGGATGTGAGAAGAGCACCAAAATGCCTGTAACCAGCCTGGTATTTGCACCCCGTCTTCTGTAGCTATAACCACTAGGTGGACCCCAAAGACATTGACCTAACACAAAATCTCTCATGCACCAAGCAAGACCCAGAAGGGTCAAAGTTCTTCAAAGAACAGTCTCACCATGGACCATTTTTTCTTCCAATTACAGGTTAGTGTGATTATGCCCTTTCTGAGGTTGGTGCCCGCTCAGAGCCTGAGGTCACTATGATAGGTTCCAGCCCAGTACAATTCTAAACTTGAAATAAGAAGGCTTGATAAATGGATGGATGGAAATACTGCTATGCAATGAATTCATTGTGGACAAATATATGCTGATAGCAACTGTAAATGTTATCTTCATTACTTTGCCGTAAAATGTGTTGAGTAACTTCTTTATTTTAAATTTGATATTAAATCTGTGCATGAAAGAGAGGGTTGCAGAATCAAAAATTCAGTATGAAACTGTTTCATGCTAAATGCTATTTTAATTCTAGGGGGACTGAAAATGTTAAGAGATTTGAGCAACATTCGTAATCTTCAATGAGAAGTTTGTCTGTGCCATCTGCTAGTTATTTTAACAATATTTTTTTCAAATACTTAAAAAGGCATTTGGAAGGCACCAAATTACAAACAAAGAACTCACATCTTGACAGCCTTTCTCTGTGGAACACACGGGCTTTGAAAGAGTCTCTAAATTGCTATTTGTGTTATTTTCTGTACGCTGTCTGTTGCCTTGCAGGAATTATTGATTTTCCCCAATTATGCCTGAGGCCATAAATCATGTATGTTGGGATTTTAATTTTTAACTTTTTTCATCTCAAGTGCTATACAGTATTTACACATGGTTTTTGTTAGCAAAAGTTGCAGATTGGTAGATTTATTAATTTGTTTTAATTGTTAAAACAGGATTCTCAGAAAATTGTCATGAGCATTAAATACTGTATGTGCTTGGTCTATTGAGAGACGCAGACTTGGAGTCCAAGCTCTTCTTTGTTCTGTTATTTTGTGCTTGTATTGTAAGCTTAGTTTAGTGGATCTCCTGATGTTATGGTGTCTTTCCAGATCTCAGCAAGTCTTGCCTCCTAACATTCACACATAATTTGATATAGTTAAGAAAAATAGTTAATCTCTTCTATGTAATAATACTGAAAATCTGTGCTTTACTACTACACTCAGCCTTTTTATTAAAAAATTCCCAAATCCTTGGGCACTAGAATGATGCATTGGTTTTCAAGACAGCACCCTGATTGACCTGATCAGAGGTGGGGATGAGGTGTCATATTGGAGGGAAGAGGATCTTTAGGCCAGTGAGTGCACCCTCAGCAATCTTAACTTGAATTCCCTAAAAACAATAGAAATGGTTGAGGATTTTAGGAGCCACTCCTCATCTCCTACACCCCAAGTTATAAATGATGTCACTGTGAAAAGAGTAGAAGCAGATACATATCATGGCACAACTACCACTCACAATCTGAACTGGGATGAAAACATAACTCTTCTTACCAAAAACAGTCAGCAGTGGATGTTTTTTTCTGTTATCTTGAAAAGTTTAGCCTGTCCCCATCAGTGATGCTCCAGTTTTATAGAGCTGTCATTGAAAGCATCTTCACTTTCTCCATTATGGTCTGGTATGGCAATGCATCTGTTCACTTGAAACATAAACTGCAGAGTGCTGTTCAGTCAGCAGAAAAAATGTGTAGGCTTCAAACTGGACTCTATTAAAGTCACGAAACATGGCGGAATATAGTCAAAGACTACACTCACCTGAGCAGCCATCTCTTTCAGTTATTACCATCGAGGAAATGTCAGCAGTCACTAAAGGCAAGAACTACTAGTCACAGAAACAGTTTATCTGTCTTTTACCGTTTTTTTTTAAATATTTTATTAAAATCAAAAAACATTCCATACTTGCAAGTCAAGTTTAACAAAACTGGTTTGAAACAAATCACCCCCACCCATGAGAAAGAGAGCTAGGCCAGCAGATTAGCACTTTAATAATAATAAAATATGTAGATAAATAAATAAAGATAGATAGAATAGAAAAAGAGGGGAGAAAATCCACTTCCTCAATTTAAATGCTTATTCTAAAATATTGTTTATCAGATCCTGCCAGGTTTTGAAAAAGTTCTGCACAGATCCTCTAAGGGAGAATTTGATTTTTTTCAATTTTAGATAATATATAATATCATTTACCCACTGACTTAAAAGAGGAGAGTTAGGATTCTTCCAGTTGCGCAAAATAAGTCTATGTGCTAATAGTGAAGTAAAGGCAATCACAGTTTGTTTGTCCTTCTGTACTTTAAGCCCCTCTGTGAGCCCACCAAACACAGCTGTTAGTGAATTAGGAGGGATTGTGACCCCAAGGCTGTCTGAAAGGCATTTAAAGATTTTGGTCCAGAATGATGTTAATTTGGTGCAGGCCCAAAACATGTGGCCCAGTGAGGCTGGAGCTTGACTGCAACGCTCGCAGGTTGGATCTTGCCCTGGAAACATTTTGGACAATTTTAAAATGAGACAGATGCACTCAATATTTAATTTTAAGTTGAATAATTGTATGCTTTGCGCATATGGAGCTCGAGTGAATTCCGTGCATTGCTACCTTCCATTCCTTTTCTGAAATGTTGAGTGAGAGATCCTTTTCCCAGTGTACTCTGGGATTTTTGAAAGGGAGGGACTGTAAAATGGTTTTATATATTACAGAAATGCTGTTTGAATCCTCAAGACTGATTTCTAAACGCCTCCATCCAATCTAAATTATGTTTACTTACTTGATATATTACTGGGCTGGAGTGCAATTCTGCTTTACTGAATTGTTTTGTGTATTTGTGTTTTGTGCAATATATTTTTAATTACAACTGTATATAATGTATTGATATCGTCTGTTGTGCTGTTTAATTATATTTACCTTTTTATGTGTGTGGACGGAACACCAAGAAAAATTCCTAGAAAACGTGCTGCCTGGCAATAAAGCTCAAGTTCAAGAAAACCTTCTATTAGTATAGAAGGACTCCAGCCTCGCATTCTAAACCTTCCTAAAATCTCAGATACTTACCGTACATCATATCTCTATTATTGCTCGGAAGGATTTCAAGCCTTGGTTTCTGCCGTGCGCTCTTTGATGCCAGTATAAGCTCCATTCCATGACACTAAATTGGATGAAAAGAGTTCAATAATGGGTGGATAGGACACAAACTCATGCAGAACTTTAGGACTGCAGCAAGGCTATATTCTTTCCATGTCCTTCTTTGTTTTGTTTTACTATAAAAACTAAGAATGTCTTCTAAGCCTGTTCAGTACCACAGCCCCTACAGAGCATTTTAAACTTTGAGTTATTTAAAGTTATTTTAACTAATGCTCAAAAGGTGAAGCCTTCTGCTTTGGTAAAGACTGGAATCCCAGTGTTTTGGCCAACTGATCTTAAATTTCTAGCAAATCATTTTTTCTATTGACTTGTGCTCCATGAATGTGCTACTTGGATGAATTCCTAATGGCATGATTCACATGCTGCAGTAAAACCAGCAAACAGACTCTTCTTGGCATTCTATCCTAGGCATTTCCTAATTTACAGGTCCATCACTATTTTTCACTGTAGTGTGTAGTGAGTCCTTGATATGTCAGCCTTAAGCTCACTTATTACTGTGGAGCATGTAGCAATGATATTGTGATCTGAGGTAGAGTGACAGATTGGTCGTCATCCATTCAAAACTTGACAGAACACTCAACACCCATAACAACTTTTTTCCCTACTTTAAAGATCAAGAGATCTCAAAAACCTAAATGTTGACCTTGCAATAATGACACTGCACTGTAACTTTCAAAGCTGCTGTGTGATCTACTACTACTGATCTAGTGTACAGTGCAACTCTGAAAATGACTTTATCTACAATTGTTGCCATTATATATATATATATATATATATATATATATATATATATATATATATATATATATATATATATATATATATATATATATATATATATGGTTGCAATAGTTTACTGTCAAATAAATGCAAAGAGTATGCGACACGTGTTTCGCCCTCATTCTGGGCTCATCAGGTGTACACACTCCACTGCACTCCCTCTCGGGAATCGAACCTCAGACGTCAGCGCCAGAGGCGATGCCCCTAACGTTGCGCCACGGCGTGTGGTTCGTTTATTTGACAGCATGTAGATCGGGGTAATTACATTCACGGCATTCGTAGTCTGTGTCACAATCTGATTGTATGGGTGGTTACCTACCAGGTAACGCTTGTGGTTGGCCAGCAATCTGCTAACATCCGCCACGGTGCCCTCAATTTGTGAGGAGCAGATCATAGAATGGTTGCAATAGTTTACTGTCAAATAAATGCAAAGAGTACGCGACACGTGTTTCGCCCTCATTCTGGGCTCATCTACCGTGGTGGATGTTAGCAGATTGCTGGCCAACCACAAGCATTACCTGGTAGGTAACCACCCATACAATCAGATTGTGACACAGACTATGAATGCCATGAATGTAATTACCCCGATCTACATGCTGTCAAATAAACGAACCACACGCCGTGGCGCAACGTTAGGGGCATCGGCGCTGACGTCCGAGGTTCGATTCCCGAGAGGGAGTGCAGTGGAGTGTGTATGCCTGATGAGCCCAGAATGAGGGCGAAACACGTGTCGCGTACTCTTTGCATTTATTTGACAGTAAACTATTGCAACCATTCTATGATCTGCTCCTCACAAACTGAGAGCACCGTGGCGGATGTTAGCAGATTGCTGGCCAACCACAAGCGTTACCTGGTAGGTAACCACCCATACAATCAGATTGTGACACAGACTACGAATGCCGTGAAAATATATATATATATATATATATATATATATATATATATATATATATATATATAGTGGCAGGTGGCTGGGGGCTGTGCCAAGCCGGGACGCCGAGAAGGACCGGGAGAGGGACTATGCCTCCCCTGGATCATGAGAGAGCAGCCGCCCTGGTTTGTACAGGGGCCATGGGAATTGAGCATGGAAGCTCAACCCTGTAGGGGCCCTTGGCCACTGCCAGGGGGTGCCCTGAAAACTATGGAGCCCTAGACATCTGCACTTCCGCCACACCTGGAGGTGCTGGCGGAAGGAATACCGGGGACACCCGGAGTGCTTCCGGGTGCTCATTTGGCACTTCCGCCACACCAGGAAGTGCCGCAGGAAGCTCATCAGTGGGCACCTGGAGCATGTCCGGGTGAACATAAAAGGGGCTGCCTCCCTCCAGTCGTCAGCTGGAGTCAGGTGGAAGAGGACGAAGCTCGGAGGAGAGGAGTGGAGGTGGTGAAAAGAGGACAGGATTGTTGAGAGGCCTGGACTGAGGGTGCTTGTTGCAGGGGCACCGTGTGCTGTGTGAACTGTATGTACTGTAAATAAACATGTGCTTTTTGTAGACGTTTAGGTGTCTGTCTGTCTGTGTCCGGGGCTGGCTTCTGCAATATACATATATATACTGTATATATATATATATATATATATATATATATATATATATATATATATATATATACATACATACACATATATATATATTAAAACAGTTATTCTGTCTCTCTGTACCATCCTGTGACACTCTCAGTGCTAACTCTTCAACATAGTTGGTTATAATGGCAAGGCAGAAAAGCAAATTATCTTTTCAAGACCGTCGGATTTTTGATTGTGATAGAAAAAGAGCGACAAGAACTGATAAAGAACTTTGAGAAAAAGAAAATGAACAAAAAAGAGCTGCATATAATAAAAATCAAGAGCAAAGAGAGTCGTCCAATAAACGAAAAAGAGAAAAATGTCCCAAACAGAAATGCAGAAACGCAACGTTCACAGAATGTGAGTTAGAGGATAAAGTAATTCATGATATTGTTTTTGATAAGGCATTAATGTAATTTAATTTTTTATTACATTTTATTATGTTTTACTTTTTACTTCTACTTGTTCTTTTTAGTACATTTTATTATTCATTGGCATTTAAAATAGACAGTTGTAGTGAAATACTCAAGTAACTGATTTTCTATCTACCCATACCCCATATACTCTTCTATATATCACCTCTTTAAATACAGTCACTTTCTCTAGCAGAGGAGGACCCTGACAACCTTCAAGCGGCTCATCTGCAAAATAGTGAGTGCCCAACGCTCGCCCTGGGGGTTGGTGAATGAAGCGAGCAGGGGGTGAAGCCCCCTAGTGTGTGTATATATATATCCCAAAAACCCAGATACAAATACCACAGGCACAGTTCCTTTTTATTTTCACAAACAGTGTAAGTTTTACAGGCTTTCTTTTCCCATTGCCCAGTACAAAGAGGAATTTTTGCATTTTCCTCCACTCCTCCCAGTTCAGTGTTGCCTATCCCTTTTCCCACCACTGACTCCTCAGGCCAAGTAGAGGGCTCTCCTTTAAAGCCCAACCTGAGAGTAAGATGGGATACTGCCAACCAGACTAGGGAACAGGCAGTCATCCACTGTCATGTCCTTTCAGGTTCCCAAGCACACCCTTTGTGTTTTTCCGTGGCTGCTGTTAGGCCAGCCCAAGTGTAGCTGCTGCTGCAGTGTCCTTGCGTACTCTAGTCCCAGCTTGGAAGGGAATCCCTGGCCTTCCTTTACTAAGGCCTCTTGGCCAGGCACTCTCTCTATATATTGTGAGGTTTCTGAACTCTTTTGGGACCCCCTCCAATGAGACAACACACCAAAGTGTGTCCCAAACCGCGATCATTGCATCTGTGGGAGATTGCTTGTCCGCTACTGGGGCAATTGCAGACTCACAGCGCTGCAGCGGAGCACCGCGGAAGTAATTCTGAGCCCATCGTGGTTACGCTCTATGTGCCTGTTGTCAATGGGTGGTGCAAGGAACTTTATAAATGCAGAGAACAGTATTACTTGGCCACTAACCTGGCCACAACTCTGCCCGTTTGCTGTGCCTGTGTATAGGAGAGTGGTAAATCCCGCTACAATAAATAACCATGCTGTTCCTGTTTCAAGCTGAATAAAGCTGGTTTTGCTAAAGTACTGAGACTCAGCCTCATGTTTTGGGGTGCAAGACAGTGATTCATGCGTCACAATATGTATAAGGTGTGATCAAAAAATACGGTGAATGCTGCTACCAAGCACCATCCAACTGAAATGCTGGAATCTTCAATATGGGAACCAGTACATCAAACCTTACTAGACATTCTAGCTAACATCAATGATCTCAATCAGTCCTCATGGTTTTCAGGCCTCACATGGAAGAACTAGACAATGACGGTCATGTGGACCTCTGGCCTTTAATCCATCAATGTAGGGACAGCACGGTGCTTTGATCGGGTGGTGGTGACGCAGATCACCACCACAGAAAACCGGAAACAGAACAGCAGCAGCAGTGGGGGTTAGTACAGATTGCTGAGCCATGATAAAAATGAATTAAATGCATATACAGAATATCAGGGTTACACTAAAATGAAGCTATGAGAAAGCCATGTTAAAGTAATGGGTTTTTAGCAGTTTTTTAAAGTGCTCCTCCGTATTAACCTGGTGAATTTCTATCGGTAAGCTATTCCAGATTTTAGGTGCATTACAGCAGAAGGCTGCCTCACCAATTCTTTTAAGTTTAGCTCTTGGAATTCTAAGCAGACACTCATTTGAAGATCTAAGGTTACGATCTGGAGTGTAAGGTGAAAGGCATTCAGAGATATAGGATGGAGCGAGATTATTTAAGACTTTGTAAATCATACGCCTAATGAAACTGAGCTCTGTTTTAGCCAGGGACTTTTAAATTTGTGTTGCCAGTCCTTGTGTCTTTTGTGTAGGATGTGTGAGTCTTTTGGCTTTGTCAGTTCTTCAGAGGAATTGCTTTTTGGCATCATCTCTTCAATGCAGATCACTTCTTGCAACACTGTAAATACTGTAAATATTGTAATATAATTTTTAAAATGTTATTAAGATGTCTCTTTACTGGTTTGTGTGGCTCCTTGTTGAACCATTGCTTGAAAAGCACCTTTCATTCTGGAGTGATTTCTTTGCATATGAAATTGATTCTTAGGGCTTTGAAGCATTTCCAAATACTACCATTATGGTACTGTTAATGGTGCTAAGGCATGAGTGCTAACAGCTGCATGAAGCCTGATGTGATGATGATGCACCACAGCTATCAAAGACAGTGGCATGTATAACCTTATGTACTTTATGGTCTTTGTAAAAACAAGAGAAACACTAACTTTTGTTCTGGACAACAACATTAGTGGAAGCTTTAACTCCACCATCAGATTAATGACTTGGTAATTGCTTGTGACTTTAGGTTAACATCTTGGTTTGACTGATGCGGCTGTTAATTTTTTTGGTGTAAAAGTTTCTGTTTGTTTGAAATCTAGTCTTTAGATCTTCATCTTAAGCATCACTTGACAACAGCCACTTTGGATTCATTTGTCTCAAGGCAACCAACACATAAACTACTGTGACTTTATTTGAGTCAAAATGACTATAGCAAGAGCCTTTTTAGCTTCTCTTGAAGCAAACACATTCCTGAAAACCCAATGTTAATTAAAATTTGGTACCATAAACACATAATCACATTAATTTAAGTTAACAAATTTAAACATTTTTTGGCCTTCCACAAAAATGACCCCCCTCCCCTTTTTGTGTTCAAATTACACAGAAATGTGATGCACATTTTAACCTTGAGCTTGCAGTTCTTGTTGTTTGGGGCCTATTAAAGTGCCTAGACCAGAGGTGTTAGGGTTAGTAACTGACAAGCCTAAGTACTAAGTTAGCAAGACTTTGAATTGACATCGTCATTGGTGCTCAGGCTATGAACCACCAAGAGTCCAAAATGAACCAACTCAATAAAATCACGAGCTCTGAGGTGTCTGTGCTATAAGCCACTCATAACTCTGAAGTAGCAATTCCTTTGGGGCTATAAGTGATGATTCTTTGATGGGGTATGGCCTACAAAACCCAGAAGATATAATGTTTGAAGTAACAAGTCTCCAAGGGTCAGGGCTTGTTTTTATAAGCCAAGCTTGAATAAAAAACAGCAGCATGTTTTCTCTCATGTAGCATTTGTCAACCATTTTCTGTTTTCTAAACAACTAGAGGTTGGGCAGTAAACTAAAACAAGTGGAAATTAAGGGAGTGGTGTATGGATGGTAGACAAATTGGCTAAAACATGGGAGGCAAAGGGTTATGGTGCAAGGGACCTTATCAGAATTAGGTGATGTTAAAATCAGTGCTGGAGGTACTGATATTTTTAATATATTTAAATGATCTGGACAGGACTGTAATCAAAGCTGGTTAGGTCTGATGATACCAAACCAGGTAGAAGGGCAGCTAAATTGTAAGAGGGTGGTCTTGTGGAAGATGAAAATAAATGTAAAGTATTACATGTAGGAAGTAAAAATGTTAGATTTGAATACACAATGGGAGGTCTTAAACTTTGACAGTATCTCCTTTTGAAAAGAATCTGGGATTCCTAGTGGACTCATCACTGTCTATATAAAGGCAATACAGAGAAGGCATTAAGGAGGCTAACAGAATGTTGGGTTATATAGCACAATGTGTAGGAGGGCTATGCTTAAGTTTCTAACATACTGATGAGACCTCATCTGGAGAACTGCGTGTAGGCTGCAAAAGTGACATAACATCACTAGAGAAAGTCCACAGAAGAACAACCAGGATGATTCTGGAACTAAGAGGTACAAGCTATGAGGAGAGATTAAAGGGGTCAATGCTTTTCAGTTTAATTGAACAGAGATTAACCTTTTGAACCAAGTCCTTCCTAGCATTTGGTCACTTATAACCCAAGTCTCCCCGGCAATTTTCAACAATTTTGAAAACCCAAAAGTTTTATTTAAAAAAGTAAAATTGTATTATATGATGATAAGCCACATAGTTATAAAAACAGATTGATACTATAGAACTAGCTGTATAACTTTCAGTCTCTGAGTTTTCATCATTTTCTACCGTTCATTATAAGGACCTAATGCCACACCTGCTGTTCTCAGTGATACGCTTCAAAACAGTTTTTAGTTCCACAAGCAATGCACAACAACACTTCACATGATTTTCACCATCTTCCAATCAATCGTCCCACATCTCCCCTTCCCTGCAGGTCTCTCGGTTCTGGCGTCAAGTCCCCAATCTCTCTCTTGTGTGCGATGCAACCTGCTCTGAGGACAGGGCCAGGTGGAATGTTTGACTGGGATGGTATACCTGTCACACCGTAATACAGATGTCCTAAGGTGAGCTCAGGGAGGAAAGAAACCCCCCATGGATCACAAGGCCAAAAGCTCTCTTTGCCTGTTTGTACTTCTCTGCGCACACAAAGCATCTGTTGTTTTCACATGATAAAGTACAACTGAAATCTTTTCCATTTTCTTCTGGAAACATACAATACAAGAAAAAGTAAAACTGACATGCAGTTAAAAAAAAAAAATAAACAGTGTAACTTGTGTAAGTGCTGTAACAGCATAACTAGACAGCGGTTTGTTATGTGCGTAATTTAATATAGCGAAGGCCTATATTCCAGCCAGGCAGGTTATGACGGCAGAGAGGTGTAGCTGCCTTTTGGGAATATGTCTCTACATATATGGACTGCAAGACTGAGAGAGTAGAGTAGCGTAGCGTAACAGTAGCGCAGCATAACAGATACACATAGACTGTTAGTCAGGCCAGCTGGGGTTATGATGATAGATAGGTGGGCCGTTATACTGGTGTTTCGGGTCTACATCACTGTTCAACTGGCTCAAAATCTGGTCTGCTTGGTTCAAAGGGCTAAGAGGTGACATAACTGAAGTTTTAATAATTATGAAAGGCATTAGAACAGTAAAGCCAAGGCAGTGATACATTGGAGCTAACTGTAACTTTAAAATTCATTCAACAGCAAAATGGGGACACAGTTGGAAATTTGTTTAGGATAAATGAAATGCTAGAACATTCTTCTTCACACAGAGAACCATAGATACATGGAATAAATTATCAAGTATTGTGGTAGAGAGCAGGACGTGAGGGACCTTCAAACCTCGACTTGATATTAATTTTGAGAAATTGGGTAGATAGGATTGGCAAGGATTGTTGGGCTGAATGGCCTGTGCTTGTCAAAATGTTGCTAATTTTCTAATGTTATAATTCTAGCCCTCCTCAATTTTACCATTAACATCAAAGCCAATGAAATGATAGTGAAGTCTAAAATATTACAGACATTTGAGTATTTAGACTTTGTATGCTCAAAACATGGGCTGCACTTCTAAAGTAGTGAGTTCCTGCAAGGCACTGAAAGTCAAGCCAAGGCCTAAATATTAGCACCTGAGCCATGCATGTTTTACAAGCAGAAAATATTAACAAGGAAAGGAAACACACACATAAGTCAACCATTAAAGGCAAGCAAGGAAAATCTTAAAATTCTGTGGTGCTTTTGGAGTGCACAGGACTTGGTTTTGGACCTAAGAATTCCGACACAAGCCGCACTTAACTGAAAATGGATTTGGGACAGAAACCTGGAGGTACCAATGCATTCCAAGATTTTGAAACACGTAGCCGAGTTTGTGGTTGAAGCAGACATCCAATGAACCAACTGGATGACATATTGGGAGGACATACTGTAGCCATCAGTCGACAGGAGAGTTGGTTGGACTGAATATTTTCTTAGTTTGTAAAATCTCATGTTTTTAACAAACACTAGGACTGTCAAATGCAGTCATGTTGGAGATTATTTTAGATTAATTAATAACAAAATAGCGGAAAAGATATTCAATGTGAAAGCTTGCATCTGCAGAGATAATTGCATACATTTCTGATTAGGGGTTCTACATGAATATTAAAACTTTCATATTCAGCTTTAAAACTCTTCTCATTCAGTTAATAAAATGTAAAATATCTGTAAGAGTCGAAGTATTTTTTATATAAAAAGGAAATTGAGCCATTATTTTGGTTCATGTACAGAAAACAGCACCAGTGAGATGAGATGGGACTGCACAAGTCATTCATTTATTAAACAAGATTTTTTTTTTTTTATAAATTAAAATGATCTTTTTCTTCCCAGGATTGTCCTGGCTGGACTACTTCTGTGCTTTTGCTATGTTATGCAGTAGGCAATCAGGGAGAAGAACTCTTTAGCTGTTTTATACTTTTTCTCCCTCACTTTACCCACAAGCACTAGCTAATTATCAGTCATTGTTTCAAAACTAATATTTAAAATGTTATTTTTGTTTTTAATTTTATGTGAAAGCATCTCGTTTGGATATCTCTTAGACTAGAACTATAATGTCTGCTTATTGTACAAAATCAAGGCATTCATGGTGCCAGTGGTTCACAGCTGGTGGTCCCTGTACATCATGAAGGCGGCTTGTAATTTAGGCTTAAAATGTTGCCTTTCATCCCACATGAATGATAACGCTAATTATTTCACTTTCTATTGAATTAAGCAGAATTGTGCAGCGTGTGTGTGGCTTTTATACTAATGGCTTTATTTGTGCTGCCTTTACAGGTTTTATCTGCATTTTAGATACTTCACTGTAGCTGTTATTGCTTGAGCTTTAAAAGCATCAGAAAGGCTTGTCAGCAGAATCATTTGTAACAATGTGCTTAATAACAATTAGGGCAATGTTACTCTGCATTTGAATGCAAACAAAAAAGTTCTACAAAGTACACAAATCTTGTCTGATTTTTAATTGATCACTGTTAGTAGTTAACTGTCAGTGCTTAAAACAGAAATAAAGGTGCTCACACTTAAGAAGGATTTGGTACTTTACTGGGGAATTATTTCTTACATTTTTTATGTATACAAAATACATACCCGCCTTTTTTAACATAAATTAAAAAAAATGCTCCGTATTTCTAAATCAAAGTTAGATATGGAGTAATGAGTCTTGATCTTTCTTGGTGAGTGGCCCTCCTGAATTGTTTCTGAGCAGAGCTCACTGACAGACACATTAATATGGTTAGAACACGGGCAGGTTAAATGACTCATTCGGCGTCACACAGCCCGCCAGCCAGCCAGCAGTGACATCTGAATCTGTAGTCCTGTGGCTGCCCAGCCAATAACCTGCAATAAGCAAAATCATCTTTCAGGGGATAGCATTTTCACTGTTAGAATTCAAATGGTCATGTCACATAGAGTTTGTACACAATAGGCTATATTAGGATATCTGAAAACAATAATAATATTATCCAGTATGTGCTATTTTGTGATTAGTATTCTAGATCTCACCTGTATTCAATTAATTGTATTCAACTCCCTAAGAAGACAAGAAAAAACTCCTCCAAAAAAAAAAAAATCTGATAAGAAGCAACATGTGTTTTGTCCAATGTTATTAACAAAAACGTAAAAGCTTTTGGAACAGTGTAATCAACTACCACAAAGACTATATACGTACAGTATGTCTCAGTAAAGTATCCCAGGCCTAGAAGCACTTGACCGTCTAATTAGAGCAGCTTTCAAAGCCGTGCAAGTTTAATTGCCATCATCATAATGACAACCCCACTTTTGATTTAATCAATGACTCCTGGTTTGATTTTATTGTGGAAGATTTGTGTGCTTTCTGTCCTGACAAACTGACCTTCACATGAACTCCCTTTCATGGAGAGATGTATATTGACCTGCTAACATGCATAAATTAGACTTGATTCATAGGTGATACAACATCATATAGGTTGCATTTTTTTTTGTGCCAGAGTAGCAAAGAGACATATGCCCCAGATGTTACATGGTTTGTAGGCTTAAACTGAAATATATCAATTTGACGGCAAATAATACAATTTCACTGACAAATGTTCCATTATATTTTTTAACAAGAACACAATTTTTAAATTTGAAGGTCATAGCACAAAGAGAATGGATGTAGTTAATGAAAATACATGGGGGGGCAGTGTGTATATAATGCCAGTAGGATCCATAGAACCTTAACCTACCTCTCCTAAAGTTTAGCATTGTATTCATTGGCTGCTTCTTGTTAATTATCTATCTATCTATCTATCTATCTATCTATCTATCTATCTATCTATCTATCTATCTATCTATCTATCTATCTATCTATCTATCTATCTATCTATCTATCTATCTATCTATCTATCTATCTATCTATCTATCTATCTATCTATCTATCTATCTATCTATCTATCTATCTATCTATCTATCTATCTATCTATCTATCTATCTGCCTGCCTGCCTGCCTGCCTGCCTGCCTGCCTGCCTGCCTGCCTGCCTGCCTGCCTGCCTGCCTCCCTCATACGTACTAGCTGGGTGAGCCTGTGCTGTAAAAAGCCTTGGCTCCTAGAAACCATGAATTTTGGCACTTCAATCAATCAATTGCATCAGTTGTGCATTAGCAGCTAAGTGAGATTCTCTTTCCTTGGCGGTTTCGTTTAGCCGACATGCTCACCTCCGTTGTCTATCAGCGTGTAAGCGAGTTTCTGTCTTCTCGAAGGTTTCGTTTTGCCAATGTGCTCACCTCACTTATGTATTAGTGGAGTTGCTTTCTTTGAGGATATATACAGTATACAGTTTACATATATATATGTATGTAAAGAGAGAAAGAGACAGACAGAGATCAATATACTGTATATGTAGATATATATAATTGTGCTATCAAAATTTTTAATCAAATTAACTTCTTTGTAACTGAAATTTTACATATTTTCCTTTAAGCGTATTAATAGCTGCTATACAATAAAACACTAAGGTCCATGTGTCCAGTCCCTCTGAGCAATGTGATTGGTAATTTTGGCTTTGGTATGATTGGCCAGTTTTCGCTTTGGTGACGTGATGAAACAGGAAGTGCAAATTTGAGATACATGACTAAAGGCGCATGCTGAGAAAGTCACATTCAAAGATGGCAAGTATAAAACTGGACAGGAGGTGAGAAAGACACCTCAAAAATAATGAGAGAGTCTGAGAGACAGGCTTTACTGGAAAGTACTTGAGCGAGGGAGTGCCAGTTAAGAGACGTTCACACACACGCGAATACACAGGAAAGGTCCAGTAGATACACATAGCACAAAGATAGCAAATAATTTTTCATTATTCTATTACCTGTCCTCGACAGGACCATGGCTAATTTTTATATAAAGTAGAAACTTCCTGATTACTTCCTAATTCAAAACAGTTTTAATAGCCATTAATAATAATGTTTCTTTATTTTGAGACACTTCACAATGCAGTTTAGCTTAGCAGTTTGATTGGTTCTATCAACATGTCTTGAAAATGATATGAAGGTAAAGAACATTATTGATTGAACATTATTGCAAAAGGCATTTTTAATTCTCTGACTATTTAGTCAGCCCATTGCTTAAGCACACCAGTACACCGGTCAGTTCAAGTGATACACATTTTTATTAAAAATAGATGAACAAAATAAAAATTCACAAGGGACAGAAGTGGCCGGAGATACTATATATTCTCTAACTAACTTGTTGCTAAAGTGTGTATTGCTCAAAAACTGTTTTTGTGGAGGAGGAGTGAGGCATCAGTGGCCAAGACAATAGGATCAATTTCTTGATAAGGATTGCTGCCAGCTAAAAAGACTAACCTGCTTATCCAGGGCAGGGTTGAGGGGCAGCTGCAGCCTATTCTAGCATTCACTGGGCTTAAGCCAGGAACCACACCAAGAAATGGTGCCATTATGTTGCGGGGTGAAAACTCACACACCCATACACTCTAGAGCCACTTTACTGGCACCAATTCACCTAACCTGCAAGTCTTTGGACTGTGGGAGGACACCGATGCAAACCCGAACTTGGAAGAACTTGCAAACTCCACAAAGGGAACCCTCAGCACATGAACCCCGATCCTTACACTAAGACACCAGTGCTATCACTATACCAGCATATATACACAGTCCATATTAAGAGAGAGAGGGTTAGCAGTCATCTTATTTTAAATGATTGGGAGAGGACATTTTAAAAAACAATTTTCTAGCACCTAATTATTTTCATAATATTTTATAACTGCTTTGCCCCCTGGAGATCAGTGAACAGTAGCTTAGAAAGTCACCCAAAAAGCTCTTATTGCACCACACACATTCAGAAGAGGCATCAAAGTTTACCATTTGAGCAAAGTCGTCATGTTTGTATGCTTCAATTATCACAAGAACTGAATCTACTGTATAATGCAGTGACTGGCCTTTTCTGAAGAACTGTGATTAACATGATAAATTGCTTTCTTCTTTATACACTTCACATTTTGACAGTCCGTATTCTGCCTGTCCTACAGCCAGTAACAATGTCTTTACAGCTGCACCACTAATGGCGGACCAGTGATCTCAGGGATAATGGTAATGACGTTGAAGAGAACACGATCGGCCAATGTTGAGACAGGAGTTCTGCAGTGTAGCGACAGGAGTCGAGAGCCTTTTGTACTAGACAGAGTTTCTCTTACTCTCTATTTGTGAAGCACAGTCAAATTACCCAGATGTAATTAACTCATTTAGGTGTAGCGTCGAAATTTTTAATGTGGTAATTGTACATGATAATAGAGATCAATCAGCAGCCCTAGACTTGACTAGACTTTCCTCCTGGAAGAAGTCTACTTTAAAAACAACCATGAAGAGCCACCACATTGCTAGCAATGGTTTTCTGAATTTTGAACCATTTGTTAGATTTCTTTTTATCACTGGACATTAAATGGGGTAACCATCCCTTTATTTGTTTTTGTTTTCTATTTTATATTTATTTATAGTAAATATATAAGAAAACAAGAGACATTTTGATGGGTTTGGGAACCAGCCAGTGCCCCATTTAATCCGGCAAAGTAATTGCAAAATAAAAGTGCTAGAAACAAAAAGAATTATAATTAATTCTTTGCATTTATATAGCGCTTTTCTCACTACTCAAAGCACTCAGCAATTGCAGGTTAAGGTCCTTGTTCAAGGGCCCAACAGAGCAGAGTCCCTATTGGCATTTACGGGATTCGAACCGGCAATCTTCCGATTACCTGTGCAGATCCCTAGCCTCAGAGCCACCACTCTGCAATTGTAGACATTGCATGCCTTATGCTGCCCCTCTCTCTAGACTGCTCTCTCTTCTACATTCACAGAGCGCCATGCTCTTTTGAATCTGGTTTGTACATTAATGCCGTCTTTCAGGAGATTTGCTCTTTCAATAGTCGAGAGGGTGGAAAAGGCAGGACCTCTGGGACCAAATGGGAAGTGACATCTGTGGGTTTCGCTGCCCAAGCTGTGGGTGAAAGAGAAGAGGCTGTGATCCCCCAGACACTACTGTGTCTCCTAATTGTTGGCTTTCATGCTCCTGATTTATGCCTGTGCGACTATATATCTCTCTATTATAAAAAAAAAAAATTGGGACGAGACGTGATCTTTTGAAGAGAGACAGAGAGACACTTTCACATCCCGTGAGACAGGCAAGTCACGTCATACTTACAACCGTTGGAAGCAAGTCCTGTGATGTACATGCAGAGCAGGTCAGAGATAATGGAAGTAGGAACATTCGAAAGTCTCAAAAAAATTAGAGTAAAGATCACTTTAGTGCAAATAAACGGAAAATCTTACTCGGTGAAATAACGGAACAGTGAAAAGAGATCGAATAGTGTTTGAGGATGTCTGGGGGAGAAAAGAGACAAGGCAGTGACGAAATGCAGATCACATGGCATGGGAGCAGCAGCAAGCCAGCAGCTGATCGAGCAAAGAGGAGCTAAAAGAACAACTGTTATTTGATTCCCATTGTATCACTGTTAAAGAGGGGTTTCGGAGGAGCAACTGTGTCTCCTTGGGGTGCGTTTAGCCCCTGTTTTCTCTTGGTAGAGTAATATATTGCTCTACTTTCCCCTATTGTATTATTAATATGTAGCCTTTGTCAGAATGCCTAATCCCGCAGATTTACAACTGTGTATAAGGTATTACAGTATATAACTTATCCCCACCTTCCCTTCTATATCTATAACCACAGGCAATTGGATGTATTAAAAAGACAAGCAGGAGTTAAGTTACACATAAAATAATGTATTATTGATAATATTCATAAATAATAACAATATGCAAAGTACATTTGAATGTTGGCAACCATACAACCTGATTAAATGGTGATATGTAGTTCAGGCAGCACACAGACTTGTAGTTATTTAAAATGCCTGTAGTTAAGGCATCATTGGTGCTCAGCTTTCTTCAGAACAGGCCTTAAGCCTGGTCAATATGACTGCTGAGCTGTGCTTTTCATTGTGTTGTCTTCATCATCACAGGTTAGCAAGAGAGAGAGAATGTGGTTGAACAAGCAGATGTATAGATTCTCTGTCCAACCCCTAGAGCCAATAGGACATCATGGTACTTAAAAGCTTCTGATCCAAGCCAATTCCAACCAGCCATACTTCAGACCAACGGGGGAATACAGCATCTTAAAACCTGCCACCCCCAAGACCATATGTCTTTATGGCTTTCTTGCGGGGGGTTGAAAGACTTTAGCAGAGAAACACTCGCCAAACTGGTTTTAAGCACATCCCCCCAAATCCTGTCGTAAAATTCAAAGAGATCCATTCCTTGGGTTGCAAACACCGAATGCCTCTCAACAAAGTAACACTAAATTACATTGCTTTGCCTAAATTACAAATAAAGACATACAAAATATTTATCAAATTATATGCAAAATCTCACATCACAACAGCCCCCCTCTTCATAATGGCGCATAGTGCTTGGGAAGGGGTTGGCGAGCGAAGCTAGCAGGTGGCTCTAGTATATATAAAACATTTTTGAAAAAAATGAAGTTACTGCAACAATATGTATATCGTCATGCTTAAATATAGCGTTATATATGCCAAAATAATGCTGGACTTGACACTATGAACACCTACCAGGCATCAAAGTGTAAAGCTTCGTCATTATTGGAGAATGGTGGCTTGTCAGACTGGCGGTTGCAATGATGTGTTAGCTGAGGTAACTCATAAAGACAAGGTAAGACTAGCTGTACCAAGGGTACCGGCCTAACAGTGATTCATGACGTCTTTATTGGATTTAGTCAGAATGCGCATATTTGGTAGAACCCTTTGTTTTGGTTTTTTTTTTTAGGGTTTTCTGTCGGGATTTGGTAGGTTACACTCCTGGTTCCCACCTTATTTTCAGACATGGAATCTAGGCTGTCGAATAATTGTGTACTCTGTCCTTAAACATTTGAATTACGTGGCATCTCTGAAGTTATGTGACCTTATTTAAACTGCGTTTGTTTTTAAAATGCATTTCTTTGTGTTTTTATTTTTGGGGCTTATTGTGCTTCTCTGAACTTCTTGTTGTTTCTTTTTATTTTTGCTGCACCCAGTGTTTGTCAAATTCTACTCCAGTCACTGCATCCCAGTGGAGGTGGATGCGGGTGCTACTGTCTTCCAGCTCAAGGAGGTGGTTGCTAGGCAACAAGGAGTTCCAGCTCAGCAGCTGCGTGTCATTTTTGCTGGCAAAGAGCTACACAATGACTCCACACTTCAGGTAAGATGGATTTTACTAAGTCGCCTCCCTGAGTCGGCACTACGGTGTGCCTGCTTGTGTCTCCATGGCTGCCAATCTAACATTCATTCCTGTGATTCTGTTAGAAGGCATTGAGCCTGGGGATTCCTTGAACTTTACTCCACACTGCTTCATTAATTCTGACCTTCTTAATTATGCATTAAAATATCCTGACTAGGAGGGAAACAGACAGAGCCGGAGCTTGAGTGAACAAATGTTTACTGACTGCAGAAGAGCCTGTTACGCTTTCTTTGGTATACTGCTTGGCCTCAGTTTGACAAAATCTTAAGAGGAACAGAAAGAATAAAATGAACATGCAAGCTTGGTGCTGCTCTTGAACAGTTTACCTGCCAGTGCAAAGCAGAGTAACCCAATGCTGACCCCTAGGGGATAATCAGAACACTTCTGATTTTCACTTGTAAAGGTCAGTTTTTTTTTAAACCTCATCTTTGTAACTTGGGTGGGAAAGTTTCTTTGTCAGTAAGCAAACAAGTGCGTCGCTAGGCTTTGGCAGCAGTGTTTTCCAGCCAGCAATTACACATCCTGCGGCACCTGTTGTTTCAGTCATTTGTTTTGTAATTTTATAATCAGCTTTTATTGTTTCTGTGCATGTTCCTTGGATTGCTTTCAAGCACAAATCAATCCAAAGTCTAATTGCCTGCATTGTAAGGAAAAATATGGATTATCTGATCCAAAATGTTTGTTTGCTGGCATTGTTGTAATCTGCATAAGTAAACTGGTGGAATTCATGAAAAGTGGATTCTTAAAAGCAAATAAAAATTAAATATGTGCTCTATACTTTGTATTGCATGAAACGCCATTCCACTGAGCCCTCGAGTCAGCACAATTCTACAAAAGGGGTACTTCATCCACATTTTGCTTTAAGTATTCCTCCTAATTCAGTGGGATGTTAACAACAACCCATAACCCTCTAGGGCACTAATTTGACATTATGCACAACAGTTCTTTGTTAGTACACAAATGACCATCCCATTATCATATCTAAATTTCCACCGTCCACTCTCTGCAGTCTCAGTGAGTCCTTTTCTGCTAACTGTCTAGTGTGACTCCATCCATAAATATTGTCTTTGAATTTATATCTGCCACTTCCATAAATGCCCCGCACTCTGCCTCCGCACCATCACAGTCTGTTCCTTCTCACCACCCAATAAAAATGGTCATGGAGATCTCAGGATGCAATTCAGCACTTTCCATGTCATCACATCAGGTTTTAATTATTTCACATCCAACTGTGACCGCAGGAAAGAACAAACTGAGGATGCGTAGGATGAATTTGCTTATTGTGTAACTACTTGATGGTGTAAAACAGAGGTATTGATGGTGTGCAAGATGACCCGGACACAGACAGGCGGACAGCGATGGTTCACCCAACACACGTTTATTTTCCATATTTACAAGTGCACCACAAACCCCAAAGTCTCCAAAAGTCCAGGCCCTCAAACAATGGCTCTTCTTCCTTCAGGCCGCCTCTTTGCCTCCTCCAAGACCTTGTCTTTCCTTCTCTCCCGACTCCAGCCCCCGAATGGAGGGAGGCGGTCCCTTTTATAATCACCCGGATGTGCTCCATGTGCCTCACTACAATCTTCCGCCGGCACTTCCCAGTGTGGCGGAAGTGCTGGCTGCGCACCCGGAAGCACTCCGGGTGTCCCCGATCCTCCTCCCCCCAGCACTTCTGGTTGTGGCGGAAGTGCTGAGGTCCAGGGCTCCCAAAGCATTGGGGCACCCCCTGGCGGTGACCACAGGCCCCTACAGGGTTGAGCTTCAAAGCTCTGTACCCGTGGTCCCCATAGCCACCAGGGCAGTCACCCCCACGTGGTCTGGGGGAGGTGTGAGCCCTCCTCCGGGGCGTCCCAGCCGGGTCGCCCCCCCCCAACCAGCTGTGACAATGGCCACAGTTGCTGTAGAGCTTCACAGTAACCAGAGCTGGACTGACATTTACAATCAGTGGGAGCTTTCCCGGTGCCCTGCTGCCTGATCTGGCCTGGCATTCAGAGAAACCAGTGAAATAAACTAATGGTGAAATAATATAATGTTACTATACTGGAAAATGAGCAGGTGTTATTGCTCTGTATGGGGCACAAATGCTTTCGGTTTAACGTTGGAGGGTTTCTTTTCTGGTTTCTGGTTGAATGGTTTCTTGTTTTTGCTCAAGTCAAGTTTTGACCTTGCGTGCATCTCGTGCTCTGACAGTTAGATAGATAGATAGATAGATAGATAGATAGATAGATAGATAGATAGATAGATAGATAGATAGATAGATAGATAGATAGATAGATAGATAGATAGATAGATTCTTTATTAATCCCAAGGGGAAATTCACATACTCCAACAGCCGCATACTGATACAAAAAAAACAATATTAAATTAAAGAGTAATAAAAATGTAGGTAAAAACAAACAATAACTTTGAATAATGTTAACGTTTTCCCCGGGTGAAATTGAAGAGTCGCATAGTTTGGGGGAGGAATGATCTCCTCAGTCTGTCAGTGGAGCAGGACAGTGACAACAGTCTGTCGCTGAAGCTGCTCCTCTGTCTGGAGATGATACTGTTCAGTGGATGCAGTGGATTCTCCATAATTGATAGGAGTCTGCTGTTTAGGAGTTAAACCTTAGCACTATGATGAGAGGTGCGTACTGTTATGTATTGAAATAAATGTAATAATGATTGGTAGTATTCTCAGGCAGCAGGGGGCGCCACAGTGGGGTTAAGAGATATCTTTGGATGAGTGGTTACAGAAAAAGATCTTAGTAAAAGACCACTGTGCAGTTAACATAACTTCTGGCCACAGTGTCTATCATTGAATGTCTGCCGTCATCAGCCTCAAATTACCTAACATAATATGTGTGTCTGGTACTTTTGTGATTAAAGTTATATACTGTATGAAGATTATTTAAAAGTTTATACTGTAATATGCTTTGAATTATATTTGGATGTTGGCTTTTGGTATTTGTTACTGTGTATTTATTTTGTTTTATTTTCGTTTCAAATTTTAATGAAGTGTAACATATGTTCACATTTTTAACTTTTTTTTTTTTCCTTTTTCCTTCAGAGTGACTGAATAGGCTACACGAAATGTTTTATTTTATATATTTTTTATTAATGAAACACATATGTGAGTGGAATAATTTGTGTTTTTCAATGTACCTGCTGTTCTTTATTTCATGATGTTTGTTAATCAACCTGTCTTATTTTTACTTTATTTTTAAAGTGCATCTCTCGCGCTCTGATGACAGAGTGACTGAACAGGCTGCACGAAATGTTTCATAGTTTTTTGTTTACCAAGTGTGTTTTTTAAAAAATGCTTGACAGAATTCTGTGGCACTGAGATATTTTTTGAGTCTTTTGTCTATTGAAGAAATTCAAAGTGGTCTTTTTTGACCAACACTTCAAACTTTGTGTCAGAGTATTCATCATTGCCATCCAGACACGGCTGTGGAGATGCTAGACTCACAGTTGAAATTGCAAACATAATCTCTGCACTGTGAAATCAACTGACAACTACTTTTTATAGTTCAGTGCTTTTTGCATGTTTGTTTTGATATAAATATTATAGAACTACATGGTTTATTTATTTATGATGTGTTGTTCCACACTTTATCAGAGGTTGTGTTGAGACTAATATTTAAGAGTGAAATGTACAGTATGTTTAAAAGCTGACTCTACCATCTCCTCATTCATAAAAAAATTCCAAGACAAAATGGTGTTTGTTGGTTGTTTGAGTCTGTGCCTGTACAAGAAAACCGATATGTATTGTGTGGCCTGAGTTAGACTTGGGAGTCCCAGCCTGAATAAACTTCCCAGTCCGGCCCTGACAGTAACCATTACATTATTACCGATTTGATGTGGACTCCCTGTTTGATTAGACTGCTTAAAAGTATTTAAAGTGTAGGTGTACTGCTACCCCACAGTATACATTTTAGAAATACATGCATAATTATATTATATTTTGATATAAAACAGTAGTCACCAAGTATTTAATTATTTTATTTTTAAGCAAATGTTTTTTAAAAAACAGGAATTTTGCAGTGACAGAGCCTGTGACTGTAAGTAAATGAGTTGTTCTTCTGCAGGACACATTGCATTTAAAACCTGTGATTATTTTGCACCTTTTTATAAACAATTGAAATGGAATGAGAGTGAACTTCAAATTGGGTTAAGCAGGTCTGAAAATGTTATGTATATAAATGGAATGAGCGTATTTAATAAGCACGCTGAATATTTCAGAATAAGGATCTGTGAACACAATATCTTAAAAGCAACACATATTATGGAAATGTCTGTAGCAAAGCAAAACACAGACTATAAAAGGTACTTTAAATTACCTGGGGAGATCAGAAACTGGTAAATGAGATGTAAATTAAACAAAAAAATCACTAAAAGGCAGAAAGCAGGTTTTGATTTACCAGCCAGCCCAAACATTTATGCACATTCTGTTATATTTTTTAATATTGTTATTACTTTATAGTTCATACTATGTTGGAATCTGTTTAATTATATAAAAATTGCACACTGATAACTGTATAATTATATGTCAGATGAGAAGACAGTGTAAAAATCACGGTGACTGATCATTTGGGTCGTTCACAGCCTTTTTTTTTTTGCATGTGCCAGTTTCATGGATTGCCTGACCCAGAATGAAAGGTGAATTGTAGTCTGGGAGTCGTCAAACTAACCTGCATTAGACAGCACAACACTTAAATCAACAATTTTCCATGACAGGCAAGTCATTTCTGGGAACAAAGGAAGTTGTTAAGGGTGCAAAGTATAAATTAATTGTTGACAGAGTTTGATGAAAAAAAGCATCATTTTATGCAATTTGTGTTAAGTGTACTGTAAAAGATTGAAGATGATTTTGATGGTTATTGGGCGAGAGTTATGTACCAAGTGTGTAATAAAACCTAGCATTTATAATGTTAACAATGCGCATTGTATATATACGTATGATGAGACACTGACATAGTGAAAAACATCATATATTTGTACACGAGCCCATCATAGCATCACCATGGCAAAAAATGAGCTGCAGAGCCGAGTCCCCAATAACAAGTTCAGGAAATTATTATTGAGTTGTACAGTATATGCCCAGCATGGCGCTCAAATCTGTACTTTCATCCTTAAGAGCTGATCTCTTTGATCATATTTGACTTCCAGTTGCAAACATACTCACTTTTATGTTTGTCAAATGTAGAATATTTAATAAGCTCTCTACATGGCACTTATTGTAAAGCTATTAAATGACTTGAAATGCATATAATAATAAATAAATGTTTCTAATTTGAATTGATTTGCCATCCATCTTTTCTGATACTGTTTTATGTTGGTACAGAGCTCCCTTTGGTATTTTTTAAATATGTGTACCACATTTCTTAAGTCATCTAGCATGATCACAGGCTTTGAATCTGCAAAATTTTACTCTTTTAATATTTAATTCATCCATCCATCATTTTTGTCAACCTGTATTTTTCTTTTGGAGCAGGAGGCTATTCATATTTAATTCATAGTACTGTAACAATATTAAATATTTTGATACTTTCTGTATAGAAATGAGAACACGTAGGGTTACCACTTACTTTAATGAGTAGATAAGAGTGATGTGTGCTTGGAAACAGTGTGTAGTATTTATTGTACAATAACAGCCTGAAATGATTTTACCGTAGTATTTATAAAGTCAGGATCTCATGAAGTTAATAGTTCCTAATACCTTTAAATTACCCGAATAATGCTTTTTGTATTACGTTTAATTAGTTTAATTTGTTAGTTTAATTATGTGTGTTATATTATTGAAAAATTGATATAAATTAACTCACATTTTAATGAGTAAGCTTAGTAATTATTTTAATTACGTAATTCTTAATGTTTTGTTCCTTTTTGTGTTATGAGCAGAAATGGAAGAGAAAATAAGTTAATGGAGAACAGTTTAGCTATTAGTTAATATAAATGTTTAGTATGCTTCGAGGTACAAGAAGGTCATTCCTGTGTAGGGGACATTTTACCTGGCATGTCGCTCTGAATGCCTATAGTGGTACATGATTTCCAGTATGATGTGACTTCTAAGCCTTACATGTCTGATTCCGGGTCGCTGTCTCTGAAGAGTGATTATCTTGTTCCATTGTCTGTGTGAATTTTGCCCCAGTCCCTCTGGTTTTCTCTCATATTCCAAAGCAGTCCATGTTAAGTTAGTTACAAGGTTCATTGTTACCTTGCCCTAAATGTTTGTGAACTTCTCCGGAGACCGCAAAATCAGTTGAAGCTAATGGGGAAGGAGGGACTGAACTAGTTTTGAGTGGATAATATTGGTATAATGGTCTTTTAAGTGTCTCTCAGGGCTAGGGAAAAGTCTGTTGACTATGCTGAACCAATTATTGTGGCCAAATATGTGATCTGAGCTGTGAGGCAGTAGTGCTACGCACTGCACCAGTGTGCCTCATACATCAAAAGATGGAGAAAGAACTCGAATACCACAAACAAAATACAACAAACAGCCACAAACTAGCAATAAGTAGATAAAATAAAGATCACTGTGCTCACTGACTTCCAATCTTAAGGCACACTTTAGCCATGCCATGACGCATCAGTGTGGGACTGGCTTGTTCCATTGTATGAAGTCAAGGTTCCAGGCAGAGTTGGAACATCTTTAGAGTTTCTCGTGTATGTTAAGAGATATTTCACACTTTCTTCTTCCATCAAGAAGAAAGAAATACCATGTAAAGAGAAATAAATCTTTTGTTTTTATTACTTCACAGTGTGTCATGTGTTTTCTGATGATAGGAAGTAGAAAGAAAGCACTCCTTTAAGGCTTGTTTTGAGATCTTAATGAGCACATGGCTAATTTGTATGTATAATTGGCCATGTGTTGCTGCACTGGTAAAGCACAGGAATCAGTGTCATATAACCTGTGTAATGCCATACATTTTTTATTTATTTATGTATTTATTTATTTTTTATTTTGTATGCATGCAGGATGGAAATCTAGCAGTGTGTCTCAAGTTTCGGTGTTTCAGTTTCACTGACGAGCCACATGCAGCAATCGAAGAGCCTTGGGAGTTGAAACAACTGTGAATATAGATAATGAGTGTGATTAGAGATGGGGAAAAATATTGGCCAGCACTCTCAAGTGCTCCTTCGGTGGATGATTTCAGTGCATCTTAGTTGCCGAAATTGCACTTTTTCCCCTCGTGTACCTGCAATCCAGTGATGGACATGTCGGCAATGACCTTACAACAGGCATGTGTGAAAGTCCTGCACATAGCTGCAACAGTTCTGTGATGTCATGCTGAACTTTCAAAGCATCGTGGGGCACATGGAAAAAAATATTCGTTTAAGCCAGCCGCATGGTGAATTTCCAAGACGGTATTCGGCGGATAATGTCACTGGCAAATACAGCTTTTTCACTGCAAAAAATGATATTGCGAATTTTGCCAATCAACACTATCTACCATCATCCATTTACTTTTATTTACTTTGGCTTTTTGGCACATTAAAAATGCTTTAGAATGTTAATGACTAAATATTTTTTTTACTTACTCCCCTTACTTGCCTTTTGCTATTTGGGATACAGAGAAAAAAGAAACATCCTCTCATAGGAGTCCTGTTTTCAGACAAATTCCTAGTCCCAGGTGCAAGTTCATTGTGTCTGTGGGCTGCATCTCCATCCAGACCAGGTGAATGCAAGTGGAGTGGAGGATATATGTGTGGGTCTTTGTAACAGAAAATAAAAGTACCAAATATTTTAGGAAAGGTCACGTTTAAAAAATGATAAAACAATTCATAACATTCTCAAACCATCTTAACAGAATTAGCACTGTGGTGTGCCTAAGCCAATCCTGGCAGCACTGAATGCAAAGCATAATACACCTCTGAGCAGGGCTCGTGCCCGTTGTAGGGCCCACTGACCCACATTCACCAATCTGAAATGCCAGCAAGAGGTCTGATATTTTTGACTTGTTTAAAATTTTTTAAGAGTATTTATTATTTGGCATGCTATGCTTACGGCTCTTTGTACATTGTTTTAAGGCTGATGTTGTTTTGTTGTTGTAGTGCTAGTCGAGAAAAGGAAAATCTGAGCTCAGACTTGCTTGTAGGCCTCGTCTTGTACTTCTTGATGAGTTAAGTAGACCCGCAATGCTTTGATTTTTGCTGAAAACCTGAAGTGTTGAAGGCCACTGTTTTCATTTCAAATTTCAAGTGTATTCTTTGCTTTTAAGGCAGTTCTCTTCAGATCACTGTGCTGATAAACAGACATACTTTGACCCAATCTTCTGTCTCCTGATGGCATGTTTGTGTTGTTTTGCAAATGTGAAATGCTGTTTACAGGCATCAGAAATTGTTTGGCAGCTCAGCTATCAAGAGAGGTTTTATTTAATGTTAATCTGATCTGTTTCTGAAAATAGCAGTGTCCTTGTTTTGAACAAAAAAAAATGATAGAACCTTAAACTGAAGAAAACAGCTCTTCTGTTATTTCTTTCTCCCATCAAGGTCCATCACTAGTCAGTTAGAGCTCTCTTCTTGCCATGTACTGTAACTGAATGAAATTCAGCTTTACTGTTAAAAGCCAAAGCCCATGCTGGTTTCCTCCTGATTTTGAGTTAGGGTGCCATTAGATACTTCTCACTGAATAAGAGTTAACATGAATTTAAGATTTCAAAGCAATCGGCTGTTTTAATTGTCTTGTGACTCAGAGACAATGGTAGTCTTGTCTTAGTTTTGTTTTAGTAAATTATTCTCACGGAGCCAGACAACTATGAGTGAATTTTGCTTAAAACTTGGTGGGATCAGTTAGATGGCTCACTGAGTGTCACATTTCTAAACCAATCTAACACTTAATGAAGGTGGCACTCAAAGTAGGAGCGGTGATTTTGAACTGCAAAGAGCAGAGGTGCTTTCATTAAATTTACCTGACAGAGAGCAAGCTTTTGATTATGAAAAGTCTCATAAAATGATCCGAATTAAATATGAAATGTGTGTTGTGTGTGTAGAGAGCACACTACATGTTTTAAAAATAACATAACCTTTTGCAAGGGAAAAACCTTTCTGTAAAATCCGATAAAAGTGAAAGATATGCTGTTGTACACAGTTACGGCAGTGTTGGATGTAAGGCTGAATGAACTGGCAGCATCATTTGTGGAAATCTGAATTGCAAAAAATGTATTCAAAATAAATGGTGTGTCATATCCCATGGAAAGGAGGTGAAAAGGACTGCCATTTAATAGAGTTGATAACGATGAGCCACAGGAGATGCAGGTTTCGGTACTCAGAACAGCCAAATCAGTAAATGTGCTGAATGACGCTGACACCACTGACACGGACAAGGCTGCACAGCATCCAACTTCTGAAGGCACACGTGAATGAACAACTGAAGTAAGCTGACATCTATAGTCATACATGTACGCATGGGAGGTAGCTAAAGAGCCAGAATGAGAATAATTCCACATCAGACTAGGGGGTGGCGGAGTGCACTGACCCGTTATCTGACTTCTCTACAGACCAGTTATGGGAAATTCCATCTGGCCCTGAAGACGTCACTTCCGGTTCCAGCCCCAATGATGCCACTTCCGGTTCCCAGTGCCATTGATGATGTCACTTCCTGTGTCAGGCCTAATGACATCACTTCCTGTTCCAGGCCCCTTGATGGCGTCACTTCCTCTGCTTGCCTTTAAAACCGCCATTTTGACCATCTTAAATAAGTTCTGTTGTGGACTCTTATCTGTAAGACATTTTTTCAGCCAATTTTGCAGCCCGGGTGGCTGGCCCAAACCTTTTTGTGTCTCTTTGTCAAGTTTATGACACTGTCTAACTTGAAATGCAAACACACCATGCCCGATTGTAGCCACAGTGCTTTAACGTGTAGTATTTACACAGATCACAATGCTTATATAAATTCTGTTTGCTGTTGTTATGCCATATGCAGTAGTGATGCAATAGTCAAAATGATAGATAGATACAGTATTGTAGCAGACTGAATCACTTCTCAAACACATGAGGCCAAGCTCCTCTTTCTGGCCCCACGAGACGATGAGTAAATAAACAAATACACAATACATGGAACATCAGGGAATAGTTTTTTAGCATAAATACTGTAAGGTCCGTCATTATTAACTTGGATCATCTTGCACAAGTGTTTCAGCCAACCGATAAAGTGACACAGCTGATTACACAATTGAGGAAAAAACAAGCAGAACACACTGCAGCTCACGCAATTCATAAGAAGACAGGGTTGCATGTCAAGTGTTCCTTTCTAGGTTAATTGAAGCATTAGCAACATCTGAATGCTCAGATCAAATATTTTGAACCAGCCACTGCATACTACCACTGTAAAGAATTAAAAAAGACAGCCTTTTTGGATCACAGTGTACACCAATTAACCACAATCAACTTTCTATAGGGTGTGTGAACACTAGAGGCGCTGTTGCCCCATGAAACCCACCAGACAGACGTCCAAGACACACTTATAAAAGGCACCAAGAACAATTTAATAATTTTCTTCAAATAAAGTGCACAAAGTACAGCACACTCCACAATTCACAAATCAATAACAATAACAATAATCCTCCTCTCCTCCCAGCAGCTCCGTCACACACCACCCAACTCCGGCTCCCCTTGCTGGGATTCCCAAAGTCCTTTAAATAGTCCATGACCCGGAAGTGTTACTTCTCTGGGTCAAACGCCACATCATCCTTTTCAAGTAGCCCAGAAGTACTGTGGGTTTCCGTCCTCGTGACTCCAAAGTACTACCGGGTTATTTATGAGCTCCACGGCACCCAACAGGGCTGAGGAAACAGACTCCACGTCACAGGATGCTTTGAGGGAATCCGGGGAACCATTGCCGTCCAGGGAAGCTGCCACCTACCATCCCAGGGGATGCAGTGCCCTGAAAAGGCTGCTTTCTGCCACTCTTTTCTTTCAGGGACGTCCTGGCAGGACTGAACCGCCGGCTGTCCATCACAGATGACATTCAGAGCAAGACTGGCTGAGGATGTCTGATTCATGAAGGTTTTTCATATTAGATCACAGCATCCTGAAGTCTACTTTCTCTAAAGCCTTAAACAAGGCTAATCATAGCCAATGCCCCAGAGACTGCTCAGCAGTACTTATAGTTTATTCGTTCAAATTAGACATAACATGCAAAACAAAAGAAAGACTAACATCACCGGGGACTCAAGGCATGACATGTCATCATGTTAAACTAGCACAATTTTAAATTAAGAAAATTAACAACATTAAAGGGTTCCTTTAAAACATAAGGACAGGGATGACAGCTCAATTTGTAGGTGAGAAGAAAATGATTATGGCATATGGGTAGTTAATGTATTATTATTGTTAATGTTATTATTATTACTGTTATTACTGCTTGTCAACTTTAACAGTGCAGTAGAATCTAAAGCCCAGGATTTTCAAGCAAAAGGCTACCTCTGACTTACTGCCTGTGTTCCAGATGTAAAATATAAAGAACAAAAGTAGTGTTCCCTGGTTTCATACAGTGTTTATAATGAGTGTTCACCCCCCTGGAAGTTTCCACATTTTATTGTTGCACACCATTGAATCGCAGTTTATTTAATTTGGCTTTTTTGACACTGATCAACAGAAGAAGACTTTCTAATGTCAAAGTGAAAACAGATCTCTCACATAAGTATACAACTCCTTAATACAACATACCTCAGCCATCCCTGGTGTGGCCACATGATTTTACAGAATGAGTCACAGAATGAGTTCAATGGAGATTTCTTGTCTGGGGTTTCACTTGATTGTAGTACCAGGGTAGCCCATGAAAAAGTGGCTGCACCTCCACCGAGACAACTGTGTTACATGGTGAAGAGAAAATGATCAAATTAGGTACTCACATTTACAGAAGATGCTGAAAGTGATCCCCTTGTGCATCAATATATCTCTGTGCCTGTTTCAGCATGTTTATGTACACTATTTGAAACGTCATGGGATTGATTCTCTATATCGCATTTTTAATGTTCATCTTCAGTTCATTTACAGTCCACGTATTTGTCTCATACATGCAGCCCTTTAAATGACCCCACTAGAAGTAGTCGCATGTTGTTAAGTCAGGTGATCGTGGTGGCCATAAACCTTTACTAATAATCGTTTTGTCAGAGAAATGCTCCCGAATAGTAGTCTGTAGATATGCAGGAAGTATGGCAAGTCTAACCATCTTGCTGGAAGTTACAATGGTCGCATTCTTAGTATGTCTATTGTGGGAAGTACACTGCCACTACAAAAGTGGTTTCCAGGGATCAGACAGCAAGGAAACAAGGCAAACGACACAACCACAGTTGTCTATCCAGTAGCAGACAAGATGGGAGTCGTCTCGGTGGAGGCGGGCCACTTTTTCGTGGAGCATCCTGTAAAAATGCACCTAATAAGGAAGGTTCAGCTTGTAGTGAGTCAATATGGTGCCCTAACCTACACAAGACAAAACAACACTACAAGGAGCTCTGTGAAAAGCACAATCAAGAGATGGAGACAAGATCCAAACCATCGAACATCCCTTGGAGTCCAGTTATCAGTCATTAACAAATGGTAAGAGTAAGACAGAGCTAATGTTAGTGATGATGACCCCTCTCGTCCTAGAGTGTTATTGCATACTTCGCCAGAGTCTGTAAGAAGATCTTCCAACATGTACGCGTGACACTAACTTTCAAGATACTTCAGGTGAAGAAAATCTCATAATTTTGCAGCATTTTTAAGCTGGGTAAATCAGGTTTTAGAAGGTGCAGAAATGTGATGACAGAAGCTTATATCTTAGTCAAAGACAACACCTACTGTATATTCAGCCACACTGAAATTCAAGCCTTTTGATGTGAGGCTTTTCAGGATTTGCTAATTATTCAAAAAGTTACCTCACTTAAAAGACCTTCAGTTTGGTCTGAATTTTTACACATAAATAAGCATCAACTACACCAACTAAGAATAATACCTGAAAAACCAACCACATTTTCAAGCTTGTGCAGTAGAATTCTATGACCAAAAGGTGCACTTAACTCTAAAAGCATAATAATGGTGGCATCAGAAGGGATTAAAATATCATTTACAACCAGAATTTAAGCTGTTCTTGTCCTGTGACTGGGACAAAAGCCAGACTGAAATTTCTTACAAAAACTGTATCTTTTAAAGTAATAGTGAAATTGTATGGTTCCATTTTTCTCTAAAGCTTTAGGAAGAAAAGGTAAATTGGAAATTGGTCTCATAACTTTTAAAACCATTTGGATTTTTAATAGAGGTTTAACAATGGCTATTTTGAAGGAATAACATCTAATGGCATCATTTCAAAGTGATTTATTAGTTTTGTGTAATAATGGTTATGCAACTACTAAAAGTGAGTTTTTCAGCATGACATTCAGAGCTGGGTCCTCAATTGTGAAGGTTTTGAATTGGAAGTTATCAATTTACATTTAGTAGGGTAGCAGGTGAAAGGGGTTATCTGATCTGATCTGGTGCTACCAGACTTGGACTGTCCAGGTTGTTGTCTTATGTCATCTGTTTTTTTTTTAAAGAAATGCAGAAAGTTGTTGCTACTAAGTGTAAGTGGAATTATGCTAGTTATACCCATTTTTTCAAGATATTAAACAAAAGTGAAGGGTTATTAATATTTTTTATGTATTTATTTGGAGGTTCAACAGAAACCAAGTAAATAAATCAAGGTAAATAGCATTCGATGTGGCTTTTTATATAAGTAACATATAAATGTTTTTTAAATAAAGACCGTCACAAAACATAATCAGAAATAGAACTTTGCACAATACCTTGGAGAGCTCTGTAACCCCTGCTGTTTCATTGAAGGAGATTCACTGGAGGGATGACAACCAACCTGTTGCTGCATCCAAACGGTGTCATCTTTCGCCTTTATGCCTAGTGCAGCTGCATTGTTCTTATGTGTGAGTGGATGTTTCTTGTGAGGATGGCTTCTGTTCTCTCTCTCCAATGTAGAACCCTCATCCTCATCTGGGTTCACCTCTGTTATAGCATGTCTTTATTTGAAAACTTGCAGTGTCAAATTGGGGGGAGCATGAATGTGACTGAGAAAATAAAACTAAATAATAAAAAAAGCTAACTTTTACAAGTACCGTAAATTTACACCGCCATTTACAGACTGAAATTAATCAAATGTATTTTTATATTCTATAATAGTAACAATAAGAGCAGCTCTCTACTCAAAACGTTAAATCTAGGAAGAACCTGGAATCAAACCCACAACCTCTTGATTATGATCCAGCAGTTCTTACTGCTGCACCACCCCAGTGGTCGTGTCAGCATCATCCCCTAACCCAATTTCTTTTTCTTAGGTACTCTTAAATAAAAGTGCACTTGTTTTGTTATACAGTACTTGTACCTTTTGTGAAAGTGTTTATTTGATATTTGGACTTCACTCTTCACATATTATACACTTCATGTCTACATTTTGTCAATTATTACTAAAACATGATAAACGTTTCTGGTTTTTTTGTTATGTGTTCATCCTACACATTCCTTTATCCTTTACACCAATCGTAGTAGACCCGGAACACACATGAAACGTGTGTATTCCAAATGATGAAATATTATTTACCCTATACAACTCCGGGCACCATCACCCAGATAAACATACTTGAGCTCTGAGAATCTTCTGTGCGACTTGAGCTGCGTTGATGTAGGAATGGGATAGCAGGCTGTGTGCTGCCTGTGCTGATTGACACATTTGGAAAACAAAGAGGTACAAGGGAATCTAAGGTGGCCCAGGTTTACGAGTTTTTTCGTAGGCTTCAGGGATTCTAGCGTTAAAAAAAGTGACAGAGAGGGGTTGGCTGCAAATCAGTGTACAAAAATGAACATCAAGAAAATAAAGATTTATAAGGAATTAAATCATTTCACATTTCTCTGTGGTGTGCTAGTCTTGCAAAGCCAGATATAAAATATATGTCTGGAGTCAACCGTGAGTTAATCTAGCTTCAAAAGTAGGTGGGAACAATTAGATGATTCACTTAGTTTGGAATTTCTAAACCAATCCAATGCCTCATGAAGGCAAAGTATTGGAGAGGAATTAAACAACAAAGACTAACAGTGCACTTCCTAACGTGGTCAGACAGGCAGCCAGCCTGTGATCATGATGGATAAACCGTGTATGGCTGAAACGTCTCCTAGGAAGACCTCTGCTAAACATAGGTCACACACATATAAATGTGTTTTCAGTGTGCGGAAAACACTCTATATCTTTATACAGTATATTTTACAAATAAAAATAACCCTCAGGAAAGGAAAAACCTTTGTATTGTCACACATGTGCGCATGGGGAACAGTTTACAGGCTCAAATAGTGTTACTCGTCAGCAGGAATGGGGGTTGGCACTCCCACCTGATCCTTCCTCCTCTTATTCCTCTGCAGTTCAGCTGCAGGCCCTGCCTCTCAGTGACATCACCACTGGTACACCCACTATTGACATCACTTCCGGAAAACCCTGATGACATCAATTCCAGTACCCAGAATATACCTTCCTACCACATAAGTTCCTGTTCTGGCCACCCTGACTCCACCTCTTCCTCCTATCCACCATAATTTTATAGAGCAGACTCAATCTGTTACTCTGAACTCCGCTTATGTAAAGACGTGTTTCTTTTCATTTGCTGATTTTTCAGTATACGGGTTGGCCATCCTTAAACCTTTTTCTGTCTGCTGCTTAATTTTTTATCACAGTATAAAACCACATTTTTTTTTAGCATTCAAGGACATCTCTGGGCGTGTGGTGTCTGTTGCCGTCAGTTTCGACGATAGTGCCACCATTAAAGTGAGGTGGAAGTAATGAAAAAGAGATGAGCTGTAAAATATGCATTTGAACTAAACGGTGTGCCATCACACACAGTAAAAAGGAGGAGAAAAGAACTGCCATTAAGCAAGGTCTTAAAGAAGAGCCACAGGAGTTGCAATTTTTACAAGACTGAGCTGAATGAAGAAGGCTGATGAAGCACATCAACCCCACACAAAAGTGGTAGAAGATGAAGAGAAAGAAAAATAAGAAGTGCCTGAAGACACTGACCTGACTCTAGCAAAACCATAAATAAGGCTGCACAGTACATAGTTATTTTACATATTTATTAAATTCATTGGTAGAAATGGAACACTACGACCCTGAACGTTTAAAGTTCATGGACTGGAGGAAAAATGGTGGCGAGTTATAGGAAGAAATCCTGTTGACGGAGCCTTTTTGCTCGTGGATTTTGTGTTCTTGTTTGAGGATCATGTCTGGCCCTGCTAGAAGATGTCTGTTTTGACACAAGATGGGGATGTATGATTGTCTGGAAGATTATATCTAACCTCTGGGAGGCCGAAAGTTGTCACAACAGTTTTCTGATTCAGTCCATCTACAATGTATTCCTTAGCACTTTCAACATCTTCTGTTTGGTCAAAATTTAGTGACAGGGATGCCCACTGTGTCAAGGGATACTAGGGTACATTCTCACCAGTTGCCAGAAAGCTCAGGACAAGGGTCTCTATTACTTGAGCCATGGCCCAGTGCTGGAGACATTCAGTGAATTCTTCTGTAGCAACAATCCACACATCAAATACCTCCACTCAGCAAGACAGACCATCACCTTCACCAGAGAAGGAGAGAAGCCATAGACACAGACACATTCAAGAACATCAAGTCTGTTAATAATAGCCTTCTACCTGAAGGTGAACCTAGGAAGACAGGTCAAATTCCCAGTCACTATCACACTGACTACCAGATGTTTTATCGATGTCTGAATTTTGTGGGCAGGTCATTTTGGCTGAACAGACTGTTACCTGGGAAGTCTGGATGTTATAGGCTAATGAGAGAAAGAGAGCCAAGTATGCTGACAAAATGACCGGAGTGCATTGTGTGTAACTATATAAGTAGAAAGGCAAGCGGTACCAGGGTAGGGTTTGCCTTAAACGTCTTAAGATAACTGTGGGTCAGGAGGACAGGTAATGCTTCTTGGACACTGTCTGGTCCCATCAGCCTCAGCTGGGTTGCTTGGGTAAGGGTGCCTAATGATGAAAGACCCCAAACTCCCGGTGACCCCAGGTATCATCATTTATAAAGTCTACAAGTACCTTAGGAGATGTCTATTATAATAACCTACTTAACCTCATATATCTGCAAAAAAAAGGCAAGATGGGGGATTGTTAGATTAAACTGTAAAGGGACTGTGTTTAAGGCATTTGGTAGGAAACTTTATGAAGTGTACACAATCTGCAGACGTCTGGCAAATGTGCACAATTGCACTCTAAAAAGAGTCTTTTGCAAATTTCTGTTTTCTGGAGCAATCACAGGGAAAATTCACCAGGCTTTATGAGCAGATGGAAGACTTGTTATAAATTTATCCTCCTGCTTGCAATCTGTCATCTAGGACCATCTCCTTTCAGTTTATAACTTACTCAGCTAAATTATTCAATTTGCTTATCACAGCTGCCATTGTAATGAGCGGCACAGTTAGCCCAGCTCTCTACCTGCATGTGCTGCTTTATCAATCAGCACCTCTTAAACCCCTGCACACTTCACCATGGAAATTAGGCAAATTAATTCCTTAAAAAAATAGGCTTTTGTAGTTTTGTAGGAAAGGAAAGAACTTTTTTTTTTTCTAATCGTAAAATCACAAGAAATAAGACAAAGGCAGTTAGTTTGAAGCATATCTGCAAACTGTTGCCTCTAGAGTTTTCATGAAAAATAAAAATCCTTGCACATTTCATTCACAGCTTTTTTTGGTTCTCCTCTAAAGTGCTAAAGGAAAAAGAAAATGGTTGTCAAGTGCTGTGTCAGAGAAAGTTATGAAAGGCGTGTCAGTCAGTAAAGCATGTTCCCATAATCGGAAAGTTCCTTTTTATTTTAGTGTCCATCTGGCGATTATTGCTGCTGCTTCACAGCTGCAGAATTTTAACTTTAAGTCTTGACTTTGTGGCTCTGGTGGATTTTGCACGCTCTTCCTGTGCCTGAGTGGATTCTTCTTTGGGTATTATAGTTTTTCTCCCACATCCCACAGATAAGCATGTTAGATTATGTGGTGATTCTGAAGTGATTGTGATGGGATACATGAGTATGAATGTGATGGACGAGTTCCTTGTTCTATTGTGCACCCAGTGCTGCTGGAATAGGCACTGGTTTCTCACCACACTGAACTGGATAAGTGTGTATGGAAATGGAAGGATGGATTTATTGTCTTTCACTTTAAGTGCCATGACAAAGCCTCTATTAAAATACATGGGAATATAAGCAAGCTGTTGAAAAACATAATATAATTTGAGTACTATCATAAACCCCTTTACAAAACATCATAATTTAAACAGGCATAAAATACATTCATTCATGCATGCATGCATAAAGGCATAAAACGATAATCAAGTGCTGACATCATCCATCATTTGTGATCTAATGCATCAAGCAGATGAAATTTGAAATATATTGCCTTTCACTGTGAGCGCTATCATAAAACCCTTTACAAAACCTTTACTGGCAAAACAAAGGAATAAAGTCATGAAGACAGTGCGGTTTTTATATTGGCCATTATTAGTAAAGTAAAGCATCAAGCAGTTGATATCCATAGCACATAATGCGCATTTATTTTTTAACCAGCTGAGTTGTCCTGTTTAATTCCCTGCTTTACTTTTTCAAACTGAAACAGTTGCCTACTGGCAACAACTAACATAACCCCGTAGGGCAAAACACAAAAGAAAATAAGGGCTCCGGTTTAGCCGTTGGAACAAAAGCGAGGTCTTTCGTGGAGCTCTGTCTTCTCAGGAGTCGGCCCCAAAAAAGACAGCTCAGTGCAGGCAGTTGGGCTTTTTATAATAGGAAGACCAGAAGGGGCGGAGCTAATTTCCTCCATTTCTTGGAGCTACGGGGAGACCAGGACATGACACAGTTAGCGACAATGTCCCCTCTCGTCCCGGTGGGTTATCACCTACCTCAAATGAGCCAGCAGGGAGATCCTCAGACGCGCATGCGTGACATGGAGTACTGTCAGAAAGCCTTTTGTCAAACCGTCACCACATTGCAAAAGACATAAAGAAAAGTAAGTAACTGAGTAAAGAAGCTGAGATGTACTGAAGGTGATCCAGCACGCTGAGCAAAGGCAAGGACCTTTCGATACTTTGAGAAATATTTAATAGTATTCAAAAGAGAAAATCTTTGTATATTTTAGGTTCTTTTTTCTTTTTTTTCTTTTCTCCAATGCTTTTGTGTGTTTATTTTCTCTATATCATTTTGTGTTGAATTTTGAATGTGCTCTCTTTGTAATTAGTATCCAATCCAAGATTTTTTCCAGTCTTTGCGCCTCGTGTGTTTACTTGATGGCTTCTGGTACTTGGGACCTTGACCTGGACAAAGAGGGTAAGAGTCTAGCTTAATAAAAGGATTTGTGTCTGTCCAGCTGCTATGTCTCTGTCATTCCAACAGATTTTACATCGTAAACATTTGTAATAATGCATTTTATTACTATCACTGTTTGTGACGTGCCATCTGTGGGAATGCAACGCATTTTATTACTACACTAGTCATTGTACCCGTGAAAAACAGGTAATAGAATAATTTAAAAATATTTATTACCTTTTGCCCTATGCATACTTTTAGCGCCTTTCCTTGGTAGCCACGTGTGTCTAAACTTCTTTTTACTGGCGCTCCCTTTCTCAAGTGGGTTCCTGAAAAACCTACTTCCCTGACTCTGTCAGTATTTTCAAGATGCCTGTCTCACCTCCTGCCCGGTTTTACACTTCCCGTTTCAACGTCCATCTTATGCATCTCACACTCACACTTCCCTTTCTTTCATATCATCAAAGCCAAACTGACCAATCACACCGAAACCAAACTGGCCAATCAGACTGCTCTGAAGGACTAGACTCACAGACCTTAGTTGATAGATGAATTACAAAGTACATTCCAATGGATGGTGCACTGCAAATGTTAAAGGTGAGGTCCATGTTGATTCCTTAGTTTTCAACCTGTCTTAGACGGGTAGCACAGCTAGTAATAAATTAATGAATAGCCCAATGAGTAAAAATTGAAAGTTTTACTTAATGTGAATTAAACTGAACAAGTTTTTAGGAAAGTGGACAGATAAATCCACTTAAGTTCCATTTAAATTGCCAGTAGCAATCCACACATCGTACGGTTGATGCAAACTTGTTTTTTTTTTGTGAGCACTGTTTCAGTGTCCTTCATAAAGCCTTCATTAAATAAGTAATGGTGGCACGGTGGCACAGTGGGTAGTGCTGTTGCCTCGCGGAGACCAGGGTTCGCTCCCCGGATCCGTCCTGCGTGGAGTTTGCATGTTCTCCCCGTGTCTGCGTGGGTTTCCTCCGGGTACTTCTGTGTCCTCCCACAGTCCAAAGACATGCTGGTTAGGTGCATTGGCGATTCTAAATTGTCCCTAGTGTGTGCTTGGTGTGTGTGTGTGTGTGTGTGCCCTGCGGTGTGCTGACACCCTGCCCGGGGTTTGTTTCCTGCCTTGCGCCTTGTGTTGGCTGGGATTGGCTCCAGCAGACCCCCGTGACCCTGTAGTTAGGATATAGTAGGTTGGATGATGGATGGATAAATAAGTAATAAAGCTTCAATCAGTTCAATTAATTTCAGTTTATTTTAGTATAGCGCTCTTCACTGAGTGCAGGTGCAGAGTGCTGCAACAAGATCTCGGTTAACAAGCAAATACCAACTTTACAAATTACTACTAATAATGAGTACACATAATAACACCCATTGGTTTCCATTAGTCAGTGTGATGTAACTCATAGTGCAGATGAAATATATGTAATATAGCAGAACATCACAACAGTTGATCCATTTTATCAGGCAGGCTGAAGGGACACAGAACATCACCAGAGGCCCTGGTCCGGACTGACACCTGGGACCTTACAGCTGACTAAGAACCAGCAGTTGAAGTTTCCACTGCCCTCCAAGCGAATGTCATCTTGTGGTCTATTTCTGCCAGGACAGGGGTTATGCCTGAACTCACCATCCTGTGGGAGGATGGAATGGAGGCACCTTTTAGAGAGGAAGAGGGAGAAGTACAAGGAGATAGCAAAGGCGTGCACAGAAGTAGAGTGGAAGACACTTGCCTATCCTCCATTGCTCCTCTATTGGAACATCCACCCAAAGATTTCTGAAGGCTGTTGGCCTTGCCGGCTGCAGGTAAAAGAAAGCAGCCAACGAATTGGCAGAGCAAGGGAGATTCTTAATTTGGCTTAGAAGAAATGATACAAAATGGGCAGAGGAAGGGACTGTCAGGGAGATGTCACTACCACTGGCCCACCATCCTGAGGTATCCCTAGATTATGACCCTGCTGCTAGCCCATCAGTACTGGCGGAGATACGTAAGGCTGCTTTATCTAGCCGGTGAAGAATACCATCTAGCTCCTTTCATGAATGGCAATATCACCAAAACTGCTGTTGTTTAAACAAAAGTATAAAGCAAAATTTGGAACTGAATTTTCACATCAGATGTCAATAGTCATCTAAAGTTCAAACTTCCAAGCAGTTTCATAATTAGATTAATTTAAACTTCTTATTTTTTATCAGATTTTGAATGCTGTTATTGTCACTGCAGCCTATGTACTTTTGCAAGCAATACAGCTTTCTGTACATTTTGTTTGTTTTCAATTGACTTTTTTCTGTAGAATTTGCTTCCTTATTTGTATCTAAATAGTTTTAATTAACAAAGAGAAGGGGCAGACACAGGAGATAAGTGATGATGAATATTAAAGATGAGCACCTCCATCAGTGTCATTCACCTGTTATACTTTGTAGAAACTAATAAAACACTTGGACCTAAAATTTTGAGCACTAACATAAATAACCAAACATTTTCAATGAAAAAAGAGAGTGAAGTGTTCATAAGCAAGGTACACAAAGTACTATTTTATATACTATAAATATAAAATGTATAAGCATATAAAACACAAGTGAACAAAGTCTGTTGGATATTTCTATATTTGTAATGGAACAGCATGTGTTTAGTTATAGTAGATGCCAAATTAAAACTAATATGTAAATAAAGGTGTTGAGTGCCACGTAATTAGTCATTGTAATGTAGTGCCTTGCTCAGTAAATTCCCAGGAGATTACAGATTATTGTGCTAAAGTGAGAAACTGCTCCAGTGGGCACACAGGCCTCCTAAAGTGTCCTTTCACAACTGCCACAATTGAAGTCTAGCAGAATAAATGAGATCTGCACCAGAATAGTCAAGAGTGTTCAAAGAAGAATTTCCAAGGCATTAGTCATGTAAGAGAATGGAAATGAGATCAGTGAAGCCTAATTAAGCCACTTGTGATTTGGTGCTGACAACATCTTCATGGCCAGCAGCCCTAAAGAGCTGCAACTTTCGATTCAGGAATTCTATCAGACTGCGATATAAATTACCGTAAAGACAAAGGCCATGTCCAGCAGCAATAGAGTTACAAAATGTGAAGAAAATGGAATTCCCTGTTATGTGTACAGCATAGAATGAAGTGGAAAAAAAGAAAGACTACTTGAACAGCTGTCCATTTTTATTCGGCACTTTCACAAACAGGTAATCAAATATAAAAGCATCAGTTAGTGTTTAAATAGGCAAGGCAAAAGCGTCTTAAACAAAAACTTCACCCCACATTTTTTCTTACATTTACTTACTCCATGTGTATTGTAATCATGGCGGAGAACATTTTTAATCCCATGTTTTCATGTAGAGCTGAGATAAAAAAAAAACGTTTATAATATAATGCAAACCAATGGTGGCCAATGCTGTACAGTGGTAAACAATATGAAAAATGTCTATTGGGAAAAAAAAAAAATTATGGTACTCTGGTTAGATAATCCACATGTCAGTTTTCCTGTTGTTTGCTCATAACATGCAAGCCATGTGCATTTTTTTGCTAAAATATGGCTAAATAGATACTTCTGGAAAAATCAGTGTACGTCACAAGCAGGAAATTCAATTCACACGGATCTGAGCTTTTGAGAGGGTCCCAAGGCTACTCACTTTCCTTTAGGCCACTCTGATGTCAAGGGTGCTCTGGTGATGGTTTTCTTTAAGCATATCACTGTACTTTGTTCCATTCAGCTTTCCGTCAACCCTGACTAGTCTCCCTGTCCCTGCCACTGAAAAACAACCCCACAGCATGATGTTGCCACCACCATGCTTCACTGTTGGAATGGTGTTGCACAGGTGATGAGAGGTGCCTGGTTTCCTCCAGACATGATGCTAATCTAGATGTCATCAAACCACGCCTGTCTTAGAGTCCTTTAAGTACCTTTTTGCAAACTCCATGCAATCTTCCATGTTTTTTTCTCACTTTATTGAGGAAAAGCTTTTTGTATGGCCAATCATTCATAATGCTCAGCAGACCTCAGTGGTTGTTGTACTTCTGGAAGTTTCTTCAATCTCCACGCAAGTTCTCTGTAGCTCTGTAGCTGTAGCTCTGTAGTGTTACCACCTGGTTCTTGGTCACCTATCTTACCAAGGCTCTTCTCCCCTAATTGCTCAGTTTGGCTGGGTGGCCAGCTACAGAAAGAGTCGTAGTTGTTCCAAACTTCTTCCATTCTGGATGCCACAGTGCTCTTGGGAACTTTCAGTGCTGCAGAAGTTTTTGTAGCCTTTCCCAAATCTGTGTCTTGACCCAATCCTGTCTGCAGGCAATTCCTTTGATTTCATGGCTATGTTTTTTCTTTGATAAACATTGTCAGCTGTGGAACCTTCCATAGACTTCTGTGTACCTTTTCAAATTTTGTCCAATCAATTCAATTGACCAGAGGTGGACTCCAAACAAGGTGTACAAACATCTTCATGATGAGCAATAGAATGAGATACACCTGAGCCAAATCTAAAGTGTCATAACAAAAGGTCTGAATTCTTGTGTCATTGTGGTATTTCAGTTTTTTCTTTTTAAAATATTTGAAGAAATTCCTTAACTCCTGTTTTTGCTTTGTCATTCTGGGGAACGGAGTTTGGTTCGGTAAGGGGAAGATTGAATTTAAATGATTTTACTTGCTGCGATATAACAAAAAGTCAAAAAAGTGGAGTGGTTGGAATACTTTCGGAAAGTGGGTCTTGATATGAACTAGCACATAAGACCCCAACATGTTTTCCTTCAACTTAATTTCAATTTGTTTTTCATGTAGTGATTCACAACTTTAAGTGTTACAATGAGGCCTCAGGAATCAGTGGGAGCCAAAGAGGTGACTTGAGAGCAGCAGTCATGTGGACGTGTGGAAATTCACATTTCTTGTTATGAGCTCTGCTGGCAATTGTACCAAGAGAATAATTTCTTCTGTCTGAATTAATATTTTTAATAATCAAATCAGCTTGATACAAATGAGAATGTTTTGTTTTTCTGTATTCAGTAAGTAAAAAAATGAATGTAGTTTTTGATGTCATTAAGATGGAGAAAGGAAATATTTGATAGTGAATGGTTTTGATGATTGAAAGAAGGACGGAGTAAGAAATCATTTACATTTAGTGGAAAATGCTTTCTTAATAAATTTACATTCACAGAAGTAAAATGCAGACCAGTGATATGAATTCAGAAAAAGAAAACATGAAAGGCTGATGCTTAGGGTTATGAGAAGACCAGAAAGGTTAATAAGTAGGTGGCATGGCAGAAACAAAAGTGGTGAAAATAGCAACTAGATGGGAATGCAGCAAAAACAAAGAAATCAGTGATGAATTAAGCAATGTCGCTAATGGACAAAAACAAATCATAAAAATCCAAGCAAGTAGGGCTGCGGTATTTTACACATTGATGCAAGTGTCTGTGAAAGTGAAAATGAGCCTTCAGATCAACAAAAATATTAGAGCTTTCAAATACGAAATGGAGTCATGGCTGACCTTTCTTCTCTATCTTCTCTCACATGATTATTTTTTATACAGTGTGTCCCTATTGTGCTGACTCTGTGGCTTATGAACACTGATGTTAACCCATGAATGGTCAACTAGAGCAAACTGCACATACAAGGTGCTTTGTAGTAGCATTGGAGTTTGCTTTTCCAGTGGAAAAGTGGAAGAAGTTTCAAGCTTGTATTCTGACTTCTACCTGCCTCCAGCATCATATTGCCGTGTGGCACTAATACAGGTAGACCTAAACAGCCTCCCTATCATCCGGTTTCTTTGCTAATATGGTATTAATGTTGGATTGGTTCTAAAATTTTGACTTTGGTGTCGATACCAGCTTTTGGACCTCAGTGCTAGTACCAAATTATTTCCAAAGCAATTGGTTCTCCATTGAAGTCGCAGACATGTCAAAGCAATAAGGGGCACTTTGCACCGCATCTCTCTTCATAGCCGCCTCTCTGGTGTGCTGTGATACGCACTACATTAAGTTGCAATAGCTTCGAAACAATAAAGGCAAGGGGTTTCCTATGAAGTCCTGAGCACCTAGAAGTAAGTTGGGGTGGGGACCCCTGAACTCCCGATCACACCTCAGTTTGCACCACTGCATCACTCTTCTTAGCCACCTCCCAGGTGCACTGCGCCATCATGCCGCACCGAACCAATTAGGGGACGATAGAAAGAAAATCTGACATTACTTCAGGTACTGAAAATACCAAAATGCTGGTACCATACTTTTTTTAATTCTGGATTTTTCTCTACTTTTTCAGTACACGTGCATTACTTTATTAAAATGTCACTTGTTTTTTTCACTTAATGTTTCTGTTTCTTTTATTATCTAACTTGTATTGGTTTACATGATGTTTTAAAAGTATGATGAGCTGTTCAGCTACTGTTCCGAGATGATCCTTCTGTGAAGTGCCATTTTGACTAATCTGGCACTCCTCGGATCCCAGTGGTGCCAGATTACTAAAGGTCTACCTGTACTCCATTTCTTGGTGTACACCTTGTTATTACACAGATTTGTTTTAACACAGGAAAACAAAGTAGTATGAAACTGATTAACATGAATGGAAATCAACAATATATGTCCATCAATTAATTGTTGAAGTATGGCCAGTCGACAACAGAGAAGAGGAAAACAAAAAACTCAATTGACTGCCTAAGTACTTCAAGGACCTGTGCCCATATTTTTCAAACATCTCAGAGTAGGTAAATGGTCCTAATTGGCTCAAAAATCTCAGAGTGACACAAATTTGGCCGTACTCTTAGGTGTAGTAGTAGCTGGATTTTACTAATTTTCCTAATTTAGGAAATTATTCCTAACTTGACCATAATTTAGGAGAGTAGGTGCGATGTCCAAACTCACTAGGAGCAGCCAGAAGATTGCGTTCAGGCAGAGGTTGACATGCACATCCCAGGAAAGGCTGAATGTTTTGGAAACTCTAGACAATGATTAACGTGTAAAATGATACTGATTTGACAGAGATGGAATAATATTTGTAACAAATTTTGTGCGGTCATGTGATCACTCCATCTAAGTGAAGCAGCCATATGCTGTCAACCTAAATGAAAGTGTGATTAGCGTTACAATTTTTGGCCACAGGTAAAATGTAGCTTTGCAATAACAATGATTTAAGTATGTCACAACCAACCATTTTTTGAACTTTGCACCAAACTTTGAACGCCATTTTATCATGTGAGGTAATGCGCATATTAATATATTTTCCCACCACTCCATGTGACGTTTTCCTGAAGTTGCTGGTGAGATTGATGGTACTTCCGTAAAGTTCATTGCCCCAATTTGTGGATGAGCATGCATATGGGATTCACACAGAGCATCATAGCATCAACATACAGGTGGACATGGATGCAAACTGTGTTGTATAGCCTTCATATCACCCTGAAGACATGTGCAGCTGGATGGCACTGGACAGCAAAATGTCACACAGGTACGCTGAGCTTTGCATGTTACAAACCCCTGGAACATTTGTGTCATACTTTACAAGCCCGGGAAGGTTCAAAAAGGCAGGCGCAGACTCTCAGGGCATTGGATAAATAGAGCCTTACAGAAGTCAAAGGGGGCCATGGAGAGGTACACAGGATTTGAATCTGTAAGACGATTAGGAGTACTGGAAAAGTGAATGTGAGTTCAGAAACAGTGCAAGCTATGGCTAGTTTAAGTAGCTGTTATTTTATAAGGTGTTTCACATGGCCATTATAATGGGAAGGTGAGTCTTCTGAAAGTACGGCTGTGGATCCTTCATTTTTAAATAAGTGGGTCTGTTATGAGGCTTTACTCTCATTCGGTGTGTCTGTCTTGGTCTTTCAATCTTGGTGCTCATGACAGTATTATTCTTGATATTGTGGCAACAATTATGTGCAGCTTTGTGCAATATCTTACCTTATTATCTTATCTTCTTCTTCTTCTACTTTGAATGTTATTATTATTGCCTCTATGATGAAATGTTAGAGTTAGTATCAGAAAACTACAAAGTGTTATCATGATTTCCAAGGAAACTACAAAATGCCTTCATGAGTGCCAGTTTGTGGCTCAGGTTGCTGCGAAATCGTGATGTCATTCATTCTCAAACATGAACTCCTACTTCAGGGTGAGTAAGTATCAGGCACTTCATAAATACTTCTCACGTCCTGCTGTGAGGCACAACAAATTCTTATCCCAGTCAGACTTTTCATGCGATTCCTAGGAGTAATTCTGAGATGCTTGTTAAATATGAGCACTGGTCTCAGTTTCCAGCTTTGTCACATTGAGCCAATGTCCAAGAGTGTGTTCTGTAAATATTCAGATTTCTTCCAGTGGCCACAAAAACCTATGTGTTAAGTGAATGATCTTTTTATTAATGAGCTTTTCACTGTGCACTCTGATAGATGGACTATCTATCTATCTATCTATCTATCTATCTATCTATCTATCTATCTATCTATCTATCTATCTATCTATCTATCTATCTATCTATCTATCTATCTGTCTATCTGTCTGTCTGTCTGTCTGTCTGTCTGTCTGTCTGTGTGATTTGATGTAATTTTTTAAATAAAACAATTAGTAAAATATAAGACACCTGCCAGTGAGGTGACATAAATGACATTAAGAGACAGATACTACTGACTAAAGTTTGGACTTCACTGAAACTTGTAGCACAGCAGAATGTATTGCTTAGTCCACCTGACTTAATTCATTTTAGTTGTTCAGCCCAAGTCTAAAAAGAATCTCACAAACATATTTTAATACACAAGTGGCAGTTCACTAAGCAGAGAAGAAGTAAAAACTTGTGTTATATTCTCTTGTGTAGTACGCAGTGGAAGCTAATATTTAGTCAGGGTTAATTAGTGTTTTATATATTCGCTTGGCATTTGGAATTATTCTTGCACTAATACTCAAATAAATGTCAGACTGAATATTCTAAATGAGAAAACGTAACTGGCACACGTGCAAATGGCTACTAAGAAAGAAACTGCAGTCAATTAACTTTTCTAGCTTGAAGGCTGTATTCAGTTCTCTTGCATACATTTTTGGTGTCGATCATGGGACTGAAGTGGATGCACAAGGGTTGGATAAAAATGAATTAAGGAGTAATCTAAATTATACATTACTCAGCCCTTTTCAATTATTTCAATTTATTATTGTTCACTCATTTGTATACTCCGTTTGCCTTAGTTTAAGATCACAGCAAAGCAGAGCTTATCATAACAGCAGTAGATACAAAGTTGGACCATCTCTGAGTGAGATTCCAGTTCATTAAAGCAGAACACTCTCTCTGGCCAGTTTAGATCTGCCATCTAACAGAATGGTTTCCTTTCTTACCATAAAAGATAATCCATAGGAATGCAGTGAAAACAGGCAACATCAGCCTCAGCTGGTTACCAAACTAAGGTCCAAAAAATGCACCCTTTTGTTACGCTGTTTTGCTGAAGCAAGTGGCCAGCAGTCATACCACCTTCACTTCAGAAAAGGTAATCCACCTGAAGCTAAACATGTACTTGGTTGGGAGACCATCTAGGAGAAACTTGGGTTGCTGCTGGAAGAGTTGTTGGAAAGGCCAACAGGAGCTGATTACCCTGTGGTTTTTGTGTGGATCCCAATGCCCCGGTGCAGTGACAGGGACACTGTACTATAGAAATGTCACCTTCCTTCAAATGAGACACAAAATCGAGGCCCTTACTCTCTATGGTCATTAAAGATCCTTGGGCACCCTTTGTAAAAAGCAGGGTGTATCCTGATGTCCAGGCTAAACTCCATGGCCTAGTCATTCTGGCCCCCTAATAATCTTCTGTCTCTAACTGGCTATCTCCTTGTCACTCCTTAACCATCTAATAGCTTATCTGTGATGAATGCACTGGTGCAAAATGGCTGCCATTGCATCATGTAGGTAGATGCTGCACATTGGTGGTGGTTGAAGTGGTTCCCCACTCAGTATGTAAAGTACTTTAAGTAATGAGAAAAGCACTATATAAATGTAAATAATTATTATTATTAACAACAGAAAGGTTTGTGGATGGCTACCCCGTATGCTATGAAAAAAGAAACACGTCTTTACAGAGTGGAGTCTAAAACAGAACTGAGCTAATCAGGATTACTCTGGTCCAAAAATATGGGCGAAAAAGGAAGAGATGGGATCAGAGAATCTGGAACAGGAAGTGATGTTGTCTGTAGGTGGGTTCTGGATTCCGGAATTGATGCCATCAGTGGGTGGACTGGAGGTGATGTCATTGAGGGGCTCAGTCTTTGGCTGGTCTTCATCCCTTTTCCTTACCTGTTTAATCCTGTTCTGTTTGGCAGGGGACTGAAGCCAAAACCAGAAGTAGCATTAAGTGTAAGGCAGGAATCAGCCATGAGTGGAGCATCAGTACATCACACTGCAGGGCACACATCCACACTTCTTCATACCAGCAGGTTTAGAGCGTCAATTTAACATGCAGGCCTTTGGGATGTGTGAAAACAGGAGTATCTTTGAGAACAAAAAGCAGAGATGAAGGGAATGTGCAGACTCCACACATACAGTCACTGAGTCTGATTTCAGTCCCATAACCTGCAGCTCTGAGGATGTAGCAGTAATGACTGCAAACACTGTGCTGCACTTTTCAGCTTGTTATAGCGTATAAAATGATTAATTAATTTGAAAGCCAAACATTTAAAAACTGGTCTTAAAATATTGCACTTACCTGTCCATTTTCTTAATCTGGTTTTTTTCTCCTTTGCCATAAAGAAGACAGAAACCCCCCTTAGAAAGATGCTAGTCTGCCGCCGTGCCTACAGGCACCCTCACTTACATCTGGCTAATTTAAATCACCCATTTAACCTAGCAAGGTTGCTTTGGGAATGTGGAAAGAAAACTGGACTGTCTTAAGAAACCCTGCATCATCCATATATTTCCAAAGCCAATTATCATGATCTGGGTTATGGAGAGAAAACAAGTTTAATTTTAACATTTAGCCTATTTGATATTTAATTTGTTTCCCATGGCAAACAACATGGACAGCCATCTAGGATTTACTGTCTTGTCTCCTGGCCAAAAAGAAAAATTAGGGAGAGGAGGAGGTTATGGGTGGCCATCACTTTAAATATATTAGCTGTTCAGACTACAGAAATGGAGGAGACCACCAAGAAAAAGACTGTGATAGCTGCATGCCATACAAAATGGCTTACCAACAATGGACATGTACAGAGCATGTCATTTGTGTCTTGATTCAGAAAAGATTAAACAGGGGAAGCTGTAGTATGACTGGGTACTATCAGCTTGTTCAGGTCATAAGATATATAAAGTTAGAAAGCATCCACACACTAAAAGAGCAGATTTCACAACTCAGGCACTTTTGTCACATTTTGTTGTGTTGCAGCTTTCTGAAAAAATCCTTTAAAATATTTTACTTCCCACATCAAACAAAACTCAATACCACAGAATGACAAAGGGACACATTCTCTATCTATCTATCTATCTATCTATCTATCTATCTATCTATCTATCTATCTATCTATCTATCTATCTATCTATCTATCTATCTATCTATCTATCTATCTATCTATCTATCTTTGGATTTTTGTTTATCATTGGCTGAGCTTTCAAAGTAGCAACTTCCTTTTAATATGTGACATGCCTTATGGAAACAGTAGTATTTCAGCAGTGACATTAAGTTTATTGGATTAACAGAAAATATGCAATATGCATCATAACAAAATTAGACAGGTGCATAAATTTGGGCACCCCAACAGAGATATTATATTAATACTTAGTTGAGCCTCCTATAGCCTTTGATGAGTGTCTGGATTCTGACCATTCTTCCATACAAAATGTCTCCAGTTCAGTTACATTTGATGGCTGCCGGGCATTCACAGCCTGCTTCAAATCATCCCATAGATTTTCGATGATATTCAAGTCAGGGGACTGTGACAGCCATTCCAGAACATTGTACCTTCTCCCTCTGCATGAATGCCTTTGTAGATTTCGAACTGTGATTTGGTTCATTGTCTTGTTGGAATATCCAACCCCTTTGTAACTTCAACTTTGTGACTGATGCTTGAACATTATCCTGTAGAATTTGTTGATATTGGGTTGAATTCATCTGACCCTCGACTTTAATAAGGGCCCCAGTCCCTGAACTAGCCACACAGCCCCACAGCATGATGGAAACTCCACCAAATTTGACAGTAGGTAGCAGGTGTTTATCTTGGAATGCGGTGTTCTTCTTCCGCCATGCAAAGCACTTTTTGTTTTGACCAAATAACTCAATTTTTGTCTCATCAGTCCAAAGCACTTTGTTCCAAAATGAATCTGGCTTGTCTAAATGAGCATTTGCATACAACAAGCGACTCTGTTTGTGGCGTGAGTGCAGAAAGGGCTTCTTTCTCATCACCCTGCCATACAGATGTTCTTTGTACAAATTACACTGAATTGTAGAACGATGTACAGATACACCATCTGCAGCAAGATGTTTTTGCAGGTCTTTGAAGGTGATCTGTTGATTGTCTGTAAGCATTCTCACAATCCTGCACATATGCCGCTCCTTTATTTTTCTTGGCCTGCCAGACCTGCTGGGTTTAACAGCAACTGTGCCTGTGACCTTCCATTTCCTGATTACATTCCTTACAATTGAAACTGACAGTTTAAACCTCTGAGATAGCTTTTTGTAGCCTTCCCCTAAACCATGAGACTGAACAATCTTTGTTTTCAGATATTTTGAGAGTTGCTTTGAGGATCCCATGCTATCACTCTTCAGAGGAGAGTCAAAGGGAAGCTAAATGCTGCTCGACTAAAAATCTTTGTTCGGAAAACACCCCAGTACTCAGATGTTCCTAGGAAATGAAAGACATATCACTGTTATCTTTTTTGTTGAAAGTAGAGTAAATTATTATGCAGGCTGAGAGGGGTTCCCAAACCTTTTCATATGACTGTATCTATCTATCTTAAGAACAAGATGTCACAAATAAAGGGTTGGGGCACCTGTGGCCGAACCCCATATAATTGAATTTCAAAAAGGAACAAAACATCATTTAAGGCATTAGAGAAACTTCTTTTCAGATGCGAGTCGGGTTCTGACTGAAAGATGGTGGAGCTTCTGATAACTTGTGCTCCTGGCAGGAAGAGACGGGACCAGGTGAACGGACTGCAAGTGACTTCGAAGGTGAAAGAGGTGTCAATGTTCTGCTCTACAGAGGGAAGAAAAGGGAAGGCCTTATCACACTAAACAGTATCATCTCAAGACAGAGGAGCAGTTTCAGCGACAGACTGCTGTCACTGTCCTGCTCCACTGACAGACTGAGGAGATCGTTCCTCCCCCAAACTATGCGACTCTTCAATTCCATCCGGGGGGGTAAACGTTAACATTATATAAAGTTATTGTCTGTTTTTACCTGCATTATTATCAATCTTTAATTTAATATTGTTTTTTGTATCAGTAAGGTGCTGCTGGAGTATGTGAATTTCCCCTTGGGATTAATAAAGTATCTATCTATCTATCTATCTATCTATCTATCTATCTATCTATCTATCTATCTATTGTGGACACTTTTTGTGACTGAAGACAGAGAAGAAAATTAAAATTAGTCAAAACCTTTTATTAATACATACCAGGCAAGGGTAAAATGTCAGAGAAACACAGTCCTAGGACACCGCGCTTCATCTGCCTCGAGCGCAGATGTCCTTGTTCTTTTATACCTTTCTAATCTCCTGATCGTTGACCATGTAAGCAAAAATAGCATCCTGACTCATTGTACTTTTCCAGTTTTTGTAAAGTCATTACCCTAAAGGTATATTTTCTTGTCACACACATCATCAAAAGAAACTTCTAGAAAGTATACATGCTTTTTGTCACGCACGCCAAACACAAACAAGTTTCATCACTCTGTCCTATTTTCTATACACACATACATTTTGTTCAATTACATCTTTTTATGTTTCCACACTCCTCCCTTTTTGAACAAAAATGATGTGGGCCTATAAAATTCTATCTTGAAATGGTTGATGAAGGGGAAGGGGGAGAGAAAATGGAAGAAGCTATACGAGACATGCGCTCATCATGTAGCACATATGCCCTTTCCATAGAGGCGGTAAAGTACTTAGATATTATATTGCGAAACAAAGGGATAATACAACAACCAACCAGGAGGAGGAGACAAAATGTCACAACCAAAGAAATAAAAACAGATCTTATCCATTGTCCCCAGGATCCGAAGGAGGATGTAAACCACTGATCCCAAGGATTTGTAATGCCAGAATTAGTGGAAAGTTCTTTAGAAAGAGCAGTAAGGCCTGCCAATGCACGAGTTATTGATCCATCTGGCGCGGTATTATTTGGAATATATGTACAACAAGCATCACCAAACATAGTACAAACACCTCCCTTTTCGGCAAGTATTATGTCCAAGGCTAGACGATTTTGCCAAGTCATCAGAGAAGTACGATCAAGCTGTTCATGTATGCCTTCAATAGCGTCTTTGGTGAAGTTAAGGAAACGTTGTTGGTTATAATTAATCCAGTCTACATTCTTATTAATAGTAATTTGGGGTATGATAGATTCAAAACCGGCTGCGACCTGATCCCTAGCTTTAAATCTGTCTGGGACACCCCTAGGGACTCCAATAGCATCTATGTATACTCCAGGGCCATGTAAGGAGATATCAGTAGGCGTATGGAAAAGGGAGCGGGTGTGTCGGAAATAAAAAGGAGGTGTAGTGAAAGGGAGGTAAGGATAACTAATTGGATTGGAGCACAGGTACCAGACCAGTTAGGGGGAAGGGTGGCAAATAATTTGGACCTACTACACATCCACCAAATATCTGATCTAGAAGTGGTTTGGGAGAGAAGAAAGGAAGACAGAACGGTGTTCAGAGAAAAGTTAACCTGAAAAGTTTGAGAACAGAAAGAAAATGGTAATTCTCCTACCCATATCGCTCCATTAGATTTGAAACATGTATAATTTCCTTCGTGAGTTTGAAACATAGGGGTATCCATGTGACGGGTGGGGGGAAAAAGAATAGATAGATTAGAACACTTTGAACCAGAGAGGGGTTTCTTGGAAGTAAATACAGAAGGCAGGGCAACCCCACGGGGTCAGAAATGTTAGATAATGGGAAAGGGACTGTAGCTAAATGGGGACGGGCTGCAGCGCATGCATAACAATGAGAACGATTAACTTGCTTTAGCTGAATAGAGAACCCACTGCAACCATCTATTCTGATCTCCATAACCAGTTTCTACTGAAAAAGTGGATGAAAGGGTAGAAATATTCATAATCCTAACAGGAGAAAAATCTAAACCAAAAGTTGGGGAGATGGGTGTGTGTGCCAGAGAATGAGGGGTGTTAGTAACAGGATCGTCAATCTTAATTAGAAATCTCCCTAAAGGGTCTGTTTCAGATACATATACCCCTAATACATAAATACCTGAGTTACAATGGTTGTCAGCACATACAATGAGAGGCATGTCCTTTTTATGATAGAAAACCGATTTTTCAAACCGTATTTTTGGGCCTCAAAAAGGTTGATAACCCCAGTTCTCAGTTCCAGTGTTAGCAAAAACCCATTGCCAGTTGTCGCAGTCACTTCCCCTCATACACACGTATTTGTCAGATCCGGTCCACTGGGCTTGTCGACCAGTTCCACAGTTGATAATAGAGCAGAAATCAAACTGCACTGATGTGGTAATTCCCAACGGGAAAGTCAAGGTGACCAGGGCAGCAGACAAGGGAAAAGAAAAACATAGTAGCACAGCAATCAAGGGTGCCATCTCTTGCAATGTGAGGCGTGAATCCAGGCAGGCAGTCCCTCTCACGGCGTGTGGTGTGGATAGAAGAATTTGGAATGATCCTCTCCACCTAGGCTGATGCCAGTGTTTTCCTCCGAGTATCTCGAACCAGGATCCAGGTGCCCAAAGGAATTGGTAAATCCTTGGAAAGGGGACTGGTCCTCCAGGCTTGATTAACCTGCTGGTGGATTTCCTTCAACGAGGTTCGCAAACCTGCAAGACTAGAGAGAAAATCATTGGGAGAAAAGGTTTGTTAGTGTGTTTATGAGTCCAGACTCCATCAGAGAGGGACCCTTCTTTGGACCATTTTCTCCTTTCGATATCCGTGGCTGCATTCTGTAAAGAAATAATTTAATTATCAGGGTCCTGGTCATTTCTCTGTTGGAATAAAGAAATTGGTGTGTTATTATATGCAGCCTCTTTAGCAAAGTGGTCAGCTAAATCATTCCCTTTGCTAGCAGGATCCTGTTTTCCTGTGTGAGCTTGACATTTAACAATCGCTAGCTCCGATGGTTTGGTTATAACTTCTAAAAGGGATTTGATCAATTTCTGATGTTGGATGGGTTTGCCAGTACTGGTCTTAAGTTGTGCTTAAAAGTTATCTATGCAACATACTTAAACGCGTCTTTTCCTTCATGCTTATTATTAACAAGGAAAACATACGTGCTTGAACCTTTATTCGTATCAAGTGTGCTGACCACTGCGTCACCATGCTCTTCCTTTATAGTACCTAAAATACACAACTTCCATTCATATTACAATTAGACACACATTCATATCACAATTAGACACACATTCATATCACAATTAGACACATTCCGCTTATCGCCAAAAAAACTTGTCTCCCTTCTCATGTAATATTATTAAAAGAGCATTTTCCCTTCAAACTTGATCAGGGTTTAAAAGGAAAAATACTTTTGTATATTTACAAGCCTTAAACAAAAGTGGAGACAATTCATTTGCGCTAAACCAATTACACAAATCGATAATTATCTTTTTCAGTTTTTAGTTAGAGCTCTCCAGGACTGGTCTTAAATTCCCTTAGTTTCCATAATGTTCCATGATCATGGCAGACTCCAAAAGCATACCTGGAATCTGTATAAATTGTTACGATCTTCCCTTCGGACAGCTGACATGCTTTTTGAGTGCTACGAGTTCAGCTGTTTTGTGCACTTAGCTTTATGAAATTTGATTTGCTTCCAGCAGGCGGTCCCCTTGGACCACTGCGTAACTGGTTGAGGGTGCTCCATTTTTTCAATTCTAACATTTGACAAAGTACAGAGTACATTCTGATACTCATAGGGATCCCTTTAATACACTCTATAACACACAAAATCACCCATACCATTTTCAACACACTTCACCCCAGTATTATTCTATATTTACACTATATTTGGAAACAATGCAGCAAAGGAAACAGAAACAAATGGACTCTGAAGAAAAGCAAGTTCCACTCTTCAGGACAAACAAACATAAAACAGCCTCTCAAATACACACGTCACAAGAAAAAAAGAAAAAGACAGAAGAAATTTCATGAGAACTACATCCGTGCTTGCTAATACAGCTTCTGTTGTTGCAGCCACAGCACGAAGACACGGAGGAAATGCTGCGGCCACTGGATCCAGTTTTGTTTTAGAAAAAAAATAAGTCACCGGTCTTTGTTTATCTCCATGTTGTTGCATCAGTACTGAATTCATAAATCCCTGCTTTTCGTCCACGAACAAAGTGAATGGACGAGAATAATCAGGCAAACCTAGCGCGGGCGCAGATAAAAGAGTAGCTTTGAGGTTACAGAGCCTTCTCAGCCAGTTGTTGCAACGGCTGTGCTCTTTCAGTAAAATTTAGAACCCACTGTCTGCAGTGGCTGTAATGCGATTTTACAGTTGTTTTGATTAGCTGCAGCTTAACTTTAGAAACTTTATGGCCATTGTCCCCCAAAAACATTCTGGGTATCTATTGTCCCCCAAAAACAGCAACAATTTCTGGGTATTCATTGTACAATTTTTTTTTTCTTCTTCTGTAGCGCTACTGTATCCCGTCCGGCCAAAAGCCTTCTATCTACATACTGTATCCCGTCCGGCCAAAAGCCTTCTAAATTTTTGGGCAAGAGCTTAACCATAAACACAAAGGGCTTCTCTGTATCCCTGAGGCATGACGGTCCATGTCCATCGGCGGTACCGCGTTTGACGAGATCGGGATGTACGGCGGAGATGCCAGCCTCTGCTTCGGGAGACAAAGGATATTGGGCACGGTGCGGGCGGAAGGAGGATTTCGGGTGGATCACCAGAGGCTCACAATGGGCTATCCTTTGAAACACTACTTTAGTTATTAAATGGTCAGGAGTATCAAAAATACCTGGAGTAACTTGTAACCAGTCTGTTCTTTCAAGGCATGTTTCCACCCATGGTCCTATTTTCTCCCATTAACAGTGTGTGATTTAGCTAAGGAAAAATGAGGCACTATTTTGCCAAGATAATATATGTGCTGTGAGCATGTAAAATGAACAGAAACAGCTGCCTTTGTGGATGAAATAAAAACACAGTAGATGTGAAGGGTTTCGGGGCAAATACCAGAAGTAAGGAAAGATTCTAGCCAGGTGGTGTCTGCTTCTATAGGGAAGTATTGGGCAGTACAGTGTTAAATGTCAGGGGCCTGTAAATTGGGAAAAAACAAGGGGAAAAAGAGTGTAGGGCTTTGAGGAGAATGATGTGTGGGGAATTATCTAAAGTCCATGCTGCAAAAGAGGGTTTGGGATAAGGGGTAATTTGACACAACAACTTGGGGGTTGAACAGAAAAAACAAAGCTGATTCAAACTTGAAAAAGGTGAGGTTGTCCAGAAGCAGTAAGCACAGTAACAGTTTCGTTCGAAGCAGGGACCTTTGCCAGCAAGCGAGTGGCACCAGTGTCGATTAAGAAAACAGTCTCAGTGCCATCAACGAACAATGTCAGTAAAGGATCAGTCTCTGAATTATGAGTGAGCAAAGGTAGTTGAAAAGAGTGGCTGGAGGTCCCAGCGTTTTCCTATGGCCAGTATTGTTAGTCAGGGGTGTCAGAGGAAACAGGTGGAATAAGGGGAGGTGGGGGCTGTTGCTGTCTGTGAGGGCACTCTCGACGAAAATGTCCAGTTTCACCACAGGCGTAACAAGAGTAGGAAGTAACATTGGGATTAAAGGGAGAGGGAATAAAAGGATTCTTAGTGTGGTCAACAGGAGGAGCTCTAAAACCACCTCGTCCTCTTCCTCGTCCTCGTCCCCTTCCTCTAAAGCCATATCCTCGACCTTGGTCAGGAGTATTTCTGGTATAATAGTTCATCTGTGCTGCCAATAATTTGGCATGAGAGTTCGATTCGGCCTGTTCAGCATGTCGTTTGACTTCATCAAACGTGGCACTTTCCCACTCAATACAGGAAGTGCGGACCTTGTTTTGTATATCAAAGTGCAAACCGGAAACAAAAGGTGGAACTGCAGCTCGGGTGCGGTCATCAGCATTCCCCAAGCCCGAGTGATTAGCCATAAGGTCTTGAATCCTATGTGCCCATTCATCAACTGTTTCGTCTCTCTTTTGTTTTGCAGCAGAAATAAGGGACCAGTTCGTTCCTTTTTTATATTTTTCTGCAATATTTTGTCTCAACGCCTCCCATTGTGGGTTAAATTCGCCTTCTCCACCTATCCCCTGTCCTCGAGTTAAAGCTGGGTTCCATACCCATGGAATGTCATTGCGGACACCCCTGCTAACAGTGGCCCATGTGGTCCCAAACTTTCGACGAAGTACCTGGGTCCATTCAGCAGCATTAGGCTTATACATGCTATCTAACTGATCAAGTTGTTCAACAAATTTTAGTCCTCCTACTTCCTTTGGATCTGGAAGTGCATTCACGACATCTTTTAGTTCTTGGATGTCCCAATTCCGATTTATCATAACTGTTGTGGGATTTTGGGGTCCAGCTGGATGGGCAGGGTTATAATGGGGATTGGGAACTTCTATTAAAGGGCAAGTAAGTGAAGGTGAAGGATTAGAGGAGAAAAAAGTTGGAGCTGGTTTGTGAGTGGAGGTTTGACTTCGAGTGCATTTGGAGACGGGGGTTTGTCTAGTACAGGGTGGGTCATCACGATGGGTTGAGGGGTCATAGTGATCTGTGCCTGGGGAATCATCAGGGGAAACTTCTGCTAGTTGTAGTGCAGGGGGGGACAGTCGGAATGGGGAATAGAGGAGGGGATAATAGAGGTGTCTGAGGTCGGTTCTGAGGAGGGGAAAAAAATAATAGGATAAATCTAAACCTGTCTTCTTTTCTATAAATTTTCTAGGAGACCCATTTTTACGGGGCGTCTGTTGATCCTCCGAAAATAATCCCTCCAGCACTAATGATTTTGATCCCCCTGTGCGGCGATTAACAGGCTTACTGTTATAAATTCCCATTATGTCCCCTTGCTCTCCTGGGTTCTGTATTTAATTTTCCAACTATATACTGATTCGCCTAATCCCTTGTACGTATGAATCAGCAAGGCATTAAGTGTGCCACTCACTAAACCTAAACTGTTCCCTTCTTAGTCCCAAGGGGAGACACCTAACTATCGGTCCTGTCCCAGTTCCCAGGAGAACACGGTATTGTTGCTATTAGTATGTAGATTTATTTATTCTGTCCTAACAGCAATCCTGTAATCTGTGCTCTTTTCGGTTTATATTTCCATACCACCCCGTTACTCGTCCTGTTAGCCTGTCCGCTCACATCCCTGGATTCCAGCTCAGGTGACTTCGTGTCCGATTCGGTTCAGCAGAATACTACATCAATACGTCCAGCCGAGTCTAGGATATGGGTGAGGCCAGTATCCTTTCGTCAGACCTTTCGTATGCGTCAAACTGCTTGGGTCAAGTCTCCATCACCTTAAGCAACCCGTTGAGATATGAGTATGACTAGACGGTCAACAGGAAACTCGCCCTCCCGTTATTTAGAAAATAAAAAATATTCGGAAATCCCCCGGTGCTTACCCCAGCCTGGAAGTGTGCAAGCTCTGTCTGGAAATCCGTTCAGTCACCGTGGATGTAGCAAAGAGGAGACCAGGGGCTCCTCACGCAAGAACTGTTTCAGGACAGGGCAGTCCTAACTTTTGCCGGAGCTGCATGCTCTGCTGCCGGATATCTCAAGTTAACGGCAGTCCGCTGGTAAGACGGATCACTGAAATGGTCTCGCTGGAGGAGTCGACCGGCCGTCTCTTGCCCCACGTCCGGGCGCCAAAACTGTGGACACTTTTTGTGACTGAAGACAGAGAAGAAAATTAAAATTAGTCAAAACCTTTTATTAATACATACCAGGCAAGGGTAAAATGTCAGAGAAACACAGTCCTAGGACACCGCGCTTCATCTGCCTCGAGCGCAGATGTCCTTGTTCTTTTATACCTTTCTAATCTCCTGATCGTTGACCATGTAAGCAAAAATAGCATCCTGACTCATTGTACTTTTCCAGTTTTTGTAAAGTCATTACCCTAAAGGTATATTTTCTTGTCACACACATCATCAAAAGAAACTTCTAGAAAGTATACATGCTTTTTGTCACGCACGCCAAACACAAACAAGTTTCATCACTCTGTCCTATTTTCTATACACACATACATTTTGTTCAATTACATCTTTTTATGTTTCCACACTATCTATCTATCTATCTATCTATCTATCTATCTATCTATCTATCTATCTATCTATCTATCTATCTATCTATCTATCTATCTATCTATCACAGTGCCAACCCTTGGAGCGGCAGTGAATTACCCACAGCAGCGCCCTCAAATTGTCCCATTATATGCATGCATTTGACACTATCTATCTACCTAACTACCTACTGTACCTACCTGCCTGTCTGTATGTATGTACAGTATGTATTGGTGTCCCCATCCAGAGTTGATTACTGCATTGTGCCCAGTACTGTTGGAATAGGCACTGGCCACTGTGGGCATAGACTGTTAAACTTGATCATAGCATAATTGGTAAAAAAAAAAAATATATGTTAATAATAAAAGTACAATTAGGTGTGCCCTGTCCAAAAATGACAAATAGCTCATTGGTTAACTTCCAGTATGGCCTTCGTGACTTTGCTAGTTCGCACTGTACTGCTTAAAAGGATCAAATTATCTTTGTTTCATGATTCAGAAATATTAATAATAAACCAAGACTGAGCAATTAATAATAAAGAGGCAGATTAAAAGCTCATTAATGTGGCATTTGTTTGCAACACACTGAGCAGCTGAAAGGAACACAGACTGTAAGGTGACCATTGTTTGGCTTAGAGGTGGAGGATTTTGTCTAGAATCAGACAAGCTTTGTTTTTTTATTTAATTGCATAAATAAATATCCATTTAGTGAAAATGTGTTGTTTTCAGATAGTTGGGCTCATTTAATTTTCTGAAGATCTCCCAAACCCATGGCAACATGGACAATGTGACCACAGAGTTCTTTAATAAAGGCAAGCATTTATTTTCTTTTTTGTAATCCCGTTGGTTCCTGCACTGGAATATGTCATATCCATTGGATGTTGTTCCTTTGGTACATAAACTGGTTGAGGAATCATGGATGAAGTACCATCTCATGGCACAGGCACCCTGTAAAATCAGTTCACCCCATGAGTGTGAAAGGATAAGAAGGATACTCACAAGAAGTACTATCAAACCAATGTTGACCTTAAAATTTTTGACAAGTGACAATGACCGAACAGGGGAAGTGCTGAAACCGGAGGGAATGAGTATACTGCCATGAAAGAAAACAGGCAGAGGAAAACAAAATGAGCTAGTGGCTTGGCTGAGTCACAGCACGTGAATGCTCGACTGCTTTTTTTAAACCTGTGTTTCCCCACTGCAAAAAAATGTTGCCAAAATATCAGTAGATAAAACCCCAGAAATTAAACAAAATAAAAGTAGAAAAATGAAAAATCAGATAGAAAAACCCTAAAACTCCAGGCAAAAATTGAAGTAGAAAGTGCGTACAAGAAAGTCACAAGCCGTAATTCAATCAGTAACACCACTAAACTCAATCCAATCGAGAAACAATGTCAGATACAGAATAACCTGTCGCAAAGATTTATAAGGCATCACATCGATACAATCACACAACGCAACTTCCAGGACCACATCCCCTAGTGGCTGGGAGCCACAATCTGACAATGGGACTGTCAAAGCCAAAACAAAATGGCATTGTAGTAATACTAAATTTAACAATAATAATATATGTTTAATTTCACATTTCCAAAAATGACCCTTGGTAATAAAAAAAAAATCCTCAAAAGAGCAAACAAAATATTCAATACTTTCACAATAAATTTTAATATATTCAAATTTGTAAAGTTGTCTGCATAATAACCATGAGATGACACCACTACTAAGCTGCAGGATCCCAAAGAAACATCAAGGAAGTGCAGCTGGTAAGACCAGGGCGGCAGGTACAGCTGGCAAGTAAATGAGAGCTTTTGTGATTTCTGTTCTCCATGGAAAAAATGAGATTAAAAGTTTCTTGTGCTCGTCACTATAAACAAAGTAGGGGAAAGTAATGGATAAAATGAATAGCATTTTTGGGTGGAGTGTTCCTTTAAGATGGAGCAGCAACTTTACATTATGAGATTGCCATGAAAGCACAAAACAGTAGGCCTATGTCTGTTCACGGTTGTCTGTTTTTTGTTTTTCAATTGACGGTCCACAGCATTAGGCAAACATTTGCGGCCAAAGAAGATAATATGCCCAAGATCTATAATTTTTACATTTTAGGCATTTCAGAGTTTGTCTGTTGTGAAGGTTTCCTTTACTGCTGTTTCTTCCAGGTTTGCAATGCTCACATTAACACAGTATTTATTTGCTGATGGCAGTCATTTAACGGTTTTTTCCCCACTAAAAATACAATGCGGATCAATAGCATGTTATTGATATTTGTTGAAATGGTAAAAAAAAAAAATGTGAACATCAAACAGCATGAATTTAGACTACTTGGAAAGTCACAAAAATGCAACGACAAAACTTGTTCCTGTTAGATATCTTTAGGGATGTATGAACTGCAACCCCTACTGGGAAATTAATAGTCACTTATTCTTAGGATGTGCATTTGCTTTAAGCCATATCCTACAAGAGTAAACTGTCACTGTCACACTGATTCCATTTAATTCAACAGCAAAATCTAGCGAGCTGGAGCACATTGAAAAGCAGTAGGGATTTTGATTTATTTATTTATTTAAGGAGGATCCAACAGATGGAATGAAAAATACAAGCAAAAAATAAAATTGCAACTAGGTAGCACAGTAGGAAAATCAGCAAATTTTGTATCTCTAGCTCAGCAGGTCTGCAGTTAGTCAAGAACAAAAGCAACAAAGGAATGCGTGAAAACATTCACAGTTTTTGTAATAATCTTGTGTTAAAACACTGCGGTATTTCTAATTACTGTAATCTAACACAGTACTGTATTATTTTAGATTGCATTATCAGATTGTACTTTCTAACATTTAAGAGAGTGATGCTAATATGTTTCTTTAAATGGCAAATGAAATGAAATGCCAGCTTGTAGAGAATATTATTACTTTTAATCAAGTATTTGGAATGGATGGTTGGTGGTGGTGGCGCAGCTCTGGGAGACTGAGTTCAAATCCTGACTCCATCTTTGCCTGTTTTTGGTGTGTGCCTTGACCGATGTCCCATCCAGGACTGGTATCTGTCTTTTGTCTAATTTGGTCAGGATAGGCTAAGACTTCTAGCTACAGCTGGCATGAATCATATCAGTAATTTGATGGAGGGCAGTATTTGGAGTTTTAAAATTGATTATAAAAATAGTGTCATCCATTTTACATATAATAATAATATAACATATTTAGTATAGCATTAACTTATTGTGCCTTGTGACTGTTTGAGAGAAACAAAAAGAATATTGGGGCACCTACTTGACTACTCCATTTAACTGGCAAACCCAAAATAAAAAAAAAGCATTCATGGGACACAAAGAGGGATGGCTTGCATCAACCCTGCCATGCATTTTAACAAAACCTCCATCAGCAGAGGCTCCGTCTTTGTTGATGGCTCAGGTCCAATTGAAAGGCATCTTCTGGGGGATGCCTGCTTTTTATGGTGTACAAGGTGGAAGGGGCAAGGCCAGCTTTTGTGGATGTGGGCAGAGCTAGGCATCCTCATTAGTAATCTTGTTGGAACTACAGTGAAAAGAGAAGAACAGTTAGTGCCAGCGCCCCCTGTCATTCTGGAGTGGTATCACTTGCCTTGGAAGGTGGTCCCCACTCGCACATGTGTGACAGTCTTCTTACATACAGTATAATGAATTGATCACCTTGTTTATCAAATTAAAGCTAACTGAAGCAACAGGAATTTTGTTTTAATGAAGAAATATTCATTTTTTGACACCAGGATGAGGTTTCATGCTTAAACTGTTCCTAACCTAACAGTAACTTTAAGCAAAGAAAAACATTTCTGTTAAAGAACTCAGATATTTAAAATAAATTTCTATTTATTAAGAAGCCTTTGTAGAGGTTTTAACTCTTTAGTGATTACATATTTACTAAAGAAAAATTATTTATGTATAGAAGCCAGAAATATACATAGTATTTGTAGTACCCAGCCCTTGGCCACCCTTTCATCTTCTTGTTCAAATGAAAGAATTTGATATTTAAATTTCAAATATCTCATACAACAAAGTAACACAGACCCTTGCTACACAGAAATTTGCATTATTACTTTTATTATTATTACTAAATAACTTTTGTTCAGGGAATATATAGACAACGCAATGTAATTGTTCCTTGCTGTCAGAGTTCATTTCTGTGCAGAATAACCAGACAGTACAAAAGCTCTTAAAGTAACTGATGCCTTAAAGAACTGTATTTCCTGTATTTCAGTATTGTATGCATAATTTATTAGTGTGAGCTCAATTTAGTATTTAACATTGTTGAGCAGTCTTTGATTAAGAGCTAACGTGATTTTAATTCATATTTTTGTTTGTGCTTTCTCCTAATTTTAAATTTTCTCGAAGGTTGCTTATAAGGTATATATTTTAAAGATGAGTGATAACTGATTGCATATCTTTCTCAAAAGCCTATAGTTAATGCAATGCTGAACATGTGAATTTAAAAAAGATTTGAAGCATCAAAGTTTAAAAAAAAAATAATGCTCAAAGTGTGATGAAGCTGAAATCAGAGTTTGTTGATATCGATGGCATTCAGTTCTCTGTATTTAGTTCAATACTGTAGCTGTTTGGTGTTCTGTTAAAGTCAGGGTTTGTTCTCTGGGATTCTTCTACAAGGCAGATTGTAAAAGGTGGATCAGGCAAGAGACGGGAATAAACCTGCGAGAGGTCAAAGCCAAGAAGACTATTATTGAGGCAACCAAAGTCAAAAAGTTAGGCAAGTACGTACTCAAAAATCAAGAGGCAAGAGATCAAAAATTGAGAAACCAGTAGCGAAATGCAGTGACAGTGTTTAGAGGAATCCAACAATGCATGGATATCTCTTGTAATTATGTGTCGGCCTTTATAACATTGCACTAGTTGTGTGACTTACCAAGCCTTGCACCTTGCGAACACCCTGACCATGGTGGTGATTGTTACAAAAAAATGGTGTTGTGGTAAAGCAAAAATAAATTGAAACTCCGTTAAATATTCATCATGGAGTGATTTTGACATTAGAGTTGTTTTGTCCTTGGTCCCAAAGGACCATCAATAAACGTCTGAGGAAGGATGTATATCAGGAGAAAATATGTTTCCAAATAAGAACACTGATTGAATGTGTTTTCATTTTTTGGTTAATTTTTTTCTTGTTGAATTATTGTTTTCATGTGTTTATTTAATTTTTGTTAATAGTATTGTTATATATTATTTAAGACTAGCTGTGTCACGCGGCCTCCCTCGGGACATTTCCTAAGACAGTGGGCTTTGGCTATAGTGCTGAGGGTTAATCAGATGGATCAGAAGTAGTACAGTATGTACCTAATGAGTACTTTTCTGTATATAATATATTTATTTATTTTCCCCCTAGGGGCTAACATTATGAGTTCACTGGAGCTCCTTATTTATGAACATGCTACTTACAATTGCACATAAGCAAAACATTGCTGCCATAGATCAAATCCTGCTTTTCCTAGTTACTTGGCTTTTGTTCATGGTCTTTGGAAAACACAATTTTAGAGGAAACTATATATTTTTTTTATTTAAACAGGTAGTTAGTTGGAATAATGGGAATTTGGGGCATAAATGTAATTTCATCTTGTAGAAGATCCTGAAAAAGTGGTAGCTTCAGTCGCATTTGAATGTAACGCTTTGATTTGTAATCTTACACCTTTACAAAGTTTTGGAGGGTTTAAATCAAGAGCAATATACACTGAATTGTGGATTCTGTTACCTTGTTACATACAACATTGACTTTTGCAAGCTGCACATTTATATACCCCATGGAATGAACTCAGTATTTCAAGTACTGTACAGAAAAGGACAGGTGAAAAGATATAACAGCATTAACTATGAACAATGTCCATCTTTTCTGTGGAAATGTTTAACCTGACCACGGTACGCCATCACTCCTGGCTTGTGTTGTACCCAGGGCTTAATGTGGACTGGAAAGCTGTACTGGTAGTTCTGTGTTTGTGAACTGAATAGCGGTAGCACATCGTGGTCTGATCTCAAAAAGGACACCCCAGTTCTGCGTAATATTGAATGTATTGTATCACTAAGGTGTCCCCCCATCACCCATTTGTTGAGGTTTATGTATATAAGTCCAGTCCAGTCCAGTTCTGCTTGAATTTAAATGTATTGTACTGCATCACAATGAGTAAGAAGCTGACAGAATAGGAAGTATTGGATGTACTTAAGGAGACCACTTACCAGTCACAATGTCTAACCTTTCTTCATCCATTTCATGTCTCATTTTCCATGCAGCTCACCATCTCATTTCTTTGCTCTGGGTGGGGCAGCTGCCTTTTATCACTCGCTGGCTGCCCCATTTCTCTGTGCGATTATAGCCTCAGCTCATACAGTGGCATTGCTCTACTTGTTGCATTCATTTACATGAACCGCATGACTCATTTCTCTGCATAATCACAGCTAAAGTGGAAAATGGACTCCTGCCTAAGAATACCCCATTCGCTACCTTTTTATACCAACAAATATCAAGAAATAAAACAACTCAGGTCGGCTAACAATCTTTTTTTTTACAACATCATCAAATCCGTAAAAGCATTTTTGAGATTTTTGGGTATTTAGTTTTTCTACTGGGGGGTTGCTTGTAAATATTCATATACAGAAATATCCCTTCTTAGCAGATACCTGCTGGGCTAGAAGTATCACTCTGTCAAATTTCAGCTTTTTAAATAAAAAGGAAATAGTGTTTTTGGGGTATGAGTGAATGAGCATCATTTAGTTAGAATGTTTATTATTTAGTATTTATGTATTATGTATTTTGTGTTTATGTTCCTTGTGGGTGGTACCCTAAGAGGTGTGACCACCCAGGCTGCACTGCCGATGGGGCCGCCCTCAGCCTTTATATTCAGGTGGAAGACAAGGTCTATGCAGACGTTCATTGAGGTTGGTAGAGAAAAAATCTTATTGTGAGTATTGTATTGATTTTCTTGGATTTCTGAATTTTGCTATTGGATTGTGACTGTGGACTGGTTTGATTTGGGTTGCTTTTTAAGGCTAGTCCTTTAGTTGATATTCGACCTTTTACATTTTTTGTCCTCTTTTAATTTATTCAAATAATTCTCCATTTATAGTGAATTCTGCCTTATCCTTTCACGCCAGAGCTATGGACTCTAAGAAACTTGTCTTCTGATTCTGTCGTGGCTTTGGGTTTGCCAGACTTATTCAGCCAGAGTCTCCTCAAATTTCTTTTGACAGCCTATAAAACTGTATTTTCTGATACCCTCAAACAAGTAAAATATCAATTGAAACTTGCTGCATATAAACAATAACAGTAATGATCATTCCCAACAGCTTCCTAACGACCAGATAATAAAAGAACATTAAATGATGACAAATAATCAATTATTTATCATTGCAATTCAGACATTATTTTGCTTGCTTTTATTTTCTTTCATGTTTCTACACATAATTTTCTAATAGTGCAGATCATTGTATTAGATTTATTATTACATATATATTGGCTTTCCTCCTGGAGATACATTTCGAGAGGTTAAAGAAGAAGTTTGAAGAACTCCTAATTCCAATGGATATCCCCCCTTAGAGGAGGCCATGCCAGATGTGTGGGAGTAGGTTGGGTCCATCTCTGTGACTTCAGTTGATAAATTTATTAAAAAACAACATAATAGTAAGGTCACATGGGCACATCCTCACATGAGTGTGCCAATCCTGCCTACACAAGCTTTGTGAATTTAGGAGTGGGCAGGAGGAGGAGTATAGAAACCTCATCAAGGACTTTGTTAAATGGTGCGACTTAAACCACCTACAACTGAACACCAGCAAAACCAAGGAACTGGTGGTGGATTTTAGGAGACCCAGGCCCCTCATGGACCCCATGATCATCAGAGGTGACTGTGTGCAGAGGGTGCAGACCTAGAGCAATGGGCACTCAGCGGGCTCCTATCAATTATGGAGAATCCACTACATCCACTAAACTGTGTCATCTCCAGACAGAGGAGCAGTTTCAGTGACAGACTGCTGTCACTGTCCTGCTCCACTGACAGACTGAGAAGATCATTCCTCCCCCAAACTATGCGACTCTTCAATTCCACCAGAGGGGGTAAACGTTGAACATTATTCAAGTTATTGTCTTTTTTTTTATCTGCATTTTTTATTACTCTTTAATTTAATATTTTTGCTGCTGGAATATGTGAATTTCCCCCTGGGATTAATAAAGTATCTATCTATCTATCTATCTATCTATCTATCTATCTATCTATCTATCTATCTATCTATCTATCTATCTATCTATCTATCTATCTATCTATCTATCTATCTATCTATCTATCTATCTATCTATCTATCTATCTATCTATCTATCATCTAAAAAGCTTGTGACCTAGATTAATTAGATAGGTCAATACTGGGCAGGAAGGTAAGCAAGATGGTTCCTCGTTTTATTCGAAGAATGGGGTGATGTAATGTCTGGTAAATTCCAGTTTGATTTAAACACGTTAAGCATTTTTTTTTCTTTTTGCTTGTGATTGAAGTTATGAATAAAAGGACTGCCTTTTTGTTTGATTAGTCAGAATTGCTGTCTGATTGTCCTAGTGTTTGATTGCTCTTCTCAGTTACAGTAAAGCTGTTATATTAATCTACCTCATATTGACTATGGCTCTTTGCTCTCACAAAACCCAATAATATATTGAGTGAGGTACTTCACAAGTATGGGGCACCAGGACTGTTGGTGGATGCCAATGGTGTGTCTGGTCTCCTCTCCTATTCATGATTGGGATGAGCAGGATATTACGGTGCAACCAAGGTTTAGAGACTATCCTGTTTGAGGCAAGAGGATATCATCTGCAAATAGCACCATTTCCCTGGAGGGGTTTGAAGAAGTGGCTGAGGACAGGGTGGCCTAGTTAGCCCAGCTCAGTGGGTTGCTACTGCAACTATCATCAGGAAGAGATTGATTGGAATGATGATGACATTGTCATGGCTTCTCTTCTTAACTATTGAGCGGGTTGGAAAATGGATGGATGGATGGATGATTCTTCTAGGAATAATGCCAATCCAATATTGTGCTGCCCCCTAAGGTGACTAATTACAACTGTTCCTATAACACTTTGGACACAGCAAATTGTACTTGGTGGGAATAGGAACAAACCAGCATTTCCACAGAACCTTTAGATTGTCATCCATCTGGTGTTTCCAGTTTTTTTCCATTGCTTGCCTCACAGCTTGTGTATTACAGGGTGTAATCAGGTGTAATATTGACGTGTTTAATGACATTTGAGTCAGTAGATGGATCCATAAAAAGGACCTTGCAGCCCAAGGATATTTGTTAACTGATTAATATAAAAACAGTTTAGCAAACCAATAGCTAGGAGCAAATTGTCAGTGCTTCAGAGTGATTTATGTGTATTTATTTTGTTTTGATTGCGGACATTAAAATTTTAAAAAATGCGCTTTGCAAGTTAAAAGAGAACTGGAATAGGAATGCATCTTTGATTTTGATGACCGCCAACGTGGTATCTGAATGGTGGTGGTGGTACAGGGAGCAGTCTGAATCTAATAGTCTGATATATGATTAGGCAGTGTGGTGTAGTGGCTTTAAACCCTTAAGGTTGCCAATTCTGTTCCCACCTACGGTATAAGGTCTTATATGGCACTGAGCAAGCCACTTAGCCTGCTTGTGATTCAGTTGTAAACAAAATCATAAGTATACATTGATAATAATGGGTGAAAAACACAAGAAAAAATATGTGTTACAGTTTTAACCCTAATTTTGTCCTCTGCTTTGTGGCTCTCACATATAATTTGTACCTTATCCATTCAACCTTATTCTAAAATTGATTTCTTTTTATAGTATTAGCCCATTCCAAAGGAGTGAGCAGAATGCTGAAACAATTTCTGGATGAAGTATCAGTTGTTTATGTATACTTTCGAAGCTATGATTATTTCCGGGTAGGTTGAAGGTTTTTATAGCTCTCCAGTAGGTCAATCATCTAGTTCTCTGATGGGAGTCAGTGAGGAGGCAACAAAGAATCAGATTAGATTTCTGCCATGAGACTCCACGTGCTCCTGTGCTCCCTTAAAAATAATCCTTGTAAGAGGAAGGCTATGCTTGCATCTGTAAAAGATACACATAGTAAATAAAAAAGACATCTCCGTGTATCAAGTCATGTCAAGTTAATTGGCTTTATTGTCATGCCATCAATACACAATATTGCAGCATATAGTGGAATGAAATAACAGGACTGCGGTGCAACATATACACAGGACACTTGAAAGACAGGTGAAGAACTATACTATAAATAAATTAATACTAAATAATAGGTAAGTGAACCAATAGTAATAATTCTAAATTAATAGTAATAAACAAATCTATACATATTAATAAAAGGCAAAGCCCTCACTGACTGACTGACTGACTGGCTGACTCACTCACTCACTCATCACTAATTCTCGAACTTCCCGTGTAGGTGGAAGGCTGAAATTTGGCAGGCTCATTCCTTACAGCTTACTTACAAAAGTTAGGCAGGTTTCATTTCGAAATTCTACGCATAATGGTCATAACTGGAACATATTTTTTGTCCATATACTGTAATGGAGGAGGCGGAGTCACGTATCGCGTCATCACGCCTCCTACGTAATCACGTGAACTAAAAACAAGGAAGAGATTTACAGCACGAGTCAAACGCGGGAACGAAGGTAAATGACGTTAATTTTTGACTGTCTTTTAATACTGTGTAAGCATACATATTAACACATGTGCAATTAAACGTGTGCATTTACGGGGTGATTTCTCAGGCTTAAAAGCTCGCCTTTTACTAAAAAGGTAAATGCAAAACTATTTTCAATCATTCTATGATCTGCTTCTCACAACTGAAGGCACCGTGGCTGATGGTAAATGACGTTAATTTTTGAGTGTCTTTTAATACTGTGTAAGCATACATATTAACACGTGCAATTAAACGTGTGCATTTACGGGGTGATTTCTCAGGCTTAAAAGCTCGCCTTTTATCAAACGCGGGAACAAAGGTAAATCACGTTCTTCACTGTCTTTTAATACTGTGTAACCATACATATTAACACATGTGCAATTAAACATGTGCATTTACGGGGTGATTTCTCAGGCTTAAAAGCTCGCCTTTTACTAAAAAGGTAAATGCAAAACTATTTTCAATCATTCTATGATCTGCTTCTCACAACTGAAGGCACCGTGGCTGATGTTACGTCACTTGCTGTCCAACCATAAGCTTTACCTGGTAGGTAACCGGACACTCACTTCACTCCCTTTCGGGAATCGAACCTCTGAGGTTTTCTTTTGTTCTTAATTAAAATTTAAAAGCAATACTTCACCGCTGCTAAGCCCCTCTAGCGCTGACGTCCGAGGTTCGATTACCGTAAGCAAGTGCAGTGAGTGTGTAATTACATTCACGGCATTCGTAGTCTGATTCACAATCTGATTGTATGGGTGGTTAGCTACCAGGTAATGCTTATACTTGTCAGGTCGAAGTGATCACTCGAGTGAAGGCAGCTTCACAAAAAAACTGATCCTTAACAAACTGTTATTAGTATATTTTCCCTCAATTTAAAAACGTTTTATTTTCTTCTTAATAAAAATTTAAAAGCGGTACTTCGCCGGTGCGAAGCGCGTGGATTTGACCGACTGACACATACAGACATATTCATGAGTGCAGGTACTTCGGAAAGAAAGCACCGTGTAAACCTAAAGTTTAAATTAACTTCATAGACCTACAAAAGGTTGCCATTCATTTGAGGCAAGATTGCTTTTCTTCTGTACAACTATACGCTGCATTCTCAAGAGTGTGCTTGCACGGCTTCAGATATATATATATATATATATATATATATATATATATATATATATATATATATATATATATATATATATATATGTATGTCTATATATAAATATGTAAGCTTATAAGTACTGCCTTACTTCTCTTTAAAAAAGGAAGATGTAATGATACTTGATTTAAACGGTTCCATGTCTTCCTGGGTTTGCGTAGCTTATTGTCAATATCTTTACACCTGTTTTTAACACTTATTTACTGAAACGGGCTTTCACGAAAAAAGTTAGGGCTTTGCTACAGGATACACCCTCCACAAGTTAAGCAAGTAAAAATAAAATATATATTTCTGTTTTATTTAAACCTTTTAAGTTCGTATGCATAGCCCCATTTGGCTGTTTAATTTTTTTTTTTCTTTCTTCAGTAATATTTAATCTCCTTAAAGAAAAAGAACATATCCATTTTACTTTTTTTGTATCTCTTTAGTAATATTTTAGTGTAAAAGATAACCAGTATTTAAACCTTTTATGTTACTTTATACATTTGTTTTACACAATGTTGAAAAATTAATAAGAAAGCTACATATTTTGGCAGCTGCTGCTTTCATTTTCAATGAAATGAAAAAAGCTCTCCAAGAGAAAACGTCAATGAAGAAGAAACAGTTTGCACTATCTAAACAGGAGAAACCCTCATTTATAAAAGTTTGCTGCAGATGACTTAACTGAAAATAAATTAATAGTTCCTATATGTATAATACATATTTATCTATTTTACTTATGCCTTTATTCCAGCAACTTGCAACATCTGAGGTACAATTTGTTACATTACTTTTGTTTTTTGCAGCACAGGCAGGTGAAGTGACTTCCTCAGGGTCACACAGTGGTGTCAGTACCACGATTTGAACTGACAAGCTCCGGGTTTACTGAAATATTATTGAAGAAAGAAAAAAAACGAAAACGGGCAAATGGGGCTATGCATACAAATGTCCATCCGTCCATTATCCAACCTGCTATATCCTAAATACAGGAGCCAATAAGTACATATGTTTATATACAGTATATATATATATATATATATATATATATATATATATATGAATGTATGTATGTATATATGTATGTCTATATATATATATATATATGTAGATATGTAAATTTGTATATGTATATATATGTTTATGTGGATGTGTATATGTGTATATACGTATGTATATGTAGATATGTATATGTATATATATGTTTATGTGTGTGTGTATATTATATATATAAAAGACAGCAACACTCATAACAATGACAACACAATTACATTGACAATCATGTTACGTTATTTTTAAAATGTTTCCTTTTTTTTTTTCATAACCTCTTTAACACACTACTTCTCCGCTGCGAAGCGCGGGTATTTTGCTAGTAATACAATAACTGATAATAAAAGACAACAGTTGTAACAGGTGTAACAATTTGCTACATATAAATAAGGTACTAGGGGCCGATCTGAGGGCAGGGGGACAGCATTGAGTTCAGAGTTCAGACAGCCAAGGCTGTTGCAGAACTGGTTTGGATGCTATGGTACCATCTGCCAGATGGATGTGGGATAAAGAGACTGTAGGAGGGAAAGGAGTAGTCTTTTGCTGCAAGCTTTGCGAATACAACACTTGACAAAGATGTCTTTGATTGAGGGCAGAGAGATCCCAATGACCTTTTCTGCTCTGTGCATTATTCATTTGTAGGACATATTAGGCAGACACACTGCAGTTCCAAAACCAGACAGTGATGCAACTGGTCAGAAAGCTCTTGATTGTGTCCCTATAGAATTTGGTGAGAAAAGGTGGAGGTAGGCTTGCCTACTTCCACCGTCGAACAAAGTGGAGATACTGCTGCATCGTTTTGGTTATGGAGGTGCTGTTAATTGACCAAGTAAGGTCAGCTGCCAGGTGCATCCAAAGATATTTGCTGCTCTTGACTCATTCCACTGCAGACCCCTTGATGTGCTGTGGGGCATGGACAGTTTGAGCCTTCTTGAAGTTAACAAGCATCTGTTTTGTCTTGTCCACATTAGGAGAAAGATTATTGCACTTGCACCAGTCCACCAATCGTCATATCTCCATTATGTACTGTAGGCTGACTTATCCTCATAGTTGATTGGACCCACCACTATTGTGTAATCCGCAAACTCTAGAACATAAAAATTCTAGAACTTTATAAAAGTAGTGTTTTCATTAGAGCAAAGACATAGGGTAAGGATGATTAAATGATTCCAATGTATGAAATGGACAGAAGACAAATTCTATTGGCTCAATGAGCCTTCTTACACAGATTTAAGGCTCTCTCCATCATGTTGGGTGGTCATTTCATGTGCCCATCATTCAATAACAGTGCCACAAATACCAAACAACTGCCTGTGCCCTCTCAAGCTTACTATTTTTCTCTCTCCGTCTCTCTTCTCTGGCTCCCTACCAATTATGCTTTTGACCCATTTTCCTTCTCCTAATGCCTTTTTTATGGGGTGCATCAGTGCCAGCTAGCTACTATTCTGGGCTTTGCCAATTATAGTGCAGAAACAAACACTTATGGCCATTCAAGAGTATATGTTTCATCAATCCAGAAACCTAGCTTATGGGTGTAGTGTAAAATGGGGTAATGAATGCTGCCTGTTCAAAGGAAGACATTTAAACCCAAAGGTGGCTTCCAGGAAAAAGGCCATTGTGACCCGGCAGATTAGTGGGAGAGAATAGTGGCTCACTAGAAGGGAGAAACAGATAAGGTGGGGGTCATGGTGGAAATTTTGGCTTGGTTATTTGTTAAAGCATGATAGAAAATAAATCCGACGTCTTCAAATTCTCTCATACAAGACTAATAGGTTATCCTAACATGAGACTCTATGAAATGTAAATAGAAAATGCAAAAGTGGAGAAAATGGAGGTCAAGAAGCAAACGACGGAGGCATCGAAGGCTAAAATTTTTTAAGAGTTTAGGAACAGTTTTGAACAAATAGAAAAAGCAGTGGGACAAGTGTATTGTGTCTCAGGGCGAGTATTTTGAGGGTGATTAAATTTTAGAAATGCTCTGAGAAATATACAATTAAAAAAAAAATCTTGTTATTTTTGGGTCCCTCCTCGTATGTGCTGTGACTGGTGTGAAGAGAAGACTGAAACTTTTCTGATAGTTTGAAGTGTTTAAAATGAGACTGAAGTTGCCTAGCTAGAATTTTTCAAGGATGTTTGTTTTAAAACTATTACCGTATATACTCGAGTATAAGCTGACCCGAATATAAGCCGAGGTACCTAATTTTACCTACAAAAACTGGAAAAACTTATTGACTCGAGTATAAGCCTAGGGTGGGAAATGCAGCAGCTACTGGTAAGTTTCAATAATCAAAATAAATACAGTAATCCCTCCTCCATCGCGGGGGTTGCGTTCCAGACCCCCCCGCGAAAACTGAAAATCCGCAAAGCAGAAACCATATGTTTATATGGTTATTTTTATATTGTCATGCTTGGGTCACAGATTTGCACAGAAACACAGGAGGTTGTAGAGAGACAGGAGCTTTATTCAAACACTGCAAACAAACATTTTTCTCTTTTTCAAAAGTTTAAACTGTGCTCCATGACAAGACAGAGATGACAGTTCCGTCTCACAATTAAAAGAATGCAAATATATCTTCCTCTTCAAAGGAGTGCGCGTCAGGAGCAGATAATGTCAGAGAGATTGAGAAAAGCAAACAAATAAATAGGGCTGTTTGGCTTTTAAGTATGCAAAGCACCGCGGCATAAAGCAGTTGAAGGCGGCAGCTCACACCCTCTCTGTCAGGAGCAGAGAGAGAGACAGAGAAAAACAAATAATCAAAAATCAATACGTGCCCTTCGAGCTTTTAAGTATGTGAAGCACCGTGCAGCATGTCACTTCACAAAGCAGCTGCACAGAAGGGAGCAAAGTGAAGATAATCTTTCAGCATTTTTTGACGAGCGTCTGTATCGTCTAGGTGTGCGAACAGCCCCAGTGCTCAATCCCCCTACGTCAGGATCAGAGAAAGTCAGTGCAAGAGAGAGAGAGAGAAAAGTAAGTTGGGTAGCTTCTCAGCCATCTGCCAATAGCGTCCCTTGTATGAAATCAACTGGGCAAACCAACTGAGGAAGCATGTACCAGAAATTAAAAGACCCATTGTCCGCAGAAATCCGCGAACCAGCAAAAAATCCGCGATATATATTTAAATATGCTTACATATAAAATCCGCGATAGAGTGAAGCCGCGAAAGGCGAAGCGCGATATAGCGAGGGATTACTGTACCAATAAAATTACCATACATTAATTGATTCATAAGTAGGTTAAATGTTTTTGAGTATTTATTTCAAAGAAAAACAGTAAACTAGCTCTGTAAGTGGAGAAGAGGGTCAACAAAAACAATATGGTATCTCTCTTGCTCTCTCGCTCTCTCTCTCACGTGTATATGTGTGTGTGTCTCTCTCTCTCACGTGCGTTGCGTGTGTCTCTCTCACGCGCTCCCTTTCTCTCTCGCTCGCTGCACAGGGAATGCACAGGGAGAGACGTGTTCAGAGACGTTCGTGAACCGAGGTTCCACTGTACTGTACACTCCAGCTTTCTGTCGGGTTGGCGGGGGCAGCGGGACCTGACTCGAATATAAGCCGAGGGTGACGTTAACTCGGCTTATATTCGAGTATATACGGTACATGTCTTTGGGTTTAAATCTGATTTCCTCACTAAATGCCTGACAACAGGCACTTTAAATTCATTAGGAACCATTAATAATACAAATAATGGGTGAGGCTTTTTAGTTTCTGATAGAATGGGTATCTAAAGTAACAAGTTCTGGACAACAGCAAACACAATCAAAAAAGTTCATGAAAAAATTTCACGTTACTCATAGGACATAATCTATGTCAAGTCATACAGTCGTATGCTCACAAAATCTGTGAATTTTTACTAAAATATTGTAAACATATTGCCAAATAAACCACTTCCTTTAAACTCCCTCTTGAGAGAAAATTGAACAAGCTCAAACACAAAGGAGCATTTGAACTGAAGCCCACCTCCCCCCATTATATTTATATTCATTGCCACAGCTGGAATATTTAGCAACAGTCTGTGTAACTGCATAAGTGAACTGACCTTCTGCTTGTCAAAGTGTCTCAGAAATTTAGAAGTATGAGGCGTGTTTTCTTTCTGATAATGTTTTTACTTGCTTGTCTTTAACTTTTAATCTATGGCTTTATGTTTCTCTCACCTCGTCTTTACAATGTTGTGTGACAAGTGTAGAGGGCGTAGCAGCTACTCCACCTGACACAGACAGACATAGGAGGCACACTTACAAAAACATAAGCTTTTTTGTTTTGTTTTTTCACTTGTGTGAAACGCCTTCCTCATTCCCACAAGTACAACACCACAAGCCCAAAGCCCCAAACACAATACTTTTTACTTTTTCTCTCTTTTCTTTCTTCTCCACTCTTCTTCAAGCTTCGTCTCCCTCCTCCCGACTCTGGTTCCTCAAGTAGTCTCTCTTGGCCCCTTATATAAGTCACCTGGAAGTGCACCAGGTGCTTGTTGCCCCAATTCCGGCAGCACTTCTGGGTGTGGCAGAAGAACTGCCAAAATGGGCACAGGAATAGCTGCAGAGCACCCTGGCGGCGCCCCTGGATCCCAACAGGGCGGTATCCAACTCCATCTCCCATGAAGCCCTGTGGGAGTCCGAGGTACTGCTACCACCCACGGGGGCTACCATCTAGCGTTCTGGGGGAGGTGATGCTCTGTCCACACTCGCTCCCCCGGTCCTTCCAAGGCAGAGGCGTCCCAGCAATCCATGACGGTTGATATCACTTGTGACCAATGCATGAGGAGGGAGATCTTCATTTTAAATGCCCATTCAATCAAAAAATTTGTTAGCTCCATTCTGCATGGAAATATAGTATGAGATTAAAAAAATTTCTAGGCCATCGCTACAAGCTACATAGGGTAAGTAATATATTAAAAATGCATTTTTTATGGAGTACAGTATTCAAGAAATTCATACATTTCTTTAATCCCTAAAGTACACAATATTCAGTATATAGAATACACTTGATTTTGAGACTTTTACTGATTTTTACATTAACCTATATATACTTGGATCCTTTGGACAACTGTGTTGAATATATAATCTTTTCTTTCTGTGTGCAAGTTACAGAATTTTCTAAAAGAAACATGGACTGCTTTCTAAACCTTTTCTTGATACCTGCTGTTAAAATTATACTTTCTGGCTGCAATACAAATATAGGTAGTATCTTTCATCAAGAGTTTCATATCATGAATGGAAGTCAGACTTCAATAAATTCTATTAGCCTGAGTGAAACGTGGTCTTATCCAATTGAAATTGTATGTTGTACACATCCTTCCAGGACAAGATTCTAATGGTCAAGCACCTGATGCACATCTGCTGCTCATAAGTTGTGACAGAGATGAGTGCCTTAACTGCCCTGTCCTGGACTTTACACAGGAACACGTACCAGAGCCCCTGTGATATAACCAGTCATCTTTGTCTTCGAGGCTAAGGAGATTCTATGTTAAAGAAAAACACCAAAAAAACTTCAAGAGAAAAATAGTTGACACCTGCAAAGAACAAAAATGATGATTACAAGTAAACAAAGTTACAGAAATTAACACTTTAAAAACACAAGAAGAATGTCTTGAAGATGCTGGCTGGAGATTTAATTTGATCAGGAAAACTGGCACTTACAGTATTTGCTGCATCCAATAGGCAAGGAAACTTAGTCTATCACGTCACTGAATGCACACAAAACTAGCACAAAATATCAATGAGTACAAGTGGCAAAGAAACTCTGTCACCAGAAAATTATGTGACAAACAAAGCATCATGCAGAGTGGGGGAATGCATCAGTCTCAAAGGGTAAGGGAAAACCTAAGAGAAGGAACTTAACTGTGAATCGCACACATTCCTAGGTCATCTGTTCCCACAATTACAATTTATTGAAATAGAATCTTTTACTTATCTCACAGTCTTGGAAGCACAGTATTCCCTAATCCGTTACAGTAATGGTTGGGATTATCCCTGACTGGTCATTATTGCTTAATGAATGATATATTGTGGTAATTTGGACCACCCTGCTGGTGCTCATAATTTATCAGTCAGTTGGAAGAATCCTAAATCTCGTTCTATAACACAGTAGTAAACCTGTCACTTGAAACGTCCAAAGTATTGTGAGGCCTCCAAGAATAGCTTGGGAAGCAGGCCAGAATTCCCACGTGACTGCCCAGAGAAGTACCCTGAGCTCCTAATCTAGTGGCTGGCTTTGACCTACACTGTGCCAAAATGCGCATAGCTTCAACAGTTCAACAATGTAAGTAATGGTCACAAAATATAGTCTATGTCTCACCAGAGGGATGATGACCATAAACCTCTTTATAAAAGGAGATTTATTTTACAAAAGGTAGAAAATATTACAAAATGCTGAAAAGAGCAGAAAAGAGGCAAAAGGAGTTGCCAACAGGACAATTCTAAGCAAACAAGTCTAAAACTCAGACTCCCAAAAACAGAAGCAAAAGAGCTGAAACCTAGCAATAGCAAAAAGGAAAACTCACCAAGCACCAAGCACATACAATGTACCACAGAAGGACTGCAATTCCCATGAGACTTTATAGGGCTGGGAGCAGCCCCTCAGTGTAGATTGGCAGGTGGCCACCACCAGTTGGTGAACAACCCACAAAACAGAAGGGACCATGCAGAAGTTTTATCCACACTCAGAGACCAAACAATAGACAAAACTGATAAAACATTAACAACATTAACATACAAGATAATAATGAAGGACCCAAAATTAACAAATAAGACATAAAAAGGAAATTTAAATGAAAGCAAGCAAGCGGAATGACCCTGGCTCAAAAATAACAAACACAAAGATAAAAAAATTTCCAGGATTACTTAAAATTAGAAATAACTAAATTCACTCTATGATGAACAGTGCAAAAATTCTTTAGGATCCAACAACCATTTATTAGTCTTGTCTGCCAATATGTGAACATACTGAACAGTTGCTAACCGACAACGTTTATTTCTATAGCACATTTTCATACAAAGTGCTTTACATGATGTCAAAGAAGTACTTACATGCACAGAAAAACTAAATAAAATTAGATAAAAATAATGATGCATAAATAGTATACAAAAAATAAGTAATGCACACTTACCTAAAACAGATACAGTCATATGAAAAAGTTTGGGAACCCCTCTCAGCCTGCATAATAATTTACTCTACTTTCAACAATAAAGTTAGCAGTGGTATGTCTTTCATTTCCTAGGAACATCTGACTACTGAGGTGCTTTCCAAACAAAGATTTTTAGTGAAGCAGTATTTAGTTGTATGAAATTAAATCAAATGTGAAAAACTGGCTGTGCAAAAATGTGGGTCCCCTTGTAATTTTGCTGATTTGAATGCATGTAACTGCTCAATTCTGATTACTTTCAACACCAAATTGGTTGGATTAGCTTGTTAAGCCTTGAACTTCATAGACAAGTGTGTTCAATCATGAGAAAAGGTATTTAAGGTGGTCAATTGTAAGTTGTGCTTCCCTTTGACTCTCCTCTGAAGAGTGACAGCATGGGATCCTCCAAGCAACTCTCAAAAGATCTGAAAACAAAGATTGTTCAGTCTCGTGGTTTAGGGGAAGGATATACAAAAATCTATCTCAGAGGTTTAGACTGTCAGTTTCAACTGTAAGGAATGGAATCAGGAAATGGAAGGCCACAGGCACAGTTGCTGTTAAACCCAGCAGGTCTGGCAGGCCAATAAAAATACAGGAGCGGCATATGCGCAGGATTGTGAGAATGTTTACAGACAACCCACAGATCACCTCCAAAGACTTGCAAGAACATCTTGCTGCAGATGGTGTATCTGTACATTGTTCTACAGTTCAGCGCAATTTGCACAAAGAACGTCTGTATGGCAGGGTGATGAGAAGAAGCCCTTTCTGCACTCACACCACAAACAGAATCGCTTGTTGTATTCAAATGCTCATTTAGACAAGCCAGATTCATTTTGGAACAAAGTGCTTTGGACTGATGAGACAAAAATTGAGTTATTTAGTCAAAACAAAAAGCACTTTGCATGGCAGAAGAAGAACACCGCATTCCAAGAGAAACACCTGCTACCTACTGTCAAATTTGGTGGAGGTTCCATCATGCTGTGGGGCTATGTGGGAAGTTCAGGACTGGGGCCCTTGTTAAAGTCGAGGGTCAGATGAATTCAACCCAATATCAACAAATTCTTCAGGATAATGTTCAAGCATCAGTCACAAAGTTGAAGTTATGCAGAGGTTGGATATTCCAACAAGACAATGACCCAAAACACAGTTCGAAATATACAAAGGCATTCATGCCGAGGGAGAAGTACAGTACAATGTTCTGGAATGGCCGTCACAGTCCTCTGACTTGAATATCATTGAAAATCTATTCGATGGTTTGAAGCAGGCTGTCCATGCTTGGCAGCCATCAAATTGAACCGAACCGGAGAGATTTTGTATGAAAGAATGGTCAAAATACCTCCATCCAGAATCCAGACACTCATCAAAGGCTATAGGAGACGTCTAGAGGCTGTTATATTTGCAAAAGGAGGCTCAGCTAAGTATTGATGTGATATCTCTGTTGGGGTGCCCAAATTTATGCACCTGTCTAATTTTGTTATGATGCATATTGCATATTTTCTGTCAATCCAATGAACTTAATGTCACTGTTGAAATACTACTGTTTCCATAAGGCAGTGATGCCCAACTTACGGCCCCCGGGCCATATCTGGCCCGTGAAGGTGTTACATATGGCCCGCTCTTTTATTCCTATATTCACATAGTTATTTAGTGATGTACAGTATGACTGTACGCTAATATTAGAATAACTTTCAGTCGGAGACGATCCCTGATGGCACCGGAGGGTCACTCTTTACTTATCCCTAACTGTTTTCAGAAGCCAGACGAACAAATTTTGTTAATTCTTTCTTATCTGTGGTGCTAATGGGGTCTGGTATGTCTTCCCCCACCCCACGCCCCTCCTACCTTCGAATAATGACCAACCATGTTGACTCAACGTCGTTGAGGAATGGAGCAGAAACTCGCTTCGTAACATGTGTGGCGTCCCCCTGCGCCTTACAAGAAATACTACGGGTCATCGTAATTGCGATATTTTCCCGTGTCAGACAGTTCGTCTTTGGCATTTGATTTGAGCGGATGGTGCTATCGGTGTAGCCATGGAAAATGCCGGAAAGGAAGAAACGAAAGGTTGACTCGGAGTGCAGAAATTTTCAGGAGAAGTGGACAAATTTGTATTTTTTTGTACAACAAGATGAGAAACCACTGTGTCTCATCTGCAAGGAGACGGTTGCAGTATTCAAGGAGCACAATATTAAAAGACACTATGAAACTAAACACAAAACAAAGTATGATCAATGTGTTGGTTTGCCACGTGAAGAGAAGATTGCCAAGTTGCGTGAAGAGGTTGGTGGATTAACAAAACTGTTTAATAAAAGAAGAAAAGAAAACGAAGCAGCAGTTCGAGCGAGTTTTCGGGTTGCTCACATATTGAGTAAGGAAGCCAAACCATTTTCCGAAGGTGAATGTGTGAAAAAGTGCATTCTTGCAGTGGTAGAAGAACTGTGCCCGGAGAAAAAGAGTGCAATTGAGACTGTTAGTTTGTCTCGAATGACAATCACAAGACGAGTTGAAGATTTGAGAAGCGATCTTCTGCTGCAACTGAAGACGAAGGCGGGTTCAATTTGAAACGTTTTCAATTGCTGCTGATGAATCTACAGATGTGACAGACACTGCTCAATTGTTGGTGTTTATTCGTGGTATAAACAATACTTTTCAAATTACTGAGGAGTTGGCGGCAATGAAAAGTATGAGTGGAACAACTACTGGGGAAGACGTGTTCAGAGAAGTATCACAAGTGATCGACGACCTTGGGCTCGACTGGAGTAAACTTGTAGGAGTGACTACGGATGGTGCAAAAAGCACAGTTGGACAGCACAATGGGTTGGCTTCCAGAATAAGTCAAAAAGTGCTCGCATCAAATAGTTCTCGACCATTACAGCTCTACTGCATAATTCACCAGTAGAATCTCTGTGGAAAGCAATTGAACTTAAAACATGTTATGAAGGTCGTTGTTAAAACTGTGAACTTCATAAGATCGCACGCGCTTAATCACAGGACTTTCAGAGAATTTCTCAACGAAATTGAATCTGAGTATAATGACGTCGTATATCACAGTGAAGTTCGTTGGTTGAGTCGAGGCAAAGTGTTAAAACGGTTTTTTGACCTGCGGCACGAGATAGATGTCTTCATGACTGAAAAATCAAAGCAACTTCCTGAGCTTAGCGATCCATTGTGGCTATGGGATTTAGCAATTTTGTGCGATTTAACTCAATATTTGAATGAACTCAATATAAAACTGTAAGGAAAAAACAAGCTTATCTGCCATGTGTATGTGGATATAAGTGCATTTCAAGCTAAATTGAGACTTTTCATGCAACACGCTGAAAGGGAGCAATTGGTGCATTTTCTGACGTGTACTGCACTATGACAGGCACAGATGAACGTTCACTTCCCAAAAAGTAGAATGGTCCAACTTCTGAAGCTGCTGAGTGAAAATTTTGAGGAGAGGTTTGCAGATTTCCATGACCTCTGGAGTGAAATCCGTTTGTTTGAAAATCCGTTTTCAGTTGACGTTCCCACTGCGTCAACTGATTTACAACTGGAACTGATCGAGTTACAATGCAATATGTCTCTGAAGGATAAATTTAGAGAAAAATCTCTACCAGAGTTTTATGCTGAACTGTTACCAGTGAACTTTCCAAATTTGCGAAAGGAAGGACTGAAAATGACCACGGCGTTTGCGAGCACATACGTTTGTGAACAAACTTTCTCTGTGATGAAGAGAGCAAAAACCGGGTCACGTTCTCGCATTACAGACGATCATCTTCATTCTGTGCTAAGGATCAATGTGACAAATCTTGACCCAAACATTCCGAAACTGGTTTCTGAAAAACAACTGCAGACATCGCACTAATAAAATAAGCATCGAATGGTGAGTCCACCAATTATTGATTTTTCATTTCTTTTCTTTTCTCACGTTTCGGTAACTAGAATAATTTTAAATATCCATATTTCATTTTCGCATATGTTGTGGCCCGCGAAATTCACAGCAAAGTCAAGTTTGGCCCCCATATTATGAAAGATTGGGCACCACTGCCATAAGGTATGTCATACATTATATTAAAAGGAAGTTGCTACTTTGAAAGCTCAGCCAATGATAAACAAAAATCCAAAGAATTAAGAGGGGTTCCCAAACCTTTTTATATGACTGTATATAATTAAAAGGAATAGAGACCTTAAAAATAGAATTGTTTTTTTAAGTCTCTAAATAGCCTTCGGATGATTAGGTCAGTTGGCCAGGGTGGACAGAAAACTTTTTTTTTTTTTTCAAATTCCAGTTGGAGAAAAAAACTAAATCTGTAGGGTCTCCAGACCAAAAGACTGCCCAGCCCTCATTGTGTCTAACATAAATGCTAAAGGCTTCCTCTTAGAGGATTCAATACTGCGGGTCTCATGGACGGATATCAGATATCATAGGCGGCTGCACAGGACTTTGATCAGGAGGTGGTAGTGGTGCAGAACGCCACCACAGAAGAACTGTAAATGAAAACAGGTGTAAAGAATACTTGAGTATTTCCACTACTTTGAGAGTTAATATTATGATCAGACCGAAACGTTTTCTGAACTGTTTCAAAAACTTTAGAGAGTCTCTGAAAGGACTGCCGCCTTGGCATATCTGTCTTCATTGCCTTGTCAGATGATGGCTGCATCTGAGAACTCTAATTCTTATGGTGGGCGTATTCCTGGAAAATTAGAACAATAAGAGGCATAAGGGTCCTGGGGGTGAAATTACAAACATGAAAGAAACCATAAACAAGGTAACAAAAATTCTAATTCTAATGAAAATGGAGTAAGGCACTGTTGACCTCCTAACAGATACCTTTAAAAGAACTCTTCTTTTTCCTGTACCTTTGGGATGGGTAGAGAAGAGGAATAATATATAGTACTGTGTACATGTAAGGAAAGCAATAAAAAAATAGGTAATGCAAATGACTTTAAGGGACAGCTGGTCTGTTTCATATTAGAAATGAAAGACTAGGTTTTCTGTTCTGTTATCAATTTAAAATTAATAATGCATTGCTTGCAAGTAATGATAGGGTTTGACCCCTCAATGATAAATCTTGCAGCTGACTTTCCAATCAGTAGTCTTATGGTATCTGGCAAAAATCATAAAATCAGCACTACAAATGTTGGGAATAATTTTACATGGCAGATGAGATTTCTTATTTGTCAAATCTGACAGTGTCCTATTAATCTGGAAAAATGTTCAGAGGCAGCTCAGTCAAAGCGCTTTCTTATATATTTTCTTCTAGCACTGTGAGTCCATGCTGTTTGAGGTTTACCAAGTTTAGCTGTTGTCATTTCATTAAGGAGTGTGTGCGTTTTTATGATTGCTATACTATGGTGAGTTTCTTTGTGCTTTAATTACTTTTGTCTTAAAATAAGCTAATATAATTAAGCACTATAGCAGACGCAAGTTACAGTCCAACCTGACCTACAATAGATTCAGAAAGTATTCAGACCCCTTCGCTTTCTGCATTCTTTATTGTGTTGTCGATTTCATTTTAAATGGATACATTTGCTGTTTTCGTTCACCAATCTACACTTAATAAACCATAGTGTTTTCAGTAAGGTTTGCAACTTTATTAAAATTCAAAAACTGAAATCCCTTATTCATAGAATTATTCAGGCCTTTAAGTTAATACTTTGTAGATGCTCCCTTAGCAGCAATTACAGCTTTGAGTCTTTTTGTGCAAGTCCTTTTAGGTGTTGCACACCTGAATTTGGGCCATTTATCCAATTCTTCCTGGCAGATCTGCTCCAGCTCTATTAGATTGGTTGGGAAGTGTCTGTAAACTGCCATCTTCAGGTCTCTCCACAGATGTTTTATGGAATTTATGTCTGGACATTGGCTGGGCCACTCAGAGACATCTCCAAAAGCCACCCTAGCATTGTCTAGGCCAGGGGTGGTGAACTCCAGGCCTGGAGTGCCGCAGTGGCTACAAGCTTTCATTCTAACCCATTTCCTAATCAGTAACCAGTTTTCACTGCTAATTAACTTTTTCCCCATCGCTTTAATAGCCCTGTTAGAAGAGTTCAGCCCTCTGAATTGATTTCTTTCTTCATTAAATGACAGCCAAGCAGAAATGAGATGTGAAACGAGCTAACAGATGACCAACTAAACTAGGGCTTCAAACTCCAACCAATTTCACTCCAATCACTTTCTTAATGAGAAGCCAATTCTTGATGTTAATTAAACTCGTTATTTATTTCCATGGCTTGTTGCTGCTCTCATTCTGCCACAGCACACATTTCGAAAACTGTTGTTTTTCTGTTCTTTCTAAGAGCACTGTCAGAATGTTTTGGTGACCTGAGAGATCATCCTTACCAAGACCATCACCTCTCTTTAATTTCAGATATTGTGTAATGGGCACAGGGGAGCTGGTCATGTGGTGGCTTTTTTTGTGTCTCATTATTGTTTGGCTGCTAATTAAAGAAAAAGAAACAACTATGGGGCCTGAGTCAAGTTAATTAAAAGAAGTAATCAGCAGCAAAAACTGGTCACTAATTAAGAAGATGGTAAGAATGAAAACCTGCAGCCACTGTGGCACTCCAGGCCTGGAGTTCACCACCTCTGGTCTAGGCTGTATGTTTCAGGTCATTGTCATGCTGAAAGGTGAACCATCACCCTACTCTGTGGTCACATGCACTCAGGTTTTCTTCAAGACCCACTGTGTGTATGGCTGCATTAACCCTTCCCTGAATTCTGACCTGTCTCCCTGCTAAGAATGCTGAGAAGCATTCTCATATCATGATGCTACCACTACTGTGCTTCACTGTAGGGTTAAATTTGGCAGGTGATAAGCATTGCCTGGTCTTCGCCTGACATAGTTTTTAGAACTCTGCACAAAGAGTTCAATTTTTGTCTCATTAGACCAGAGAATCTTTTTCCTTTGTGCTCTCAGAATCCTTTAAACTGTTGCATGCCTTATACTTAAGTGTTGCGTCCATCTAGCCACTCTACTATAAACATCTGATTAATGGAATACTGCTGAGATTATTGTCTTCCTGACAGGTTCTCCCATCTCATCAGATGATTTCTGAAGCTCTGTTATAATAATAATTCATTACATTTATATAGCGCTTTTGAGACCTTCTTGACCAAAGCTCTTCTTGTCCATGTCTGGCTACTTTGTTTGTCCAGACAACCAATTTCTGGAAGAGTCCTGGTGGTTCAAACTTCATTCATTTCACAATTATTGAAGCCACTGTGCTCCTGGAAACATTTGAAGCTTTAGAAATGTTTGTATCCTCTTACTCTGATCTACTCCACAATTTTATCGCAGAGGATCGCTTGGTTTTTGACCAGACATGCAGTGTGAATTGTTTGACTTTACATTCACAGGCATGTAATCTTTCTAAGCTATGTTCAGTCAATTCAATTTACCACAGGTGGACTCCAGTCAAGAACACATTGCAAGGAGAATTATAACAAACAGGATACACCTAACCAAAATCTTTTTGCAACAAACGGTCTGAATATTTATGTGAAGGAGAGATTTCAGTTTTTGATTTTCAATACATTTGCAAACCTTTCTGCAAACCTGTTTTTACTTTGTCAATATGGGTTATTGAGTGTAGATTGATCAGCAAAAATGGCAAATTATCCACTGTAAAAAAACACAAGAAAGACAGGAAGAAATTTTGGGGATCCACCCTATATACTTGAGCTTTGCGCAAGTCTTTAACTGTAAGAAAAAAAAAACACCAAGCGAGCAATCTCTAAGGACTGATACAGTAAGAGTAAGTTGGTGAAATTATAGTGGATAGGGAGCAAGAAGCAGGTCTCCTGAGCTGCAACCAGAAGTGATGTCAGGACTGGGAGTGGCTAGGAGGTCACTGTGGGGGGACCGGAAGTGGTGTTAGGTGGATTTCCCCTCTGGAGTCAGCAGAGGAAAGAAAAGAGGCATTAGTGCAGGGCATTAATGCCCTGGTCCAGCGTAACCACTCACTTAGTCAAGCCCACCAACTGCTTCTCAAGCGCACATGTGTGACACCACTTAAAATTAAATCCACAGCACAATAAAATATGCAGAAAGTGAAGGGGTCTGAGCACTTTCTGAATCCACTGCACATTGTACCTTCAGAGTTGTTCACAATGTCCATGTCTTGGACAAACCGTAATGTAGGTGATGGAGCTTTCTGGTTTTAATCCAAGTGTAGGATAAGATCAAAAGTTATCAACTTTTAAATTACAATTCTTTCATTTAAATGAATGATATTTACATTTTGAATATCAACACCATGAGTAATTATTAGATCTAATGTTTGCTTATCAGTGTGTGTCAGACCTTTTGCAGTTTGGTAAAACCTCTGCAAGTTAAGCAGGCATAGAATTGCTTGATAAAGGTGTCATTTTACATCTGCCAGAATAATAAAGTAATTCATAAAGACTACTTAATCATAGCAGAAAAGGAGGTTACGGGCAGGATAGCAATTGAAGGCAGGAGCAGGAACCAGTCAGAACGAGCAGAGCCATAAAAGACTCGGAGGATAAAGGAATGCACATATGACAGAATTTTGACAGAATGCTGTTTTGGGATATTTTGGACTGCATCTGAAATATCTTTAACTGTACTTTTAGACATCTCAATTTGATATTCAGATATCTTAAAACAACTTTCTTTTTTCAATTTAAAGAAACCTTAAATGTATTTCTTGAAATAGGATTTGAGATATCTTGAAATTCATTTTTAAAATAAGCTGGTTGGAGGAGAAACTCATTTTTAGATATTAAGAAATGAATTTGAGATATCTTATAATGTCACATTGACTCATGAAGATATCTGGAATGCATTTCACAATATCATGATTAAATTTCAAGATATCTTGAAGTAATAAGCAGAATATTTTGAGATACGTCAGGCATTTCTAGATATCATAAAATAGTTTGCCATGCATTTTGAGGTATCTCTGAATATTATTTTGACTTGCTGTACTATGTACTACATCTGCTGCATAATTTCAATAAGGAGTATAATTGAATTTTATTCTTGCTCTTATACAAATGGATGTAAATCCTTGTGGTATTGTGGGTCCGTGGCTAGGAAATCAGAGGTGTATTTTTAAATAAATGATCACACGCCAGGAGAGTGCAGGTGCTAATCGAGCATGGGTGTGTGTGAACTGGTACCGGCTGTCACAGAGCTGCATACATGTGCGGTGTCAGGTGGATCAGTCAGACACCTCAATGATGCCGCCGAGGGCGCAGGTCCTCGCACCAATGCCTACTTAGGCTGCTGAATAAAAGGAGCCTGCAGGGGACAGAAGGAAAAAAAATAAAAGGGGAATTAAGAAGAAAAGGAAAAGATGGAAGAATGGAAGTTAAAGATGGGAGAGAGGAGCAGGAGGCAGAAAGAGACCGGTGCGAGTGAGTGAGAGGGAGGAGAGCCCCTCTGGGGAGCGTGTGGTCAGCACATAGGGGCTACTGAAGTGAATCACTCTGGTTGAGCTGTTGATAGAGCTGAGGTGATGTAGTGCTGAATGGTGTAATTTGCTGTGTAAGTCCATGAAGGTAGTGGGAGTTGGTGAGGCCCAGATGGAGAGCCCTATTGGAGCCATGGAAAGTAGGGACCTGAGCCTGGTTTTGGATTGGGAGCCATACTGGGAGCCATGGGGCAGCAAGCACCCAGACCCGTGGAAGAAGGTCAGTTGAGCCTTTTGGTTTGACGTCTCTCTGGACTGCAAGTCCTGAGATTGGTAAACTGGGGAGATGTCCATTTTAAGGGACTTGATTTTAAAGGATAGACTCCTGCCCAGGATTTTAACCTCATTTTACGGATTATTATTGTGAACTGTTTTAACCTCCATATTTGCACCTTTAAGGATTATTTATTTATAATGGATGGAGTACTGCACAGGTTAATTTGAATACTTTGTTTTGCTTGATTTTAATAAAAGCACTTGTTCACTTTTCTCCTACCCCTTGCTGTGTGTGTGTGTGTCCTCATTTGCTTGGCTCATCCCTTGGTTACGTTATCAGCAGTGGAGAGTTTGAGAGGCTCCTGAAAGGGCCCTGTAGCATGGAGCAGACCCACACTGTCAAAATCCTCTCTTTAATACTTCAGATTTCAAAAAATGAACTTTTTTTATCAGCATCAGCTGATATGTGGTTGAGTGCTAAGTTGCTTTTTCTGGATCAAATTAATGATCTACGAGTCAGAAAACTTAAAAAAAAAAAAAATCTTTTTCTATAAATTACATATTGAAGTCAAGCAGGGGTGTTGTTTTTTTCCAGAGATTATTTTGGTAACATTACGTGTTTTATGTTTTCACTCTGATGTAAATTTGATATTTATATTCATTCTGTATTTTGTCTCCCCAGTGCCATTTTGTTTTCTAGTTGGTACAACTATTTTGTATTCATGCTGTTAGGATGCAACATCCATTTGCTGAGGTGTGGTTCCCAGAAATCGCATCTCATGACGTCACTAGCTCAATGCTTTAAAAGGCAGCACTGCATGTTTTTTGATGTCCTAGACTGCTTTTTGCGTTTGAAAAGACTTGCGGTATATTGACTGGAATTCTTTCACGCTTTTCATGAATAACATGACTTTTATTTTTGAGTAATCATTTTGATTAAGATGAAAGATAAATATGTAGTTTGGTTCAGGTTTATTTTCTAGTCTCTATAAAAGCCCTTGTGGCTTGCCATTTTTATGTGACATAACAAAGAGTACTTTTGTTTCCCTTCAACTCCTACCTTTCTATCCTCTTCAGTTAATTTAACATTCTGTTTAGAGCTCTGTTTAGGTAGTTCATTTTACAGGACATAACAAGGAAAATCAGATCTGAAACACACGGAAGTCGTTCAATTTAAATTCAGAGTTAAGTCTGTTTATATGCAGAATCATGTGACTAGATCAGAGTAGTACTAGCTGTATACTAAACCTGTTAGACACTTAAGGTAAATTCTAGAGGAAACTGGCTATGCCCAAATAATCTGAAAAGCATCCAGAGACATTAAGTTGCTGTGGCTCTCAGCTCTAGGAAGCCAATGGGGTGTAGTAGTGGGTCATATGTAAATTCCATACATTGGTGAGTGTTTGTGAGTGAGGTACTTCTTTCTTTCTCTGTCTCATTGTCTCAGTTTTATTGCTTTCAGCTTGTCTGTGTCTACTCTCCACCTAGCTCGGTTTGCTTTCTCCTAAGCTCCCATTGTCATTCTTCCCTTGATTCTCTCTCTACTCGCATTAAGAGACCTAACATGTAAGGATGTAAACTCAACCTGTACAGTTACACAGCCACTACCAACCTACATTGCTAACACATGGCTGGCAGGACATGTGAATCATCAAGCCAGGTTGTTTTCTGATCAAGTAGTGGTTGTGTTTTGACTTACTGTTAATGCATGTTTGTTGGACCACATTGTACAAGGAACAGGGCCATATTGTACACATTAGTGAAATCCCCAGCAGGGTTGCTGTTCATATGGGCTCATCTGATGTCCACTCTGATTCCAGATTCACATCCACTTCAAGCTGTAATCTCAGCACATTTTGTCTTTTTGAAATTATAATTAAAACTCATAAGCTTATTTATTACCTGTTCATGTAATTCAGCATCACAGTTCACAGGGCAAACTCGTACACATATTGGATCCAATCCACCTCACCCTTTTTGAAGGTGTCTTTGAATTGTGGGATGAAATCGGAGCACCTGTAGGAAACCCAATTTGGGAGAAAGGAGGACATGCAAACTCCATGCAGATAACCCCCGTGTCTTGAACCTCAGTTTCCTCGTTGCAAGGCAACAGCACTATCACTGCACCACTATTTTGCCCCCCTGTTTTACATGGTCAAAAAAAGTTCTTACAAATTAAAAATAATTCAGACAATCTTCTTTTTGCATGTAATTTGTAGTACAATAACTAAAGTATGAGCCAAGTAGCTGTACCTTGAAGTAGTGACATTCAACATGAGCAGACATCTTAATGATTATAGTTTAATTTGGTGGGGCAGACACAAATATGAGAGGTGTAGTCTTCTGCTTTAAGAAGAAGCTAGTCTTTTTCTAAAAATCCCTTAAATTGGAATTTCAGTAACTCAAAAACAGATTAACAATTAACTTAAATTTTAGATGCTTTTAAGCATTCCCTGACCCCAAAAATGATCCCTACTTTTGTTCAAATAACACTGAACCACATGAAAATGGACAGAATTAGTTTAACAATAGAATTACTCATCAAAGGGAACCCTGATAATACTGTATATAATGAAGTGCTTTATGTAGTGTAAAGAGACAAAAAAAACAAAGAGGGTTTGGGGGACTCACCCCATATATTATCACCAAATGTACAAACAAGTGGGTAGTCATAAAAGGCTGAGTCATAACATGACTAAATTAGTGAGTGGCGTGCTTGGGTTTTATAAGTGCTGGGCAGGAAGAGATGGGATTGGGCCAAAAGTGAGATCTGCAGGAGGGCGTCGTCTGGCAGTGGAAATGAGTGGAGATTCAGTTGGTCTTCCCTTCCAGAGGTCTGTGGAAGATGGACTAAAGGCATTAGTGCAGTTCATCAACCCCTGATTCTGCATCTTACCCTCAGTTAAGCCCTTAGACTGCCTCCCGTGCGTGCATGTGTGACAGTGGACTTTATTACTTCTAGTTTCACATTCAAATGAATGGCCTTTTTGTTTTTTCTTTTGGAGTTTCCTACTAGGGGTGGCACGGTGGCACAGTGGTAGCGATGCTGCCTCGCAGTAAGGAGACCTGGGTTTGCTTCCCGGGTCCTCCCTGCGTGGAGTTTGCATGTTCTCCCCGTGTCTGCGTGAGTCCCCTCTGGGTGCTCTGGTTTCCTCCCACAGTCCGAAGACATCCCTTCGCACCTCTCTGTCAGCATTTTTTGTCTTGTAAATGTGTCGATAAGCAGCAAGCAGCCTGCTATCACATCCCCCCAGCACTGCACAGTTTACCTGCGTGTCAGTTGCTTAAAGTTGTATAGAGTCAGAAGTCAAGCAAAATGACACCTTTTATAAATACCCTAAGTTCTTGTCAATAAGCCGCGGCTTATCTAAGGAAAAAAGTTGTGAAAATGAAAAAATAGAATATCGGCTTATACATAAGTCCGGCTTATACATCCATCGCGGGGGTTGCGTTCCAGAGCCACCCGCGAAATAAGAATATCCGCGAAGTAGAAACCATATGTTTATATGGTTATTTTTATATTGTCATGCTTGGGTCACAGATTTGCGCAGAAACACAGGAGGTTGTAGAGAGACAGGAACGTTATTCAAACACTGCAAACAAACATTTGTCTCTTTTTCAAAAGTTTAAACTGTGCTCCATGACAAGACAGAGATGACAGTTCCGTCTCACAATTAAAAGAATGCAAACATATCTTCCTCTTCAAAGGAGTGAAGCAAACAAATCAATATTCTGTTTGGCTTTTAAGTATGCGAAGCACCGCGGCACAAAGCTGTTGAAGGCGGCAGCTCACACCCCCTCCGTCAGGAGCAGACAAAGAGAGAGAGAGGGAGAGTTTGTTTTTCAGTCAAAAATCAATACGTGCCCTTCGAGCTTTTAAGTATGCGAAGCACTGTGCAGCATGTCTTTTCAGGAATCAGCTTTACAAAAGATAGCAACGTGAAGATAATCTTTCAGCATTTTTAGACGAGCGTCCGTATCGTCTAGGTGTGCAAACAGCCCCCCTGCTCAATCCCCATACGTCAGGATCACAGATAGTCAGCGCAAGAGAGAGAGAACAGTAAGCCGGGTAGCTTCTCAGCCATCTGCCAATAGCGTCCCTTGTATGAAATCAACTGGGCAAACCAACTGAGGAAGCATGTACAAGAAATTAAAAGACCCATTGTCCGCAGAAATCCGCGATATATATTTAAATATGCTTACATATAAAATCACAATTTAAATGACCGCTACGCGCTCGTGTTGACTCGGCGACGCCCAGAGCAGAAAGAACGCGCTCCGGCCGCTCCCACCGCGCCATGCGGGGAGTGAGAGAGACGGCAATATCTCACACTCTCTCCCCCCTTAAAGAAATTAAATGGGCGCGAGTGAGACCACTGACCTCCCTCCCTTCTGTTAGTTATAGGTTATAGTACGTTCGGCTTATCCATGAGTCCGGCTTATCTATGATACGATTTTATTTTAAAAATTCGTATGATTTTTGGTCTCCGGCTAATACATGAGTCCGGCTTATAGACAAGAACTTAGGGTACTATATCGTTATTTGGAACACATGCATTTCATGTGTGTTCCATGTCTACAACAATCTATGTAAACACATCATTAAAATAAAAATGTTTGTCATGTTTTAGTAATAATTGACAAAATGTAGACATGAAGTGTATAATGTGTGAAGCCTGAAGTCCAAATATCAAGTAAACACTTTCACAAAAGGTACAAATATAATAAGTCCGCTTCTATTCAATAATATAACTTTTTAAAATTTTTTTTTTTTATTCTCTCAGTCATGTTCACACTACCCCCAATCTGACACTATTGTTTTCACATAAAGACATCCTATAACAGAGGTGAACTCGGATTATGTACGTCGCACTTTTGCCATCGCTGTACTTTGAATATGTACACAGGAAGCTCTCCAGTCTACTTGTGACTATACGCTGTAGGAAGATAAGTAAATAAATCAAGCTAATTAGGTAAATAACATTTGATCTGGCTCTTGTGCACAAAGTATAGCGACGGCAGCTTCCACCTGGAGCTATAGACTCTTCAGTATGCGAGCTACACTCCACGCTAGTGTTTAGATCTGGACGGTGTATGTGCCCAAAAAAGAAGTCTGACTGCATTCTCGTACCATTGCACATAGTGTCAGCGTGCACTTTTTGTGGCATTACACGTGTATTTTTTGAGCATGCCCGTGTCGATCAAACACAGGAAGCTCAGCAGTCTACTTGTGACTTTACGCTGTAGGAAGTAAGTAAATAAATCAAGGTAAATAACATTCGATCTGGCTTTTATGTAAGTAACATATAAATGTTAATGTTTTGTGCACATGCACCGTCCAGATCTAAACACTAACGTGGAGAGTTGCTCACATACTGAAGAGTGTATAGCTGCAGGTGGAACCTGCCATTAGCAATGCCTTAAATGGAACTGAAGATAGTATCATATATGAAGAAAGTGATATCAGTGATTGTAAGCAACTGACCTTCATAAATTCTGACACTTGCAATGAGGAGTTCTTGGGGTTTCCAGAAAACTAGAAGAGTGGTTGAACCTTAAAGTCTCTCCTCATTTGTTCATTGACAGTGATGATGGTTCTTAATACCACTGTTGACTTTACATGGTTGAAATATTATTCTGCTATATTTTATTAAATATATTAGTACACCATTTGGTTCAGAATATTTTTTTTCTTGTTTTCCTCCTCTAAACCTAGGTGCGTCTTATGGTCAGGTGCGTCATATAGTGCGAAAAATATGGTACTTACATTAAAGTCTATCTGCCACAAATCTGCCCAAGTCTGTATGCTGTTCAGGACCCTCTGCAATGATTCAATGGATTCTAGATTATCTGCCAAGTCACCTAACTTGATATCATCTATAATCTTAACCATGTTATTACTTACATTCCTATCCAAATCATTTATATACAGTATATTAAAATAGTAGTGGAACTAGCACTGACACCACTCTTAACTTCACCTATTTCTGATAAAGTTCCTCACACCATAGCCCTCTGCTTCCTATGTTTTAGACAATTGTGCATCCTTCTGCACATTAGCCACAAAAAAATAACTGAAACTGGGATTGCAGATCTCCAATGTCCAGCCCCGCCCCAAACGTCCAACTCTGTCCCATTCTGCAGGCTGCATTTGAAATTATTTGAAATGATAGTGTAAATGATTAGGTGTTAACACCAGATTGTATCAATTTTTTCCAGATTCTTTGTTTGCGTGAATTTTTCTAAAGCAGGTGAAGACTGTATTTTAGATAATCGACAGAGTAAAGCATTGTGTGTACTTGCATGGCCCTTTTGTGTTCTAGTTTAATATTCTGGTTTAATATTGCAGTAATGAATGTGTTCTGCAAAATATATCAGAGCAGTAGTGGCCATTTGTGTTTGTAACTGTAGTGAAGTAAAAGTAGACAGTTACACTCCAGCAAGACACTCTCAAGTGCAGTAACAAAGCATTTCCACTTTGTTACTGTTCAACACTGGCTATATAAGACACCATATACTCGTACATGCTTTAATAAATTGTTTAAATGTACACGTCTGGATGAATGAAGATCAGTTCTGTCCTTATGTTGTATGTTAGTATTTATGCTTTCTTATTTGAGCTTCATCCAGGCAAAGTCTTTTCAAATGGCATTATGATGTCAATAATGCAAAGTAAAGTAAACATAACTCAATAAAACATTTTTGTGGTTATTTACATGAAGTGTGTCTTACTTCTCAAGGTCTAATAAGCCAATCCTTTCCCTTTCCCTTTTTTTTCTTTTTGATTCCTCCTTGTCTGTTACTTTAAAAACATTAAAAGGACAACATGTGCCCGAGGTTTCACAAGCTTCTGTCACTCTGTGCCAGCAAATAACATTAAAACATGGCACTTTGTTTCCTCTATGGCCTTTCATGGATGAGATGCAATTTATTTTCAAATATGCTATGATGAAAACTAAAACTAATTAAACAAATCCAAATGTATGCCCATAAAACAAATAGTTACAAAAAGGGTACACAGTTGCATCTGGGGAGCCATAGATGAATTTAAGCTATGAGCTGGAGGCCAATATTGCAAATGTGTAATTGGAAATTGAACAGTACAGCCTTAGTGACATTTCTCATGCAAAGCGTTATAAAATGAATGAGGCACCGAGATCCTTTAAATAACAACGGGATTATGTTCAGAGGTAATTAGTTTTTCAGAAATCCTGAGAACAAACCTTTGCATCTGACATCTTTTATTCTTTAAAGTTAGCTTGCCTTTGCTAAAATGAAATCACTGGCTGGAAGGAGGAAGAATAAAGTAATAGCCAAAGCTATTAATGAATGGATATAATAGGGATATTTCATATTTTATTGTTTGCAATATTATGAGTATCTTGACTTGAAAGTTAATTAGTTTCTTATTTGGGTTTAGTTATACAAATTCAGAAAATATAAGTTTAATTAGTACTAAGTAAACTTCAACAATATGCAAATGAATATTGCTAGATATTTAAATTAACTAAATGATAAAAGATGCAGAACTAACTAAAGTGATACTGAAAAGTCATTATAACTAAATTCATTATTGTAATCCTGCGGTGGGTTGGCATCCTGCCCAGGATTGGTTCCCTGCCTTGTGCCCTGTGTTGGCTGGGATTGGCTCCAGCAGACCCCCGTGACCCTGTGTTCGGATTCAGCGGGTTGGAAAATGGATGGATGGATGGATTATTGTAATCATGAACATTTAATGGCATTTTTTATTGTTGATGTCTGTTTAGTTGAACTTCTGTTGTTATTTTTCTGTTTTCATTGGAAGGAAAAGTAAATATCCCAAAATCAGACATTTGGAGTTGAAATTGTCTGATCAAATATTCAGATAAAGTAAACAGATTCTCTTCTTTCACTCCATCTTGGACTGGGCCTCATTTTTTTCCCAGTGCTCCCCCACAACCATGTCATTAATCATCTTCAATTGGTTTGAAAATAGTTAGATGGACAACTTTCTCTTTTGTAATGTCATCAGAAGACAGTAAATATATTTTACCAGTAACAGCGCACTGCACGATAACGTGCAGTGAATACACTTGACTTGAGCATTTGTAGTATTCATCCTCTTTCTCTGTATGTTTAGCATTCGTTTGCTCAGAGGTTGATGTGCTTGCTGCTTCCTGAGTGGCTCTTCTTTACTCCACCCTATTGGCCCGCTGCTTCTCTTCTTTCGTCGGCATCTTTTCGCATTAAAACTGTTTTAGTTTTTGTGTTGCAATTACTTAGTACATTTTCTTTAATTTTTCACTTAAACTGGCACTTAAGTCTTCAATCTGCCTCAAGAATGATTAGTGAAGGTGGTGGGGAATGAGAACGATGCCCGTACGCATGTGCCACACGGCTGCCCTGCTGCGCGCCGCCGAGAGTTGATTCTACAATAAAATAAAATAAAAATAAAAAGAGTAATAAAATCATCACCCCGAAAGTGGATAGTAGACGTCACGTAGTATATGTGTACCGAATTTCAAGTCAATAGGTGAATCATTTTGCGAGCTACAGGTGATTTAAAATCCTGGACAGACAAACGAACAGCCACGGTAGCGTAATATAGAAGAAGATAGGTCATTCACCAGAAGTACAGGCACCATGTTAGATCTGGTCTTGTTTAACCTATTTTTCTTTCTTTTTTTTCCCATATAGCACATTTTAGTACTACCACCAAAAAAGCAGTTCAGACCCACATCAGAACTACTGTGGTAGAAATAAACATATTAATTAAAGAAAGAAACTTATCCTCTACTAGGACAAGTTTCATAAAACCTTTTCAAGTCAGCAATCAGGCAGGAGGAAGCTTGTCCATTGTGTCCTTTATTTACTCTACAGCAAATGCTGAAGAGGGAGCATTCATCACAGTGGTCTGTTACAGAGTGATCAGAATGGTCAAAGAAATAAGGGCAGAGGTCCATTTTATAAACAACGGAATTTATGTAACAGTGCTGATCAATGCATACATTTACCCTGAATGGTTCGTCGGCTTATACACAAATAACTTATCTAAATAAAAATCTGTTCTACTACACTCTTGTTCTTCTCATATCTCGTAGGTAAGCTTATTACCCTAGAAATCTCTGTGTATGTGACAACTGTCCAGTCCAGTTGTTTAAAGGACATCTTCTGATCTCTTAATCATCTCCTAGTACATTTTGCGTATTACATCAACCTTTCTCCAGGTACATTTTTGTTTTTTATTTACTTAACCATTTCAATAGTTCTCTTCATTACATTTCTAAAACAAATGTTTATATATTTCAATGTACACTGCAAACCAAAATGCTTAACTATTGTTATCTGTAAATTATTCTCCTCCACTACATCCAAGGGCCAACTGCTAAAAGAAAAAGGTCTTCAGCAATCCCAATTCCTGTTTAGACTGTGAGAGCAGACAGTACTAAGTTTTTCTCTTTTGGTCTTTTAACTCATTGTTTCCTATCTGCACATGCCTAGTAGGAAATACCGGCTTTCTAATTTTTTTTAAATCATGGTAGAGCACAGACTGGTATGGTGAGTACAGGGAAACCACAGGATACGGTGTGGAATATGAAAGTGCAAGTGACAGTCAAAAAACACAAGCTAAGAAAATAAGTTAGGGTGAGGTGAGAACAATATGTAGGAAGGCCCTCTATGGATTTCTTAAGTTATCACATTGTTGAGCAAAAAAAATGGCATATATGCCCATTTAAAATTAAATCTACAACACGGTAAAGTGTGCAGAAAGTGAAGGGGTCTAATACTTTCTGAATCCACCACATGTTGCTTTGTAAATGGTGTGGACCACCAGGGGGTGCACTGCTGCCTAAACCCGACACAGACAGGTGTGGGACACAAGTTCAAGGCACACTTTTTTATTTTTTCCCTTGTGGAAAACGCCTTCCCCTGTTTCCCACAAGCACAACACAGTCACAGTACAGCACAAAACTCTTTTCTTTGTCTTCTCTCCTTCCTCCACTCTTCCAGACAAGCTTAGTCTTCTCCCACCCAACTCTGGCTCCCGGAGTAGTGGTTGCTGGCTCCTTTTATAAAGTGCTCTAGGTGCTTGTTTTTCCACTTCTGGCAGCACTTCTGGGTGTGGCAGAAGAGCTGCACATAAGGGCTCAGCAGCAGCTGCAGCACCCCCTGGCGATGCCTATGGAACCCAACAGGGCTATATCACACGCCAACACCCATGGAGCCCTGCGGGAGTCCAAGGCACCGTTCCAACCCAGGGGGGTGCTGCCACCTGGTGCTCTGGGGGAAGTAATGTTCTGGATATGCTCCCTCCCCAGGTCTTTCCAGCATGGAGGTGTCCCAGCCAGGCAAGGGCCCTGGTCGTTGGCCACAATGGCTAAACCAAATACACACTAAGCACATACAGTTGTAACATCCCCGGCACAATTGCCTAGCCTGGAAAGTGTCACAGATTCACATAAAGGACAATTAGTGCCAATATATGTTTTACTTTAAAAGATTTACTTTAAAAGATTTGGGAACTCAGGTGAATATTAAACCCTAAATTACTCTGTACACTACACCTAAGAATGATAACACATTCACCATAATATCTTAAGAAAAACAATATTTTATTAAAGGACACCAATTCAGTATTCTTGTAAGACAAACAAATACCCTATCCCTGACAATTACATTACAGACCAAAACATAAAGAACAGAAATGAGGCTGTTGTAAAAGCATCCAAAGAGGTCCCACTTTTAAAATGAAAGGTAACAAGTCCTGTTCTTCCACTTTCCTCACCTTTTAACGCACTCCCATTTCTTCTGGCCACTTTTACTAATTGGAATAGACTCTTATATAACCCTGCTCCTTGCTCCTTTTCTTACTTTTTTCCTGTTCTCCACCAGCCACTTCCTTGTTGTTATTAGATTTCCCACCAATCAGCCCACTTAAGACCTTTCCCAAATAATGCTGGGTAGTTCTCTTAAGGTCATAGATAGCCAAATTCATCAAAGCATTCTATACATAATTAAAACCCCCAGGGAAATACATACAAAATAATTGGCAGGCAAACCATATTAGTAAAACTGATAAACAACATCTTCAAAGTTACTAAGCACTCAGTGTTAGTCAATGTGGCAGAAAAGAACTGGATGTGACATATTTGGTTGATGCGTTTTGTAATGAGTCTGTCTTAAAACATCACAGTCATTTTGATAAGCATGACCATGTGGTAGTGCCACGTTTGTTATTGATACAGTCAATTTTCTGTTCCTGGGGGTTATGGCCTCACAAATACAGAAACAACAGGCACTAAAACTTTGATACTAAGGGATCAATGGGGCTAGGTTCTGATGGCTGTCTGGCGCAGGGGGAGGACTGATGGGATGAGACAGGGTCAGGCTGATGCACAGGCTTTTGTTGTTGCCTCTCGAGGCTCAGTAAAGACCCTCCTGCAGGTCCATCTATGGAAACCTTATTACTGCTTTTAGTTCCTCTAAAGTCAATTGTTGATCGCAGCAGGGCTGACCTGAAAAATTGGTAGTAGCGATGTGTAGTTTGTACAAAGGGCAGGGACTTAATTAGTACAAGCTTATGACCTGCATTTACTAAGAATTTTCTCATTCATGGGGAAACTTTTCAAGCACCAGTCCCCATCGTGAATGGGGTTCAACAGGTTACTCACTCCCCTTCATGCCAAGTAGACACACGTTGATCTATTCACTGTATCATAATTGGCACACCTGTGAAGCCCTACACATCTAAGGGCATCACAGACCAGTTATTGTTCAATCTCATGTTTCACTGCTGCGTGATAGATCTCTCACAATTTTTTTTCTGCTATGTATGGACACTAATAGACGCAATTAAACCATGGGTGTCGCAAAATGGGTTGCATTTTTATAATAGCTGATAAGTAAATCCATGGAATCACTTAACGTGTGCATAACCTTTTATTCTGCTGGAATCCTGGCACTTCCAGGCAGGTGGTGCAAGTGTATCGAGAAGGGTGAAGACTACTTTGAGAAATGACATTATCAGTTTTGTTATGGTACGTTCCATTTTCTAATAAATCCCATTTTCTATCTTTAGCTTGAGTCTCCCTCGTATCATTACAAGGGACAAATACAAATAAAAGCGGTGAGAACTGAGCTAGAGAAAAAAATTAAAACTTTAAGAAGATGACTAGATGGGTGTGGTACAGACCTTGATTGAGATCTGCTCAGCAATTAATTAAATTATGCTCAATGCTTGCAAAATAAATTAAAAAAAAAGCAAATTTAAGGGTGGCCTGCTTATCTCATAAGATGGCCACAGCTGCTCCCTGACTATCTTCAGACAGGTGGCTTTGATCACTTTGAAGTAACCCACAGAGCCGTCTCTATGTTGATATTTGTACTACAGGAACAAAGGCAATGCTGGCTTATTTTTTTTCACATAAAACTTGTTTTGTATGATATGAGTATGTTGGCAGCCAAGCCAATCACTGTTTCTATTAAATATCATCTTTTGAGCTGATGAGCAAAAATTGTTTTTCCTCTTGCCCAATGTAATTGGAGGGTATTTTTATTTTATAACTAAGATTCCTGTTTTACTATTGTTATATATGTATTGTCAAGTACCAGATGCTAAATTATAGGAGTTTGCTCCAGATGAGATTTGGAAAAGGTTTTTATCAGCCTGACACTAATTAACTATGATATTGTTTTGCTGGAGGTCTGTCAAGATTTGCATCGAGCTAGCTGTTTCCCAGTGTTTAAAAAATATCTTTTCCTTAATCCAATTGCATATTGTTTCAGATAAATACGTCCAGGAAATCAAATTATACCCCTACAGTGAAATTCACTTAACGTGTGCATATGTGTTGAAACATCATTAACTTTTCTTCATTTGAGCTATAATTATCTTAATGTTAAAGCTCACCATTGTTATTTACCCATGTCTTGATTCTGCGTGCTATTAACAGTGTGAGTTGTGAGTAGGTGAGGTTCCCACAAGCAGTCTGATTTTCTCTATTTTTGTCTTTTATTTCAGATGTTGAAATAATGTAGCATTTGTGTCAGGTGTGATCAGTTCTCTGTTAATCTGAAAGGAAAGAAGTAAACAAGTAAAATAATGAACTACTGTCTTAATTGTGAGAGTGTACTTGATGGCAGGCAGCAATTCTCCTTTGTTAAAAGTTCACTATTGGTGAGACACGTTGATTTTCCAAGTAATATGCTGAAGGAGTTTAACATTATCACTGACAATTGTGGAAGATGCATTAGTGCCTGGGGCTCCATGAAAAGGTCATGAACTAGGAGTCCCAAAGCACCTAAGTCCCAATAAGTTCCAAAAGGGCTACACATTTAAGTTGCCCTCAAAGCTTATACCTTGGATCAGAGATAAAAATATTAAGCAGGCTAGGGAGCCCTGTAGCAACTCCTGGAGGTCTCTATCCTTCCACAATATGTTTAAATGATCAAGCATGTAGAATGAACCCCATGCTCTCTGCACATTTTAATATAAGAACATAAGTATATAAGAAAACATGAGAAATTCGACAAATGAGAGGAGTCCATTCAGTCCATCAATCCCGTTTATTTAGCTAATAGCTATGCTGTCCGAATATCTCATCCAGAATCTTCTTAAAGGTTGTTAAGGTTTCTGCTTCAGCTACGAGTCCCGCAACACTTTGAGTAAAGACGTACTTCCTGGCTTCAGTCCTAAATGCAGTTCCAGTGATGTCCTCGAGTACGAGATTCACCCTGTTGCTGTTGCTGAATCTACTTTATCAGTGCCTGTGAGGATTTTAAATACCTGGATTAGGTCTCCACGCAGTCTCCAGTACACAGGTTTTAATTCTCTGAGTCTGTCAGAGTAGGACATATCCTTCGGTCCTGGGATGCACTTGCTTGTTCTCCTCTATACAAATTCAAGTGAAATACAAATGATATACAACAAAATGTCCATATTCTGAATCTGGACCTCGCTTTTATCATCGTCAGTTGTAGCTGCGTTTACCCAGAATTACTGAAGTTCAGCAACTCTAGTTTGCAAATGGGATTCAGCAAAAGCTTGGTGCGTTGAAATGATTCCACAGACAAAATAAAAGTAAAAGCTTTAGTAAAAATTCAAAGTAAAACAGTTCACACAAAAAAAGAAAATTGATATAACAAAATTTCTTGTTTAAGAGAAGTCTTGTTTAAAGCTTATAAATCTGGTTTCATTTCTTTAAGTTTGCTTACAGTTGAACCATTTCTAAACAGTCAGAAAACTGTATGCGTATCCCATTTTCATGCTCTAAATGGGTCTTTCAGTCCCTGCTAGCATTGGGACCCTGCTATTCTAAAGAACAACTGTCTCAATTAACACACGTGTGTCTTAGTGAATTTATGTGAATTTCCCATCGGGATTAATAAAGTATCTATCTATCTATCTATCTATCTATCTATCTATCTATCTATCTATCTATCTATCTATCTATCTATCTATCTATCTATCTATCTATCTATCTATCTATCTATCTATCTATCTATCTATCTATCTATCTATCTATCTATCTATCTATCTATCTATCTATCTATCTATCTATCTAGTTATAGCAAGAAAATTCTATCTCTTACTAACTTACAGGGGCTTAAAGGCTACACCATTGTCTATGACTATGACTAAGCAAACACTAATATGAATTTAACTATAAGCATTAACTTTCAAAGATTGGCTCTTACAGCAGTAGTATGTAGAATCGTCCTAAATGACCCCAAGTAACATGTAAGGGGCTAACAACACCTCTTTTTTGCGCCCCACCCTAAAAGGCAACCTTGAAGGTCTCTTGGTTTCGGAATGTAAAGCTTGCAAGTTGTCTAATGGCCTGTACCTTTGTGTGTAGTTGTAGTTTTTGTCATTTACTGCTCAAAGACACAGCTGCACTCCAGCAGAGAAGTCTTCACACCTTCTGCTCCTTTAACTGACTTGAGGTCCCCACTCACTCGCAACCATTTTTATAAACATGCTCTTTCCAGTACAGTTGCCAATCAACCTCTTGACATTTGTTGAAATTGGAACAAAGCTGAATACTCTCAGGTGTAACCCAAGCCATCAAGGTACAGAAGACATCCCAGCCAGCAAAGCACTGCGGGATCTAAGTGCTTTATGATGGCATTGTGACCGCTGTGCTATTGCACTACTCCACTCCACGCTCATATATTTTGAAATTATTTGCAGTGATAAAATGGGACAAATGTATGACGCCATTGAGGGCATAATTTGACATGTTAACGGTATGGTCCCCTGAAAATCCTGCATCCTTCTCTTACAATTTTGCTCTTATTACCCAGCTGGAATAAGGCGGTGAATTCTTCAGTTCCAATGTTTTCTTTCTTGCCTTTCAACTTCTGTCAGATGCCCCCTACCTGTTTCACCTGCCAGTGTATGCTTGAACAAGCTGCATGAATTATTAAGTAGTCTTCACTGTCAGCCTGTCTTTCAGTGCATTAACTGGTCAAAACAGGATTTTCTTAGTGCTTGGGAAAAAGAGCTGCAACTGTAAATTTCCTTCCTTTTCAAATCTGCAATACTGAGGCTGGTATAAAAATTATTATAACGAACATTCTGATCGGCTGCCAACACTGACAACTTTATCTGTTTTTTCAGCAGCAGCCTGAGAGAACCACACATTGTCTTGACAGCCAGAAGCCTGTTTACAATACAGCTTGTGTCTTCTAACCAAGAGAAAGTACAAACACTTACATTGGCAAAGGGCATCATTTTTAAGTTCCTTTTTTACATTTTTTCATTTTGTAATTAGATAAATGACTTTAATGAATTTATTATTGTTTTCTCTTGATAATCATTTGAACTGCCCTCTTTTTGAACTCTTTCCTGCAACTGTATTCTGTAAATGAAGTATAATGTAGGCTTAAAATTATATAAAATGCACATTTTCTACCAGATATAGAATAGCTGAAAATCCATCCATCCATCCATCCTCTTCCGCTTATCCTAGGTCGGGTCGCGGGGGCAGCAGCTTGAGCAGAGATACTCAGACTTCCCTCTCCCCGGCCACTTCTTCTAGCTCTTCCGGGAGAATCCCAAGGCATTCCCAGGCTAGCTGGGAGACATAGTCCAGGCGTCCAGGAGGCATCCTGATCAGATGCCCGAGCCACCTCATCTGACTCCTCTCGATGCGAAGGAGCAGCGGCTCTACTCTGAGCCCCTCCCGGATGACTGAGCTTCTCACCCTATGTTTAAGGGAGAGCCCAGACACCCTGTGGAGGAAACTCATTTCAGCCGCTTGTATTCGCGATCTCGTTCTTTCGGTCACTACCCATAGTTCATGACCATAGGTGAGGGTAGGAACATAGATCGACCGGTAAATTGAGAGCTTTGCCTTATGGCTCAGCTCCTTTTTCACCACGACAGACCGATGCAGGCCCGCATCACTGCGGATGCAGCACCGATCCGCCTGCCGATCTCACGCTCCATTCTTCCCTCACTCGTGAACAAGACCCTGAGATACTTGAACTCCTCCACTTGAGGCAGTATCTTGCTCCCAACCCTGAGAGGGCACTCCACCCTTTTCCGGCTGAGGACCATGGTCTCAGATTTGGATGTGCTGATTCCCATCCCAGCCGCTTCACACTCGGCTGCGAACTGATCCAGAGAGAGCTGAAGATCACGGCCTGATGAAGCAAACAGGACAATGTCATCTGCAAAAACCAGTGACCCAATCCTGAGTCCACCAAACCGGACCCCCTCAACGCCCTGGCTGTGCCTAGAAATTCTGTCCATAAAAGTTATGAACAGAATCGGTGACAAAGGGCAGCCCTGGCGGAGTCCAACTCTCACTGGAAACGGGTTCGACTTACAGCCGGCAATGCGGACCAAGCTCTGACACCGGTTGTACAGGGACCGAACAGCTCTTATCAGGGGGTCTGGTACCCCATACTCCTGGAGCACCCCCAACAGGATTCCCCGAGGGACACGGTCAAACGCCTTTTCCAAGTCCACAAAACACATGTAGACTGGTTGGGCAAACTCCCATGCACCCTCCAGGACTCTGCTAAGGGTGTAGAGCTGGTCCACTGTTCCGTGACCAGGACGAAAACCACACTGCTCCTCCTGAATCCGAGGTTCGACTATCCAATGGACCCTCCTCTCCAGAACCCCTGAGTAGACTTTTCCAGGGAGGCTGAGGAGTGTGATCCCTCTGTAGTTGGAACACAACCTTCCGGTCCCCCTTCTTAAAGAGGGGGACCACCACCACGGTCTGCCAATCCAGAGGCACTGTCCCTGATGTCCATGCGATGTTGCACAGACGTGTCAACCAAGACAGCCCTACAACATCCAGAGCCTTGAGGAACTCCAGGCGTATCTCATCCACCCCCGGGGCCCTGCCACCAAGGAGTTTTTTGACCACCTCGGTGACCTCAGTCCCAGAGATAGGGGAGCCCACCTCCGCGTCCCCAGGCTCTGCTTCCTGATTGGAAGGCATGTTAATGGGATTGAGGAGGTCTTCGAAGTACTCCCCCCACTGACCCACAACGTCCTGAGTCGAGGTCAGCAGCGCACCATCCCCACCATACACAGTGTTGACACTGCACTGCTTCCCCCTCCTGAGACGCTGGATGGTGGACCAGAATCTCCTTGAAGCTGTCCGAAAGTCGTTCTCCATGGCCTCCCCAAACTCTTCCCATGCCCGAGTTTTTGCCTCAGCAACCACCGAAGCCACATTCCGCTTGGCCTGCCGGTACCTATTAGCTGCCTCCAGAGTCTCACAGGACAAAAGGGATCAGTAGGACTCCTTCTTCAGCTTGACAGCATCCCTCACCGCCAGTGTCCACCAACAGGTTCGGGGATTGCCGCCACGACAGGCACCGACCACCTTACGGCCACAGCTCCGGTCAGCCGCCTCAACAATATAGGCACAGAACATGGTCCATTTGGACTCAATGTCCCCCACCTCCCTCAGGACATGGTCGAAGTTCTGCCGGAGGTGGAAGTTGAAGCTACTTCTGACAGGGGGCTCTGCCAGACGTTCCCAGCAGACCCTCACAACACATTTGGGCCTACCAGGCCTGACTGGCATCCTCCCCCACCATCAAAGCCAACTCACCACCACCTGGTGATCAGTTGACAGCTCCGCCCCTCTCTTCACCCGAGTGTCCAAGACATGTGGCCGCAAGTCCGACGACACGACCACAAAGTCGATCATCGAACTGAGGCCTAGGTGCCAAGTACACATATGAACACCCCTATGCTTGAACATGATGTTTGTTATGGACAATCCATGATGAGCACAGAAGTCCAATAACAAAACACCAGTGAAAATGAATTCCTTAATTTGTCTTCGAGTTTTATCATCTAGATATTGTCTTTTACAGTGAGATATTGGAATTTCAAATCAACAAGCAAAATTGCAGAATGCAGCAACCCATATAGATTAAAAATAATAAATAATAATACATTTTATTTATATAGCAACTTCCTATGCTCAAGACATTTAATAGCAGAAACTGAGCAGGGCAGCCAAAGGGGAGCGTAAAATGCCAAAATTGTGGCCCACAGATTAATTGAGAAGTACAGTGGTTTCAAAATACAATAGAAAAAGGTGGGAGTTCCACTTTTTATGGTCATTGTAATAATAATAATTCTTTACATTTATATAGCGGTTTTCTCACTACTCAAAGCACTTATATACTGAGTGGGGAGCCACTTCAACCACCACTTATGTGTAGCATCTACCTTGTTGATGCAATGGCAACCATTTTTGCACAAATATGCTCACCACACATTAGCTATTACATGGTGGAGTGGTAAGAGAGATAGCCAATTAAAGACGGGATGATTATGGGGCCATAATGACTAGGCCAAGAAGGGCAGTTTAGCTTGGACATTGGGATACACCCTGTTGTTTATGAAGGACACCCAGGGATCTTTTATGACCACAGAGAGTCAAGACTTTGGTTTTACGTCTCACCTAAAGGATGGCACCATTTTTACAAGACAGTGTCCCCGTCACTGCACTGGGGCATTGGGATCAACACCCAGCCCACAAGGTAAGTGCCCCCTGCTGGCCTCATCAACACCTCTTCCATGTACTGGCCAGACCCAAGCATATGTAGCTTCAGGTGGATGTGAAGTGCATGTGGTATGGCTGCGAGCTTTAACACTTTTTTAACACTTTTTCTGTATTCTAAATGAAGGAGCTGCACAGAATGATTATTTGATGCCATTCCAAACAGGTAGGTTCACTGTGAGTGACAAAGCAAGGCCCTATGATGGTTAGAAGACCAAATTCAGCAGATCTTTTTTGACTAAGTATAGGATATGCAGTATTCAGCAGAGACCTGGGGCCTCATGTATAAATGGTGCGTACGCACAGAAATGTTGTGTAAGAACGTTTCCACGTTCAGATCGCGATGTATAAAACCTACACTTGGCGTAAAGCCATGCACTTTTCCACGGTACCGCATACCCTGTCGTACGCAAGTTCTCTGCTTGGTTTTGCAGACTGGCGGCACCCAGCGTCAAAGCAGTGCTACTGTTCCTGTGTGGTTACCCTTCCTTAGATCCACATCCACGACGGCGGCTTTATCAAATACACTGAAATTAACCGCATATCGTTCATAAATTTAATGCATCTGATTGTAATTAACCTGTAACAATATAATGGTCCACAGAATGGTCAAACTATTCTAAATACCATAACTGCTTTAGCGTTGTTACTCTCACTGCACCTTCTTCTTCTTCTGTCAGCTGCTCCCGTTAGGTGTTGCCACAGCGGATCATCTTTTTCCATATTACTCGCACTGTACCACTCGGAGTGTTTATATCACTGTATCCGAGTGTGAATCACATATCTACAGCGATTGGAAAGAGAATTATCGGTATACAGCATCAAGCACTCGCTGCTTCAGCCATTCGCTATTTGAACTGCTCTCATCCGACCAACGCTTCACAGCCTTTCCTGTTCGGACCTCGCGGTTCACAAACAGTTTCATCTCAAGAACTATACACACACTCAATCAGTCCATCAAGTGCTCCTTGTTGAACTGTTTGTACTTGCAAGTTATCGTGAGGTAATTGTACTTATGATACAGTTATAATATTGCACAACCTGAGCCACTTTATAAAGCGCGTATTTACATATGATGACGATATCATGTTTAAGATGAAATGCAGCAAAATATGTTGATTTTATTATACAGATAAAACTTTAACTTTACGGTGCCGCATCACTAGCGAGCTTGAGCTTTGTTCACAGTTTGTTCCTGCCTCGCGCTGTTTTCATGCTGTGGCTGGCACGACACTGGAAGGATAGATGGATAGAATAATTAAACATTACGAAGATATTTCGATGTTCCTTAAAAGTTTTGAAGAATTGGCGTTCTAAGCTTACAGATGGCTTAACGTCTATTTACAGAGCTGATTGTGTGGCGATTGGGTATTTGGAGAAATTGCTGATGCAGGACCAAGCAAGAGCAATGGAGTTTACCGAAACTGCCCGGACAACACTCCAGAGGCCATATGTTACCCTTTCCCATTGAGTACCATTGTGAATTGTGACTCTGCATGACCCGAATTCAGACAATACAACCAGTCATGACCTGTAGTTTAAGAATGTATGACATAAAAGATCTATGTGTGAATGAAAACTTTCTTTTCTTACATACCCATGACCAGGTGGGTTCTATTCAATAAGGGCGCGCACAAAAAGGCGACCTTCAAAAGGGCGACCTCAATTGGGCGCGGAGAATAAAAGCGCACATAAATAAAAGCGATCTTCAAAAGGGCGACCTCAATTGAGCACCGAATAAAGGCGTGCGTAAATAAAGGCGAGCTTCAAAAGGACGACCTCAATTGAGCGCCGAATAAATGCGCGCGCAAATAAAGGAGCGCTTCAAAAGGATGACCTTCGGAGCGAATTAAATTAATTGTCCTTGATTATGCTAATAGACCGCATCTCGAATATCTACGTGGCATTGCACATAATCTACAGCTTCAAGTGTAACTTGCTTTCACCTTTTTATACATTCAGTCATTGCCTTAATCTAATTTTCTGTAATTTTGAAAACAACGAAATATAGAGAGCTTTAGAAATAGTTCGTTAGAAGTAGTTCGTTAGAAGTTCATGCATTAATTAATTGGATGTTTTAATATTCTTGCTTTCACCTTTTTATACGTTCAATCATTGCCTTTATCTAATAAATTTTCTGTAATAATTTTGTTGCGTTTGCCTTTATTCGTGCGCCCAATTGACGTCACCCTTTTGAAGCACTCCTTTATTTATGCGCGCAGTTATTTGGTGCTCAATTGAGGTCATCCTTTTGAAGCGCTCCTTTATTTGCGTGCGCATTTATTCGGCGCTCAATTGAGGTCGTCCTTTTGAAGCTCGCCTTTATTTGCGTGCACCTTTATTCGGCACTCAATTGAGGTCGCCCTTTTGAAGATCGCTTTTATTTATGTGCGCTTTTATTTGCCGCGCCCAATTGAGGTCGCCTTTATGTGCGCGCCCTTATTGACGGATAACAACCAGGTGCAACCTGTGTTATTCTTAAAGAAACTGCTGGCTTCCACTGTACTAACGCTCTTTAACATTTTGGACACTTTATAACTTGTGTTGGCATTAACTTGAAAAGATTCCACTTCTTCAATCTTTCCTCTTAGCTCATACTCTGTAATCCTGGAGTCAGTTCTCTGTTTCTAGAGCTGTTTTACACACACCCATGAGATGAAAACTTCACAGAATATTTCCCTTAGTCTTCTGACAGAAAACTTATCCAAATTGTTTGTTACATTTTATGAAGATATATAGTGAACCTTGAACCCGGCAACAAACAGACATGGACTCCAAATGTTCCAATACACACACTTTATTTTGTAGCACAAACCAGCCCCAATAATGCGCTTTCCTCTCTCTCTCTTCTGCCGCCTCCACTCCTCACACGCATGCTCCATCCTCTTCCACCCAACTCCGGCTCCTGGAATGGAGTGAGGCGGCCGCTTTTATAGCACACCCGGAAGTACTCCAGGTGCTCCACAATTAACACCCGGCAGCACATCTGGGTGTGGCGGAAGTGCTGCATAGGCATCCAGCTCCTTTTCTGGCTGCATTTCCAGTTGTGGAGGAAGTGCTGCGGACCACAGTTCCGGAGCTGTCCTGGCGCCCCCTGGTGGTGGCCATTTCCTCCCATAAGGTTGAGCTTCCAAGCTCTGTGGCCCCCATACAATCCAAGGAGGTTGCCCTCTTGCATTCCAGGGAAGATATAGCCCCTCTCACGGTCCTTCCCGTCTCCAGGCGTCCTGGTGGGGCAACGTCCCCATACATCTATCACAATATATATATATATATATATATATATATATATATATATATATATATATATATATATATATATATATATATATATATATATATATATATATATAATAAAACACGCAAAATACCCAGGACTGCCTTGGGAGCTTACATTTAACATCAACTAATTCAGAAATGTTTTCTCCTACCAGAGTGTCTTGGTTTCTCTGTTTGTGCCAATTTTGTACACATCTTAACAGTGCATCGTAAACTCTCCAAAACCAAGTTAAAGAAACCGAATAATGACACTAAAATGCTAAGCCATAGAGAAAAAAATCAAAGTGGCCTGAACTGGGAAGTCTTAAGCAAAGAAACACACACACAAAAGTTTCTAGTGGAATGTGCAATCTCAGATGACCAATAAGTGCATGATAATGATGTTTATAGTGTTGGCTTGATTACATCAAAGGTCGCGACCTCTAGCTTGATGACAACCACCTTAGCAACAGTATACAAAGAACCTGCAAAATGGCAGTGCCCATGAAAGAAACTAAATGATTTTGAAAAACTGTGAATAAATTGATCTAGACGAAAAGGTCTTCAAAACAAAAAATGAATTTCTGAAATAGAATCAGACGACCAAAGAAACCTACTTGAGAATTAAAAGTCTTGAAAACATTTCACAATAATGAGATAAACAATTTAAATGAACCCAAATCATAACAGAATTCTGCATTTGATTTTTTTTGCTTTGATTTTTTAGTGTAATACATTTTTGCCAATGATTTTACAATTATTTCCTTGTGTTTTGAGACATGGAGGTTCCAGATTTAATAATTAATTATGCATTTTAATTTATTTGATTTGTTTTATTTTCCACATGTGATTGACATGATCATGATTGTCTCCTGTACAAGTATGGTGGTGATTGATATGTTTGGTATCCTTCGGTGAATAAAACTCTTTAAAAAAAAGTTTTAGTGGTGGTCAATGCTGCTGAGAGTATCTACAATTATTTAGTTACGAGGTGGTTTAGTTTCAGCTTTTCTTTTATCGACGGCTACTCTCCTTACTTTGGCCCTTCCATTCTGTGATCTTCCTGTGTTTTGCTCTTTCCAGTTATGCCCTTGCATTCTTCTTGACCCGCCCCTCACCTAATATCTCCTGAGGTCTCATTTGTAAAACTAATGTGGATTCGAGTATAAAAATGTGTGTACACCAAAAAACAGCAAAATGTGTACAACAAAATCATTTATAAAACCTAACCTATAGACTTTTCTGTGCAATTTACTTTTATGAATCACAATCATCTTGTAAATGTTTGTGTCAATGTGCCTTGAACCCCACCAAGATACCACCTTGAAACAACCACAAATGGACCAGGCAAGTCAACCTGATGCATATGCAGTCATGATTCTTGAAAACTTCAATGGCTGGTAGACCAGCCTCCCTTATCATGTACTGAGCCCTATGCTGCTCTCTGCAGTTGAGCGTGCTAGAGCACACACGGCATTATATTCTCTGCAGTCGGAGTCGGGGAAAGGCATAATGTGCCAGCATCTCAGTTAGTACCCTCTATCGCCTGGCACATGTAATGGTATGATTGCTGTTACAGTAAATAGTACAGGCCATTTGAAAAGCTGATGGTCAATAAGTCAGCTACCATGTACTGTACCATCCTGTTACTTTGCCTCAAAATAACAGAATCATAGGTTGAACAATGCCACTGAGCCATTACATGTGTCAGTTTCATCTTGGTATTTCAGATTAGTTGCTTGTTAATGAAATGTCACTGCTTACAGTTAACAAAAGCAGCTTCATTCTTGCTATGTGCCCCTACGGCAATATGAGTGCAGTAAAGTGCTGCGATTTCATTAGGACAACTGGGCACTGCTGCATATTCCCTTTTTATGTTGGCAAAACAAATTATGTTTTATGTCTATAAACCAATACCATATGAAAACTGAATGTAGTGCCTCACCAGTCAGTCAATGGTTTCCAGCACAGCAGGCATGACAGAGTGAAGCTTGGCAGAGATATTGCTTTCCTGTCATCCAATTCACTGTGAAGTGACAACAGGGTAGCTGGCATAAACTGATGAAAACCAAAAAAAGTTCTTTGGTGCAAATATGCAAAATTGTCCCTCCTTAAAGTGAACTAAAATAGTCGTAACATCATATTCATCACTTTCAAGGTGTTTGCTTGTTACATCAACACACATTATAATAACGGCTGAGTGAAATGAATTATTATACGCATGAGTCGTCATTTAGCTGCTTTGGTTGCATTTCTATACTTGAACAAGGGTGTCATCATTTCCCAGGTTCTCTGAAATATTATGTATGGATGGGTCAGAGTTGCCATACATATACAAAAGTTCTACTGTCAGGTTTTGTTTTACAAATCCCAATTTTTATGTGGAAAGTTGGGTCGCTGTACACATTTCGAGCCTCTTTTTCTGCAGATTTTATAAATCTGACCCCTTGACATTTTCCCCAGGCATCCACAATAATCTTTGGGCTACATCAACACGCCCTTAACATACATGGGGGCAGTTTAAAATAGACAGATTTTTTTAAATATATAGTCAACTGCCTCAAACAACTTTGTCAATGTTATTATGTAACATCAACGTCACTCCCTCCCCACACGCATAATAATAATATTTGCACATTATGTTTCTTTAATCTTTGTAAGATTGGATTGCTTGGACCTGCCCCATTTGCTTTTGCTTTTTTTGTCAGTAAATGTGTTTTTTCTACTTCTTTCCTTTCTAACAAAAGCTGACAGCTTTTCATGTCTGCCTCTGTGATGTGTCTGCAGGAGGGGAGTGCAGGTGCCAATGCTTACTAAAAGCTTTTTAACATTTCAATGGAAAACAGCAGGCTATAATGAACTACAAAGCAATCTGCTTTTAACAAACATTTAGAAAATAGATGTATGTGTTAAAGAGTTAATATTACAGGGCTTTGAACTGGGGAAAAAGTTATCTTTACTTCTCTGAATATAAACCTTGCTCACAGACTTCTGTAAATGTAATAAGAAGTGGGTATTGACTCATGTGGTTTTAGGCCATTTTGAAATGGGGATATTGCAGTGGCTAAATTGAGCTTTGGGCCATTTGGCAGTAAAAAGGATGGCAATACGGATTCTGACATTTTAAGAAAATCGAGCCCCTGCTGTACATCTATTTCATCATCAGTTGTTCAGGAGCTTATTTCACACGGCTTATTTGTTGAGGAAAATATTCAGTAAATAAAGTGGAGTCCTGAGTTATCATTACAGATGAAATTTAAAATGGACATCCTTTCTTATGCCTGGCCAGTGGAAGCTCACCATGTAAATAGAAAATGTCTTTTATGATTTCTCCCTCAGCTCGAGAGGTGGCAGTGCTCCCCTGACTTGGTCTCAGTTTGGACGCCTGCAGTGTTGCCTGGGACTTGTAGTAAAGAAGGGTAGCCATGTCGGGGTCCTTGGGCACCAACATGGGACGCTGTGGGAAGAGGACCTCCTGTTCTCTGCAGTCTCTGTATGACCCGGAAGTGCTTCTCTCGTGCAACCCACATGGGTCTGGAAGTACTCCCAGGGCTGACTTAATTAAAAGAAACCTTCCGCCTCACCTTGGGAAGTTAGTGTTGGGAGGCAGAGGACGAGGAATAGAGGGAGAATGAAAAAACTTTAAATCAAATGTGGTGGCTAAACTTTGGCTGTGGTTTTCTGACCTTCACAGTACTGTGCAAAATAAACAAACTTTATTTGGACCTGTGACTGTGTTGGGTGTAATTGTGTCTGAGGTGTGGGGCTTTGTGGCACCCCATACTGGTTACCCATGTTAAATATTATGTGAAAGCCATTTAAATGAAGTATTAGGAGTGTGTCTTACGAAAATCTTGTGAAGAGATCTGTAGCCAATATTAAACCAGTAAAATATGTTCTTTTTATGCAGTAGTGGGGTGTTGTACCATATTTGCCATTATGGATGCAATGAGAGGTCAAGCGAAATGACACCTTTTATTGGCTAACTGAACAGATTACAAGATGCAAGCTTTCGAGGCAACTCAGTCTCCTTCTTCAGGCAGTTTGTAATTACAGCCTAAATGAAGAAGGGATCTGAGTCGCCTTGAAAGCTTGCATCTGGTAATCTGTTCAGTTAGCCAATAAAAGGTGTTATTTCGCTTGACTTCTCATTAACTGATGTGTAATACATAAGGAGTACTTTTCATTTAATGTAGTTTTGATATCATGTTAATTTAGAAAAACACCTCTTAATAATCTGCATTTTTTAGATGGGAAACCCCTGTCTGTTGCATCCAAGGAAAAAAAAAGCATTAATCTCCATTTTTTGCGTTTGCATGGCAAATATCTGGTGGAGTAATCCCACAGTTCTCTCTGAAGCTGCCTGCATGTCCTTGGAGTGCAGAAGGACGTAGGAGTCCCCAGAGTAAGCCTGCATGAACATGGGATGTATAAGCACCTCAGCACTGAAGTGAACTGCAGTGCTTGGCGTTGTCTCTGGCAAATTAGGTCTGTCAGTGGACAGAATAACCTGCCAGCAAATGTGCAGTGGAATTCATGAATGGACTTAAATTACACATAAGTTGGTCCTGGAATAAAAAATACAAGTTGTACAATTCTTACAAGTATACCACACTGTGAAGCAGTGTAACGCTTTAGAACATTCTGAGAAAACACAAAGAAAAAAGGCTTCATCACCATGTTTTCACAAACGCTTAATTTGTTTATAATAATTTTCATTGCTCTTTATCATTTTAACCCTTGTGGCAGGTCGGCTGGCGTCCATGCCCAGCCAGGACGCTCCTGCACACTATATTCAGGGGGAGCAGACCTGGACACTGCAATACCTCCCCCTGGACGCTAGATGGCCGCCCCCCTGGGGTGGAGCAGTGCCTCAGTTTCCCACAGGGCTCCCTGTTGGGTCCTTCAGGGCACCGCCAGGGGGTGCTGTGTTTGGGACTCCTGAACCCGTGTGGGCAGCATATTCATCACTCCCGGAAGTGCAGTCGGAACGCGGTGATCAAGCACCTGGAGCACTTCCGGGTGAACCATAAAAGGAGCCAGTGACCGCCACTCAGCGGGCAGAGTCGGGTGGGAGGAGGACAAAGCTTGCTGAGGAGGAGTGGTGGTGCCGAGAGGAAAGAGAAAGTGCTTTTGTGTTTCATTGTGTGCTGTGGTTGGGATTGTGTATTGCCTTTGGGACACGGGGAAGAAAAATAAACAGTTTATTTATTTTACACGTGCCTCCCATGTCCAATCTGTGTCGGGTCGGGCGCTATATAGCGTCATCTTACACCCTTTGCTCCAATTTTCTAATTTGTTTAAACACTAATGCATGATCTTTGGTCGTGATGTAACTAAATTCATTTTAATACATTAAGCGCTTTTTGGATCACCTTTGGGAAGTGTGAAAGTTTAAACAAAACATAAACTGCTCAAAAAAATTGAAGGAACACTTTGAAAACACATCACATCTCAATGGGGAAAAAAAATCCTGCTAGATATCTCTACTGATATGGACTGGTAATGTGTTAGGACCAAAAGGATGCCACATCTTTGATGGAAATGAAAATTATCAGCCTACAGAGGGTTGAATTCAAAGACACCCTGAAAATCAAAGTGAAAAAATGATACGGCAGGCTAGTCCGTTTTGCCAAAATTTCATTGTAGCAACTCAAAATCATACTTAGTAGTTTGTATGGCCCCCACGTGCTTGTATGCATGCCTGACAATGTCGGGGGGGAGGGGGGCATGCTCCTAATGAGATGACGGATAGTGTCCTGGGGGATCTCCTCCCAGATCTGGACCAGGGCATCAGTGAGCTCCTGGACAGTCTGAGGTGCAACCTGGCAGCATCGGATGGACCGAAACATAATGTCCCAGAGGTGTTCTATTAGATTTAGGTCAAGCGAGTGAGTGTGGGGGCCTGTCAATGGTATTAATTCCTTCATCATCCAGGAACCTGCCTGCATACTCTCGCCACATGAGGCCAGGCATTGTCGTGCACCAGGAAGAACCCTGGACCCAATGCACCAGCATATGGTCTGACAATGGGTCCAAGGATTTCATCCCGATACCTAATGGCAGTCAAGGTGCCGTTGTCTAGCCTATAGAGGTCTCTCCATGGATATTCCTCCCCAGACCCACCACCAAACCAGTCATGCTGAACAATATTACAGGCAGCATAATGTTCTCCATGGCTTCTCCAGACCCTTTCACGTGTGTCACATGTACTCAGGGTGAACCTGCTCTCATCTGTGAAAAACATGGGGCACCAGTGGTGGACCTGCTAATTCTAGTATTCTATGGCAAATGCCAATTGAGCTCCACAGTGCCAGGCAGTGAGCACAGGGCTCACTAGAGGACGTCGGGCCCTCAGGCCACCCTCATGAAGTCTGTTTCTGATTGTTTGGTCAGAGACATTCACACCAGTGACCTCCCTGCTGGAAGGCATTTGTAGGGCTCTGGCAGTGCTTATCCTGTTCCGCCTTGCCCAAAGGAGCAGATACCAGTGCTGCTGATGGGTTAAGGACCTTCTATAGCCCTGTCCAGCTCTCCTAGAGTAACTGCCTGTCTCCTGGAATCTCCTCCATGCCCTTGAGACTGTGCTGGGAGACACAGCAAACCTTCTGGCAAAGGCTCGTATTGATGTGCCATCTTGGAGAAGTTGGACTACCTGTGCCACCTCTGTAGGGTTCAGGTATCGCCTCATGCTACCAGTAGTGACACTGACCCGAGCCAAATGCAAAACTAGTGAACAAACAGAAAAGATGAGGAGGGAAAAATGTCAGTGGCCTCCACCTGTTAAACCATTCATTCCTGTTTTGGGGGTCGTCTCATTGTTGCCCCTCTAGTGCACCTTTTATTAATTTCATTAACAACAAAGCAGCTGAAACTGATTAACAACCCCTCTGCTACTTCACTGACCGGATCAATAGCCCAGAAGTTTCATTGACTTGATGCTCTACTCTGATTAAAAAGTGTTCCTTTAATTTTTTTGAGAATTATATACAGTATATTCATTATTGTTCAAACTTCATCCAGTCAAAGTCTTTTCAAATGGCATTATGATGGCAATAATGCAAAGTAAAGTAAACATAACTCAATAGAACATTTTTGTGGTAGTTTACATGAAGAGTGCCTTACTTCTTTAGGTCTAATGAGCCAATCCTTTCAACAAACAAACTACATACAAACTAAATATGGGCATATTTATAGCATAAAAATACTTATTTTTTACCAATATTGAAATATTGTATGAAAAGGAAAACAGGCAATATATTTTATGTATTTGATTTGTATTTCTAGTTTTATAGTAAGTGGAACGAAGCCAAGGCATGTTTCATTTTTGCCCTTTTTTACTTTGTTTTATAGTAAAGTTCTTTAAAAGAAAAATGTACAGCTGAATTAAACTGAATAACATATTTGTTTATACAATAAAATGGTATAAAATGATAACTCCAGTTTCCTGAGAGTTTTGTTTCTGTAATTTTTAAATTCTTGCTTGCTTGTATGGTGTAAATGATCTAATGAATTAGGTAGCTGAAGACTGTCCCTCCTAGTGTTTTCTACAAATGTAATCTCTTGACAGTAGGAAGCATTTCTACCTCAAGGAGCTTACAGCCAAGGCTGGTACCTGACTGGGATATTTATTTTTTGCGATTACCAGGAGCATTTTAGCATTATATTATCGACTAGCAAAATACCCGTGCTTCGCAGCGGAGTAGTGTGTTAAGGAAGTTATGAAAAAGAAAAGGAAACATTTTAAAAATAACGTAACATGATTGTCAATGTAATTGTTTTAGGCTTATTTTAGTATTGAGAGTGATTTTGATGAATGTAAAGAGTTTAATTTATGATTGTAAATGTTGTGTATGAGAAATGCACATTTTTAGGATGTAAGGATCTCTTTGTAAACGATGTTTGCAGTTCTGCCCTCGGGCTATAAAATGACCAAGCTGTCTACTGAGCTTTCTCTTGAGCATGCAATGTACAGTTAGCCATGTGAGAAGCAATCTTGTGTCACGTCAATGCCGACCTTTTTTTAGAGTCTGGCCCTGTGACTTATTTATTGTCATAGCAAAGAAAACCCTTACTGGAAATTGGAGGCATTTGAATTGGAATGGGAGGTCAGAGGGTATGATAGGGATGCGAGGAATAAATACAGTCTCCCCTGAGCCAGTTCCAGTGAAGACAGTTGCCTCAATGAGGTTCTTGTGCAGAGATCTGATCTGAAGCCTGGTGCCATTACAAAGATTTGGTGGTTTTAAGTTGTGGAGTAAACAAAAAAGCAGGAGTCACTAGCAGGAAGACAGTCTTGAAGCGGTGGAGTAAAGAAGAAGGGAACAGTGAGCACAACGAACAGCTGAGGAAAGTAAGGAAGTGAGTGAGGAGGCACATGAGCACGGGATGTTGTTAATGTATAAAGGCAGGGAGCCAACCACGTGGTAGGTGTGCAGACAGTGGCCGTGCGGAAAAAGGAAGGGGGACCAGGGTGGCCCTTGTGCATCTCTGCTGTGAGATAAATCCTCTGTTAACGGAAATAAGGAATGAAACCACCAAAAGGAGAGGTCAGTTCCGAAAGTTCCTTACGGCATAATGGTGAGGACCGCCAAAAAGAAGACGTTATTTTTGAAAGTTTGTTACGGAACATGGCGCGAAATGAAACATACTTAACATTTGTAAGTACAGTGTAAAGGATGAGGCATGGGAAATTTGGGTTTCTTACGTACATTGGAAATCGCAAAAATAATGAAGAGGGGTTTCCCCTATCTATATTTACAGTTTAGGGGGTACACCTGTTTCCCTCCCTTGGGTGTTGCAATAGGACATGAAACATACATAACTTTTGTAAGTTCACTGCAAGGAATGAGCACGCAAAATTTCAGCTTCCCACCTGTATGTAAAGTGGGAGAATTAGTGATGAGTCAGTGGGGGCTTTGCCTTTTATATGTATAGATTCTTGCCTTATTTCTCATTTACCATGGCCTCCGATATCTTTTGTCAGTGGATGCAGCACTTGGGCTTCACCATCTTGTATGAGTTGTGTGACATCAGTATGGTTCCAGTATAATAAAAAAGCAACACATACTATGAAGCATCTGAGCTTAAACCTCAGCAAGTGAAAACGTTAAGAGAGATGTTTGAAACTGCATTTCTTTCAGAATGAGATTCCTGACTTTGAATATAATTTCAAACTTTCAGTTTGGTTCGACCTTGTAATGTGATAATAATTTACAGACAAGGTTGTTTTATCTTCTGGTGAGGTTTTGTCATGTTAACGTGTTGAAATGTGAAAGACGTTTAAAGTGCAGTGATTCTGGTAATGACCTTGATGACTCTTGTGCTATGCCCTTGAAGGAAGGTGGTTTAAAATCTCTGTTCAGTAACATATTTTCCTTTCAAATAGGTCATATGAATTTTGCGTGTTTTTCTCTGATTAATTCTCCTTAAAAGATTCATCAGTGTATTCCAAAAGAATTAGGACATTGGAATATAACAGAAATTTTGATAAGAGCTGACCATTCAGCTCAATAAAAACTACCAATCCACCTTATTTCTGTAAAATAATACTCAAATTTTGAAGGAGCCTTCAGTTCTACTGTCTACCAAACTACTTGGTAGTGTGCGAATGGTTCACCGAATGAAGAAAAATGTTTTAACGTTTTTGCGAAATTCATCTTTAATGAGTCAAAGAGCATATATATTTAATCTTTAGTCATGTCACCTCCTAATTGCAATTTTCTTTAAACTGAAAAGGATCAATTCTTTCAATCTTCCCTCACAGCCCATACCATGTCATCCTGGAATCAACCTTTTTTGGTCTTCTCAGGACTTTTTCAAGCACTGTTGTGTTTTATTGTAGCTCGGAGACCAAAATGACGCACAGTTCTCCAAATGAGGCCTCACCAGTGGGTTTCATAGCTTAAGAATAATTTCCCTTGACGTGTGCTTTACATGTTGTGATCTATAACCTGACATCCTTAGCGGCTTCTGTATGCTGACTGGATGTAGATAGGGATGTGTTTATCATGACCCCTTGGATCTTCTCATAAGGGATGCTTTCCAGTTTCAGACCTCTCCATTGTCTATTCAAATCTAACATTTTTACTACATTTACATTTATTTGCAGACATTTTTATTCAAAGCGACTTACAAAAGACATGGAATACTTTACATCAACTTACAGTACATTAAACTTCATGAGCCACAAATCTGCTTACACTTGTTTTCTGTCCAAGTCCCTCTGTGATGATTCTGCATTATCTGCCATTTCGCCTATTTTTGCATCACTCGCAAACTTAACAAGATTGTTATTTATATTGTTAATCCAGATCATTTATATATATAGCATTAAAAAGAGCAGCAACTCCAGCAGTGATCCCTAAGAGACATTACTTTTAACATCACCTATTTCTTACAACATTGCTTGCACCATTTTACTTCCTGTGTTTGAGACAATTTTGAACCCACCTACATGCACACACACACAGCATTCTGAATTTCCACTTGATTTAGTTTGATGCCTAGCATCTCATGTAGTACTATATCAAAAGCTTTTTGAAAATCAAGATAAATGATACCTTTTTATGGTACGATTTTGTATCTTCCTCATGAAATTCCAGAATGTTAAAGATAATCTCCCCCTTCTGAACCCATGCAGACCACTCACTAACAGATCTGTTCTTGCCATGTGATGCTCAATTGTTTCTTTAATAATTTCTTCCACCATTCTACTCATAATGCATGTTAATCTCACTGACCCATAGCTACTCCGGTCAGTCCAATCACATTTTTATATAAAGGTTTTGCTAGCTACAAAATGTGCAGTGATTTTCACGAAATACATTTTGACTTTATATAAAGCTCCTTAAGCTCTCTAAGATAAACTAGCCAACCCGTGGCGTAGTATACGCCGCATAATTATGTATTGATGGGTGAACACTTCCTGAACGACACAGTTGTCCACATGGGGTGGGTTTGTGGATACCACTGTGAGTGAATGAAAAGATGGACCTCTGGAGAGAGCAACATACAATTGTCCGTGACTGAAACCGGGATCGTCTGTGACGAAGAAGGCCACGCTGGTGAAAGTTACTTCGTCGGTAGGGATAAGTGTCAGTACTTGTAGATTAAGGTGTAGCGAGTCTTCGTTGTTGACACTTAATATAGCTTGCGTACTGAGATGTTCCGGAGTCACAGCTGAGAAACACTTTGTTAATGTCTGTTAAGCACAGGGGAAAAAATGAACATGTGAAACATCCGTATAATGTAATAAGCCACCAAGAAAAGTAACATTGCAACAATGCTATCTACGACCCGATCTCTGTAAACAGAAGTGATAAGAAAATCGAGCCCGGTGTATTCTTTAACTACCTTGTGGCGCTGTAGTAGTGCTGCTGCTTTGCAGTAAGGAGACTGTGGAAGATTGTGGTTTCGCTTCCCGGTTCCTCCCTGTGTGGATAGCGCTTTGAATACTGAGAACACCACTATATCAATGTAACGAAGTATTAACAGGAAATTGTCTTTGTGTAATAGTAAAAGGCAAATTATCCGAGACAAACAAACTGTTTTAAATGCTGCATACCAACCCGCGGCGTAGTATACGCCGCATAATCACGCCGCTTTTTAAATGTTTTTTAAGCAGAGGGAAAAAAATGAACATCTGTAAAATCCGTAACGCTGCATTCAGTAAGTACAATGCACACGCGTTTAATTTGTTGGCCACTTTTTGCCAGCCGTCTTTTCTGGTTTGGGCTTCTTTTGCAGTGTTACAGCTTGTACATATTAAATCTTGAAATCCTTCGAGTAACTAATTAACTAACTAACACCCACCCACCCACACACACATCTTGTGTGAAAAAATGTGCCCATACTTTCATAATTTTGTTGCAGCCTATAGTGTAGTCGGGCACAGAGAAGGTCAGCTGCTGAGAGAGCGTCTCGACTGTTGCAGGGCCTGCATCGGTGAAGCAGGTGAGACGCTAATAAAACAGAGGCACAGGGCTTATTGGTTTTTAAAGACTGCTTCCTTCATTGTGTTTTAACCTCAGTTTTAAAGGATTGTTTTAAGGATCCCATGGGATACCCCTCACAAACTGTTTTAGACGCTGCATTCAGCAATTCACATCCGCGACAAACATGCCTCTTCTCACTTGGTCCTGCTTTGGTGGGCGGGGAAACGTTTTCCGTGTTCCTGCAGGACCATCTACGAAGACGCATGTTTGTCGCGGATGCGAATTGCTGTATGTAGCGTGTAAAACAGCTTGCGATGTTTTACGCGGTCGTGCGTCGTAACCGAAAAGTCAACGTGGCTCAGAGCTGCATGCAGACTGTAGCACAGACAAACAGAAATGACAACGTTGTAGCAGTTGAGGCTTTTGTCCACCTCTTGAACCCTCAGGTACCACTCCAAACACCAGGTAATAGTACAACAACTATTTATTTTGTTATAGTTCAGTGCACCAAGCACTCTCCACTCCACACTACTCATAGACAATAAACTACTCACAAACTCTCTCCTCCTTCTCCCAGACACTTAGCCACCCTACCTCCCAGCTCAGCTCAGTGTCTGGGCTTTTCTAGAGTCCTTTTATACACCGTGACCCGGAGGTGTTCCTGCCCAACAGTCCACAGTTCCTTATTCCTTCCAGGTCAGGGTAAACAGTCCTTATCTTCAACCTGGAAGCACGTCATCTCTCCTGCTCATGTGACCAGGACGTACTTCCAGGTTATAAGGCACACATGAGTCCACGGGCTTCCTGACAGCGACTCCTAGTGGTCCCCAAGGTATCCAGCAGGGCTGTGTATAAAAACTACATAGTCCATGAGGCCCTGCTGGAATTCGGGACCCGTCCATGCTGTCAGGAGAGCTCCTCCTGGCGGCCTGGGGGTGAGGGCCGGAATAGGAAGCCGGCAATCCACCACAACGTGTTTTCCGAGGCGTCGCGTCCGAGTTGGTGGGCGTGGCTCCTTCCTGCGTGCTTTCATGGGTGTGGGCGTGTCTACTTCCTGTGTGCTTTCATGAGTGTCGTGCCGCTCTGGCGGCGGCTTAGAGAATTATATATATAGATGTTATCTGGTACCAGCAAAGCTTTGATTTCAGCCATTTTAATCCAAGCAACACATCTCTCACTACAATTTCCAAATCACTGTATACCTCCTGAATAGTCTCTGTTAAAAAATATGAATGGAGATATCAGTTATATGCCAGCACAATGAAAGTGAAATATAATCAATAACATATGCAACACCCATAATCCAGTTATTTGTCTAAAGGTGTTGGAAGAGGTTTACACCTAAGATTTTTTTTTTACATTATATTCCCCAGAATTTCAATTTTTTAAATTTGAATCCTCAATTACATAACTGTGATTAAGGTCATGTTTTATATATTTCTCTCTATTATAAAAATAAATCTTGTAAGGAGACCACCAGACGTGATTTTTTCAGAGAATCACTTTCACATCCCATGAGATATTGTCAGACACATTTCTTGTAGAGAGAAACAAACGAAATTCACTCACGAGCAGTTAAACGTTGCATTGTCACGATTTAGTTCCAAAAATGGAATCAAAATTCAATGCGATATTGATGAAAACGCAAAAGCAAAAAGAAATTGAATATATAGACATAGGTGATATGACAGAAGTGCGCTACGCGAGACGCAGATGATGCAGCATGGCAGCAGCAGCTGATCGAGTAAATAGGTTAAAAAAAAAAACCTGTCTTTGTTTACCATTGTATCACCATTTAAGAGGGGGTTTTGGAGGAGTGACCGCATCTCCTTGGGGTGCATTCAGCCCCTCTCTTCACAACGCAAGTGGCAGAGACGCGAAGTGACTGGCGGGTAGCACAGGCCGGCCGCTGGGGTTGGCTCACGAAGCAAGCAGGGGGCAAAGCCCCCTAGTATATTTAAAAAAGAACATATACATAAAATATAAACATAACATTCTCAAACCTATTTACATCAATTTAGCCAAGAAAAAGATGGAATACCAGATAATTTAATTCAATTTAATGGCAGATAACTGAGGATAGTTGGAAAACACCAGAATGTCACTACAGCTTTCAGCGTCACTATATGTTTGTGATGATCTTGTCGTGTCTTCTGACGAGAGTGAGTAGCCGGAAATGATATATCTCCTTTGAATGGAAACAGTGGGCTAATTGGCAGAGCTTTCCCAGGGTGCAGGATCTTTTTCATGGTTCAACCACTTTTTGCCTGCATAGAGGAAATGGCCATGTGATCCTCTGTACAACTACAGTCCTTTCCTTTTAAATCCACCCCTGTTAAACTGCAAGAATGATCAAATGCTTGACAAGATAGATAGATAGATAGATAGATAGATAGATAGATAGATAGATAGATAGATAGATAGATAGATAGATAGATAGATAGATAGATAGATAGATAGATAGATAGATAGATAGATAGATAGATAGCATCCACACTAGGTAACAGGGTTGCAGGGTTGACAGAGGACTTGGTCAAACAAAGCCCCGAGGAAAAGGATAAGTCAGGACCTGGAAGAGGTAACTTGTTTTGTGCTACCAGGCTAGGGGGAAAGGTCGGTGGGTGGTATTCCTTACAAGTTTCCTAGGTGCCCTGGAGAACTGTTAGGCAAGATCACCAGCATAAGAAATACAATGTATAGGAGCAGGCTATGTTTTACCCAAATGACCTAATAGTATCTATAGTTGTCTAATCCTTTGTTAGTTAGAAGAGTAGTTCCACTGAGAACGTGTCAGAGGTGCTTACACCTCCTGGACGGCAGAGGATTTGGGGTGCCAGGAGAAAATGCTCTTTAGCTGCCTCTGATAGAGCAGGGAGCATAGGAACTCTCTCTGAGATCTGATGTTTCAATGGTAATGGGATGCTCATGCCTGCAGGGGTTGTTTGAAGGTCCACTGTGTGAAATAGGAAAGCTAGTGTTGCACATGTAGGCCTGGTGAGACTCTTACAGGAACTGTTTCAAGGGGACACCCAGGTGTTGGTGGAATGGTGCAACATTTGTTCTCTTACCTTCCATTTCTTTCAACAGAATGGAGGAGAACTAAAAGGAAGATGTCCGACTTCATTTCCACCTCTTATGTCAGGAAGAATAAAAACCTCTGTGATCTAACCAAAGGCTTAGAGAAGACTGATCTCCTGCAGCATAATTACTACATTCTGATACCTGGGTGCGCCAGCAACCTATAAAATAAGTCTATTTTGTGAGTTTCCTTGGCTTTAACAGCTGGCAAATTAAAGGGGGTCTCCCAGCTGGAGCTCCCACTTTCACATCTCCTATTCTTTCTTTTTACAGCACTAACCAAGGCCATTATTCCTGGCTTTTATTAGAAGTGACCACAGGATGTAGTTTGTAGCCACCTTGAGCCCACAGCTAGTCACTCAGATATTAGGGGGGTCGTTATTCTAGGTGTTAGAGTGGGATATGAGAGGTGAAAGAGAATGATTTTTGGTACTTTTAGGTAAACAAGTGGGTGATCCACCAAAACATAACATAGGGGTTTAAAACTCATTAACATAGGCCTAGAAAGACAGAAGTTTTTTGTGTTCTTTATTTTGTACGTTGTATTTACTTGGTTTTCATTACTCCTGGGTAGTTATTTTGTCTAATAAAAGGGTAGTTTTGGAAATATACTGACATCTTTTGTGTTTTTCCGGGGGTTTGGAGCAGTTCAGATATATGTTCCCCAACTTGTTTCTGTAACCAAGTGCCCACACAGATTTCTGATACTTTAGAAATTGCATAAATTATACACCTGTAGCATTTCTACCAGTTTCCTTCTCTGTCAGCCAATGTGCAGGTCATGTCTCAATTATGTAATTTTCACCTTTCAAGGAAACCTTTTATCTCTGGGAGGCAACTTTTATGGCAATTTAAACTCAAATGAAAGAAAATTGTTCTCTCTTTTATAACTTACTTGCAAAAGAAAGCAACCATCACCTCATAGTTTAATATTGTGTTCACATTTCCCAATAGGTTTTTGTAAGTTGCATGAAGTTAATGAGCATTGGATGGCACCCATTTTGTGAAGACTTCTTATAATGGCTGTGCACACATCTGCATTGCATGCCTTGTGAATAAACGGAGATAAGTTCTGTTATTCAGATGCACAACCTCTTGTTAAATCTACCAAGAATATATTTAAATAATATAATAAATGGAATATTAAGTAAAGATGTTTTGATTGTGTATAAGTCCATGTACTAGTGCAGCTTGTTTCTGAGCTTCTTTCATTGAGTGAGTGGGAATGTGTCAGTATGTCACCAGCTGGACTGACATTCTCTCCAAGGATGCTCTCTGTTTTGTTCCCTTCACTGTCAGGATGGCTCCTGGTTTGCTAAATTAGTTTCAGTAATTGACTTTTTTACACAAGAATAGACCCGCATTATTGTACATAATTCAAACATTATGGATTCATGATTGCTGGGATAGACTCCAGCTGCCCCACAACCCTGCCCAGGATAAGTGGGTTAGGAAGATGGATAGAGGGATAAGATTGCATGGCCTGTTGGACCTTTCTGATTTGAAATTAAAATGTAAAACTTTGGTGTGTTTTTTGTTGTTCTTGTTTTCAGATCAAGTAAAAAGAAAAAAGTGTACGGCTTACATCTGCAGACCTGAATCTGCCATTTTGATACATAGCTCTTTCCATGATCTACTTATAAAATAACACTTTGAATGGGAGTCCCTAGCCTCATCCTTCTCCCAGTTGTTATGAAGTCTTGAAGCAACTCAAATAATTTTTGACTACTTAAAATACTATGTGTCAAATAAAACCTGGAATCATTATGGCAGAAGGCCATTGTATAAGAGAAGAAAACACATTAAAAGCACAGCATAACATAAAAGAATCATTGAGTTTTCTTCAAAAATCTGCAGTTCACCTCAGAAGTAACTGTAAGGAAAGAGTGTGTGTACATATACACTCCCTGGCCGCACTCAAGTACCCCCAACAGGGACGTTCATTGGGACTACAGTTCACATGCTGCCCTGTTGGGTGCACAAATAGGACCTCTACCAGTGGGATCTGGTAACTCTGTCTGGAAGAAGAAGTCACACTGGCAAAAGTCCCTTGACATACTAGCATGGGTGTTTTAGCTGGAAAAGAGTGGCTGTAGACTGTGAAGTTTTACTGAGTGCCTTGGAAAATATAATAAATGGGGCACTGACTCACATAAGAGAGATCTGCAGAATGGATGTGAGGAGGAAGGTAGCCCTGAAGACCTCAGGGATTCCTGGTGTTGTGTTTGGTTGGTGGTTGTGGCAGATAGATGGACATCTGCATGAATTAATTTAAACTGACTTTTGGCAGCACATGGGGGCCCCTCTTATATGGGTCATGCTATAAGGAACAGGGAAGTTAGGGACACCAGGTAGCCTGGCTCTATACATTTATATTGAAGTTCAGAAAGTTGTAGAAACCTGGAGCAGCCAGAAGGAGCTCTGGGGAAAAGTCCACTGGACTGTATAGACATATTTCTGACTTTGGAAGTGATTCTGGGAATTTCTACATTATTACCACACAATTGAGTTAGGGATATGGAGGAGAAGGATGGCAAACACAGAATATGTGGAAGTGTGAGGTAAGAGACAAGAGTGATAGTGACAGAGAAGGGCATAAAAAGAGTGATGGTGCAATGGTTTGTTTAGTTAGTGAGTGGTTAAGTACCCCAGTGGATAGACAGGAATACAAATCTATCAGTAAGGCCCAGAGATTTTGTGGTTTGAATTATTAATTTGGTACATAAGTAACAATTTTTTGCCCCGGACTTGTTTTTATTTTTGGTATAATAAACAATCTCTGTGTTGTGATTTCATAGTTTCTTCAAATCATTATGGGGCAGAGGGTACTACAAAAGTGCCCCCAGCTGTCATCTGTATATGCAGCTCTGTGTTATGGTGCTTTCCTGATTCTAAGACTGCCAACCTTTCAAATGAGTTCTTCTGTGTATCCAGCTCTGGATGGATCTAATACAAATCCTGTGAAATATGGGAAAATGCATCCATTCATCCATCCCATTTTCACTAATGAACCCAGTCTACAACAATGTGATTAAACCTCCATTAGAACCCGGGCAATGCCATTAATTGTCCAGTGTGACTAACTCAAAAGATCCAGTCATCCATGGAACTTAAAATTAACTTTACTCCTTTGGCAAATCAGGTTTAGAGCTATAGTTTAAATGTTAGGTTCATATGCTAAATGTTGTGTTTATTGTGGCTAGGAAACAAAGTTTGCATTTTTTGATCCGGAGGATAAATAGTAAACAGTTAAGTTATTCCACTTTTATAATTAATTGAGTCACAACTGTTTTAAATATTTTGTGATTTCAGCTCATTTTTACCATCCCTCAGACAGTTGGTCATTTTTGATAATGGCTGTGCTGTAGTACAGCTAATAAAAAAAATATACAGCAATGGACATACACTAAAAGAAAAATGACCAAAAAATGCCAAGACACAAACAGTATTTTATCAGCATTCTTCCTGATAAAATATTTCATAAAACTTTTAAAATATTTCTCAGGAAATGAGAAAACTATACAAGATATAGGAGAAGGAGAAAAAGTAGGTACACTTGATTATAAATATCTATTTACCTTGCTGTTGATTACATTTGATTAGTAAAACTACATTTGTGGCAATGAAATTGTTCTCACTCTGAAATGCCACACATCAGAAGGGCCAAGTTGTTTTGCACTGAGAACTAATCCCTTAAAAGGTCGATGCTTTCTGAGCAGCCTGGGTCTGTGAGATATGGCTTCTGCAAAGAAAAGTTCCTCTGATTATGCTTGGTGGCTGGCTTTCCTTTGAAGATCTTTTTTCTGATGTTTCTTGCAAGTTTGCAGTGACTTTTTAGATCCAATAGGTGGTATTTGTCCAAAAGTAATTATAGCAACATAGGTCCAGTTTGAAGGTGGAACCCTTGATTTGACATCTGCAGCGCTCTGCTGGCCTTAGCTTCATTTGACATTTTAAAAATAAGCTACTTTTAATATTTTCCTCTTCATTGGGTATGACCAGATCAGGACACATATATTAAATGGCGTGAAAGATGTCTAACTTTATATAGATTTTGCAACTTTACTACTATTAAAGAAAAAAAGGGAAAAAAAGGTTACTGCCCTAAAGCTTACTGCTGTGTCAGCTTATATTTTAGCTACAGCAGGGGAGACTGAGCAAAAGAACATCTTCTGCTGTTAACCAGCAGCCTGATGCATAACTTAAATAAAGCAGAATGGCCTTGTCCTCTTGCTGGTTAGTAGATGATGTGCTGTTCTTATTCTGTATTGCTAGACGTGAGTGCATGTGTAAACTAGCTCCTAATGAGTGCAGATAAACACTACAGTACAATGCTGAAACACAACATGCCAAGTTCCATGAACTAGTAACATAACTGAACATCAGGAAAGTTGATTTCTGTTTTTCCACATGGATTGAATTTAACATTCAGGTTTGGGGAGACCAGACAAGCTAACAAAAATTGTATTTTTGAGAGTCACGTCACATCACATTCCAAGTCAAATGTCATGAATTGCAAGTATTAGATTATAATATAAAGTAAATCCCCCTCAGATTAACACCTTTAAAATTACACAAATATCGTTATCAAAATTTGAATTTCAGAAAACATTGCATTTTAACTTTTGTGTACTTATTGTAATTGTGGTAAAATAAACATTCTTATTTTTCTAATTAGAAAATGTATGCCTGGCATAATATCCCAATGCATTTTGGGAGTTAACTGATTTGAAAGTTTGAGCTTTTTTAATTATTTATTTGCTCAATGGAAGAAACATATATCAGTTTTTTTTTAAATAATTTGTCACAAGAGTATGAATGACAAGTGACAGAGATCAACTCAGACCTCCATGCCGCTCTTTGTACAGACAGGTATAAGCACCTTACAGATACGCACTACTACGGCTATCGGACATGTAAAAAAGGAAAATACTGTTTACAAATGACTTACTGCCACCTACAAGCTCTGCAGCATTCAAGCCATATATATTTCTATATTATTTCTATATAATATTATATATATATTTCTCTTAAACCTCTGGAAAGTGTTAAATTCCCCTTGGGGACAAATAAAGTGTCTGTCTGTCCGTCCATCTAAATAGTCAGTTGAGGCCCTGGGTGATTCAAGGGCTCCTCTGTTTATACCAAGGGAGCACAGCACAGTCACCTAAAGCAGATTTCAGGCTGAATTGAGGTAGTTTGAATGCATCCATCCATCCATCCATCCATTATCCAACCCGCTATATCCTAACTACAGGGTCACGGGAGTCTGCTGGAGCAGGCAGGAAACAAACCCCGGGCAGGGTGCCAGCCCACCGCAGGGCGTGCACACACACACACACACACACATGCGCCCACACACCAAGCACACACTAGGGACAATTTAGAATTACCAATCCACCTAACCTGCATGTCTTTGGACTGTGGGAAGAAACCGGAGCGCCCGGAAGGAAACCCACGCAGACACGGGGAGAACATGCAAACTCCACACAGGGAGGACCTGGGAAGCGAACCGTGCCGCCCAGTATGAATGCCTGAGTATTGATAATTCTTGTACATCCAACGGCACTCAGGTTAATCAGTATATAAGTATATTTTATTTCAGTTTGTCCTGGGCTAGTAATTCGCTAATTTTGCTGTATTTCAGAGAATGACCTATGAACTGAAGGCAATGTACTTCAAGACCTGCAAGTACCCATTTCCGTTTATTATTTAAACATGACATTAAATTTAAACTTTAATTTCTTTTAAGACATGCTTTTCTTGAAATTTCAAAATCTTCTTCTCATATGAAACCAATAAATTAGATGCCAAATAAACTTATAAATTGGTATATCATAGAGTATGGAAAATAGGTTATCCTTTGAATTTTAATTTATTTATTGGTTTTGTAAACTAATTTTCAAATTTTGAACAATTTTGTCCATAACCTGCAAAAAGCACATTTGTCCTGCCGTGTAACTGACACTTATACAGCAGCCTTTGAGTTTAGCATGATATTTCATAAGTGGACATAGCAAGATGTCATGGACATTAAAAAGTGTATTCAGGCAGAAGGTGAGAAGAATTTATTTTAAATCAGAGCACAGCTGGCTGCTGACTCAGTATGTGAGTTCAAACCTGCCACTTAACCTTCCTTTTCATCTGTCTGGAAAATGTAAGTTAAAAAAACGTTCATTGTATAGCTCTGCAGCAAAATAGCCATTCATAGATCACACCCTGGTGTCTGCAAAGTGATGCGGGTTTCTCTTGAGATGAAAGGACTGGCACAAATGTAAATGCTTTTCTAGTTTGGAAAGTGCCTGTGATAACAGTTTTTATTTTTCCCTAAATGAATAACATTTCCTTCTTTTTACTTGAAATAAATGTTGCTTTAGATTGCACTGAAGAAACACTAAATACTGTAGTTACAACTCTCACTCTCTCATTCTAGCTGATTGAGGCTTTGATCAGGACCACTACAGTAGGCAGCATGGATCCGGGCTAAAATTGCAATTAAATGTCAATTGTAAAGATTCCTTTTCTCCAGTAGCTTATTTGTGACTGTGAGCAAACTGAGCATAGCACTTGTTTGCTTGTTATATAAGATAAAAGTTGATTGTAATATTTAAAAAAATCACTTCCAGTGGCCATGCTGGTGGCTGTTTTTTACAGGAGCTCTCTCTCTCTCTCTCTCTCTCTCTAGCCCCATCCCCCCGCCCAATTATCCATAACTCTTCTTTTCTTTTTTTTTGGGACAACTTTCTTTTTATTATTATTATTATCCAATTTATCCAATTATTATTAATATTACGATTTGGTCTCTGGCTTGTTACTAGTATTTTTAAATGAATTTTTAAATCGAAGATATGCTGCTGTCATCGCAGATGCAGACCCGAGTGGTTGGCTTGTATCAAGTACCTTTTGGATGAGCTGTGAACTTGAAAGGGGTGAGGGAAGAGGATCAGAAAAATCTGGTGACTACCTACGTCTATAACATCTTAGAATATAAGAGACTGTAAGAATATATGAATTAAGTATTCCTGTACCCAGCTGATAGTACTGTGAACACCACTGCCTGTTGTACTTTATTGCAGGAGCAGCTTGTCTGAAAATACAGAAAGAATATGGAGCAAAATTAAAAATAATGTGGAAAGTACTCTGAACTGTCCTGTCTTTGTAAATGTGTAATACTTGATTGCTTTTAGATTAGATAGATTAATTTTTACATGTCACAGATAGTCATAGTGAGTTCAAGTGCTCTGGTTTTGTTTATTTTGGAGAACCAGCTTAAACTTATTTCATATGCAATTTTAAAATTGAATTGTTTTTACCCAATATGATCAGATAGGGTGGAATGCACAATGGTGAAAAAGTAGAACAAAACAAAATGTGTTATCCATTAGGGCTGGGTATTGGCACTGATGTCCCATTTCAATCTGACTCTGATTCACAATGCCCCGATTTGATTCGATATTGATTTTATCTTGATTGAATTAGTGTGCACTGATATATTGGAAGTGGTGGCTTTTATAGAGATTGCTTAACCATGCATAGAGAACATTAATATAATGTGGCTAATTTTCTGTAACACTTTATTTGAATGGTTTCTACATAGTGACTTCATAACATATGCATAAGCATGGAATGACATTTAAGAAGAAATACTGGATTAGTATTGAAAAATATGGAAGAAAATATCATTGCTCTTTAGAAAAGAAAAAGAAAAAACTTTTTCGCAGCACTGCGCTCATTCAAAATTTACCATAATTTAGTTAACATATGAATCACCACATCAGAGTCCACACATATTATGTGTGTGTTTGGGGGCTTGTTTTAATACAATGCAAAGGCATCTACTTTATAAAACATTTATATCATTTTGCAAATAATATTATTATAAAAAAAATCAAATATTGCTTCATGAATAACAAGATCAATCTTGAGATTTTAAGAATCAATTTTGAATCATTTAAATGACAAATAAGGATGAATTGGAAAAATCACTATTTTTACCCAGGCCTATTATCCAGTAGTTGAGAAACTGAATGAATTTGTCTGTGTTCTGCCTAGGGAGATAGGGTACATCATCCTAGTTAATGTTTATTAACTCAGGAACAGAAATGATTGACTCTGTACTAATATTCTAGTAATGAATCATTCTGACTGTAGAATGCTGTTGACTTAACCAGGGAAAAAACTTTAATTAGCATGTTGGATTTGTCGACACAAGAAACTGGACTTGTTCTATTCAAATGTTGGTGCCTTTAAATATAAACCTGCAGTACAACTGAGCAAATCCTGTCACGTCTTACTCCAACTCACAAGCTGTAATTGACAGCAGCAGCTCTCTTATTCACGCCAGAAGATCTTAGGTGTATTTGGGGGGGGTTGTAATTTGTTTGTTATAATTTATATACATACTGTATAATCTATCTATCTATCTATCTATCTATCTATCTATCTATCTATCTATCTATCTATCTATCTATCTATCTATCTATCTATCTATCTATCTATCTATCTATCTATCTCTTTGAGGCAGGGTTACCCATTCATTTATTCCATTATTCAGTTCCACAATTAAATACAGTATTTTGCTTTTGTCTTTCATTCATTACTTCTCTGCTTAGTTGATAGTTATAGTTGCAAAATTAAGTATTTTGACAAGAAGGTCTTGTCGGTTTAGGTAACACTTTCATTAAACACCCAGCTGCTCTGTGCAAACTTCCAATTTAGATTTAATTTGAATTATTTTCCCTCATCAAACAACTCAATACCACAGAATGACAAAGCAATAACAGGATATTAGAACTTTTTGCAAGTTTATTAAAAATAAAAAAACTGAACTATCACAAGTATTCAGTCCCTTTGCTGTGACACTTGAAATTTATCTGAGGTGCATTGAGCATCACTGAGATGAAGAAGTCTGGAACAATCACAATGCTTACTAAGGCTGGCTGCCTGGAAAAACGGAATAATTGGGAAGAAGGTATAAGAGAGGTGACCAAGAACCAGAAGGTCACTCTGGCTGAACTCCAGAGAAACAGTGTGTGTAGAAACTTACAGAAGGACAACTGCCACCGCAACATTCCTCTTACCTGAGCTTTATGGCAGAGAAGCCAGATGGCACATGAAAGGCTGCTTGGAGTTTAAAAACAGCACCTAAAGAACTCACAAACTATAAGAAACAACATTTTCTGGCCTGATGAAATCAAGATTGAGCTGTTTGGCCTCAGTTCTAAGCATCACATCTGGAGGAAACTAGGCACCACTCATCTACTGTCCAATACTATTCTAGCACTAAAGCATGCTTAGCGGCAGGGACTGGGAGACTAGAAAGTATTGAAGGAAAGCTGAACAGATCAAAGTACTAAAATATCCTTAATGAAAGCCTGCTCTAGAGCACTCTAGACTACAAACTGGATCGAAAGGTTAACCTTCGAACTGGACAAGGACCCTAAGCACAAACCAAAGACAGCACAGGTGTTGCTTAGGGAATGTCTTAAGTGGATCAGCCAGAGGACTTGAATTTAAGCAAACATCTCTGGGGAAACAACTGTCTACCAACAGCCTCCATCCAATCTGATAGAGCTTGAGAGGATTTGCAGAGAAGAATGACAGAAAATCTCTGAACCCACATGTGCAAAGCTTGTCATGTCACACCAAAGAAGACTTCACTCTGTAATTGCTGCCAAAAGTGCTTTAACTAAGGTACCGAGTAAAGTGTCTGAATATTTGTGTCAATGAGAAATTTCTGTTTTTTTGTTTTAATAAACTTGCACAAATTTCTAAAACCCTGTTCTAGCATCTTCATTCTGTGATATTCTGCAGTGGGCTGGCGCCTTGCCCGGGGTTTGTTTCCTACCTTGCGCCCTGTGTTGGCTGGGATTGGCTCCACCAGACCCCTGTGACCCTGTAGTTCAGATATAGCGGGTTGGATAATGGATGGATGGATTCTGTGATATGGAATGTTGTTGATGAGATAAAAAAATGAATTTAAATGATTTTACTACAAGGCTGCAACATAGTAAAATGTGAAAAAAAGTGAAGCGGTCTGAATACCTTCTGAATGCACTCTAGTGAGCTTGCTTAATTTATAACAATTACTTTTATCTGTATGTTAGTCATAATTTCTCAAGATTGTGCCTTTAAATCATAGGTTTACCAGTTTAAGTACTGGGTGAAACCTAAGCAAGTCACCTAAAAAGTAGGAATGTAAAAAGCTGAAGTTTGCACGCTTTTCCTGTTCTTTGTGGGGTTTTATTTGAGCACCCCTGTTTAATTCCCACAACTCAGAAACATGTGACTTAAATTCCTTGAACACCTTGTTTGATTGAGTGTGAGTCCTGTGGCAAACTGGTACCTCATCCATGTTTGGTTTCTTCTCTCTTGTACTTGACCCTGGTGGCAAAGGCTTCATTTCTGCTGGCACAGGCAAATCTGTGTATATTGGTCTAAAAACTTGTCCTTGTTCAACATCACTGTACTGGTGAAGGGTTTTCAGATGGTCATCACTATCAACAGGAGCCCTTTTAATTGTAAATTTGTTTGTCGGTTGGCAAGGGAGCGTAATAATAATAATAATAATACATTTTATTTATATAGCGCCTTTCCCATGCTCAAGGCACTTACAGAATATAATAAAGAACGGCAGAATATACAGTATATAGCATTGTACAAACCAGATAAATAAATAAAGAAGATTAAGACAGTAAATTCTGAAAAAAAAAAAAACAGACAACATAATTGATGGTCTAGCACACACATACAGGTTACATTGGCATCTTGACAGAGAAGTAAACTGAGAGAAAGGTAATAAAGTCAAGTAGAGCTAAAAGCCTTCCTGAACAGATGAGTTTTGAGTTGTTTTTTAAAAGAATTCATGGAGTCAGCTGACCTGATTAATTTTGGTAGGTCATTCCAGAGTCTGGGCGCTATACAGCTGAAGGCCCTGCTGTCACCCATGGAGTGTAGATTAGTGAGGGGCACAACAAGATTACCAGAATCAGAGGACCTTAGTGGGCGGGCAGGCATATAGTGATGGAGGAGGTCACTGATGTAGTTTGGCGCGAGGTTATTTAAAGCTTTGTAGGTTATTAGTAGGATTTTATATTCGATTCTGTAGGACACAGGGAGCCAGTGAAGACGGAGCAGGATGGGTGTGATGTGCTCGCTGCTGCTGGTTCGAGTAAGGACTCTTGCAGCTGAGTTTTGAATAAGCTGGAGCTGTGATATAAGATTAGAAGGGGCACCTGCCAGTAGGGAATTACAATAATCGATGCGGGATGTGATAAAAGCATGGACAAGTTTCTCAGCATTAGAGAAGGAGAGGAAGGAGCGAACACGGGATATGTTACGGAGGTGAAAGTAAGAAAGTTTCTTAATGTGATTTATGTGGGCGGAATAAGAGAGGGAGGAATCAAAAATGACACCAAGATTTTTTACAGTAGAGGCAGGTCTGATGAGATCACTGCCAAGATGGACTGGGAAGGAGCTCATTTTATTAAGTTGCATTTTAGTCCCAATTTGCAGGAGTTCAGTTTTATTGCAATTTAATTTTAAAGAGTATGGTTTAGTTGCTCTACTTCAGAGCTTCACAGTCCTGGGTTCATATTTTGAATGGTTGGGTAGAACATTAGAAATGTTGTCGAACGATTGAACCTTATAAAGTGTGTGCCTTTTAAGCCATGGAAGTTATTTTCTCCGATTTCCTTTTGTAGAAAGAGTTACTTCACTGGGAAAAAAGATACCAATAGTTATGTACTATATATTTAAGTAATGGTTAATTTAAAGCAAAAACTGTGTAGTAACTTTTAATCTAAAAATATCTGATATAAACTGCCTTGTCAACTGTCTTCTTCACTTGTTGGATGTAGCTGTGTGAAAAAAGAATATGTCAGTCAGCATTAAATTCAAAGACGAGACCTCTCAAGAAGTGGTTCGACTCTTTTGGCAACCAACAGACTGTCTCATTTCTGCCAACTACATCTGAAATAAAGAACTCGCTGCCAGAAGAGCTATCACCTGGATTCCACCAGACTTCTGTTTTACTTTAAACCAATGGAATCTACACTGACTGGCAGATTAATAGCAGGACATAGAAAGGAGTAATCCTCATCCCTGTGCTTATTCAAATGCAATCTGTTTTTCTGCCTGTCAAGTCCAAAGTCTAGCATCTGTCTCTTCTTGGCTGCCAGAAAAGCTCTTGATAAAGGCAGGTTTCCTTGGGGTGTTTTAACTATTTTTTCTTATTTATTTAGCTGTAAACAGTGTTTTGCCACTTTCAAATTGTTTCTTTGTCTTCCAAACTGTCCTCTCACTGTTGGTCATTACCAATGTGTAATTTTAAGAGAAAGCCATGCAGTCAGCGTTACGTTCAAACCCCAGCTCTCATTCTCATTTCACTTTTAACAAACTATCTCAATGATTCATCTTCTGCACAACTGAAGCATAACTAATGTTCCAACAGTTTAGAGTTTGAATAAAGCTAATATTATTAATGGTGTTCATTCAGTACAAAAGTGTGAGATGGAACTGTCAATAGAGTGTGTCCTCACTGGACCAACATTGCAAAGCAGAACAATTTAAGTGACAATCTTGTGAAAGGAAACTGCTAGTGATAAGCAAAAAAGGCAATTTTCAATTCACAAAACTGACACTATATTCAGCTGTGAAACTCACTGAATAGATTTTGAGAATTTTAGTGTGAAAAACAAGTAACACTTCCTCCTAAAGTCGTGTTCATACTTTCATATTTGCCATGTGTTTTATTCTGCAGCTGCATAATTTTAATGTGACATGCTACATTTTTTTCATTCAAAGATACACGAAAACACACCATCTTTCACATAACTGTATAGTGTGGCCTGCAGGGGGTGCACCAACTCCCCTAACCCAACACAGACAGATACAGAGGCACAAGTTTCACTACAACACAGGCTTTTATTTTGCTGTGGGAAACACTTACCAATCATTTCCCAAACCAGCACAATTAAATAAGTACAGCACACAGCACTTTTTTTCTCTTTCTTTCTTTTTCTTTCTTTCCCTTTTGCTTCCACTCCTCCCAGCAAGCGTCATCCTCTTCCTTCTGACTCTGGCTCCTTGAATGAAGGGAGGCAGTCCCTTTTATGTTGCACCTGGGAGCAGTTCAGATGGCCCATCAGTATGATCCAGCAATACATCTGGGTGTGGTGGAAGCCCGATGTAGTTGGGCTCCACCTCTCCCGCAGCACCTTCTGGCGGCACCCATGAAACCCAACAGGGTTGTGCAGAACTCCAGCTCCCATAAAGCCCTGTGGAAATCTGAGGCACTGCTGAAAACCAGGGTCTGCCATCTTAGATAGATAGATAGATAGATTTTTATTGTCATTGTCACTTTTACAAAGGAACAACGAAATTGCGCTCCAAGGGAGGTAGTGCCCTATGCATATCTGCTCCCACGATCCTTGCACTAGTGAGTCTTTTTTCTTCCAGTAGCGATCTTTATTTAAATAGAAATGTCAGGCACACTCATGCTGAATTAATGCATGAAAATACTTTCAGAGGTCCCTTTCTTCTTGCGTAAATGGCATGAATTTTGCTGGAAGCGGAACGTAATTTGCTTTGTTAATTTTTTTGGGAAGCAAAATACTGAGTTTTGCACAATTCATTTTGCTCACCACAGTATTCTGTGCTTTGATAGCACCATGTTTACTCATATTAATGCCAAAGAGGGAAACGTACTAGCAAAGGGTATTATTTATAAAAAAAAATTGGGAGTGGTCTCCCCTAGACTTTCTCGTATACTCAGATATTGAGATGGATATTTGAGGAGTAAACTGCATGACAATGGTTATATTTTTATATTATGTTCATTAAAGAACCATCAACAACAAATCAAATTAAATTAATAATATATTGAACAATTATTATAAAAGTATGGTTGAATAAATCGGAGTCTGCATCTGCATGAATAAAAGGTAAAGTACCACTTCCGTTAACAGAAAAAGCCCAAAAGTTGATAGAAATCTGTGTTTTGTACCTAATACTTGTATGCCAAATTTGGTTGACCTAAGTGAAAGCATACTTGATTTATCGTGTTTACATACACACACACAGACATAATTCCAAAAATGGTATTTTCGGATTCAGGGAGGTGTAAAACGTTGAGATTCATCAAAATCTTGACATCGAATCTTTGGTTGATTACAATACTTTCCCTATATTTTGTATACTAGAAAGTAAAAATGGAAAACATGCACACAAGGGGATAAACATTGTTATAAAGTACAAAATATAACATTGTAAACACCTATTGCTCTCTAGAACTTCATAAGATGATTTCAAGAGTGAAACTGACAAGTATGTTTGCATGTTGTGGCCCAAACACTTCCTTTACTTCACATCAAGTCAAGCGCTTGTCTCCAGCTCTCTTTCCATCTCTATATTCAGTTAAGCTCTGGGGTTGGAATGGCGTTAAACCTCCTTCTGGGGTCACTTCCATCTTTGGCCCAAAACTTCTTACAGGACTTTACACCTGTCCATGGACTCTAGGCTAGAGTTTCCTCTAGATGCTCCAGGGTCCCTCTCACCATGAACCTTCTGTTAGCCTTAAATGGTTTGATCTTTATTTTGGCAAAGGCTCAGGCAACCCCATCAAGAGCTGGATCATTTGATCAGTAGAATCTTGGAGAAAATGACATCTTTACACTCAAGTCTCTTCTTTCCCTTCTATGCTGGTACTGTTGCCTTTAGTAGTATTATGCAAGTTCATACGTCACAAGAACTAGCTCAATGTTCATTTCACACAGATTAAAATGAATAAATTCATGTTCATAGTTCACCATTTCAATTTTGAACTATTTCACGTTCAGTTCATTTTGCATTTTTAAGGAGTGAGAAAAGTTTACTTTTTTCAATTTTGCATGACTTATATTAGGCTATTACAGTGTTCTTGAATAAAATACAATAATTATGAAGACTTTTATATTTAAATACACTTTATTGAGTTATACCCAGCAACAAAAATGTATAACCATATATGCTAATATCCTCCCGGTCAAAAAGGAAATTAAATAGATGCAAGTATATATTTAAATTACCGCTCTATTTTCAACTGTGTGACAAAAATGGTGACTGTGGAACCAGCATGTAGGTGAGCTAACCGATTAGGCTGCTGGTCAAAATTTGCGTTACATATTGCATGTCCAGTGGGGAAAAATATAACGTGGCTTCGCGAGGTACGTTTTCCTAAAAGCGAAAGTGGAGCTTCGCTGCGTGCTTGTGTCAGTGGGGGTGCAGCTTAAGCACAAGCAGGCAGACACAGACAGTGCCTATTTGATTTTACGTTATTTTTTCCAAATACAAATAAATGGCAAAAATTTTGTACAAAATAAGTACAGTGGAACCTCGTGTCATGGCCGTAATTTGTTCCAAAACTCTGGTCGTAACCCGAATTGGTCGTGACGCGAAGTAATTTCCCCCATAGGATTGTATGTAAATACAATTAATCCATTATGGACCGTACAAGCTGAATGTAAATATATATATTTTGTAAAGATTTTTAAGCACAAAAATAGTTAATTATACCATAGAATGCACCGTGTAATAGTAAACTAAATGTTTACTTACTTCTTCTGTAATGTTTACTTCTTCTGCTTGGGCTCCCACACTCTCTCTCTCTCTCTCTCGTTCGCGCTCTCTCGCATCAGTCTGGAGGACTATTTGGGAACAAGTCTTATAGACATCTGATCATCACAAGTGAAGAGCTCAGAAGAAAGAACCTAACAAAGCCATCATCAATTCAGATAGAAATTCACCGAACAGGAAAGTCTTTGAACACTTCCTAAACACATTGAAGGAGTCAGCAGTTCAAATGAGGTTGGGCAGTTCATCCACCAGCTAGTTGCTACAGCTAGAAGTCTGAATTGAGATTTGATGCCACACTGTTCATCAGTAGACCTAAAAGAGGGAGAAAGGACCTGACAAGTGTCTCCATATATATAGGTGCCGACCCACTGACTACTCAGGAGACAGTCAAGGGTTTTCTTGTAATACACGCTGCTACTGGAAGCCAATGTAGTGATCTGAAAAGAGAAGCAACACATACCTGCCTTGGCTGGTTGAACAAGAAACATGCCATCGGATTGTGATTCATCTGCAGAGGTCTGGTAGCACATGTTGGTACTTCTACAAGCAGAGAGTTCCACTAGTGCAGATGTGACAAGATCAAAGCCTGGGCCAGAGGCTGCACTGCATGCTCCCTTACATACATTCTGACCTTGTGGATGCTGTATAGTGAACCTGCAAAACTAAGAGACAGTTCTAACACAGTCATTGAAGGACAGATGGTCATCATTCACCACCTTAAAGTTGTGTACCCACTTGGCATGTGTTAGTGATAATGAACCGAGCTGAACAGAGATGAGATGCTGAATAGGTGGGCTGGCTAGGATAACAAGAAGAACCATTTTTGTCAGGTTGAGCTGGAGATGGTGTTCCTTCATCCAAGCTGCAGTATCAGTAAAACATGCAGAGATTCTAGATGATACCATGTGGTCTTCGTGATGGAACGACATGTACAGCTGCATACATTGGCATAACATTGAGATGATAACCCATGGGACGTGCTGATGGGGCCTAGAGAGGAGGTGTATAGACAGGAAATGACCCAGCACCAATCATGGAGGCTCCCGTGCTTGCCTGGTGCACCGTTGACATTTTTACCTGCCTTAACAAGCAAAAGGAATTGCCGAGAGGTAGAACTGAAGCTGCCCAAGGGCAGTCCCAGTGATTTAGCATGTCAAAAGCAGAGGAGAGATCCAGAAGGATCAGGACAGATGATATGCTTGTAGCTCCAGCCAGCTGTAGAATGGCCCCTCTTGAAACCCAACCTCTTAGGATCAAGCAGTCTTTTCTGTAGAAGGAATGAAGAGACTTGGCTAGAGAAAAGACATTTAAAACTGCCTAAGACAAAAGAAAATATTCTTACCATGCAAACATCACAGTACACATAAGACCATGCTTACATTCAGCATAACTTTAATTATTTCAATTCTTTAAAGCCAAATATGGTTATTTTAAACTCTTATTTTCTGTTCAATAAATTTTTCCAGGTTGTTTTTGTTAGTGTAGCAGCAGGAGTGTAAGGCAAGATCAAGCACGGGAAAAACGTGTGCCGAAAGAAATCTCTCAGTCCAAAAGTTTGTTTTTAAAATATTTAGTGAAATTTCAAAGCAAGCAATCCACACAAGAATAAAGAAAAAAGTTGTTACACACGTATAATAAAATGCAAAAAAAAGGAAAAATGTATCTTCTCTAAACTTAGCTTTTCTTGTAAACTTTAGTTGTTTCTATACTTAAAGATTCTTAACTTCTTCTGTACGCTTTAAACGTACGGCGCAGCACTTTCAGTTAAATGCTTTGTCTTACATGTTACTTGACACACAAAACACGCACACAAGGTACGCAAGGCTCAAAAGGCACGGTTTAAAACCATGAGCCCTCTACACCTTACACATGGCAAGGCTGATCACTAACTGAGAATAATGTTTAGTCAGAGAAGTTAGAAATAGCTAGAATATACCAACTAATGGAGGTTATAGGAACCTCCCATAGATTATACGCTATCATTTAGTAAAACATTTATGATTCTTATGTAACTAGGATATGGCTCTTACAGTTATGATTAGTGTTATTGTATTAATATGGTTTATTATTAGTGTCTGTTGAGTGATTGAGAAATAAAACTTGATACCCACTTAATGCAATTACAGGATTAGCAGGTCAGAGCCTATCCCAGCAGCAAAGAGGACACCAGTTCTGAAATTCATGTCCTGTTTGAGTAAATGACCTGTTTTTTATTTTCTTTTAACCTGTGCTTTTTGCAGTGTTGTAAACATTTGTGTATGAAAACACAGCATTGTATTAGTGTGTATAACTATTTGACACTACAGTTTTATTTAGCTTAGATTTGATTCTCAGTCCACCATATACCACCTGTTAATTATCCATTCATCTAACCATTATGAAGGCTGTACTCTATCCTGCAGCATTAGGTGTGAGGTATGAAATGGTCCGAAAACAGCACAACACTGCCTATTAAGTATATGAAATTTATTTCTGAACTGTATAAATTTAAAAGAAATGCAATGCGAAAGCATCATATTGTAAGCTGTAACCCTGGGCAGCAATGACATCTCTCAAGTACACAAGTCCAGACAGCAGGAGAAAAATCCAATTTCTCTTTTTATTCTCCTGATAAGTAAAGCAGCAGTATGTGGATCACATACATACACACAGAGGAAAGGCAACTCCGGGGAGCAAATACTAAAAAATCACAATAAGGTAGATTAAAAAAAAAAAAAAACTTATCTGCTGAATGGGTCAGTCTGAAAAAGAAATTGCTGACCTTTGTAACTGGTGTAGTGGCACGCACTGTCAGAATTTTCTTTCTTCCACCTACTCGCTTGTTCTCTGTAATTCAGGCCATATATTTCCCCTGGCAGCAAACCTTTTACCCTGCTCCCACCTTCATATTTACTGGTCAGTTGTATGCATTTCTATAAATCAACACCCCTAGAGTCAGTGAGGCATGTGGTCATGTCTCGCCATAAGTATAACTATAGGTGTTAGAACGTTATCTTTTATATTTGGCAGGAAAATTCTATTGAAAATAAAGTATCTTAAGCTGGCGTTTGGAGTTTACATCATATAATGTATGGCAGAGCTCTGCTTTATGCCATTGTCTATGTGTTGCAAATGCTACAGATGTAGTAGTCATAAACCTGTAGACATACAGTGCATATGGAAAGTATTCACAGCGCATCACTTTTTCCACATTTTGTTATGTTACAGCCTTATTCCAAAATGGATTAAATTCATTTTTTTCCTCAGAATTCTACACACAACATCCCATAATGACAACATGAAAAAAGTTTACTTGAGATTTTTGCAAATTTATCAAAAATAAAAAAATTGAGAAAGCACATGTACATAAGTATTCATAGCCTTTGCCATGAACCTCGAAATTGAGCTAAGGTGCATCCTGTTTCCCCTGATCATCCTTGAGATGTTTCTGCAGCTTAATTGGAGTCCACCTGTGGTAAATTCAGTTGATTGGACATGATTTGGAAAGGCACACACCTGTCTATACAAGGTCCCACAGTTGACCGTTCATGTCAGAGCACAAGCTAAGCATGAAGTCAAAGGAATTGTCTGTAGACCTCCGAGACAGGATTGTCTCGAGGCACAAATCTGGGGAAGGTTACAGAAAAATTTCTGCTGCTTTGAAGGTCCCAATGAGCACAGTGGCCTCCATCATCCGTAAGTGGAAGAAGTTCGAAACCACCAGGACTCTTCCTAGAGCTGGCCAGCCATCTAAACTGAGCGATCAGGGGAGAAGGGCCTTAGTCAGGGAGGTGACCAAGAACCCGATGGTCACTCTGTCAGAGCTCCAGAGGTCCTCTGTGGAGAGAGGAGAACCTTCCAGAAGGACAACCATCTCTGCAGCAATCCACCAATCAGGCCTGTATGGTAGAGTGGCCAGACGGAAGCCACTCCTTAGTAAAAGGCACATGGCAGCCTGCCTGGAGTTTGCCAAAAGGCACCTGAAGGACTCTCAGACCATGAGAAAGAAAATTCTCTGGTCTGATGAGACAAAGATTGAACTCTTTGGTGTGAATGCCAGGTGTCACGTTTGGAGGAAACCAGGCACCGCTCATCACCAGGCCAATACCATCCCTACAGTGAAGCATGGTGGTGGCAGCATCATGCTGTGGGGATGTTTTTCAGCGGCAGGGACTGGGAGACTAGTCAGGATAAGGGAAAGATGACTGCAGCAATGTACAGAGACATCCTGGATGAAAACCTGCTCCAGAGCGCTCTTGACCTCAGACTGGGGCGACGGTTCATCTTTCAGCAGGACAACGACCCTAAGCACACAGCCAAGATATCAAAGGAGTGGCTTCAGGACAACTCTGTGAGTGTCCTTGAGTGGCCCAGCCAGAGTCCAGACTTGAATCTGATTGAACATCTCTGGAGAGATCTTAAAATGGCTGTGCACCGACGCTTCCCATCCAACCTGATGGAATTTGAGAGGTGCTGTAAAGAGGAATGGGTGAAACTGGCCAAGGATAGGTGTGCCAAGCTTGTGGCATCATATTCAACAAGACTTGAGGCTGTAATTGCTGCCAAAGGTGCATCGACAAAGTATTGAGCAAAGGCTGTGAATACTTATGTACATGTGATTTCTCAGTTTTTTTATTTTTAATAAATTTGCAAAAATCTCAAGTAAACTTTTTTCACATTGTCATTATGGGGTGTTATGTGTAGAATTCTGAGGAAAAAAATGAATTTAATCCATTTTGGAATAAGGCTGCAACATAAAAAAATGTAGAAAAAGTGATGTGCTGTTAATACTTTCCGAATGCACTGTATAGTTGTTTAAAGTCCCCAAGACTAAAAGAGTCCTCATGAATGCACTACACAATTCAAAGGTCACTGCACTACACACCTGACAGCATGCAAGTGTAGCATGGGTGGTGGCAGCTGCTATTCACGATTGTAACCACTAGGGGGTGTCTCAAAGCCCCAGACATAACCTCACAGACAGTCTCTGGTTCAAATAAATGGTTTGTTATAACAATATACCTTTAAACTGTTTTTTTTTTTTGTAGAATTTGCAACACAAATGAAGATTCTTTTTCTTTTTTCTCTTCGTCTTCCTCCTCCTCCACTCCTCCCAGGCCTCCTCTGCACCCTATTCCAACTTGCCTGGGTGAGTTATAGCACCTCTTTTTATGCAGGACCCTTGAGCACAGGTTAGAAGGAAACCTCACAAGATAGGGACAGCCAATCCCTGAAGATCCTCCTGATGGTATCCACAGAACCCAGCAGGACTACAGTTCCCAGCATGCCCTGCAGCTTTGCATATGGGTAGCCTGGACCAAGAATGCTGCCATCTAGTGTGCTGGGGGAGCATACAGTCTTGGAAGGCTGTGTCCCCCTGTCCTTCTCTTATACTGGCCTCTCAACTGGGTAAGGTTCTTCGGTCTAGCCCTGCTGGGATTCCAGTGTACCTACTTCTATTTTCATTTGGGAATCTCATGCCCTCCTCCTGGCTGAGGCAGGGAATGATCTGCCTTTCCTTCTGTCCACTCACTACCTTGGCTTTCTGGCCAGGTCAGGAACTAAGAACCATCCCGGCAGAGACGCCAGCCCATGCCTGCCATCCATCACATGATACAAATAACATTACAGATTAAGACAAAAAGTCTTCTGATTTTTTTGTAACTGCTACATGTATGTGGTAAAATTTCATTTATAATTATGCTTTGAAGAAGATTATGTGTGAACATTATAAGAAAAAATGCAGAAACAATGTAAAGGGTTGGAGCACCCGAAGGTGAAATTCAACAAAAATAAAATGTACTGTATAATTAGGATTGAGAAAAACACATCTTTCCAGACACAAGTCTAAATGTTGGCTGCCTTAAATGGCGAAACGTCTGGCTCCAGATCGACGGACATATCAGAAGTGATGTCATTAGTGTTACCGCCGCCACTCGTCTGGTCTACAGTGAGGAAAAGAGAAGGCATTAGTACATATTGCCAACCTGTGGAGCGGAAGTTGTTCCCTAAGCATACACGTGTGAGAACATCTTTTGTGCTGCTCTCAAAATGTAGGAATATGTCATGTGATTGGAACCTTCATACACTTGTGATACTTGGAACAGGGACTTGGTGTACTATCCTTTTAATGTCCATTATTTAGTTTGGGACACTGCTGTATATTTTGTTGCAGTGGTTAATGATGAATTCTTTCAAGTGTTTTTTGGGATTTGCCACAATCTCCACATGCTGCAGAACAACCACCATTATTCCAATGCTAAAAAGAGCAAAGCCAACTGTCTTAATGACTACCAGCCCCACTGCAATGACTCCTGTAATGATGAAATGCTTCAGGAGAATCATTATGAGTCACATTCAGACATTTGTATCTGACACAATGGACCCCCTACAGCTTGCATTTAGACCAAATAGAATGACAGCACAACATTGCATTCAGTTCTTACACACCTAGAGAACAAGGACTGCTATACCCAATTGCTGTTTATTGATTATAGTTTGGCTTTTAATACTATGATACCAGCTGAGCTCACCAACAAGCTCTCTACTCTAAGTGTGCCTCCTACTCTTTGCACCTGGGTCCCAGACTTTATAACAGGCAGACCCAGTCGGTCAGGTTGAGGTACAGCATTTTCAAAACAATAACCATAAATACAGGAACACCACAAGGATGTTTTTTGAGTTCCATGCTGTACATGACTGTGTTGCTTCCCAGCATAAGACCAGTATTATTAAATTTGCTGTCAGTCACTGGACTGATTTCTTTCGTACCAGGTGAAAACCTGGGAGGACACAATGGAACAACTGTATGCCAGCAATGACCAGACTATGAATTAAACCCATGTCACTGAAACTGAAAAGGTACAGCGTCAACATTCAAGCACAAATTATTTTTAAAAAACGTATTTGTGGTACAGTTCAAATGTTTTAAGATTAGGCTCACTTGGTTTATACACACCTCCCTCCAAAGACGTTTCTTTCAGGTGCAATCACCTCTGCCACCTCTTATATGACTGCTGGAAGAAGGCCTCGAAAACATTTTGTAGAAATAAGTAGAGAGCTTCTATTGTAGTCTCAGTGACATCTTCAGTGCTGCCAAAAGTAAACCATCAGGCACTTGTTTGGGGCAAGATAATTGAAAAAGTCACAGGGTAAGACATCTTGAGCATGTGCTGGATGTGGCTCTACCATATTTTACCGGTTCATATCTGGTGCCATAAGAACACAACACTTCTGTTCCGTGTTTAATTGCTTTGTGCCTGCTCAAATATAAGTAGTGATTTAGTTGCTGATTCAACTAAATTGTGAATAATGCACAAGAGGACACAAGTGGAAATTGGGGTATGCGCATTTAAGACTGAAGTCAGTAACCACTTCTTTACTCAAAAGTGTTGCGGGACTCAGAAACAAACTACCAACTCATGAAGTTGAAGCAGAAACATTGACAGCCTTTAAGAAGAATCTGGATAAGATATTGGGACAGCTTAGCTATTAACTAATCAAACAAGCCTGATGGACTGAATGGTCTCTTCTTGTCTGTCAAATGTCTGATGTTCTTATGCACAAAATAGCTGGAAATTGTTGATGTTGAGTTGTTGCTCAAAAGTGGACATTTTGTGCTTTGCTGATGTGCTGTGCATGCCTTTCTTACATCCTCACTAAACAACGTCTGAGCAAATATTTGTAGTCATAAGCTTTGCTCGATAGATTGAGCCGTTAAACTACTACATCTAACAGGTATGTGTAATCACAACGGTGACACATGGTGGCCCGGTCTTAGAATTTATCACCTGTGCCACATATAACTTGCTGTATACTGTATAACAACAACAATAACATTTATTTATATAGCACATTTTCATACAAAAAGTAGCTCAAAGTGCTTTACATAATGAAGAGAAGAAAAATAAAAGACAACTAATGTTGTCTTATTTTAATTTCTTATTTTAACATAGCAAGGAGTAAGGTCCGATGGCCAGGGTGGACAGAAAAAACAAAAAAAAACTCCAGAAGGCTGGAGAAAAAAATAAAATCTGTAGGGGTTCCAGGCCACGAGACCGCCCAGTCCCCTTTGGGCATTCTACCTAACATAAATGAAATAGTCCTCTTTGTAGTTCGGGTTTTTCACGGAGTCACTTGATGCTGATGGTCGTACAGACTTCTGGCTTTTAATCCATCCATCATTGTTGGAACATCATGGTGCTTTGGGTAGATGGTGGTGGCGCACGCCACCACCAACAGGACACCGGAAAAGGAAACAGAAGAGAGAGTAGGGGTTAGTACAGATTTTGAATGAATAGTTATTATAATGAATTGGATATACAGAGTATCAGGAATAAATTACAGTGAAGTTATGAGAAGGCCATGTTAAAATAATGTGTTTTCAGCAGTTTTTTAAAGTGCTCCACTGTTAGCCTGGCGAATTCCTACTGGCAGGCTATTCCAGATTTTAGGTGCATAACAGCAGAAGGCCGCCTCACCACTTCTTTTAAGTTTTGCTCTTGGAATTCTAAGGAGACACTCAGTTGAGGATCTGAGGTTACGAATTGGAATATAAGGTGTCAGACATTCCGATATATAAGCCGGGGCGAGATTATTTAAAGCTTTATAAACCATAAGCAGAATTTTAAAGTCAATTCTGAATGACACAGGTAACCAGTGTAGTGACATCAAAACTGGAGAAATGTGTTCGGATTTTCTTTTCCTGGTAAGGATTCTAGCAGCTGCATTCTGCACTAGTTGCAAACGATTGATGTCTTTTTTGGGTAGACCTGAGAGGAGTGCATTACAGTAATCTAGCCGACTGAAAACAAATGCATGAACTAATTTCTCTGCATCTTTCGATGATATAAGAGGTCTAACTTTTGCTATGTTTCTTAGGTGAAAAAATGCTGTCCTAGTGATCTGATTAATATGCGATTTAAAATTCAGATTACAATCAACGGTTACCCCTAAGCTTTTTACCTCCGATTTGACTTTTAATCCTAATGCATCCAGTTTATTTCTAGTAGCCTCATTGTATCCATTATTGCCAATCACTAAGATTTCGGTTTTTTCTTTATTTAATTTGAGAAAGTTACTATTCATCCATTCTGAGATACAAGTTAGACATTGTGTTAGTGAATCAAGAGATTTGGGGTCATCAGGTGCTATTGATAACTACAGCTGTGTGTCATCAGCATAGCTGTGGTAGCTCACGTTGTGCCCTGAGATAATCTGACCTAATGGAAGCATGTAGATTGAGAAGAGCAGCGGACCCAGGATAGAGCCTTGTGGAACACCATATAGAATATCATGTGTCTTTGAGTTATAATTACCACAACTAACAAAGAATTTTCTCCCTGCCAGGTAGGATTCAAACCAATTTAAGACACTGCCAGAGAGGCCCACCCATTGACTAAGGCGATTCTTAAGAATATTATGATCAATGGTGTCAAATGCGGCACTCAGATCTAAGAGGATGAGAACAGATAAATGGCCTCTGTCTGCATTTACCCGCAAGTCATTTACTACTTTAACGAGTGCAGTTTCTGTGCTGTAATTTGTTCTAAAACCTGACTGAAATTTATCAAGAATAGCATGTTTATTGAGGTGGTCATTTAACTGTATAATGACTGCCTTCTCTAGAATTTTACTTAAGAAAGGCAGGTTAAAGATGGGTCTATAATTTTCAAGAGCAGAGGGATCGAGATTAGTGTATAGTGTATTTATATAAATAAAACAGTAAACTGTTTGCATGTTGGGTTTTGTGCACCGATCATTTAAAAACAACTGATCCGATTTCATTAAATTCTGCATATATATTGTCATTGGTCCAACTTAAAATATAGCAATATGGCATACCAGTAACAGCACACTGCGTGATAACATGCAGTGAATACACTTGACTTGAGCATTTATAGTTTTCATCCTCTTTCTCTGTACATTTAGCATTGGTTTGCTCAGAGGTTGATGCGCTTGCTGCTTCCTGAACAGCTCTTCTTTACTCCACCCTAGCGGCCTGCTTCTTCTCTTCTTTCGTCGGCATCTTTTCACATTAAAACTGATTAAGTCAGTGTTTGTATTGCAATTAATTAGTACATTTTCTTTAATTTTTCACTTAAGCTGGCACTTAAGTCTTCAATCTGCCTCAAGAATGATTTAACATATGAAGAGGTAGGGGAAGTGACTGCGAAGGTGGTAGGGATGAGAACGGGGCCCTGTTGGCCGCTGCCGAGAGTTGATTCTACAATAAAATAAAATAAAAGTAACAAGAGGAATAACCTTGGAGGTCAATCATCACCCTGAAAGCGGATAGCAGATATCACGTAGTAAATGTGTACCAGATTTCAAGTCAATAGGTCAAACGGTTTGCGAAGTACAGGTAATTTAAAATCCTGGACAGACAAACGAAAGTCATGATAGCGTATTATATATAAAGACAAGGGAGAATGGTTGTAATGGGAAGGAGGCAGCCCAAAAACCAGAGCTGAAGAGGGGACTACAAATCCCATCAGGCCACAGGAGTACACTGGGGCTGTTGAAAGGATATCAACATCAGCACGCACTAAATTTTCTACTGGTCAAACCTTGAAAATGCCAATTTTTTCAAGGTGTACTGGCACTAGTTCATTTTTTTTGTTAATACATTTTTATTAAGTAGATACAGTATGTTAATACAAGTTATAGTAAATCAAACATAATTATGAGAACGTCAACACAATATAAAATAACACTCACCTCACAGCCCCAAATAGCACAGTTTAGTCAAGGAGGAGAGAAGGCACAGCTACACAATGGAAAAACTAAGTGGTTATTAAATGAAGCTCCCATCCAGGTTAGTCTGAACTACTTGTATATACGATTACCCCACCATTAATTCTAGCAGCAAACAGCTCAAAAAGCATAAGGCTGTAGACAGAAGTAAAAAGATAAGAGTCAGGAGTTTTCCAACTTAAAGCTAGTACTAACTTGCAGTGATTGTGACCAAACAGGACAATATCTGTTGGAAATAGGAAAGATCTAAAAGAAGGAAAACTTGAGGAGTAAATCGAATATTATAGGGGAGGACAGAAGAAAGAAGCTGTGGCTCAGCTCACCAAAAACATTAGGGCCTTCCCAATACATACGTAAAAAAATAACTGGGGTGTAGAAGAGGAAAGAGAAACAAAGGCCATTGTTTGATGCACAAATTTGAATTGTGTATGCCGATATTTAGGGTTTCCAGAGGTGAAAGTGACACAGCCACTATTCCGTTAAAGGGTCATGATTGCCAGCATGCTACCACCTTGGTCTGAACCTGAAATCCATTAGCCCTCCAATACAACATGGCTATATGAGTGCAATCAGAACTCCAAGGACAGGATTATAAGATGCCCAGCCATTGGAGGAACTGTCCTCCTTTTTGGGTTAACATCCTCCATCTGGCAGGAAAAGCAAAAAAAAAAGTTGAAAATGTCTATTTCATGCCATACTGGCACTAGTCCATTAAAGGGGATTGAGATCGATAGAACTCTATTTGTCCCCAGGGGGAAACTTGGTGAAGAAGACAGCACCCTCCAAGATGCGAACCCAGGGCTGTTTAGTGCCAGGCAGCAGTGCTAGCTCTGCGCCACCCTTGCTAATTAAATGATTGTGTACCAACAACTCATGGTTTGAATCTGAACTCCAAGTGATGTTTTTTCAATACAGTGCAGGTAGAGCAGCATACTTAGAGCTACAAGAGAACACCACCCTCTATTTGCTGAAAACTCCTCGTCGCGAGGAGGATAGAGCACTGCTTTGGAGACCCCTTGAGTGAAACATTCAATGAGTCCAACCTTGTCCTCCTTTGGCTACTCATGTTTGCTGTTATTGGACTCCTTGGTAATCCATTGGCTAGGATTAGCTCCAGAACTTAATAGGCTTTGTAGCACAGCCTCCATTTACGATAGCTTTTTTTTTTAATGCTTGTTTCACATAAACTATATTACTGTACATCTCAGTCTGTATTACTGTGCATATAGCTACTGTATATGGTGAAGATTTGGTAGTGCTTTAGTTTAGCTGTTTACTATTGCTGTATGTTCAAGATCTTAACAAAGACTTTTTTGGTACTCATAACACTAATAGAGTGTCAGTAAATAGCCATCTATGTGCGGCGTGGCATTTGATATGCTGGTAAAATTACTTGTTAAGATGAAGGATTCACTGGTATTACATTGACATATGTGATATCAAGAGACATACAGGTATGTCTCACGTAAGGCACTGCTGACCGCTTCAAAGTGAAGTTAGTTTAAGTAGGCCACATTGCACAGATGAATAGTCACTTTACTGTGGCTTTGTAAGTGTCATCGACACCAAAAGAAGCCTTCTTTAAGGTCTTGTTATATAAGACTAAAGGAGTAATAGTAACGCATTTTTGCAGTACCTAAACTAAAGATTTCCTAATACTGCGTGACCCGCAGTTGCTTGTAGTTGTACCTTTTGCTTCATGACTGTTGTGGTGTGAAATTTTGCATATAAGGTGATAAATAATTTATATGGATAAGTAGTCTCACCCTCTTTTAGGACTGAGTCTCTTTGTAATTTTACGACAGGGTTGGGGGAAGTGCCTCAAACCAGTTTGGCAAGTGATTCTCTGCAGGACTCTCTCAGTCAAGCCCCACAGGAAAGCCAGACTGCCTAGCTGGCAAACATCAGCTTAACAAATGGTTTTGGGGTCAGGTTTAAAATTTATTGTGTGCCCCATTGGTCTAAAGTTGCCTGAAGCCATTAAGTACCATGACACCCTATTGGCTGTAAGGTTTGGACAGAGAATCTATAAATTTTCTTGCTCTACCCCTCCCTCTCGTTCTTACAAACATCATAACGAAGAAGCATCCCTCTATCAAACCATTGCTATGAGGACAACTCAGCAGCCATATTGAGACTGGCATGTGGCCTGTTCTGAAGAAAGCTGACCAAAAATGAACTAGAGACATTTAAAGTAACTATAAGTCTGTGTGCCACCTGAAACTACACATCAGCATTTATTAGGTTGTATGGTTGCCAGTATTCACTTGTACTTTGCATATTGTTATTATTTATGAATATTATCAAAAATACATTATTTAAATTGCAACTTAACTCTTGCTTGTCTTTTACTACACCTAATTGCCTGAGGTTATAAATGTAGAAGGGAAGTTGGGTAGAAGTTATATGGCACAATACCTTGTAAACAGTGGAAAGTCTGTGAGATTTGAGGCATTCCGACAAAGGCTACAAATTAATAATATAAAAAGAGTAATAGAGAACTCTACCAAGACAAAACAATGACGTATGTGAATGTTTTGTAATTTGCCATATGGTAGTGCAGATAGCGAAAGATGCCATGTAAGTTAATTGAACTCACTATTGATAAACCTATTTTTCTTTCAAGGAAAACAAAAAGATTACTATGTGCCATATTAAGTTAATTATTTTATGCGTACCAATTAAAGGCCTTTGAATAAGCAGGTGTTCATCCTAATGATGTTCTTGTACATTTGAGTACAGTAATCCCTCGCTATATCGCGCTTCGCCTTTCGCGGCTTCACTCCATCGCGGATTTTATATGTAAGCATATTTAAATATATATCGCGGATTTTTTGCTGGTTCGTGGATTTCTGAGGACAATGGGTCTTTTAATTTCTGGTACATGCTTCCTCAGTTGGTTTGCCCAGTTGATTTCATACAAGGGACGCTATTGGCAGATGGCTGAGAAGCTACCCGGCTTACTTTTCTCTCTCTCTCTCTTGCGCTGACTATCTCTGATCCTGACGTAGGGGGTGTGAGCAGGGGGGCTGTTCGCACACCTAGACGATACGGACGCTCGTCTAAAAATGCTGAAAGATTATCTTCACGTTGCTACCTTCTGTGTGCAGCTTTTAAGTATGCTGCACGGTGCTTCGCATACTTAAAAGCTCAAAGGGCACGTATTGATTTTTTTATCTGTCTCTCTCTCTCTCACTCTTTCTCTGCTCCTGACGGAGGGGGTGTGAGCTGCCGCCTTCAACAGCTTTGTGCCGCGGTGCTTCGCATACTTACAAGTCAAACAGCACCATTAATTTGTTTGCTCCTTTGAAGAGGAAGATATGTTTGCATTCTTTTAATTGTGAGACTGAACTGTCATCTCTGTCTTGTCATGGAGCACAGTTTAAACTTTTGAAAAAGAGACAAATGTTTGTTTGCAGTGTTTGAATAACGTTCCTGTCTCTCTACAACCTCCTGTGTTTCTGCGCAAATCTGTGACCCAAGCATGACAATATAAAAATAACCATATAAACATATGGTTTCTACTTCGCGGATTTTCTCATTTCGCAGGTGGCTCTGGAACGCAACCCCCACGATGGAGGAGGTATTACTGTAGTTGTAATTTTTCACTTTTATTTCATATTATGTGCGTCTACAATGGAAAAATGCTAATCTTGTTTCCAATATTTGCGTGCAGTTTTGTAACTGTGTATTTGAAGCAGTCATTTTGTGTGTGTATGCAGCTGTACCCCTTTCTGAAGGTGCCAACTGTTGTGTTTAGAACCTGTGCAAGTTCATTACGTAATCTCAAGCTTTCATGATTTGGTTTATAAAGGTTAATTGAAAAATGCAGACATTACAAGAATGTGTTGATGCATCTGGCAGTAAAGTGCTGAGATTTGATCAAGGTCATTTCTTTAAACAAAATGCCTCATTTGGAGGGTCTATTGAGTACGTTAAACAGAAGCATTATTGAGCTCTGTCATTGGTGAGCAGTTCAATGTGTTTCCTAAATTGTGTTTGTTTTGTGTGATGCTGGAAGACTACTAGATTAAAAGGTACTGTAATGGCATCTTTCTGCACTAAAAACACTTTGAAATTCTATCATGTTCTGGTCAAAGGCATCATTTGTTTCATCAGCTGTTTAGCGGTAAAGAGTAGCAGCACAAAGTCTAAGGCACATTATGTTTTAAGTGTGCATTTGTCTTTTTGCTTTTTATCCTACTCTATGCTTTTTCTTTCTTTTCTGTGGTGTTTTTGATTAAAATTTTACAGACACTGCTAGTAAAATTCAGGAATATAAAAGTTTACCTTTCTCAACTAAAAAATTATAAATAATAGAAGAAAAAAAAATGTGTAATGTTTGAAAGGATGTTGTCCAGATTTAGTCTGCCTGCTCAGTTGTGTGTTTCAACAGTCTACTGCTTGTTTGGGGGGTCCTCGTAATGTGGCTTAGTGGTTAAGTGTTGGACATCAAATCCTGGGGTTGTGGGTTCCAGTCCTTCTAGAGACACTGTGTTACCATGAGCAAGTCACTTCACCTGCCTGTGCTCCAACTGGAAAAACAAAAAGAAAATGTGACCATTTGTAAGTGATAAGTGATAATTTGTTTTTGCTAGCATAGACCAGGGGGTGGGCAGTGTCAGTGTTGTTCCTACCCAGTTTCTTAATAAGAAGTCAATAAGTACTGATGAAACACTTATTGATCAAGTGACGCTTTGATGCTTCATTTAAGTAGAATGCCCAGTCGGGGCTGGGCAGTTTCATGTCCTTGGGACCCCTGCAGATTTTGGTTTTTTTTTCTCTCCAGCCCTCTGGTGTTTTTTTTTATTTGTTTTTTCTGTCCTCCCTGGCCATCGGATCTTACTTTATTCTTTGTTTCTTAGTATTACCTAATCATATTTTTCTTCATCTTGTAAAGCACTTTGAGCTACATTGTGCTATAGAAATAAATGTTGATGTTGTTCATTTTAGTGGTCTTGCTTGTTAACGTTCCTCACCCTTAATTCAGTCTAAAACAGCACCATTGCCTGTTTTTAATGGCTCCTTATTAGCAATAAGATGAAAATGACAAAAGAGCCAGCAGTTGTCCATCTAACTTGTTTCTGTTTACACCAATGTGGATTCATCATGCACTATTTGGTTTAATAAAACACTTAAAAGAAAAATGTGACAGTTTAAAAATGATCTGTTTTAGGTTTCAAATCATTTGGATGGTATCCTTGGAAAAGAAAAAAAATCGATGATATAAAATCTATCTTTGCAACTAATAAGCCATAAAATTAAATAAGGTACGAGACTGGCAAGCATTGGTTTCTAATGAAGCAATTGGGTTGGAATGAAAACCTGTAGCCACTGTGGCTGTCCAGGACAGACGTTGCCCAGTCTTGGTATAGATGAAGACTTTCTGCCACCTTGTGCTGAGAGAAGTTCGTGGCACTGTGCATTTCAAATAAGTAATTTGGAGTCCAGGAGTTGGAAGGCTCTAGGCGGTTACAGGTGCATGTGGGAATGTGTCCATGCCGTTCTGAGGTTGATTGGGGTGCTCGGCTGATTGCACATTCACGTTGTGAAATGACATGTCTTGACACAACAAAAAGGTTTAGGGCAGCCACCCCATATACTTGAAAGCTTGGATAGGAAAAAAAGGCATAGGTCTTTACAGACATGAGTCCGAAACAGAACTGAGGTAACAGGAGGAATATGGCGATTTTAAAGCTGGACAGGGGAAATGATGTCATTGGGCCCAGAACTAGAAGTGACGTCATCTGGCCCAGGCAGGACTTCCCATGGCTGGTCTGCAGGGAAAAAAGAGAAAGGATCAGTGCACTCTGCCACCCCCTGGTTTGGGATGGAATTAACTTCTTTTGAGCCTTTTAGCAGCCTCCTATGCACGCGTATGTGACTATGGCAAACACGGGCAAATCGGTCAAGTGCTTCATTCACACCTCTGAGCAGCTGATCGTAGCACCTGCACTCAACCAGTGCATAAATGGGAGTCTGCGCAGCAAAATCAAAGAGAAAGAATGGAGAGACAGAGCAAGAATGAAGGTTAAAGGAAAGAGGAAGACAGCAGAATTCCAGTGGAGCAGGAGCTGTAGGCGAGTAGGCAGGCAGTTGCTGAAAGTGAGTGCTGCAAGAGGAGTGTGTGGCTGGCACTCGAGCTGTGGAAGAGACATCACTCCTCCTGAGCACTCCAAAGAGCAGGAGCAACCAAATGCTTTGGGTGGGCTTCTGCCAAAGTCCAAGGGAAGGTGGACAGGAGAAAGGAGCAAGTCTCACTGTGTTGCCCCACAGACACTGAGGTGACTGGCAAGCGGGGACCCGAGCATGGCCTGAAGGTGAACTGTGCCTGTTGGGAGAACGTCTGCTGTTGCTGCAGGGTCGCATCTGGGGTAAGAAAAGTAGACATTGGATTTTAGCAAGAAGCACAGAGGCTCGATTGGTTTTAAAGGAAGGATTCTGCCATTCTGGATTTTAACCTCATTTGAAAGGAATATTTATTGTCTTTTGGATTTTAGTCTCCATTGATCACTTGATTTTATGGATTAATTATTTATTTAATGTATACAGAGTACTGCACTATTTTGCACTTTTTTATTTCCAATAAAAGCACAAAGTGCTTGCGCCTCTATGTTGCTGACTGTGTGTGTCCTCATTTGCCTGGCTCATCCTCTGTTTCTTTATCAATGCTCCTGTATTCAAGCTGGAGCCAACCCGGACTGTCACACACCCCAACTAAGCAACATGAATTTAAGAAACAGACTTTTTCCATTTTTTTTTTAAATATATCTAATTGCTAAGAAAAAAATACCAAACCATTTTTGGATTGTTTTGTTCAGCAGTAACACCCACATCTGAGCTCTCTAAAGATAGGTAGATAGAAAATAAGGATGTAAATAAAATGCAAAATTAAAATTCAGTTTTGTGTGTGGGTTGCTTTGATATTATTTCACCGTTGAAGTAGAAAGAGATAAAGCATTGTATAACAGTTCAATCAGAATCAAGATCAGTAAATCTCTGCATGCGTAATACGTCCTCTGATTCTGTAAATTATGAAGCAGGTGTTTGTTTCGCTTTTAGAAAAGGTCACTAAAAGTAATGAGATGACAGAGTCGGTGGAATAAGCTGTTATTTAATTATTTGAATATGTCTAAAATGAAGACATTTAGTGGAAACCTGGTCTTCCATTCAGTGAGAGAAATTGGGTCGGGGGGCTGTTAACATCTTTAATTATATTAGATATTTCATCTGAGCTGTAACAAGTCACATTGATATTTTTTTTTAATTAATGTTATTTTTTTTCTAACTGTCAGAATTTCAATTTTTAAACACTGGGGATAACATGTCTATGGCTAGAAACACTGGTTAACTAATCAATTCTTAACCAAGTTTTATTTTCATGTTTGTAGCTAAGACATATTATCACCATGTAAGTAATTGCAGGTTTCTCTGATGTTTTGCTTCCATGTATGTGATGGAGTATACTCTGACACAGAGATTCAGATATTTACTTTCTCTACACACATAAACACTTTTCTATGCACTTGAGGTTTTTCTTTAGGATTTTAGGGTGTTCAGCAGTTATTATTATCATATTCTCCTTTAGTTGCTACTATCCCTCTAAGACATTGGCTCCTAAACTCGGTCCTGGGTACCCACTGTGGCTGCAGGTTTTCGTTCTAACCAACTTATGTTTTTCATTGGACTCTTAGCCTAATTAAGTGAGCCATTATTTTGGGTTTTGGAGTCAATTTAGAAATTACAAACTAAATTTGGTAGATTTTTATTAAAATGTAATAAGCAGTTATATGGGGAATATGAAGTTTTTCTTTTAAGTCGTTAGCTTGCTTTTCCAGGTGTTCTGGGTATTTAATTGATTATTTACTAGTTAGCGGGTCTGACACTGAAGTCCTTGCAGCGTTCATCATCCTGGGTGTCTGCTGTGCTTGTTTATTGTCACTATTAGGGTTAAATGAAGGGAGCAAATTACACAGGAAAAGGGGAAAATAATAGGAAAACAACAAAAGATAGGTAAGCATTTATAGCTTTAGAAAAAAATACTAATATTTTTAAATGTCTTATAAATGTAAAAAAACATACTATTGTGTTTTTCTGAATGCAGAATCAGAGTAAAAGAGTAAAAAAGACCAGCTAATTAAATGAGATCAGTTGTTATCGATTATTATCGTGGATTGTGAATCTGGCTGGAACAAAAACCTGCAGCCACAGTGGGTCCCCAGGACTGAGTTTGGGAAGCACTGCTCTAAGACATTTAGGTCAACAGGATTTCCACAGTTCAAAGTGTCTACTACATCATTCCTCATTTTGGCACTAAGGTCGGACCTAAGGCTTATTGTTAAGAGCTGTGGCTGGATAGGACTTGAAAAGAATGAGTCTTTGTATTTAGTGACCTAATCTGACTAATGTTTGCTTCATCCAGCCATAACTTGCTTATTGCAAGTTACGTGGCTATTAGTAATAGTATTGAAATATTGTAGAGTGTGTGGATTGCACCAGAATTGTAACGTACACATCAGCCACGTAACTCATAAACCAGTCAGAGGTGGGATAACAACTGACTCATCCTCACTGACTTCGGAGCAGCTTAGGATTTCTAACTAACCTAATGTGTACACCCTTGGGTGGAAACTGGAGCAATCAGAACATGGAGAGAAGATGACCAGCAGTCTCCCGGAGCAGTAGGACTGAAGCTTTATCCTTTATGCTGTTTAGATTCCATTCATGAATTTTCCTATGAAATCGACTCTTCTAAGTTTTCTTTCTTTAACTACTCATTCCATGCATTCATCTGCTCAATTTAGTGTATCAACTTTCATGATCACCAGTAAGAGAACTCATGTTGTGTTTCCATAAAATAGTGAAAAGAGGTGAAGGTCTGAAAGGAGGCACACAATACCATGCCAGGACCTTCACCTTCACTGGCTTGCCTTAAGATTAGCCCTGAGCATCAGGCAACAGACTGGCAGTCCCAACATGAGTTCATGTTCTCAAAGTTCAAAAACTGACTTTAAATATCTATAATATGCAAAAAAAGGGGTGAAACTGACAAACGATTATCTGGCTAATAAAACTAAGTACATGTATATTTTTTAAGAATTTATTAAAGTTTGAAAGAGTGAAAATAGCTTTTCGTAAAAGGCAAAAACCTAATGCAGAGAAATCCAAATACAGAAAACATACAGTATGTTAGTTCATAAAGCTAGTAAATCAAGTCCATATTTTGAAAAGTACACAATACTCCAAATCCCACAATGCCAAAGCGGTTACGACAACAGCATCTTCAACTTAAATACTTCCTGGGGCAGAAGCCCAGCTGCCTGATTTGATGGCTGCACCTCTTGGAGTTCTACCCACAGCACAAAAATAATAAAAATCTCATTACATAAACACAATGACTAAACAAAACCAAAAACAGAATTAACACAAAAGGAAACATTATATTTAAATAAAATGATTAAACAAAAAAGAAACAAACCTGAGCAAGAGAGACAACTGTATCTGGCCCTTAACATTGCTGTCCTAGAACGAGCCAACCTTTGGCAGGATGTCAGTCCATCACAGAACACACGCTACATGCACATCCACATCCTCTCATACTGTATCTTTGGATTTTGGTTTCCATTTTTATTTCTTATATATTTTTCTCCATGACTTTCTGAGATGACACTAATATTAGGAGTTTTTGGGGCTGCTTCATGTGTTGTTAGGGGCCTGTCCTCAGAGGCCATGGCTTTTTGTTGATGACGTAACAGGATAAAAGGTCATCCAGGATTTCACTTCCTTCTCTGATGTGTGGATTCACAATCCCTTTTCAAATACTCTTTTCAAAAAACACTTCCATTCAAAGCCTACCTTTGGTTTTTTGACCTTTGCTCTTGAAATTCGTGACTACGATTTTTGTCTCTCCTTTGGGCTTTAATACTCACATTATCTGATCCCCCGGTTGTGACCTTTTTCAATGTAATTGTGTATCTATTGGTTCGCTCAGAAACTCTGTCTGTGTGCAGACATACAGTAAGACATGTCAGTTTAAAGGTAAAAACTTACTTTTTCAGGTGCATGTAACATTACAAAAGAGTGCAAAAGGTTAAAAAAATACACAGTGTGTAACCAGTAGTATAATTAAAATTCCACATTCATAATACTAAAACCGATCATTTAATTTAGGAACAAATTAACTCCATATATCTTCCAAATTTTTAGAATGCACTAACCTGGAGTACATTATTGAAGTCAATGACAGAATGGTGTCCCTTTATCCAAGTACTGCTGATGACAGGTGTAGGTGTAGGTGCCTGTGACTCTGGCAATTTAAAAATAGACGCATCTATGGATGGAAGGGTGCATTATGCGTTTCTATATAATTACAAATAAAATATATATCACCAATAAACTGGAGTACGAAATGAAGGGCTAATGCCAAAAAACATGGAGGCACTGAAAAGAATGAAAAATGGAAAGGGAACAGAGCAGAGGTGTGGAAGAGTTCAGGACAGTAGAAGATGAATGAACAGGAGAGAATATCAGAGGAGTGGAAGAACAGTCTGATTGGACCCATTTATGAGGAGAAGGATGATGTTCAGGATTCTGGAAACTATAGAGGGATAAAGCTGACGTTATTCACAAAGTAAATTTGGTAAAGGATTATAGAGAGTAAGCTTAGGGAAGAGACCAACACAGGGGAGGAGCAGTTAGGTTTTATACCAGGGACAGGAACAACTGATGCATTCTTGAGACAGCTCATAGTGCAAAACAGAAAGGTTTGCATTTTGGTATTTATTGATTTGAAAAAGGCTTATGATGGAGTACCAAGAAAACTTCAGACTTGACTAAAGTAAAGAAAAAAGCAGAGCAGTCGCAGTCAAAGTGAGGATGTATAAAGGCATATTGCTGTGGGTATGAAGGACCTTTGGTAGTGTTTCTTGACACATTTCTACTGAATAATTCATGGAATTAAAGTCCCCAATCCTAGTGTGTCAGAGAGAGGATGTGCAGCATTGTTCATAGTGGCCATTAGTGTTGTCTTTATTCTCTCTTCTGTTAATACCTCCAGTGGGTTGAGAGTGCATCCCATAACAGGACCTGTCTTTTTAATGAGCTTGTTTCAGTCTTAGACACAGAATAACATTTCCAACGGCATCCTCCACTATATTCAGGGCCCTCTGTCAACTCTGATTTTGGAAATCAACCATACTGCTATCAAACCTAAATAATGTCTCTTCTTGTTGCTGTAATTTTCTTTTTATGGCACAACTTGTAGTATACTCACAAAAAATCCTAATGCTGCTTGTTTTCTCAGTTGTCCAGTTCACCTTATGTGCTCTTTCGACATCCAAGAAGTGTCTCAGTATGAAAAGTTGACAAGGCCCATCCATAGTACTATGATCCAGATAATGGGAACAACCAAGATCCACCATTAACAGCTTTATACAGATGAAATGTCTAAGGTTTTAGTGATTTAAAAAGCATTTTTCTGATAAATTGCACAACACAGTATAGTGACATAGTGGAGAACATTTGTATAGATTGATGACTCTAATGACCCCTACGTGGAACTGTAAAATGCTGCCCTTCAGCATTTAGTGAAATGAATTATGAGTTGGAAGTCAAAAGCAAAGTGATTTCAGGGGCTGCTGCTGGACAACAAAGATTGTCTTAACTGCTCATAATCATCGTACACAGAACATTTAAATATGATAAGCAATAAACGTTTAATGAAGCCAGAAGCAGTGGTTAAAGAAAACAGTGATACAGGAAATCTCAGACTGTGTCTGAAAGACTTAATCCAGTATTATGGTCAATGGAAATTAGAGCTTATTCTTACGGCATCAAGTACAGAGCACACACACCCCTAGACAATTTTAAGTTGTCATTTTGTCAAATCTTTGAGTTGTAGAAGGATGTTCAGAGTTAAACTGCAATAACATGAAGTGGAAAAGGCTACCATATGTTTAACCTGAAAACAGTAAATTAGAATTCATAGATGTCATTTATTATTTTACTTGCACAATATGGTTGCACTTTGCAAAAATTCTGTACATTCTTTATGTACTCATTAAGATGAAATATAATTAAAATAAGTAACATCATGCAGACTAGGAATATTTAAATAATTTACTTTAATAAAATTTGTCTGATCACTCATTTGGAAAATAATTTTGCTGGTATCTATATATTGTAGTGAGACAATAGACAAAAGAAATTGAGTTGATGCTCCATTGGGATGCCCCATTTAATGTCCTGAACTGAAACAAAAGAAAAAAAGTCAGTTATGATGAGGGTCACTGTTTTGACCAGGTGTTTCACACTGGTGAGGTCCATCCTCTCTCTCGAAGGTCTGACAATGAGTGTTGACTTCTGGTTGAAGAGTGGGTTAAGTAGTCAGAAGACAGGAAGGGGCGAGGCTTGCAGCGATTGTGTCAGAAGCAGAAACCACGTTGATTTTCACACCTGAAACAACCCAAATCATTACCCATGACACACTACCCAGGCACACATTTATGACAGTATGTAAAATTGAATTTCAGTCAGTCTGTTAGAGCATGATGCGATAACTACCGCAACAATTTCTACAAAACTTTGCAGTTGTTTCCGGTAAAATCCAGCTTAAAATACAGGCTAATAAAATCTTAGGTTTTCTACTTATAAATATCTGAGAAAAAATAAAAACTGACACCATTTTTGCTGTACCTTTGCTCTTTTTACTGCAATATCTCCAGAACATAACATGATATCAATGTGCTTTCTACAATCAAAATGATAAAAAACAATTGTGTAACAAAGTAACTCCCATTTCAGGTGTTCATGTCAGCTACAATAATAATTCAGGAGTTTTAAATATTTAAGCATGATGAAAAAGAATTAAGACTTTTACATTTCCCACTCAATAATTCTGTAATGGATAATCATACCAAAAATCTGTTCCCTCATTTCTAAATGCTCATTTTATTATGAACAATAAAGGTACTATTCAAGTTTTGTCTAGGACAAATAATAAGTAAGCAAATGACCCATTTGTGAAAAGATCTGTGCTTGAGTTGGAGTATCAGAAGATGGCAGGAGTGAAATGGGGCGGACACTTTGTGAGGATCCACCAGGGAGGAGGAGGAGGAAGGTACGTGTGCCACTTCACCCTCATTGTCTCTCAGTGATCGAACTGTACGTTACAACTCTGGTGCATTCCACACACTCTATAATATTTCAATACTATTACTAAACTATTGAGATAATTATTATTGCTGTTCTACAAATTATTCTGTGCTGCAGAATTACTTCTATTTCTCTTAATCTTACACTTAATTTCACAGTAGAATTTCACAAGAGCTTAACAATCTCAGAAGCTCTATATACTAAATCATACTAAAAATATGGCTTTCTGCCGCAATGAGCAAGTGTAGAAGTGTGGAAAAGTATCATCTTAATTACTAAAATTGCTTAATGTTTCTGTATTATTTCTGTATAAAATGATTCCATGTTAGAAGCTGAAATAGCAAGCAGAAGACATTTGACCATTGAAACAGCAGTAGATAACAGATACTAAGCTGCATCTGTCTGGGACAGACAGCTGTATAAAGTTTGAAATTAGGCCACAGGTAACCTTGATAGGAACATGTCAAGGTGCCATATGAACTGGTGATACTGTGGGCAGCCTGGTCAGACAGAAAACCCTATAAAAACCTTTACAGTTTGGGCTAAAATCCAGAAACGTGGGCATACCTCAAGTTCTATGTCCAAATTCTGCATGGGGAATTACAAATAAATCCTTATTCCTGTGAGCTAAATTATTGAGCCTATATCTTTTTTTTCTTAACAGAGGTCATGAATAAGTGTCAGAACTGTTTTTTATTTTATGCAACATACATTTTGTCTGTCTTCTGGATGAAGTGAGACAGAGCAGCTATGTGTGTGTGTGTATATATCCATCCATTTTCCAACCCGCTGAATCCGAACACAGGGTCACGGGGGTCTGCTGGAGCCAATCCCAGCCAACACAGGGCACAAGGCAGGAACCAATCCCGGACAGTGTGCCAACCCACTGCAGGACACACACAAACACACCCACACACCAAGCACACACTAGGGCCAATTTAGAATCGCCAATCCACCTAACCTGCATGTCTTTGGACTGTGGGGGGAAACCGGAGCGCCCGGAGGAAACCCACGCAGACACGGGGAGAACATGCAAACTCCACGCAGGGAGAACCCGGGAAGCAAATCCAGGTCCCCACGTCTCCCAACTGTGAGGCAGCAGCGCTACCCACTGCGCCACCGTGCCGCCCTATATATATGTATATATATATATATATATATATATATATATATATATATATATATATATTTACATATATATATATATATACATATAAGTGTTTGTATTATTGTATTAATATTGTTATTAATGTATTATTATTTGTATATTTCAATTATTAATAATAATTTATGCAATGTATTTATTATGGCAATGTTATGTTAGGTTACTTGAGTAAGTTATGTCAGGTCAGGTGGATACTTGATGTGTCATGGTGGCAAAAATGACAGAAAGGCCTATCCCCGTGTGCTGCTGACACATGGCTATGTTTTCACAGAATGCAACGAAGCAGATGTGGAGCCTTGTAAGCGAAGTCAGAGCAGCGAAAATGCCCTCTCCCTCTTAATATACATCAATCCTCTTAATGACAAAATCGACTAATAGAACCATATGTCATCATTAAGTGAGACATGACTGTATATATTTTTTTTATACATTTTTACATTTTTCAGTTTTGTTAAACCTTACAAAACTGGTTTGTAGTATTTATATTTGAGGCAGGTTATTGTTTTTTGTTATATTTTTTGAGCTTCTGTAAAAGGTAAATTTTCCCCCTGATTGATTGATAGATAGATAGATAGATAGATAGATAGATAGATAGATAGATAGATAGATAGATAGATAGATAGATAGATAGATAGATAGATCGCGATCTGAAGAATAGTTTATTGTGTCAGCTTTTCTCTGTACATGTATGCACAGTGTAGTTAAAACCTCTTGTAAAAGAATTGGGTAAAATCCTTTGGTGGGGCGGCTGTTTTTCCTGTTTTTCTGTATGCACTTTTTTCCTTCTTGGTGGGATGATGCTGTGATTTGTTGTGAGGTGGGATGGCAAATTATTTCAACACAAAGTAGATTAGCATGTTCATCAAAGCACTTTTATTGAATGCTTGCTAAGGAGGTGTGTTTAGTTGTGTTACCAGCAGTGAGCTTTTATTTTTTTTTAAGTGAAGCTATAAATAAAAATGTAATTTAAAAATTGATAACATTTTTACGCAATCTTGTCTCAGATCCTATGTAATAAGGTCAAAAAAAGATGATAAGGTCAGGTAAATTCATTCCACTTTTTATTTTATTTTGATTTAGCATGTTTCATCCGCTATGCTATTATTTTTATGTTCTCTCAGGCTGCTATCATAATTATGGCTTTTCGCAGACTGCTTTTTCCTAACAAGGACTTTTTGACATTGACAGCTTTATATGCATAGTAAAATGTTCTTTTTTTTGTGTGTGTGGACAGGTCTTATAAATCTTTTCAGATCTTCATAGAATAATACATTAGCTTAATATTTCCCTCATATTATGTCACAAGAAAACCTGGTTTATTGCCATAAGTAACTAATTTTTATTAATTAGCACGGAAGTTTCAGCTCTAAATGTTCTGGTATGATATATGTACTTTTTTCTGGTATGATGACTTATAGCTTGTCAAAATCAGTACACAGTAAAGGTTACCCACAACAAGATGTCTTGGTCTCCGCTCCCACCGATATTGTATGCAATTTGGTTTCCCTCCCTTTGTCATATATTACTAAGAAACCCATTTCTATTATACAGCTGTCAGATTTATAGCCGACTTCTAATTTTATGAGCCAATTGCCCATTGCAGAATTTTTTAATCTCAATGTAAGGAAAGTGTGAGCCTTTATTATTTTGAAGTAAATGTGAGCTACATACAGAAATATATAACTGTTGAAGTGTGAGGCTATTTCAAAATGTATCTTTACTTCCAATCCATGAATTTGTAGCTGTGGTGGTGTTCCTGCATGACAACCCCAAAACATTATAAAGCAGGGAGCAATAGGAGTATAATTCAAAACATTTAACTTATTGGAGTTTGTGTGGAGCTTAAAACACACACTTGAAAGTGATGAATTGAGGAATTAGCGTTGGAAATGGCAGATGAATGTTATGTTTTTTTAAAATATTGATTAATATTTTTTGCCACTTCATTTGATGGTTTTTGTGAACTGTGTTACATTCTGTCTTTTAGTTACTGAACTCTCAGGTTATCTCTGGACGATTTATTCTGGTGTGCCTCACAAAATTGTAGTGCAGAAAAGGAATAGGGAGAAGATACTACTCATGTCGTCCCCATCTAGAATGGTTTTCCACGCTGATTGTCAATGGTAGAAGTGGTGGTTTGGAGTCCTTAGCCCAATGAATTTGCTTTGTTCTGGAGAACTGTTATTTTTAGGAGGTGTTCACTCATAATCCTACAAATGATAATCATTGACTTTCAGTCAGACACACATGTGAAATGTCTGTAACAGCAGTTCCTGTCAGACTAAGTCAGATATGAGATTAGTTTACCACTTGGTGGAGTCTTCTTTACGAACACATCATTAAAGGGTGTCAATACAGAGAATTCACTCGAGCTCCATATGCGCAAAGCATGTAATTATTCAACTCAAAATTATATATCAAGCACATCTGTCTAGTTTAAAATTGTCCAAAATGTTTCCAGGGCAAGATCCAACCTGAGAACGCTGCAATCAAGTCCCAGCCTCACTGGGTCACATGTTTTGGGCCTGCGCCAAATTAACATCATTTTGGACCAAAATTTGTAAGTGCCTTTCAGACAGCCTTGGTGTCACAATCCCTCCTAACCCACTAACAGCTGTGTTTGGTGTTCTTCCAGATGGGTTTAAATTGGAGAAGGACAAACAAACGGTGATTGCATTCACAACACTTTTGGCACGCAGACTTATTTTGCTAAACTGGAAGAATCCTAACTCTCCTCTTTTAAGTCAGCGGGAAACCAATGTTTTCTACTATTTGAAATTGGAAAAAAATGAAATATTCAGTTAGGTAAATAACATAGAAGGCATAAGTCATAAGAAGGTTTGGGGCTCCAGCTGGGACACCTTGTTTAACTGTAGTTTGTACAGGCAGAAAAACTAAGCACTACAGTGCTTTACCCAAAGGCACAGAGTTTCTTATTTTTGGAGTAACATCAACTCAAGCTCAAGACTGTTGGTTGAATGGTGATGTTTTCTTTGGTGCTTTTGACTTTTCATGACTGGAAGGGGAGGAATTGGTGGTGGAGTGAAAATGATAGCAGTCTTCTTCCTGGTGGTGTCCATCCAGACTAGTGAGAGAAACTGAAATCACACTAATGAAAGTTCCACATTTCAAGCACTCCTCAGTGTACCCTTGAAATGGACTCTGTAAGAGGCTCATTGTGTTACGTGTTCAACGCTGCTTAAAAGTCAGGTGGTAAGACTTTGACATCTTATGTGTAATATTCACTTAATTTGTGATATCAAATAAATTATTACATTCATACATTTCATTTATCTGGTAATTTATTAAACCTGTATGTCTGCCATTGCAATTTCTGATGAAAAATGTTCCATCATACTTGGCCAAGGTGAAAGTAGCACTACACAAATAATTGTCTGGCAGCTTGTGAAAACAAAGTCTTAAGAGTAACTCATCACTGAAGGTGCAAGTGCACCTTATTTTTATAAGAAGGAGATGGAGCACCTACTGTACATCTCTTTCAAACACACCATTTCTGAATAATTCTTTATCAATACTATGCTGCTTAACATACACTGGAACGTCTATGGTTTAATGGCTCATCATTTTATGAAACAAAATGTTACATAGTACCGGTACCTTTAATTGTAAACTCATTCAGACAACATTTTAAAAGTTGGAGTTTCTAATAGAAAAAACGATTATTACAATATTCTCTTATTTGTTTTCTTTCAGCTTACTTTTTTGAATGGGCGTGTTAAAGTTAGCTCCTGGTGGGGAACAGCCGCTTTGAATTTTCATTTTTGTTTTGGCCTCTGTCTTAATTATGAGCCTGCTGCTAATGTAACAGACTTCAGTTTCTTGATTTGAACTTTCTCCCCTTTTAAGAGTCCCTCAAAAAAAGCAGATAAGAAGAAATACTGAGCTGCGTTAGTCCCAAAAATTTGGATTTGAGCTGTCAAGCTCAGGTCCTGAAGGCTTTTGCTGTAACTAGTATTATAGTTCCTGGTGTTAATGATGTTTAATTATAAGGCTTGGCAGTGCACTTACTCTGACACATCAGACATTTTCAGTATTATTATTTTTATTTTTTCTGAGAACATCATTCAGATGTTTTGACCTGGAGCAGCTCAGTACTTGTTAACTGGCAGCTGGTTAAGAACTAATAAACAATTCTGGTTCCATCCTTCCATCCATCTATCCATTTTCCAACCTGCTGAATCTAAAAGCAAGGTAACATTAGCTGCAGTGAATGGCTACTAATTAGGAAATTAGCTGAAATGAAAACCTGCAGCCCCTGTCATCGAGTTTGATCGTCATCCCATTAAGTAGGTGATCCCCCGGGGTCCTTCTGATCATTTTTGCTGAAGACATTTATTGGTTTACTGTTTAATTTCCTGAACAAAATATGGTCCAAAAATGGCCTACAAATGTGGTTTTTTTTGGGTATGGAGGACCAAAAATAGGGGAACCCCTCCCCCAAAAAACACAACATCTTGCATAACTAGATGTCAGGGTCAAACAATATATAATATGTGGGGGTTTTCTCATACTGGCAAATCAGGAGACGCTGGACAAAAAAAAGCGTTTATAAGAAATTCTTTTGACCACAATATACTTGAGCTAAGGAGAAAGATAATGGGCTAAACCATAACTAAAACAGAACATTGTATTTTTGGATTTTGTTTTTTTTATTCGTTAAATAATTCTTTTTTTGTTTCTTTGTTTTTTGTTTTGCTTTGGTGGTTTTGACATCCTTGTTTAGGAGTGAAATCAGAACAATAAGACGGATATCTGTCCATCTTTTATTCCTGAAACACATTTGCCACCACAGGCAGTCGAAGCCTTTGATGGCAGCATACTGTAGCTTAGAAAGCAGAATCAAGCCCTGGATAGGATGCCAGCCCATCAGAGGGCACACACGTGCATACTGTGCATCCTCAGTGATTCACTCACTCAGTTCAGACTTTAGATTTGGCTTCTTTGGAATTTGGGGGGAGACTGGAGTGTGCAAAGAAATCCCAAACAGAAGTGGAGCAATCGTGCAGTCTACACATAGAAGAGCAGAAATTAAACCAGGGGCAAGTGATTAGCTCTGGCACAACGTGTTTGTAGTCATAATTCAATACAGCCTTGTCATGGATGTATTTCCACGACCCTGTGGTGTCTTCAGGAATAATCATAATTGTATCATTTGGGAATGCAGGAACCGATCATTTAAAGTGAAGATTTCAAATGTTAATGATTACTCTTCAAACACAACATGAAGGACATTTTGGGTTCCACATAACATATAATGTTACAAAAGTCCAACTTTTATACAAATGTATGTACACTTTTTTAAAAAGTATATGCCCCCATAAGCCTATCTAAAAATAGCTCATTTCATTTGAAATTAAAGAGTTCAGTCCCTTTGTGAAGAGTTTGTGCTGCAAAAAGCATTTGAGAATGCTGTTGGTTCTTGAATTAAAATTCACACTGTGTGAGAGAGGCAATTCATACATCTCAGATATTTTTCTGTAGCCTGATTCTTACTTGAAAACACAGTAGTAATAGCATTGACTTGATTTCCATAAAATGCCAGTGCTTTCTTGACAGCTTAATTACAAAGTATCATTATTATTTTTTTATTCTGGAATCAGAAAGTGCCATGGACCACTGCATGCATCAACATCTTCACAGTACAGAGCACACAGTACCAGTCTGCTCTTAGAAGAAATGAGTGTGATTTGCTTTTTAACAAATTTTCACATTTGAAAAATAGCCAAAAATTAGATTAATACATTTACTTTTAATCAACTACAGTTAATATTTTTTTATTTTAATGAATTTAGGGTTGGAAATGTAAAAAGCCTAAGTATCATACATTTTTTAAATGATAATTGTGGCTCATATTAGTATTTCAGTAATTAAATATCTCGACTGGATCTGCTGAGTTTGAATGTGGCAGAGACTTGTTAGTTGAAGTATCAGTGCAGGTTGGGTGTCAGTGACTTTATTGGGTCCCATTTAGCGATGCCAGCAAACTGCCAGGGTGAGAGAAATGCCACTGAAATTAAAAAGAACCTGCAGGGACCATCCAACCACCCATTTTGTAAACCTGCTCATTCAGAGCTGAGTTGCAGAGAAGCTGCAGCTTATCCCTATTTTAAATAGTTTTAGTGTGCAATGTTACATAATTCAGCAGTGATTGTGATGTTTTTAATTTGCAAGTAAATATGCTAAATTGGTGGCACGGTGGCACAGCAGTAGTGCTACTGCCTTGCAGTTAGGAGACCTGGGTTCGCTTCCCAGGTCCTCCCTGCGTGGAGTTTGCATGTTCTCCCCGTGTCCGTGTGGGTTTCCTCCCACAGTCCAAAGACATGCAGGTTAGGTGCATTGGCGATCCTAAATTGTCCCTAGTGTGTGCTTTGTGTGTGGGTGTGTGTGCCCTGTGGTGGGCTGGCCCCCTGCCCAGGGTTTGTTTCCTGCCTTGCACTCTGTGTTGGCTGGGATTGGCTCCGGCAGACCCCCGTGACCCTGTAGTTGGGATATAGCGGGTTGGATAATGAATGGATGGATGGATGGATATGCAAAATTCTAATTCACTCATTTTACCTGCCGTACATGCTTACTGAGCATTATTTTTTGTATTTTTGTTCATTTTGATTCTAATTCTCTTTTAACTACTGCATATGCTTGCTATTAATCTATGTTCATTTCAGAGTAATTTCATTTGAAGTGGTGCTCATCAGTATCGGAGAAAATGGTTAATTTTAAATTTTTTTTTTAATTTTTAATTTTATTGATCTTATTAAAATCAAATAACATTCCATACAAATAACTCAAGTTTCCCAAAAATAGGTTAGAAACAAATCAACCATGACCCCTGAGAAAGAGAGCTAGGCCAGCAGAGTAAAGCTTTAAACTCGTAAAAATAAGTAAATAGATAAATTAATAAATGGATAAAGATAAATGGAGTAAAAGAGGGGAGAGAACCTGCTTCCTCAATTTAAATTCTTATTCTAAAATGTTATTGCTCAGATCCTGCAAGGTTTTGAAAAAGTTTTGTACAGATCCTCTAAGTGTGAATTTGATTTTTTCCAGTTTCAAATAGTATATAACATCAGTTACCCACTGACTTAGAATAAGAGAGTTAGGATTCTTCCAGTTGTGCCAATAGTGTGGTAAAGGCAATTAGAGTTTGTTTGTCCTTCTCCACTTTAAGCCCATCTGGAGGTCCACCAAACATAGCTGTTAGTGGATTAGGAGAGACTGTGACACCAAGGCTGTCTGAAAGACATTTAAAGATTCTGGTCCAGAATGATGTTAATTTGGTGCAGGCCCAAAGCATATGGCCAAACGAGGCTGGAGCTCGATTGCAGTGTTCGCAGTTTGGATCTTGCCCTGGAAACATTTTGGATAATTTTAAACTAGACAAATGCTCACGATATATAATTTTAAGTTGAATAATTATATGCTTTGCGCATATGGAGCTCGAGTGAATTCTGTGCATTGCTACCTTCCACTCCTTTTCTGAGATGTTGGGTGAGAGATCCTTTTCCCACTGTACTCTTGGATCTTTGAAAGGGAAGGACTGTAAAATGGTTTTATATATTACAGAAATGCTGTCTGAGTCCGCAAGACTGATCAATATTTTTTTCCCAGCATAGAAGTAGGTGGGAGGTGAGGAGAATTGGGCAGGTTTTGTTTAACGAAGTTTCTAATTTGAAGGTAGTGAAAGAAATGTGTTGCTAGAAAGTTAAATTTGGAGTGTAATTGTTCGTAGTATGCAAAGATGTTGTCTATGTACAGATCTCTAAGTGATTTAATCCCAAATGCTTTCCAGACATTAAAAACTGCATATGTTTGAGAGGGTGGAAAATGGTGGTTCTCGTGCAGAGGTGCCACAGATAAAAGCTTCTCTATCTTGAAGTACTTCCTACATTGGTTCAATATTCTGAGTGAGTGAAGCACAATTGGGTTGTTAGTATATTGGCGATAACTTGTACTTATTGCGGTACAAAGCAAGGAATATAAAGAAGTACTGCAGGATTTTATTTCTATTGTGGATCAAGCCTGTGTATGTTCATATATTTGTGTCCAGGTTTTAATAGCTTGTATATTTGCTGCCCAGTAATAAAACTGAAAGTTAGGCAGAGCCATGCCACCTTCCGCCTTAGGTCTTTGTAGGGTCGCTCTTTGGATACGTGGATATATTGGAATGTTTTGAAATAAAGTGGTTCATTTTTTATATTTATTAATAAAGCACTCTTATTGTTTTTCCTTTTAAATAGGAGGATGGATAGAAGGGAAGTGAGTGTTTTGAAACAGAAAGACATCCCTGAGATTTAGTGTCAAGCTTGTGCCTCTCTTCTCTGTTCCTCTCTGTTTTTCTTTAAAGCTACATGTCGAGACAATAATGTATGTCCCACCGACAAGACTGAAGACTCCAGTATGAAGAGAGAGTGAAGGAGAGTGAGAGTGTCAGCAAGAGCAGGACATTGTGTGTGGGCGAGGGAGACAGAACAAGTTGGGGTCATTTAAGTGTAAAGCAGGTTTCTTTCATCAACTACCACAGGACTGCTAAACTGGCCCACAGAGCCACACCACGGAGAACATGATTAAAAAGCCACTAGTGCACCCATCACTCCCGCCTTTCTCCTTCATGCTGCATAGCAACACCACAGGTTAGCCAGCACCTCTAATAAGCCTTTTAAATAAACAGGAGTGTACCGATTTATATGGTAACATTTTGTTCTTTATGATAATTGAAAAAAGCTAAAGAAATTTAAAAGCTGATAGTGAATATTTCATTATTTTTGAAAAGTTTCTTGTCATATAGCACATTTGCTAGAAACTTGTCTTGAGATTACAGTTTTAAATAGTCACATTAAAATACAATACCAATTAATAATCAGCAGCACAATGTGAATGTGGTGGCACATCGGTTAATGTAATGTGGCAGGTTGGCACTTCCAGAATCCTCTGTTCAAATCCTGTCCCAGTCACTTTCTGTGTTTGTGGTTGTTTGCTCAGACTTCTCCAGCTCTTTCCTATATCCTACATTTGTGTTGCTTAGACTAAGTGGTAATGAATGTGAATATATGTACAAGTGTGCACTGGAACAGACAAGCATCAAGTTCAAAGCTGGCTTCAGTTTTCTACATGATGCAGTTGTGACCACTTTTTGGGTTTAGTGAACTGACAAACAGAAGAAACAAATGGACAAAATGACTCTGTTAATGGTCTTCCTAACGTCATTGTAGTCAAAACCTTTGGTGATATAGAAAAAGACTTCCAAGTGGTGACATATAAACGTTACAAACGGTAACTTCATTCAGAGTGCAGTTGCTATTCTTCTTCTTTCGGCTACACCCGTTAGGGGTTGCCACAGCGTATCATCTTCTTCCATATCTTTCTGTCCTCTGCATCTTGTTCTGTTACACCCATCACCTGCATGTCCTCTCTCACCACATCCATAAACCCTCGCTTAGGCCTTCCTCTTTTCCTCTTGCCTGGCAGCTCTATCCTTAGCATCCTTCTCCCAATATACCCAGCATTTCTCCTCTGCATGTCCAAACCAACACAATCTCGCCTCTCTGACTTTGACTCCCAACCTTCCAACTTGAGCTGACCCTCTAATGTACTCATTTCTAATCCTATCCATCCTCGTCACACCCAGTACAAATCTTAACATCTTTAACTCTGCTACCTCCAGCTCTGTCTCCTGTTTTTCTGGTCAGTGCCACCGTCTCCAACCCATATAACATAGCTGGTCTCACTACCGTCCTGTAGACCTTCCCTTTCACTCTTGCTGATAACCATCTGTCACAAATTACTCCTGACACTCTTCTCCACCCATTCCACCCTGCCTGCACTCTCTTTTTCACCTCTGTTCCACAATCCCCATTACTCTGTACTGTTGATCCCAAGTATTTAAACTCATCCACCTCACCAACTCTACTCCCTGCATCTTCACCATTCCACTGACCTCCCTCTCATTTACACACATGTATTCTGTCTTGTTCCTACTGACCTTCCTTCCTCTCCTCTCTAGAGCATATCTTCACCTCTCCAGGGTCTCCTCAACCTGCTCACTGTTATCGCTACAGATCACAATGTCATCAGCAAACATTATAGTCCACGGCGACTCCTGTCTAATCTCATCTGTCAACCTGTCCATCACCATTGCAAATAAGAAAGGGCTCAGAGCTGATCTCTGATGTAATCCCACCTCCACATTGAATGCATCTGTCGCTCCTACCGCAGACCTCACCACTGTCACACTTTCCTCGTACATATCCTGTACAACTCTTACGTACTTCTCTGCCACTCCCGACTTCCTCATACAATATAACAGCTACTCTCGAGGCACCCTGTCATATGCTTTCTCCAGGTCCACAAAGACACAATGCAACTCGTTCTGCCCTTCTCTAAACTTCTCCATCAACATCCTCAGAGCAAACATTGCATCTGCGCTGCTCACTAATCATCACCTCACTTCTTAACCTAGCTTCCACTACTCTTTCCCATAACTTCATTCTGTGACTCATCAATTTTATTCCCCTGTAGTTACTACAGTCCTGCACATCCCCCTTATTCTTAAATATCGGCACCAGTACACTTCTTCTCCACTCCTCAGGTGTCCTCTCACTTTCCAAGATTCCATTAAACAATCTGGTTAAAAACTCCACTGCTATCTCTCCCAAACACCTCCATGCTTCCACAGGTATGTCATATGGACCAACGGTCTTTCCATTTTTCATCCTCTTCATAGCTGTCCTTACTTCCCCCTTGCTAATCTGTTGCACTTCCTGATTCCCTATCTCCACATCATCCAACCTCTTCTCTCTCTTGTTCTCTTCATTCATCAGCCTCTCAAAGTACTCTTTCCATCTGCTCAACACACTCTCCTCGCTTGTTAGTACGTTTCCATCTTTATCCTTTATCACCCTAACCTGCTGCACATCTTTCCCAGCTCGGTCCCTCTGTCTAGCCAATCGGTACAGGTCCTTTTCTCCCTCCTTAGTGTCCAACCTCTCATACAACTCATCATACGCCTTTTCTTTAGCCTTTGCCACCTCTCTCTTCACCTTGCGCCTTATCTCCTTGTACTCTTGTCTACTTTCTGTATCTCTCTGACTATCCCACTTCTTCTTTGCCATCCTATTCCTCTGTATACTCTCCTGTATTTCCTCATTCCACCACCAGGTTTCCTTTTCCTCCTTCCTCTTTCCAGATGTCACACCAAGCACCCTTCTTGCTGTCACCCTTACTACATCTGCTGTAGTTTCCCAGCTGTCTGGTAACTCTTCACTGCCACCCAGTGCCTGTCTCACCTCCTCCCTAAACTCAACCTTGCAGTCTTCCTTTTTCAACTTCCACCATTTGATCCTTGGCTCTGCCCTCACTCTCTTCCTCTTCTGGATCTCCAACATCATCCTACAGACCACCATCCTATGCTGCTTAACTACACTTTCCCCTGCCACCACTTTGCAGTCTTCAATCTCCTTCAGATCAACTCTTCTGCATAGGATGTAATCTACCTGTGTGCATCTTCCTCCACTGTTGTACGTAACCCTATGTTCCTCCCTCTTCTTAAAATACATATTCACCACAGCCATGTCCATCCATTTGGCAAAATCCACTATCCTCTGACCTTCTTCATTCCTCTCCTTGACACCATACTTACCCATCACCTCCTCGTCTCCTCTTTTCCCTTCACCAACATGCCCATTGAAATCCTCTCCAATCACCACTTTCTGTCCCTTCAGTATACTGTTCATCACTTCATCCAACTCCCTCCAAAAATCTTCTTTCTCATCCATCGCAGACCCAACTTGCGGTGCATATGCACTAACAACATTCATCATCACACCTCCAATTTTCTGCTTCATAATCATTACTCTGCCTGACACTCTTTTCACCTCCAAAACACTCTTGACATACTGTTCCTTCAGAATAACTCCTACTCCATTTCTCCTCCCATCCACACCATGATAGAACAATTTGAATCCACCTCCAATCCACCTGGCCTTACTCCCCTTCCATTTGGTCTCTTGCATACTCAATATATCAACCTTCCTTCTCTCCATCATATCTGCTAACTCTCTCCCCTTACCAGTCATACTGCCAGCATTCAAAGTTCCTACCCTCTGTTCCACTCTCTTTATTTTCCTCCTCTTCTCCTGCCTCTGGACACGTCTCTCCCCTCTTCTTCTCCTTCTTCTTCAGCCAACAGTAGCCCAATTTCCACCAGCACCCTGTTGGCTAACAGTACTGGTAGCGGTCGTTTTTAACCCGGGGCTCGATCGATCCGGTATGGAAATTTGTATTGTTGTCTGCATATTGATTTGGCAAAATTTTACACTGGATGGCCTTCCTGATGTAACCTTTCCCATTTATCTGGGCTTGGGACCGCCACGAAGAAACACACTGGTTTGTGCATCCCCTGTGGCTGAGTTAGTGCAGTTGCTATTCTATGTCACAAAAACTTACTGTGCTCACATTTTTTTGTAAGTTGGCCAATTATGAAACAAAAGATTTTTTTTAGATACAGTATGTTCGCTTTGTTTTAGATGAACAGTTAGCCAACCACATACATCTGGGTTTGATAGATAGATAGATAGATAGATAGATAGATAGATAGATAGATAGATAGATAGATAGATAGATAGATAGATAGATAGATAGATAGATAGATAGATAGATAGATAGAGTGAACACAAGTGGGTGCCTCTCAGCCCCAAACCCAAGACATAGTAATATTGCACACGTTGAAGTGATTATATAAAGGATATTTATTCTCACTTCTTCTTTCCAGCAATCAGCACACAATAACAACAATACACAATCACAATAATATGCAATTCTTCCTCCTCTCTACCTTCATTGTGTGTTGCCTGTGGCCTCCCATCTCTGACTCCCCAATGTGTGGCAGCGGACTCTTTTTTTAGTCAGACCTGGGAATAATTCCAGTGCCGAGCTGTATCCCAGAGGAAGCACTTCTGGGCCATAGAAAAATTAGGGAGGTCCTGCCCCCACAGAAACCTCTAACAATACCCTGGCAGGGCTGCACTTCCGGACTCCATGTCCCAAGCACACCTGCAGGTGTCCCAAATGGGTTACCATATGAGAACCAGTACCACCTATTGTATGGGGATTGGAACGTCTCCCGATTCTCTTCTTTTCTTAGTCCTTCCATTAAATCATGCCTGCTGAGTACAAATCTATTCTAATTCAGGGGAGTCTTCGTGCTGGCCTCCCATGCGGGTAATCCTCTGATTTGGCTGGGATGCCCATTCTTCTCCTACAATAGATAGATTGATTATATACTATATTGTCCTCAAGGGGAATTTAAAGTTTTACAGGTTTTCTGGTTAAACAGTAGTTGGTTTTAATGGAAGTATCTAATAAATTTTTATAGACTTCATAGTCATGACCTGTCACAGAAAAACAAAGTGATATTCAGGCTATAGACAAAATAAAAAAATATATTGTTGCCAAGCAACTGCTGCTGCAGTCATAGTTTTTTTGTTCTTGAAGTTCAAACTTGAGCGTGTGTTTCCTAAATTGGAAGCAGTGGATTCTGCGTAATTGCTTTCAGGTTAATTATAGCTGTGAAAAACTTGACCAATAATTGAATGTACATAAATGATCTGGATAGGAATATAAAAAACAAGGTTGTTGAATTTGCAGGTAATATAAGCTAGGTGTTTCGGCAGATAATCTGGAATCTGTTGAATCATTACAGAGGGTTCTGAACAGCATACAGACTTGGGCAGATTAGTAGCAGATGAAATTTAATGTAAGTAAATGTAAAGACTTACACATAGGAAGTAAACATGTTAGATCTGAATACACAATGGGAGGTCTGAAAATTGAAAGTACCTCTTATGAGAAGACTAAGGAGTCATTACTACATCACTATCAATTTCCAGGCAGTGTTCAGAAGCCATTAAGAAGGTTAATAGAATGTTATGTTATAGAGCACGGTGTGTGGAGTTCCAATCAAAGGAGGTTCTGCTCAAGCTTTATAATGCACTGGTTAGACCTCACCTAGAGTACTGTGTACAGTTTTGGTTTTCCAGGCTACAAAAAAGACATAGCATCACTAGAAAAACGAATTAGTACAGTAGATCCAGGCTGTTACTTTAAAATGAGCTCAACAAGATCACAGGAACACATTTGGAAACTTGTTAAAGAAGAAAAAGTTTGTAGAAATGATGGAAAGTTTCTCTTCACATAGAGAATTATAAGCAAATGGAATAAATGATCAAGTAGTGTAGTAGGCTCTAGGGACATTCTATATTTGACTTGATGTTGTTTTGGAGAAATTAGGTGGGTAGGATTGGTGAGCTTTGTTGGGCTCAATAGTTTGTATTTGTCAAACAAGTTTCTAGTTTTTCTAATTGCATACAATTTACAAACTGAAAGGTGAGTAAGATGCGAACTCAGCTGTTAAATCAGAGTTACACTATTGTGTTTTGAAGCAGACAAAAGTTGAAAAGTGATAATCTAAGAAACAAGAAAAAAACAAACACAATCATTTTTGTATAAGGGCAATTAATTTGTTGTTAGATTTTTGAGGGAAAAAGAGCAGGTAGCCTACTTGCTTAACAAACTACACAGTAAAACACACAAAGCAAAGTGATCATAACAAGCAAATATAAGTTTAGCATCTTAAGCATTCCAAAGTCAAACTCCTAAAGTATAACCCCAATGATGGTTTTGGTGAGGGATTAATCCATCCTTAAAACACTTGTGAGTGTTATGAATTGGTTTCATTTCTGAATTTTCTCAGACGTTCCCTGCAGTCTTTTATGGTTATTTTGGGCTCTTTTTCTGATTATGTACAGTACATTGAAGAACATGAATATGACATTTGCTCATAGATTCAGAATGTTTTTCACAAAATCAGTAATGTCTATCTGAATAGCCTTTTTTCAATGTACGTTGGTATTTGGTGACTCCTCTTGTTTATGGTTGTCAGGGTGTTGCTAAGCAAGGATAGGTGGGGGTGTGTGACATGTGACGTCAATTGCACAGTGCCATAACGGTTGTGCTGGACATTTTTTCTCCTTATTTGAGCTTTGGGGATATAAACATAACCTCTCGCTAATGTGTGCTATGCTTCTCCGTTTTGTCTTATTGTAACAGAGCCTTCTTGCTACAATTTCTTGACTACATTTCAGGTTACTGTTGGGCTTTGTTAAAAGATAGGTTTGACATTTCTATATTGATTTTTTTCACACTTTATTTTGTGGTGTTTTTCCTCTAATATTCTGCTTCCTTTTACTGTGGCATAATAGGCTTTTCACTAAATAAGAAAAGAATAGAAAACATTTTTTTTTTGCCTTTACCTTTTAACCCCTTCACCGCCCTCTGCCGGATATATCCGGCACCGTTGTTTTAATGCTAACGCCATACTGCCGGAATTATCCGGCACATTTGCCTGTGGTTATATGAATGCCTGGCAAGTAGTATAACTGACGGTTTGGCGTGGGTATTATTACTACGTTGTATTTCGACAAGTCTGTGGTTGTTTTGGCCGGTCATGTGACGTGATTCGCATGTAACAGCTGTGAATATGGCGAAACGTAAACTGACTTCAAGTGAGGCTTTGCAGGCGATTTTGGACAGTTCTGATCATGATTGTAGCAGTTCTGAAGAAGATTTTAGTGACAGTGATGAGCAGCAACGTGCGCTGCATGATATTGTGAATGAAGACGCATCGGATGACGCGCTGAGTGGGTGTATCCCCAGCATCTCAGCTGGGCTGCTGCCCGTGGTGAACTACCTTTTCTGCATTCGTTTGAGGCAACATGTGGCTTTATTGTTGATGTAAACAATTACACTGCTGAGCAGTTTTATGAGCTGTTTGTGTCACCTGATTTGATCAGACATTTTGTTCATCAGACAAATCTGTATGCAGCACAGTTTATTGAGAAAAATCCCAATTTACCTCCACATTCCCGTGTTCGTGCTTGGTTTGACACTGATGAAAACGAAATGAAAAAATTCATTGGGATTTTGATGTTGATGGGAATAATCAGAAAACCAGATATTGAGATGTACTGGTCTACAGATCCTATGTATGCAACACCTATTTTTGCAGCTGTCATGACACGTAACCGATTCTCTTTGCTGCTGAAATTCTTTCATGTGAATGACAACAGAAACGAGCCAGATAAGAAAGATCCAAACCGCGACCACTTGTTCAAGCTACGTCCTTTGATTGATCATTTATTTGAAGCATTTCAGTTGCCCTACATGCCAGGACCGTCAGTTGCAGTTGATGAAAGTTTATTGTCGTGGAAGGGCCGCTTACAGTTTCGACAGTATCTACCATTGAAAAGGGCACGGTTTGGTATTAAGATGTTTTGCTTAGCTGAGAATTCAGGTTACATTTATAGATTTCGTGTATACACTGGCAACTTGCACAACATTTAGTGGTCAATACTGCTTGAATAAATGTAAAAAATGTAAAAAAAAATGTAAAAAAGTAAAAAAACAAAAATTGTTCAGATTTCGCCTGGCGTGGGGAATATTTAGGGAGTTGGCGGTTAAAGGGTTAAGTATTTTTGGTTTTTATAGTGTTGCTCTAAACTGACAGAGTCTTAATTTACCATGTAAAATTTGTTATTTTCTGTGATTTGTGAAATCTGTGATTTTCTTCTTTTAATACACAGAAGTGGCACCCTGATGATGGGTTTATGTGTTAGTCATGTCATGCTATACTCTACGTTGAAGCCTGAGCAGTTTTTACTAGTTTCATTGCAGGTAGACTAGTGGAGTATATGCTCAATGTATTTCTTGATTTCTTTTCTGTGGATTGAGCAGCAGATTTTCACCAATTTTCTCCTGAAATGATGACCCAAAATTCACAGGTATAGAACAATGTGGGAGTGTGAGACATTATAGGTGGTAACTCAGAAAGCTCCCAATGCGCATGAAAGGACCAAATTACTAATGACGTTTTCCTACCTCCATTTATTACAGAGTAATGTTTTACAGTTTAGGGGGAAGAGCACTGCTGCGGGTGCCGTGTGACACTTTTACAGGTTTGACTCTCTCTCTAAATATATACACACAGTGTATCAGCCTGAATCCCAGTGCTGCCCCCTCTCACACTACTCAACAGCATTGTATCTGCTGTGGAAAACTTTAGGTTTCTGGGATCCACAATTTCCCAGGACCTGAAGTGGGAACTAAACATAAACACAATTGTTAAAAAGGCCCAGCAGAGGTTGTACTTCCTGCGCCAGCTCAGGAAGTTCAACCTGCCTCAGGAGCTGCTCATCCAATTTTACTCTGCAGTAATCCAGTCTGTTCTCTGTTCATCTATCACAGTCTGGTTTGGCTCAGCCACAAAACAGGACAGGAACAGACTTCAACGGACAGTCAGGATTGCAGAAAAATCATTGGTGTTGATCTGCCCTCCATTCAAGACTTGTACAGATCTCGAGTCAGGAAACGGGCAGAAAACATCATTGCAGACCCATCACACCCTGGTTACAACCTTTTTCAACTTCTTCCCTCTGGTAGGCGCTACAGAGCACTGTACGCCAAAACTACCAGACATGTGAACAGTTTCTTTCCTCAGGCCATCACTCTCATGAATACTTACGTCAATCTCACAGCATCAGGGACAATACTAGGTAAAACTGGAGTCCAATTCCTTGTATGTGTACATATACTTGGCCAATAAAGCTGATTCTGATTCTGATTCTGGTATTGTACAATAATGATTTTGAAAATGAGTAAAGAGGAGAGTGGAGATGTGTTTTACTGTATGTTGATTAGCATTTACTGTTCAAGATTTTCACTGTACTCTGCACACGTGACAAAATAACACTAGCAACCTATAAGCTGCTGTTTACTGAAATATGTGAATTACAGTTTTGCTGCAATTATGGGTTATTGTGTACATTTTAAAACACAGTATAAAATATTGTTCTTTAATGGCTGTTATATATGAACAGGACTGATCCTGGTACATGTTGAATGATTCTCTAGAAGCATGTTTTCCTGTAGCATTAGGAAATTAATGATAGCACAAAGCTTAATTTTCTGGATTTCTGCATCCATGTTGACTCGGTTTAATAACACCACCACACGTAGAATGCAGTAAGTGGTATATACACAATAAATAGACACTTGTTACACTTTAGACTGCCATTCTTCAGAGGCGCAATTCATAACAGACAGTGCCCATAACAAGCACAGTTTATTGAACAATATTTGTTTAATGATTTTAACAGACCACACATGGCACAAATTTAATGGTGTAAATGACAGGGAATGCTTTACTAATGCCCCCAAAACCAGAGTGACACTAAGGAAAGAAAAAGTAAAAATAATTTTGTTTTATCATGTGTAAACTCAGGGGAACGATAAAAAGGAGCACATGGAAGTCATGAATAAAACAGAGAAATCAAATATTTTTCACCTCTGAGCATATCTAAATAGATCAACTGCTTATGAAGTGGCTTGTTTTCTTGCCCTGAGACCCCATCCCCTCTTCATGTTCCACCAGATTTGTACTCACCTCTACTCAAACCTCAACCACATACTCAGCCAACCCAAGAGTTTGAGGTTTCAATAAGCCCAAGTCAAGTTTTACTTCTGAAGTCATTCTGAAAATCACATCCAGAGTCAGTAATGCTCCCTTCTACCATCTTTCCCGAGCTTGATCTGGTAGCTCCTGGCAGTCCTGTGATCTATATCCCTCATTCAGTATTAAAAGGCCTATCTTCAGAGCCTTAAACATTTCCTAAAACAGCAGGTTACTGACTCCCCATGGTCAGGGTAACTCCAAAATTACTTCCAGTCTTCCTGACAGTTTACCTGTGAAGTAACTACTTTTGGACCATGAAACTTGTTACTGCTCTCAGTACCATTCTGTAATGGACCTCTTATCATTCTGAACAGGACTGTAGCGAAAAATGCATGAATGTGACTGTTTGTTTTATTGTGGTAGTGTCCTAAAGTGACCATATTTTCCCCTTTGTGATCTACTCTTTATTACGTACGTAGCTCATAACAGAATGCCCTAAACCCCATACTCTTACCACACTGTCAGAATTGACTACTTTTGTAGTTTAGTGTCTCCTCCATTCTTTTATAAGTGTAACCTTAGGCAATTAGACAGAGTAAAAGGACAAGCAGGAGACAAAGATACAGGTTTATGCATTATAGGTAATATGCACAAAATAACAGCTTACAACAAGTGTCGGTAGCATAATACAATCTGATAATAAGTTGTGTTTTTAATGATTGGTGTCTGGTCCAGCATGGCGTTTGAATGGGCTGGTGGAAATAGGCAGCATAACCTGTCTGACTATGGCTACCAACAGAGATGGTCTTTGTCAGGATAGAAAATTGCAGAGACAAACAACATGGATTATCTGCATATGGCAGCCAAGGAAGTGTTTCTTTGTTACCCCTGTCTTTCTGTTGATCTGGCTTCCTTGATATAACTCCCAAACCAATGGGATATTATAGTGCTGGCTGACTCCCCTGCTTCATTCCCGTCCTGTTTAAGCATGGCTTGGTTCAGGCACATTCACATCCCATTCCAGCCCATGCTTTCCTCCTGGAGGGAAAAGGCCTGCCATAAATGCTATGTATCCCTTCCATTCCACGGCTGGCCTATAATTGACCATTCATCTCAACCCACCTGTATTCCCCCAGGCTAGCTAACCAGTCAGTTTCTGAGATTTTATCCAGACTAATTCTAACCTATAGTAAATTCATTTGTTTTCTAAATTATTATTTTTTTCTAAGTAATAATTTTAACCATAATATTATTATACTGTCTTCATAACATTGATGAATAAAGAAAAAGAGAAAGAAAGATATGGATCCTTAAAAACTCAATAATGGGATCCTTAAGGCAGGGATTGACAATGCAGTGATCTTTATCAAAATCTTAAGAATTAAACAATATCCTAATACAAGAGTAGTTAGCCTAATTTTGAACTCCAGGATGTACACATGCCATATTTTCTCATTATAGTTATTTTGGAAGGTATTATATAAGATTGATTATAGAGTAACAGACTTTTACAGCAAGTTAGGCTTCGGTCTCTCGTCTGTGCTTCTCTTTTTTTGCAAATTCTTGCCTACAGGAGTATTTTGACTTCATTGACTGTCTCCTTTATTTGTCAGTTTAGGGAGCACCTTTAGTAGATTAATGCCTTGATTATTGTCTATACTTTTTGCAAGTTCTGTATCAAATCAAATGGAAATTAACTCTCTAGTGTGGCTTATTGCTATCTCACAATTAACTCAATGTATACAATTACATGCCAACTTATTTGTTTGTCCAGATGGAAATGTTCAAGTCTTTGATTTAGTAAGAGTTAACAAGGATCTTAATCAAATTGTAAGCATTATTGACTGTGACTGTAGGCAGTGTCATAGTGCGGTCAGAGCAGTCTGAATAGCTGTGGATGCCTTTAGAGAGCATTTAAAGCCATGAATGTGTGACTTTTAGTCTATTGAACTATCCAAGTCAATCATGTATAACTGATCAAAAAATAAAATGAAAGCTGAGGCGGCTGCTTTAGAATTGTTAAACTAAGTGAGCACAATGACTATGCTTGCAGGCAATGTGGGCTGTGGTTCTGAATGGCTAAAAATCACACAATTAGTCCACTGCTTGTATGATGTTATGGCTAAAAGTGTCATTAAACTACATACAGTATATTGTTGGCAATTTACTGTATATATCCATACGTTTACTAAAATTATTTAAACCAATAACAGGCTAATGGGTAGGTCATCATGCTCATTCCTTGCAGTAAGGCAGCCCAACCACTAAATAGGCTCAGGTGAATATCCACTGCTTCATCATGCATTAATCTGTTCAGACATACATTTGTTAACCGTCTTAATCCAGTTCAGGGGCATTGATTGCTGCAAGGTCAGAACTGGCCCTAGATGGAGTCCCCGGCCCTTTTGCAGGGCTCATTCTTACACATGCCCACACTCACTTATGCAAGGCGTGTTTGAGGATGCCAGTTAGTTTATCTCACACACCTTTAAGCCATGGTAGGAAAATCCAAGTATAATGAGAAAAGTAAATGGAGTCAGAATGTGTGTGTGCCACCCAGACAGCAACCAGGTTGGTACTCAAAATCCGTCTCCTATAGCTATGAGTTCACTGAGCTAAACTCTGTGCCACCATACCCATTTAAATATGGACAATAATGAAACTGTCCTTGGAACTATCATATGAAGTTTGTCTCCAAGCACCAGCTGTAGTTAGGTGACCCAAAATTCAGGTCTTCAATTAATTCTTCCTCAGTTGTGGCTGTTAGAAATTTACAATCTGATTTAGGGTGTTAACCGAAATTGACTTTTTTACCTTTAAGTCCAAGTAATTATTTTAAACTCAAACAGTGCACTTTATAAGTATTAATTTCTGCAGAACAGAAATGGAAAGAAGGTTTTTGTTCTTACAGTAAATCGAACATTCTGGTTGAGCCGCTAATATAGACTTAAAACCTCCTTTTATAATGTCACCAGGAAAACTGTTTATCGTTAAGTTCTGCCATTGATGTGTATAGAAATGCAGGGTTATCTTTAATAAAACAGGAAGCTATGCAAATAGCTGGGTAAACTGTACACATTGACAATACCATACATTTTAAAGAATGACCTGCAATTGGAGAAGATAATGAGTTTAAGGACCAATCAGATTCTCAGTTTTTGTTCTTTTCTAAACCAAATGCAAAGTTATTTCATCCTTTGGTGACCATCTTAGTGAGCAGAGTGCAGTGTGATCAGTCAGTCTTTTCTTTTTTCTTTTTCTCTCACTCTTGGGAAGCACGTCAGCTGACTTCCCTAGTTTATGAGCAGAAGTCTTCTACAGTTGGAGAGGTGTGGGTGTAAAGGCTCAGGTCTTCTGTACATGTGGCATTTGCTCTGTGAAGGTAAAGAAAATGTTAGGCTTTTCACTGCAAGGATGGTTGAAAGTTGTACCCTTGACAATACATAAAAAGTTACTTGATTTGTTAGCACAGCTTGTCCATTGGGATCATATAATGGATTTCATCCAACAAGTTATCACTACAACCTGAGAGCTAACTTTCTCTAAAGATTGTGAAGTTTTAGAACCTTTTGTATTAATTTTATAAGGCTATTCATGACAAACCAATTCTCCAACATTACATCTGTAACCAGATTTGAAAGATAATCATGTGTTACTGTGAGCCTGACATACTTATGGTTAGCATACATACATACATACATTTCTGCAGTATAATGTATAAGAGAAACTTCCAGAAGGATAATGATCACTGCAACACTTCACTGATCTGGGCCTTATAGCAGAGTTGCCAGACGACACATGAATGCCTGCTTGGAGTTTACAAAAAGACACCCGAAGGCTCTCACACTGTGAGAAACGAGATTCTCTAACTGATGAAACAAAGGCTGAACTGTTTGGCCTCAATTGTAAGGGTCCTGAGGAAACTAGGCACCTCTCATCACCTGCACAAAATAATTCCAGAAGTGAAGCATGGCGATGGCAGTATTATGTTGTTGGGTTGTTTTTCAATTACAGGGAATGGGAGACTGGAAAGAGTTGTGGGAAAGCTGAGCAAAGTACCGAGATATCCTTAATGGAAGTGCTCTGGACTTCAGACTGGCTTGAAGATTCAACTTCCAACAGGACAATGACCCTAAACATAAAATAAAGACAACACAGGAGTGTATTAAAGATAACTCTGTGCATGTTTTTGAGTGGCCCCCACCAGAGCCCAGACTTGAACCCAATAATCCTCAACCCAAAAATAGCTGTCTGCTGGCAGTCTCCATTCTGTAAGTAGCAGAGCAGTTCCCAAGTGGAAATCCCTAACAGACGCTAAGGCCGGGGATATACTTAATACTACGTGACGTGTACACTTGAGGATGCTCCTGCAATGCAAGCAGTGTAGATAGATACTGTCTATACTTACGTGCGTACTTTAAATAAATCGGAAGGATTCCACCAATCATCACGGTGAGAAAGCAACGTCCGGTTTCACTATGTTATGAGTTGAGGGAAGAAAGATTTTACAGATGACAACAGTGACACAGAAGATGGTGTAATGGATGAAGAAAAGCACCATGAATACATTCACATGTCAGCATTAACGTTTGATGATTTGCTTCACTGCATCGAACCATTCAAGAAACATCGAAGCTCGCAGATTTATCATGTTGATAGTTAACATCAATGCTGACGTCACAAACTATAACCTGAACACACACGCCATCCGTATTTTTGCTGGTATTGCAACTTGCGCATGCGTAGCGTTAATTATGCATCAAAAGAATGCTGAGAATGTGTGCAGCCATGATGCGTAAGCATAATTGTTCTGAGCTTAAAGTATAAACTGTCCCTAATTAAGATAATGCAGTGGATCTGTTTTGCCAGCACTTATGGCAAGAGTATAATATTCATAATACCTTTTCTCCAATTAATTACCAGTTTATATGAAGAGAAATCTGCGCCATTCAATGTTTCAGTTTTTGGACCCACTGAATAATTTTTGTGTCAGGGTGCTTCTAGCAAACAGGTAGATGGCAGCTAACAAAGGCAGCGCTTTAAACTGTTTTTGTGAATGTAATAAATAAATAATATAACCGTGAGTGTGAAAACCCCACAGAGAATATCTCAAGTGTGATTTTCTGAAACTTCACCTTCTCCTCTTATTAGATATGGTGTAAAGAAAACAAGGTTTTTACTCAGTGGGAGTGCAAAACTGCTAGAAAAGAATTTACAGGTGGCAAAGAAAAAGAGCAATACAAAGCAAAGTCAGAAATTGTGCTGCAATTTGGAAATGGCCTTCAGAAATAATCAAAGAAAAGAAAATGGAAAATGTGATGTGAAATATTTTAGATTTATTGGGGTGGGTGTTGGCGATAGCAAAGAGCAGACAGACTGAAGTTCTGATTTGTTATTAGCACAGAAAGAGAATGTAAGCAAACATGCTGTTTATTAAGTGCTCAGTTTTATCGTGACTCTTTTCAAATGATAAGTCTAGTTGCACATTTTCTTTTGTGATTAGCATCACTGAAACCGTATCAAAATGCACATTTGGAATAATACTGGAAGAAAAATAGGATAGAGTAGGCTTATTTAACTGGACTTTTACATGCGTGACTGTGTCAGACATGGTCTTCTAGTTATTGTGTTACACTGGATATGACATTGACTCTTTTCTTATAATAACTTAAAAGATATTCCATGAGATGTAAAATGTATGTAAAAATATAAATGGAAACCAAAACATTTTGCTGTTACTAGTGGACAATTAGCTGATGGAGCTGTATTACCTCCCAGCAGTCATCATATTTATTTGTGGGAGGCAATATTTGAGTCTTGGAGCCGCCTGCCATCTATCAGAATATTGGAGATTGTGGGTGCAGCTGGCAATGAAAGCAGTGGATGTTATTGTAAATGAATTAGTTCACACTTCCACAGTTCTCTTATTCACAGACAGTTGAACAGCAAATGCATTTCAAAGGAGGATGTAGCATGTCAAAGGAGCCCTGCATGGTTGGTTAGCGTTGGTGAAATTGTCCAGAAATATTTAGTGAGTGCTCTGTGGCAGCTATACATTTATCTTTGTATGCTATTTCTTGTGTAACATGGGTGCAATTCCTGTTAAAGCAGGTGAAGATATCTGAAAGTGTGGCAAAGGAAAGCCTAAACCTCATAAGAAACTTTAATTAGCATGTTGGATTTGTCGACCCAAAAACTGGACTTGTTCTATTCAAATGTTGGTGCCTTTAAATGTAAAACTGCAGTACAACTGAGCAAATCCTGTCATGTCTTACTCCAACCCACAAGCTGGAATTGACAGCAGCAGCTCTCTTATTCACGCCAGAAGATTCTAGGTGTATTTGGGGGGGATGAAATTTGTTTGTTATAATTTATATACATACTGTATAATATCTATCTATCTATCTATCTATCTATCTATCTATCTATCTATCTATCTATCTATCTATCTATCTATCTATCTATCTATCTATCTATCTATCTATCTATCTGTCTTTAACAAACACCATTTATAGCTTCATATTTTTTCTGCAGATCCTATTTTGCTAACTCCAGAATACTAACTGACTAGAAACACCTCTATAATATGAGGTCACAAAATAAATGAATGAATGAATAGTTGCTTGTGTTGAATGATTAGAAATCTTTTAAAACTTAACAATTGCACAATATACAATTTTCTAAGTCCTTACAGATTTCTAATTGCACTGATAGTAGCAACGTGTTGCGTCCTGATTAGACATATGTAAAAGAATTTCTCTGTACTACTTACAGTGCATCTGGAAAGTATTCACAGCGCATCACTTTTTCCACATTTTGTTATGTTACAGCCTTATTCCAAAATGGATTAAATTCATTTTTTTCCCCATAATGACAATGTGAAAAATGTTTACTTGAGGTTTTTGCAAATTTATTAATAATAAAAAAATTGAGAATTAAGAATTAAGGTCTCATCTCAAAAGAACTCACCCAGAGACAAATTTAGACAGTGTAATAATGTATGCATTGTATACCATAACTTACCGTGTAGACTGCTCAGATACTTTAAATTAATTTCCACAATCATAAAGTTGTTTAAGGTAAATGAACTAGATCAAGGATTTTTCTTATTAAGTGTAATAGCTTGATACATTGTATCTGTTGTGGACACTAGGGGTCACTGTTTCCCCCTTAAACCCAACAGACAGACACGCAGGACGCAGGGCAAAGCACCAAGAAATAATTTATTTTCTTTTCTTCTTAAACAGTGCCCCCCAAGCACCACAGCCACAATAACACAAGTAAATAACACCACAATAATTGCAATATTCTCTTTCTTCTCCTCCACACCTCCCAGAAAGCTTTGCCCACCTATAGTCGACCCTGGCTCACTTGTACTGTCAGATGGAGAACTTGCATTTTCTTCAGCCCGAAAAGTACTTCTGGATTTCTGTCCTCGTGACTCAGTAGTACTTCCGGGCCATGAAGGAAGCACTACTCCCCAGATCCTCCTGCAGCGTCTCCCGGCAGCACTCAGGGTACCCAACAGGGCTGTGAAGCTGAACTCCAAATCCTATAGTGCCCTGCAGGAATCCGGGGCACTGCTATGCTGCAGGGAAGTCCCCATCTAGCATCTTGGAGGAGGCAGTGTCTAAACGTAGTTGTCTTCCCCCATCATTCCCTTCTCAGGGTATCCCTGCCAGGTTGAGGTGCCAGCCATCCCTTACACTGTATGGATATAATTTCAACCTTAACTTCAGTTAAAATAAAGAGGAAATATTGAGCTGTAATGTAAGGCCTAAAACCACGGCATTATCGTTTCTTAAGTATTGTGAGAATGTTGTATTATGGAATCCCTGGCTACCCCATCCAGAGTAATTTAGTTTAATTTCATAGTAAAATGTCCTTTTAACAAAACTTCTCTAATGTTTTATCTCATGCTATCTAATGACTAAAAAGCTGTATTGTTAAACATGTATGTTTTGGCTAAAAAAGGTTTTCATCTGCCTGCCTGTTTTTAACTTTAACTCAATCCACAAAAAAGTTGTAGCCGTGTGAGGAACGACAAGTCAGAGAGAATAAATTTTGGGGTACCATCCCAGTTGTCCCTGGTTAATTCTCATTGGCTTTCTGTAAATTCAAAACAAACAGACATTCAATGGTGCAGATATAAAACAAAACAAAATCAGGTCACCTCTTAAAGCGTAAACAAAATGTTCTTTCAACATTGGTTTTGAGGATGGAGCTCCATCCTGCGAGATGCTTGGATCATAGAATGACATTTTCTACCAGCAGCTTCGAGGCAGTAGCCCAGAAAGGTTGGAGCCAACATGATTAGTGGCAGTGCCCACACTCATCCTGGATATCTCAGATGAGCTCAGAGTGTGACCCTCTGACACACATACTGTATGTGACAAAGTTCAATAAATCTCTTGTACTCAGAATGCACGCATTATTTGTAAAGAAGCTTATTTCAAGGTTTCATGTTTTCTGTCCCTTCTCTGGTGTAGCTTAAACAGCCGTGGCTTCTACCTGTACCTGCTAAAGAATTGTTAAATCAACATCTGCAAATGGGTTTGCTATTGTTGGTTCTTTTTAAACTATATTTAAAATTTTGGCTTCCTATAATATTGCTCTTCCTTTTGAAAGAAACTAGACAAAGGGCAAGCATTAATCTGGTTCCTCTGTAGTTGCTGTTAAATTATTATCCAATGATTTTATATCTGTAAAAGAGAAATGTTATATTTCTTCTGCCACAAAGGAAATACAATCAGATTACTTCTCATCCATACTGGAAGTAGATGAAAGAAACGTGTAACCTGTGGTACCAAACTAGAGTTTGTAAATTGTGTGGATGACATGGTTGAGGATTGTTGTCTAACAAAACTCACATTCTGGTTTCAGTCTAAATTTCCTCATGGAACCCCAAATGTTCTTCAGGTTCCTGCAGAGGTTCTGTTTTTCAGCCATCTAGTACTGTATTAGTCTCTGGGTGTAGTTGACTGCAGGATGTGTTCTGTACTGATGAGTGTGTTCTGCCATCACAACCAGCAAATAGGTTCTAGTTCCCATGACCTTATCCAAGAAATAACAGACTTAGATGATGGATAGATGGAAGCCATTTTCATTTAAAATATATATTGAACTGAATTAGGTATTTTTTACTCATCTTTTGATGCAAAATTTTCTCCTTGTCTTCTGAATCTTCCAGGAATGTGATCTTCCCCAGCAGAGCACGGTTCATATGGTGCTTTGTCCAAAATCGAAACTCAGTCCAAGAACTGAGGAGGATGTGACCACGGGGAGTAGCAGTCATGCCCTGTCATCAGCATTAGAAGTGGAAGTGACCAGCCTCACACGGGTGGACTTGAACTCATCGCTTGTTTCTAGTCACTCCTCTGGATGTGCCGCCATTGTGAACAATCAGGAAGGAAGCAGTGCAGCAGGAGAAGCTAGTAATGGTAGGTTGGGTATACTTTAGCTCTTCTGGGATAAAATACAATTACACTATGCACACAACTTATTTTTTTGTATTTATGCAATAAATATACTGAATATATTATATAGTGTATAACAGGGAACTGACTGTTTTGCACTTCTCCCATATCTTACGTGTAATGGGCCTTATATTGTCATGATTTGTGTTTGATAAACATGTTGAAATTGCTTTGTTTTACTAAGAGATTAATATAGTTTGAGTGTATGTATGTATGCATGTAAATATTGAAAGGTTTACCAATTTATTATTATTGCTTAATAGCTGTAAATTTGTGCAAGAACTGTAAGACTACACACATTAAATGACAAAGTAAAATTAAATTCTCAAAGCTGACACAATTGAAGGTGTTTTTATAGATTAAAATGTAAAAGGGAAAGGAAAAAGAGCCTTCATATTTTTCCTGAAGTAGAACATGTAGTGTGTAGGAGAGAGCGGGGTGAGGAAGGTAGAGCATTGATGACAGAGATAAAAGAGCAAAGTGGCTAGGAAACATTTCCAGGGTGAGAATTATCTGTTCTTTCAGTGCTGAAGAGATGGGAACACCATGTTTAAGACTGAGTTTGGCTTCGGTGTTTTTCTTTTGATAAGTGTATTTACAATATTTAAAAAGCACACACAGACAGATCAGTGCGGCTGTCATGAGGAGAGGGCAGATGTGACATTTGAAGAGGTCTTCGATCTCAGCGGCTCTCAAGAGCTTTGTTTACCTTGTCCAACCAGCCACAGCTCGGGATGGTGTGTGCAAATTAAAATCAAATAAATGTAAAGAAGTCTGCTATAGAATTTTACCTGCAAAGTGAATTGCTGTATGATTTGGATTGGCGATACATAAAATAAAAGCTGAAGAATGGCACATCCAGATTCACATGTGGGAAACAATGCAGGTAATCTGTGCATGCTCTGTCAAACTGCAAGGTGTGCACAATTCTTTTTTATACAATTTACGCAGTCCCACAGCGGCTTCTGAAAATGAAAAGCTTTTATTTCAAATTCATGTCTAACTTTGAAAAATGTAAAGAAAATGTGGAGGCTGAAAGCAGCTAATTATTCATGTCGAAAAGGAATAAAACATTCCTATTCAAATGCCTCCTCACGAATACCTTTTATGCAGTACAACCCTGTAATAATTACAAGCAGCTTGAGTCTAATTAAAAACCTAACATTTCACCTTTTGTTTTCTTTGCGTTGCTAGAGTTTTACTTTTGTTCTGTCTCGGCCTTTGTCAGTTCTTTAATTCTTCCGATTGTGTGCTTTTGCCAGGCAGCGGGTGCTAAAGGAGTGCAGTGTCTAGGAACTAATATGAGGAAACAAAGGAATGACAAAAACGATAAACAAAAATGCTTTATTAAAAATAAGTACATGCAAAAATAGCAAAGCCCAAGAAACTGCAAAGTTGCAAGCATCATAGGAAAAACAGGAGTATTTTATTATTCTTGTCTTTTAGCTTGCATGATTGCAGGATGCCAAATATCAAACACAGACATGGAAAACTTGTAATGTATAATAATGTGATCACATACTGTAGCTGTGGGATTTTTATTTTCTTTTCATTTTTTGAGTGTGTTTATATATACCTACTGTGACTGTCATGTCTGTCTGTCTATCTAGCTATCTGTCTCCATGAAGCAACTTGACTCCTAGGGGACCGATTTTGTTGAACTTTATCATTCTTCAGAGACATTTTTTTGGGAAAGTCCAAATTTGGCACAAAATTTTTAATGATCTTGAATGCAACATACTGTACACATTATTGAAATTTCAGAATCTCCCATTGAAAAGCAATGGTGAATTTATGAACTTGTCTATATGAAAGCAGGGAAACAGTTTATATGACCTCAGATTACAGATTATACTCCTTTTTCAAATTCTCTCCTTTAGAGAGGTGCCTTCATGAGAACATAAGAAATTTGAGAAATAAGTCCATCAGACCAGTTTGTTTAGCTAGTAGCTAAGTTCTCAAAATATCTCATCCAGAACTTTCTTAAAGGTTGTCAAGTTTTCTGCTTCATCTACACCACACTGCCTGTCCTTTCTCTTCTTAGTCTCTGTTTTCTTGGGGTAAATAGATTCAGCTCCATCAATCTTTCCTTGTAGTGCTTATCCTGCAGTGTTATAATAAGTCAAACGACTCTTTAGCTATATTTGTGTACATCAAAAATGTGTTCAGTTTTCAAAAGTTGGCCTGAACATATAATCCAGTGGTTATGTGCCATTGTTGGTCAGTGCAACTGACACATTCTGCCATCACCGCTACATCTCAGAGCTGTCAGTTAAATAGAAATTGGGTCAGTCACATAATAAGGGAATGGGCAAATGCATAAAGAAAACACTGTATTACTGTAGGGAAATTGAGCAGCCTTCACTTGTGACATATTTTGAATCTTCCACGCCTGAGCTGTTCATAACAAACAGAGTCAATGGATTTAAAGCATCACAGGTTAATGCTTTCATGTATAAAGCTTTGCAAATGTTCAAAAGTGATGGTGCTGCAGACTGGTGACATTAGTATGATACAATCAAGACAACACAACACTTTACATTAAATACAACAAATTATAATATAAATAAGAACGCACATGCCGACACTCATGCAGTAGTTGTTATGAGTGGCTGTTCCATAGCCTTTTAGTTTGAGGTTTAAAAAAAACTCTCCTGTATATGCTAGTGTGAGTGCTAATGGCGTGGTATCCTTTCCCTGAATGAAGATGGGAGAAAAGTGACTATACAGGATGGCAGAGGTCATTATCAATATGAGCGAGCGGCTGTTTCCCTTTCTAAAGCCGCTTGTGGAATTTATGTCCCGAACAGAAGGCCTAGCAAGTATGATATCTGTGGGCTGAACTAACATCCGCCCACTATGCAATAAAGTTTCTTTCACCTTTCTGTCTCCTTCTAAGTCATCTGTTTCTGTAAACCATCACACTGCGGACGTTCTTTGTTCATCTAATTTTCCAAAGTGTGCTTTTCTAACCTTCTGTGCCAGCGAATGCTGTGAGCTTTTTAACTTTCTTTTCTCCCTCCCTTTGCCAAATTAGCATAATAGAACCTTTTCATTAAAATGATAAATTAGACGGAGTTCATATACTAACACCAGCTGGGTGGATTTATTGTGAATTAAGTCAAAGGATCACCATATTGCCCTCAATCTTAGGCTTTTAGTTCTAATGAGAACTGCAGAGGAATTTTTTTTCAGCATTTTGCAAACCTCTGAGGTTCAGTCAAAGGAGAGATGTAGTACCTAATGGCTGCAGTATAGTGGGAGCCCTCATCTTTACTTGACTTAATTATCTGTCATGAAGATGTCTAATTACTTTATTGTTTCAAGCTGTTCCTCGCTAATTGGAGTGGATATCAACGGCTGGATCCCACATGCCTTTCAATGGTATGTTGTTGTCTGCCAAAATGAAGACCTTTTCCTCATTTTGTTTTTAGGGAGAAAAAAAAAAAGGCGGAAAAAGAAATTGCAAAATGCACCTTCTTGTGCACACTGACATTTGATGGTGGAACACCAGCACTTTTGCTTCAAAACTTGAAAATGGGCACTGACTGCAATTTATTAGTATTTGAAGCAAGTGTTTGCATCATGAATCTTTAGATTATTTAAATTTCAGTTGCATTTGAGTATTACCATTCTGATTTGTAGGCATACGCTTGCAACACAACCCCTTGTGGGTTTTCTTTCTCTTTATCATTTTAATTACCACATAGCTGTTGATGAAGTGTTTGACTAAAGTCGTCTGACTTCAAAGACCCTGTCAGGAGGAATAAGATCCTATATATAGCAGTTTAATACCATATAAGGCTGTGAAATGAATTCATCTGGACTACTGACATATTGATTACACATATTCAGATATTACTCCACTTATCGAAAGACAGAATCATTTAGTATTCTGCTAGTTAAGTGCGTATGCACACGACAGTACTACTACTAAACTTAGGGACCCATCTCTTTCATTGTGATTTCAGTGTTCAAATGAGACAAATGAATTAAAAAGAAATTTCTTTGACTGTACAAAAAATTGTATATTGTTATCATGTGTCAATGACAATCAAACTGAAACTGCTCTCTTTTGCTGTGATTTTAACAACAATTATTTCTATAGCACAACATGCAGGTCAAAGTGCTTTACAAGATGTCAATGAGAAAATTAAAGTGCAATAAAAAGTAAAATCATAAATTTGAAATAAATAAGTGAATGAATGCATTAATTATCAAAAATAATAACAAGCAAAATAAATGAATACACTTACATAAAACAGAAAAACAACTATCTGATAAAATCGAGTCCTTAATTATTGATTAAATTGCTAATGTCATGTTCTGTTGATTATAGTGTTAAGGCAGATGCTATGGTCAAATGACTAGGAGGACTAAAAACAATAGGCCAGCAGTAATAAGGTTTTAAGGCTAGCAGTACATTTTTAGTTAACATTCTACTTAGTAGGTTAACGTAATTTACTTGTACATGTACACTACTGGTCAAAGATTTTAGAACATCTCAGTTTTTCCAGTTGTTCTTCAGATTTAATCAGTTGAAATACATTGAATAACCTGCAATGGTGAAAAGGTGAACAGAAACTGCTAAAGTTTAAATATAAAGTTTAGGTTAGCAAACAAGGCAAAGTGGAAGACTTTGTTTCTGGACTTCTCTAGCGCCTTCAACACCATCCAACCTCCGCTCCTTAGGGACAAGCTGACAGAGATGGGAGTAGATTCATACCTGGTGGCATGGATCGTGGACTGTCTTACAGACAGACCTCAGTATGTGCGTCTCGGGAACTGCAGGTCTGACATTGTGTTCAGCAGCAAAGTAGTGCCGCAGGGGACTGTACTTTCTCCGGTCCTGTTCAGCCTATGTACATCGAACTTCCAATACAACTCGGAGTCCTGCCATGTGCAAAGGTTCGCTGATGACACTGCTATTGTGGGCTGCATCAGGAATGAGCAGGAAGAGGAGTATAGGAAACTAATCAAGGACTTTGTTAAATGGTGCGACTCAAACCACCTACACCTGAACACCAGCAAAACCAAGGAGATGGTGGTGGATTTTAGGAGGACCAGGCCCCTCATGGACCCCGTGATCATCAGAGGTGACTGTGTGCAGAGGGTGCAAACCTATAAATACCTGGGAGTGCAGCTGGATGATAAATTAGACTGGACTGCCAATACTGATGCTCTGTGCAAGAGAGGACAGAGCCGACTATACTTCCTTAGAAGGCTGGCATCCTTCAACATCTGCAATAAGATGCTGCAGATGTTCTATCAGACAGTTGTGGTGAGCACCCTCTTCTATGCAGTGGTGTGCTGGGGAGGCAGCATAAAGAAGAGGGACACCTCACGCCTGGACTAACTGGTGAGGAAGGCAGACTCTATTGTAGGCATGGAGCTGGACAGTTTGACATCTGTGGCAGAGCGACAGGTGCTCAGCAGGCTCCTGTCAATCATGGAGAATCCACTGCATCCACTAAATAGTATCATCTCCAGAGAGAGGAGCAGCTTCAGCGATAGACCGCTGTCACTTTCCTGCTCCACTGACAGACTGAGGAGATCGTTCCTCCCCCACATTATGCGACTCTTCAATTCCACCCGGGGGGGTAAACGTTAACATTATTCAAAGTTATTGTCTGTCTGTATACCTGCATTGTTATCACTCTTTAATTTAATTTTGTTTTTTATCAGTATGCTGCTGCTGGAGTATGCGAATTTCCCCTTGGGATTAATAAAGTATCTATCTATCTATCTATCTATCTATCTATCTATCTATCTATCTATCTATCTATCTATCTATCTATCTATCTATCTATCTATCTATCTATCTATCTATCTATCTATCTATCTATCTATCTATCTATCTAAGACTGTTCTGTGGTTACACAAATCGAAATTTGAAATTTTGTTTTGGAAAACATGGACACCACATTCTCCAAACTAAACAAGAGAGGGAACATCCGGCTTGTTACCAACACTCAGTTCAAAAGTCTGCATCTCCAATGGTATGGTGGTGCATTAGTGCACATGGAACTGGTAGCTTGCACATCTGGGAAAGCACCATCAGTGCTGAAAGGTATATACAAGTTTTAGAGTAACATATGTTCCCATCCAGATGTTGTCATTTTCAGGGAAGGCCTTGCATATTTCAGATCTTTCCCCAAAACATTTGTGCATCATGAAATGAAAAATATGACAAAAAAGGCCCAGGACTGTTCAGCAGCTAGAACCCTATATCAGACAAGAATGGGACAACATTCCTCTCCCAAAATCTAGCAAATGGTCTCCTCAGGTGATTTGGGGGTGCTACATAGTGGTAAACATTGCCCTGTCCCAACTTTTTTGAGATGCATTGCTACCATCAAATTCAAAATGACCTTATTCTTTTTTTAAAATGGCAAGCATTTGAAATGTTTTCTATGTTCTATTGTGAATAAAATATGGGTTTATGAGATTTGCAAATAATTCCATTCTGTTTTTATTTACATTTTACATAGCACCCCAACTTTTTTGGAATTGGGGTTGTACTTAATGCTGTAATTGACAAACAACTGACTGCCCTGGTTTCTAATCCTGAAGTTACAACAGGACGCCAATGTACTTTAAACAACCCAAAACATTTCTTCAGTGCAAATACACAGCAATGACACTCTTAAAAGGGAACTAAAATAGAAATTATAAATCATATTCATCACTTTTGAGGTTTATGTAATATGTTTGTCATATTAATGCACATTTCAATAATGTATCATATAAATACACGTGAGTCGTCATTTAGCTGGTTTGGCTGCATTCCCCCATTCTAATCAAGGGTGTCGTTGTTTCTCAGTTTCTCCAAAATGCTGCATACGGATTAGTCAAGAGGTGCTGTAAATATGTTTTTCCCATCAACTTTTCTTTTGCTTGGAAAGATGCCTATATACATTTCAGGCCTCTTTTCGTGTGTACTCAAGTTTTATAAAACAGACCCCAGATCTGTACTCAATGAGGAAAAGAATATAAAAATAAATTCTAATGAATTGGAAACTGCATCATTTTAGGACAATTATATTCAATTTATTTATGTTGATATTTGCAATGTTTAGGCTAGATTGTGAGAAGAAATCATTTAAATTTGCAGAATTCTGTTCCTTCTTCACATCTTCAAACCTAGGAAAAAAAGAAATGATGCTAATAGGCAGAAAACTAAGGTTGACGATGATATTATTTAATACCACCTCACGTGTTAATTGGATTTCATACGTTTTTAAAAGTAAAGGAAATTCATCTGTTTAAAAAGCAGTATTTAAAGACTAGGCAAATTGTTGGGAATTTGTTAAGAACTGGAGCAGCCTGGTACAATTTTTATTCAACTTCAGCTGTTCAACTGCTATGGATATTTTGAAAGCTTAAGCCTCAAGGAATATAACTATATATGTATTGGTATAGATAGTGTGGAAGAAATAAAACAGTAAATAAAACTGTTTAAGATATTTGTTGTATGAAACCTCTTTATGTCAGTAATCAGGCAGGCGGAAGCTTGGTTGTTCGTCTTTAATTATCTCTTCATAAAGAGGGAGCATCCCATCACAACAGTCTACCAGGGGAGGGGATGGCTCCCTGAGCAGAGGCTGCCACAGGAGGGTCACAGGGCAAAAGCAGAGTGTGGTATAGCGGGTCCACAGCTCAGATCAAAGTCCATTTTTTAAATAAATAATCGCGGCTTAGAGAGGGGGCATGGTAGTGTGGCCGGAGTGGTTCCCGGGTGATTCGTGATGTGGACGGTCCTCGCTTAAGTCCACAGGTGAGGAGTCGTCCACATCCGTAATTGTTGCTGGGATCTGTGAATTGCCACACCTGATCCACATCCCCGTAATAAATAATAGAAGCACAAGGCGTATGGGAAAGGGAGAGAAGGAACAGAGGTTAATGGGGAAGAAGGCGGCAGGAAGGAGAAAGCCGGTGCATGAGAGCGGAGGGGGAAGATTGAAGCGATCGCTCCAGCTTATCTTAATGTCATTTAAATTGAGTGTTCAACTGAGTTTTTATTTGGGTTTCAAACTGATGTAACAGATTGCTTTAAGTATTCAGTACAAAAATTCAAAAAGTCCGTTTTGTATCCTTTATTACCATTCCCATTGAAGACCAAGTCAGAGCGTTTTACACATGCGGTCTAACTGCATTTCTCGATTTCTGCATTTGAAGTAGTGGTCTGCCAAGGGTCTCTTGTTTAGTGGCGGAGACTGAATTAGTGACCTTGTGGTTTTTATTCTGACACATCGGCCAGCAGGCCTGTTCAGGCATATGAGAGCACAATGCTGCCTTCAAAGAGGACGTCTTCCATCCTTTCAGTTTCATTGCCACATTTAAGAACTGCATGTAACCTTTCTAAAATCCTATTTATTAAATGTCTGTTACCCAAGCCATTTTTGGTTTACCTAGTCTATTTTACCATAGTAAGCGTTCTGAAACATATTACTTTTTACTTTTATGAGAAAGTTTGCATTTTTGACTTTTTTTTCATACAGTGCCTTTTAAATGTAAGATTTTTCTTGCTGAACCTTCCTTACCTAATTACTGCTTTATTCAAATTCATATAACCCGTTTTTTGAATTGTAGCTATGCCCCAACTGGAAGCTTTCAGCTCGAGGTTTCTTTTCACTGCAAGAATCTTTCTGTAATCTTTTTCCAGTCCTTTTTAGTGCTGTTTCTTTAGCATTTATGTCGTATTATTGCTTGGAATGTGCTGTATTTTGCATTACTTAATATTGGATTTCATTTGCAATATGTGTGCCTTTTTTGTGCCTGGCTGATTTCAATTTAACACTGTGTATAACACCTTTCTTTCTAGTATAAAATTCTGATTTGAAATTTGCTCATGTGTAAGATGTTTAAAAATCTATTTTGAAAGCCTGTTTTACTCTAAGTGCTGATTTGTTATCAGGAAGCTCTGACAGTATGTTAGAAAGCTAAAGCTAATGGTGAGCAAAAGCTTAATCTAATCCTGATACCGAAATGCATTCAGAGCTCTTATATTCAGTCATACGTCTAACTATGGACAGGAGTTTGTGCTTAGTCTGAACATTTATTATGTAGCTCCACATAAAGCAAAAGGTCTTTTACTGTCAGGTTCAACATAATTTAAATGGTGCTCTGCAAGAAAACTTTTAATATAACTTATATTTCCTCTTTTTGAATTGAAGTAATTTAGTATTTTTCTTTAGGGCATAATTTGATTTGGCCTTGGTGCAGTGGCACAGTGGTTCTTAAAAACCTGAAATGTTTACACTGCCAGACTTATAAAGTCTTAAGTATTTATAAATGATGAAAATGCATATAAGTGGAGTGTGGCGATGCTATGGTTAGAGAGAAACTGGGCTTAAAGCCCTGCCTGGTCACTTTGTGGATTTTTCTCAGGTTAATCAGGTTCTCCTTCCAGATAGATAGATAGATAGATAGATAGATAGATAGATAGATAGATAGATAGATAGATAGATAGATAGATAGATAGATAGATAGATAGATAGATAGATAGATACTTTATTAATCCCAAGGGGAAATTCACATACATATGCCAAATTCTGCCCAGTATTGGTGTTCATGTTCCTACTGGTATGAACTCAGACACCCTAAATTGAATGAATTGGATTTAGAAAATGGATTTATGGTCACATTTTCATGTATTGTTTTACATTTCCTGTACTTTTTTTATGTATAGTAAAATATCCTTTAACGTGTTATACTCACCCTTATTAGCTGATACAGTATATGCAAAGGGTTTACATAAACCTTCTAATGATCATACCTTAAAGTTCAAAGTAACATAACACTCTAACCTGTGGGCGTTAAAAAAAGAAGAAGAAGAAGAAGAAGAAGAAGAAGTGTATTTCTTGCCTTTGAGATACACATGAATCTCCTGCCTCTGGATGTCTGACTGAGCTCCTCAGCGTTTAAACCAACAATTCCTTGCCCTTTCCTGTTGACCCCTGCATCTGCTGCTTTTCATTCCAAATTTGAATAATTCCCATAATTACTGGCAAGATAATGATTAGCTTGATGAGAACTTTAAACTTTTCAAAATTATCCTTGCGTGTGACACAACAATTGTGATCATGATCTTCTCTGCTCGACTGAGAATAGTGCCTGACACCAACATCTGTTCTGCATTGTGCAGCTTGCTGGCGGCTGGAGAAGAGTGGAGAGCAGGGCTCTTGCTGAGAAAGATGTGTGTGAGCAGACACACTGCTGTGACAACTTGTACCCTCTGAAACCTACACACTTGCACAGTTGCTATTGGCCAAAGGTTCCTTCTAGTTACTGGCCAAACAAGGTGTAAAATGAAAGGAAGGAAACAGACACGGCATAAGCAGCTAAGAAAAAGAATCTCCTGGGAAACTCATACATCCAGCGTGACCCCATTAAGCAACCTCTTCATCAAATATAGTTAGTCAGTCAATGTCATTTCTTTCTCCCTGCTTTTGCTTTTGTTGTTGTTGCTGTCTGTGTATTGCAAAGCCCGGTGCTTTAATAAATTCAAGTAAAGACATAGTTAATAATTGTCAAATATGAACAGCATGTGGAGTCTCCTCTCCATGATATCATTTTGTTTAAAATATCCCAGAGTACTTTCCATGTAAATATCAGCTTGAGTTGCTTCCTGCTGGATTAATGTAAAGAGCTAAACTTAACTTAAGCGTCCCTAAACACAGAGGTGTGGGCTAAAGTGACAACCTGTCCCAGGGATTCAAAGGGACAGGAAGACAATAAAAGAGCTTTTTATGTTGGTTAAAATCTTCAAAGATGTATTATGTATGCCATGTTCACTAGAACAGTGGTCCCCAACCTTTTTGACAGCAAGGACCACTTTACTAGAAGCAACTTTTTCCTGGGACTGGTTTCGGGGGTGGAGGGTTTATGGGTTTTGGAGGGAGGGTGGGGTTAAGGATTCGGGGCAGGTTCGTAGGGCTGTTTTATACACAATTTTCATTACATTTCTATTATTATTAAGTTATTAAGCAGTTCGCATACATTTGCAACCTGATATTTTTCTTCTTTTTTTGCATATAACAAAGACATATGCATTGCATTTGTCATTCCAACAGATTGCACATCACAAACATTAACACTGTTATTGTTTTTTCGTGTCTGCCATTTCTATAGGAGGGTGACAATGAGTTAAATTCCAATGGATGTTTTTCAAATGTTGACAAGCAATAAGCAAAAGGTATCACTGAAAACCACAGAAAACAAAAACAGCATAAAAAACAGTACGAGGAAAGTTTGAAGAAATACATTTTTTTTTTTACAATGTTTCTGTTTGGGGATCGTTGTGCAAATGTGCACCACTGAAGTGTGACCACAGATCTAACTGCTCTGTGGATGATTCATTCAAACATTTCAAGTTCACTTCGTTGAAATGAAAGTATCTGCTGAATGTACTTCGTAGTAACGTGATTTCTATAGACTCGTGTCATATGGGGAAACTGTCGGGACCATAAAAATACTTTGTTGTAATACTCTCTCACCTCGGTCTCTCTCCTCTCTCTGCGCCGCTGCAAAGCCCCGCCCGCCAAGCGTTCTGAAAAGTCTGAGTGAGTCTCCGTTGCCGGCAGTTCTCTCGCGGACCGGCTGTCAGATGGCTGCGGACCGGTAGTGGGCCGCGGACCAGGGGTTGGGGACCCCTGCACTAGAATATGTATTTAACACAACAAAAATATCACTAGATTTTAGAGATGTCTTAAGCCGGATAAAGATGTTAACTTCCTTCTCTACATTGTAATTTAAGTTTTGGGATTCCTGATTCCCAATTTTGCTGCCTTTTCTGGTTTGTAGATTGTTTTACGCACCCTTCAGTGTTTTTTATACAAACTCAGTTCTGAAAGTGTTGGGACAATATGATGAATGCTAATATAAACAAAAAGGAATGATTGGTAAATTTAGTTTGACTTGTGTTCAAATAAAAACAGTTGTCATAGATGATTGGCATCCCGTCCAGGGTGAATAGTTCCTTACCTGGTCAGGAGGCCTTTATAATAGAAGGAGAAGGATGGACAGATATCCTGACTGGGATGGTTATGATCACGTTTTTCTCTGCTCGACTGAGAACAGTGCCAGATGCCAACATCTGTTTTGCATTGTGCAGCTTTCCGGCAGCTGGAGAAAAGTGGAGAACAGGGCTCTTGCTGAGATGGTTGGTCAGGAGAACTTTATAAAGGAAGAATGGAGGAAGGCTGCCTTTCTGTTCCCTCAATATCCCTCTGGTATGGTTCCTGGCATGACACCCACAGCTCTGCATGGGAGTTGTACTGTTAGGGGGCAGATCTGTTGGGGAGCTTGGGGAGTCTTCACCTGACCTGGAAGTGCTTCCAGGATGCAATTTGATAACGCCGGAAGTACTGCTGGGTCCAGTATAAAGGAAGCTGCTCCGCTTCACCCAGGGAGTCAGGGTCAGGAGAGGAGTTGGATGAAGCTTGCCTGGGAGGAGTAGAGAAGGGAAGAAATGTGCTGTTAGAATTGTGGATTGTGTGAAGGAATAACCCTGTATAAGATATTTGTGAAAATAAATTGATTTCTTTGCACCTGGAACTGTGTCTGCAAAGTTATGCCAACGGTCTGGGTTGTGAGATACCCTCTAGTGGTCACACAGTATAAAGACAAGATATTTCATATTTTACCTAATCAGTTGCATTGTTTTCTGATGATATATGTTTATAATTAAATTGATGCCTGTGACACTTTCCATAAAGGTTTTGTATCCTTTATTACCATTCCCATTGAAGACCAAGTCAGAGCATTTTACACATGCGGTGTAACTGTATATCTCGATTTCTGCATTTGAAGTAGTGGTCTGCCAAGGGTCTCTTGTTTAATGGTGGAGACTGAATTAGTGACCTTGTGGTTTTTATTCTGACGCATCAGCTAGCAGGCCTGTTCAGGCATATGAGAGGACAGTGCTGCCTTCATCGATGACGTCTTCCATCCTTTCAGTTTCATTTCCACATTTAAGAACTGCATGTAACCTTTCTAAAATCCTATTTATCAAACATCTATTACTCAAGCCATTTTTGGTTTACCTAGTCTATTTTACCATAGTATGCGTTTTGACAATTACTTTTTACTTTTATTAGAAAGTACATTTTTGAAGTTTGCATGTCTGACTTTTTTCATACAGTACCTTTCAAATTGTTTCAAATTCTTGCTGGAATGACTAGGCTGAACCTTCCTTACCTAATTACTGCTTCATTCAAATTCATATAACCCATTTTTTACACAGTATGCACTAGTATAAAAACAAGATATTTCATATTTTATCTAATCAGCTGCATTGTTTTTTGATTATACAGGTTTATAATTAAATTGATGCCTGTGACACTTTCCATAAAAGTTGCAACAGGGTAGTTTAAGACTAATAATAAAAATGTGACAAGTTGAAATAACAAGGTGATGTAAAACAGGCGAGACAATCATGTTATAGAATATAAAGCTCCCTAAAAAAAATCCAGTGAGCGTCAGTGAGTTTACGTTCTTAGTTCTTTAATTGCCAGTTCCTCATCAAGAGCAACTCGTCATGCATTTAAAAAATCGATAATTGGTTGGTGAAGCTTCAATCTCCTCAATCACACACTCTACCTTTTTCATTTTTCTGAGTATTTTTTATTGTGTGTGTGTGTGTGTGTGTGTGTGTGTGTGTGCAACACATCATGGAAAGCTTGACGTGCAGATGGCTTGGCTCATTCAACAAATGTAAGGTGTTGCACTGTAATCAGTTCTCTTAAGATATAGTTCCTTCTGTACAATGAAACTCATGTACTCCTTTCACTACATTGCCACTCAGCGTGCATCTCACTCCATTGGCTGTGTAAAATAACACCACAGAATGTAAAGGGCTGGGGAGGTTTGGTGTTGGTTTGTCAAAACTGTACCCACAACAGCCGCTCCAAGCAGATAAACAAACAAAAATGAATCCTTACCTTGAGAAAATAGGACCAAGAATCTCTTATAAAATGTATTATTTTCAGATTACTTTTGTTGTCATGAGCATGCACAAGAAAAGTGGAAGTAACGTTTTCTTAAACCAGAATGTTTGCTACTTTAAAGTAGATGCATTTGGTATGTTGTAAGACTTTTTTCATATTGGGACTCTGGTACCCATTAGCTCCATTATAAAAGGCAAAAGTGGGCTAGTTATTTTTTCTTATTTATAAAATATGCTTCATTTTGCAAACTAATATATAACATGATTGTTACACAAGTTTCATTTGAAAAATATCCATATTAACCTTTAAACTTCCCTGGGAAGTCACAGTCTTTGTGAGTTCTTCTTATTGTGCCATCCATCTTCTCATTGTCTTTCAGCTCAGCCTACCACACTGTTCAGTAAAGCTCCATTTATGCTGCTTCATCACATATGGTCCTGGCCCCCTGCAGATTTTCACCTACATATTTCCTCACAGATCAGAATTGCAAATGTATTTATAAATATTGGTGCCAAATAAGCATACATGGAAGTAACTGCATGTATTGTAAAAATTAAACTAAATTCACATACAAAGCAAACAAGAGGTTTATAGGGCCATTACTGTCGCTATGCTACAGCATCGTTATTAGTGAGTATAATTACCGGACCTCAAAGCTTCTGTCTTCCTTAAACTTAAATAACTGACTTACTTCAAAACCTTCCTTACCTAGAAAATCTCAAAAACACATTTATCATAACATAAAAGCAACAAATTTCATACCTAATTTGGTAATACACCATACCACCCTCTGCAGAACCTTGTGGTCCTGCTGCATGCTGTTTCCAAACCAGATGGTATTACTTCCTGTCAGGGTACTTTTGATGGTGGATATGTAAAGTTTTTTAATAACTGAAAGGGCAGCCTAAAATGGACTGGTTGGGGTCCTCTGTGATGTGGACACCAAAAACTGCCCATCCTTTCCACCTGAGTGTTGTTAATACTGAGGAGGTGCTAGTACCTCAGCAGTTTCTTCCCTAAAGTCCACAATCAAGTCCTTTGCCTTGCTGGCATTCAGTAGAAGAGTATTGTCCTGACACCACTTCATCTGGGTAAGCCTACTCATTGTTGTTAGAGATCAGGCCCGGCACAGCTGTGTCATCTGCTAACCTCACAATAATTGAAGAGTCATGTGCAGCCATGCAGTCATATGTGTAGACTTTGTATAGCAGTTGTTTCAGAACGCAGCCCCGTGGAGTACCTGTGTTGAGCGTAAATGATGATTTTGACGTGTGGCCATCAATTTGAACCAGGCCTAGTAGAACTGGTGTTTTCACTCTTTTATTCAGAGGTCTTTTCTCATTGCCTGTTTTCCTTGCTGTTCTCTTGGAAATATTCTGTGGGACTTTAATCTGCCCTGTGCCCTTGTTTTTAGCAACCCACTGCCGGCTACGTAACTCATCCCAGCCATCAAAATTATATTTTTGTTTAGAAGGCACTTTCCTGCCATTTTAGCACTACTAGCACACCTTCCTTCCGAATATGAATGATAATATTAAATATCACAATATTTTCAATGAGCATATTATTGGTTCAACATGTATATGTTAATAGAGACTGGTAATATAGGTATCTAATATTTACAAAAAAAGGAAATTGTAGTACAGTAATCCCTCGCTATATCGCGCTTCGCCTTTCGCGGCTTCACTCCATCGCGGATTTTATATGTAAGCATATTTAAATATATATCGCGGATTTTTCGCTGCTTTGCGGGTTTTTGCGGACAATGGGACTTTTAATTTCTGGTACATGCTTCCTCAGTTGGTTTGCCCAGTTGATTTCATACAAGGGACGCTATTGGCAGATGGCTGAGAAGCTACCCAGTGTACTTTTCTCTGTCTCTCTTGCACTGACTTTCTCAGATCCTGACGTAGGGGGTGTGAGCAGGGGGGCTGTTCGCACACCTAGACGATACGGACGCTCGTCTAAAAATGCTGAAAGATTATCTTCACGTTGCTGTCTTTTGTGCAGCTGCTTCCTGAAGCGACATGCTGCACGGTGCTTCGCATACTTAAAAGCTCGAAGGGCACGTATTGATTTTTGATTGAAAAACAAACTCTGTCTCTCTCTCTGTCTCTGTCTCTCTCTCTCTCTGCTCCTGACAGAGGGGGTGTGAGCTGCCACCTTCAACAGCTTTGTGCCGCGGTGCTTCGCATACTTAAGAGCAGCCCTATTGATTTGTTTGCTTTCCTCTGTCTTTCTGACAGACTCTGCTCCTGACGCACACTCCTTTGAAGAGGAAAATATGTTTGCATTCTTTTAATTGTGAGACAGAACTGTCATCTCTGTCTTGTCATGGAGCACAGTTTAAACTTTTGAAAAAGAGACAAATGTTTGTTTGCAGTGTTTGAATAACGTTCCTGTCTCTCTACAACCTGCTGTGTTTCTGCGCAAATCTGTGACCCAAGCATGACAATATAAAAATAACCATATAAACATATGGATTCTACTTCGCGGATTTTCTTATTTCGCGGGTGGCTCTGGAACGCAACCCCCGCGATGGAGGAGGGATTACTGTACATTTTGAAAAACCAAAGTAGAAATCAGCAGTGTAGCTAATTAGATAGCTATGAAATTGTTAAGATTGGAAAGTACATCATTCAATTACAATGAAATAAAAATAATTACATAGCCACCCCACTTTTGTTCAAAAAAGGTCAAAGCTTTTACATCTCCTTCTCCTGAACAAAAATAATAAAAGTCACCCTGTCTCCTTCTTATACACAACAGTGACGTGTCATCACTCATGATTCAGCTCTCCTTACACTGATGGTCTAGCTACATCACTGACTACTTCTGCCATACAAATGTCATTTCAGTACCCTCAACATTAAACCTTGTGTGAAGAAAAAGGCTGAGGCACACATGAATATTAATGTGTAGATTCAGTAACCATTCATCCATCCATCCATTATCCAACCCGCTATATCCTAACTACTAACTACTATCCTAACACAGCCAACACAGGGCGCAAGGCAGGAAACAAACCCTGGGCAGGACGCCAGCCCACCGCAGGGTGCACATACCCACACACCAAGCACACACTAGGGCCAATGTAGAATCGCCAGTCCACCTAACCTGCATGTCTTTGGACTGTGGGAGGAAACCGGAGCACCCGGAGGAAACCCACACAGACACGGGGAGAACATGCAAACTCCAAGCAGGGAGGACCCGGGAAGCGAACCCGGTCTCCTTACTGCGAGGCAGCAGCACTACCACTGTGCCACCGTACTGCCCGTAACCATTCATGCTTTGCAATTTTTAAACCTTACAGTAATTTATCTTTAATAATAATTCATCTCCTCATTTTTTTTGACTTGCAATTCGAGTACACAGCTATTTTGTCCCATTGTGAGCTCTGCTTTGCCTGCTTGTCTAATTTTCCTCTGCAAAATTGTAATGATTTTGCAATCATTCGTTAATCAACATCTTTGTGTCAGGACAATACTTAAGTGGATAAAGGCTAGATGTTGCCAACAAATTGCAATAATTACTCCTATTGTTCTTTTAATTTGACTCACGACTTCTTTTGTACTCATGGAGTAGATAACAGTCTAATCATTCGATTGAGCAACAATGTTTCAGTGCATTCAGCAGGTCCAGAAGACTTCTAATTTTTCCAAGTCAATAGAAAATATCTTTGAACATTTCCACACCAGATATAATATTATTTAGAGTTGCCTAACTTAGAAGATCCATTAGATTATAACAGTTTGGTAATATGTATCATAAGTGATGTGATAAACAGCAGCACACATTCCACGAGCCTTGGAATGTCAGTGAACCCATTAATGTTCCAGAGTTTGTCTGATCTTAAATGTGGTTTCATTTTTTAGACAAAGGGTAATATTATATAAAAGGAAATTTATGAAATAAAGAAATCATTTTGTAATATCTGAGCCATACATTCTTTGTCTTTATAGGGGTAAGTGTGAATGTGGCTAAAATAATCAGCTCTGATAACCCTTATGCTTCAGTTAATAAACTGTCTGAGAGATAAATATCAATTTTGTTTGACCATTTCATAGTCTACACTTCATCATAGACGTTTGAGAAAGTAATATGAAACTCAATCAAAAAGATTTCTGAGAAACTCAGAGTAAAAGTCATCACTGCTTGTGTGCTGAGAAGGTTGATGAAAAACATTCCTAAGGACTTCAGCCTTTAGTCAGGCAGACACATTTGCAACCAGATACATCCAGTTCTGTTTCATCTGAGTTCATGGGCTGTCTGTAAGCAGTTTGGAAACTCTGTCCATATGTGCATGGGTTTGTCCTCTTTGATTTTTTTCACCTACTTTTGGAATTGCAGCAATCAACCTTTTCCTAAGATTCAGACATCTGCACCATGCAATCTTTATGTATTTCTTTTCTGTGATGTGTAAATTGAGCCTTTAAGGAATGGACAGCAGAATGATAGCCCATGGAAGCAAGAGCCAAATTGGTGTAGCAAAAATTCAGAGCCTAGTAGAGGAACCTTGACAAAACCAGATAAAAGTATTACCACATGTGTGCTATTAGGAGACAGCTTAAGGGCTCTGGTGATTGTAATTTCCCGCCTCTCCAGGGGTTGGCGCTGTGTTCTAATGCCTTTTCTCTTCCTCCCTCTGCAGACCGGATGATCGATAGTTTTAACACCTCTGATGTCACTTCCGGTTAGCAATCCACCTGGACCCTCCACTTTCTGCTGGAAGGACCCTAAGACCGGAAGATCCATCATCTTGAAACAGTTCATTTGGGAGCTTGCATCTGGGAAGACGTTTTTGCAATTATTGCTTGTTTTCTTTTGTATTACTGCATTCCAATTAAATGGGGCCACCAGGTTGGTGCCCGAACTCTTTATTGTGGTCTGTCTGTTCTCTTACAGTATGTATATATACTATACTAGCTGTGCAAGCCCGTGCTGTAAAAAGCCCAGGGTCCTAGAAACTATTGAAATCGTCAGAAAAAAATTTGAAATGTAGAGATGTCAGGTAATTGAAAGGAACTACTCTGGGAATCTCTCTTCTAAGAGGTTTCGTTTTGCTGACGTGCTTGCATCATTTGTGCATTAGTGGCTAGGTGACTGTCTTTCTTCATAGGTTTCATTTTACCGATGTGCTTGCCTCACTTGTGTATTAGTGGCGGGAGGAAAAGTAAAAGAGATACCGTTTTGCTGATGTGCTCGCCTCGCTTCTGTGTTAGCCGCTAAGGAAGTGACTCTTTCTTCAGAGTTTTTGCTTTGCCTGACGTGCTGGCCTCACTATCCTTGGAGGTGCAGCCCTTACCCTGACTCCATCTCTCACTTCCTGGCCGAAAAGACACACACACTTACACATGTAGATGTTTATATATAAGATATCCTAAAACCATAAATAAAAAACAAACAAGGGGACAAGCACAACAAAGTAAATGTATTCATATGTATTCTAACCCACTAAACAAAGGTAAAATTAAAAAGAGAATCAAAATTCAAAATAAATTCCCAACAGGAAATTACATAGCCTGAAGTATTGCAGTGCTGGAGCATTTAGGAAAACCAGCACTTAATTTTTATTTTCCATGTCCATCCTATTACATAATTATTGCTTGAAGCGTGATGCCTAGCATGGGTCTACGACAAACAGCACATGAAAGGAGGACACAAGAAGTAGAACTAAAGTGTTTCTGTGACACATCTGGAAGATATGCAGAAGAGGTTATTTGGTAGCTCTTAACTGGCCCAGTGTGTCGTGGACTAGCAGTCCCAAGCTCTAAGGAGTTTCAGAACACTTCTAATAATACCCACTACAAGGGAAAGTTACCATCAATCCCCAGATTGTAATAAGGGCAAGAACCGGATTTATGTAAAATAAAAGAGTTATTCTTCACGAAAATTATTCCAATCACAATGAAGCTTTGTGGAGCATGAAGGCAAAATGGAATTGCCTGAAACACAAAGGTAATCCAAATCAAACAACTCCTGAAACAGATTCCAAAGTCAAGGTCAGAAAAACAAAGTAGAAAGTCGAAATACCAGCGATACCGTAATTAACAGAATTCACAATAAACACAAGAAAACTCACCAATTTCAGGCACATTTGAAATGAATTGCCAGGAACTGAGGCAGACCCCCTAGATTTGATATTTTATTTTATTAATTTATTTATGTATTTTTTTGGAATAGCGTTCTTCCTTGCAGGCGTGGAGAACTGTGAACAATTCTCAGTTAAAATAAATCACTAAATACAGAACTGGTACACATATAAATGCAGATTTGTTAAAACATAGACAAGAACAAGATAAAAAACTGATTAAACAGAAATGGAGACCAACAATACCTGCCCATCTATTGATGAACGATGGTCAGTTTACAGCGGTAGAGATTAAAATCATAAATGTAATGGGCGGAGGGCAATTCCTAGTGGTGACTGGCAGGTGGCTCTGCCTCTTGGGGGACCACCCACAAAACACATGGACTACAACACAGGCAGGTTACACAGATAAACAAAATCTAAAGCAAAGAATAATGCACATAAACATCACAAATCAAAGACTCAAAATTTAACAAAAGAGACATAAAACATGAATCTGAAAGAGAAACGACACAATGTCAGTGATTGTATGTTTCTGAGTGGGACTTTAGTGAAATGAACTAAATGAGCATTGACTTGCACTCAAAGAGTTCTGGCTCCCTGACCTTGAAAATTAGATGGGGGGAATGCATTAATATAGCTATAATATTGTGATGTTGTAACAAGATCCCAGTTTATTGTGTTGTTCTTTTTCTTTTCTGCTTTTAACAGATTCTGGACAATCTAGTCGCTTTTATATTTATTGCAAATCACCGTGCAGGGCTGTGAAACCAGGAAAACTGAGAGTTCGATGCAACAGATGCAAGGAAGGAGCACTAACGTTGACAAGGGTATGAATTTTCCTGTAAAGCTGAATTATGATTTCTGCTTGGAAACATATTGTATAATCTCAAAGTTTAACCACTATGACATTCATTTTAAGGAATATTTGCATATACCTGTATATATTTTTTTATCTGTCATTTAGACATTTCTTAATGTTCAGGTCACTTTCTGATTGAGGATATTTGGCTTAAACGTTTTCATCAGAAGCCAAATAGTAATGAGAAATCTCACAAACAACTCATGGTTCCAAAACAGGAGAAAGGCAGTGACACAGACTCATATTTATAATCGAATCACTGCAGACAGCGGCTGGGGTGGATGGGTAGGCAGCAACACTGAAGTTTTCTTGTGAGTCTGAGAAATATTTAGCAGTACAGAGTGGGCTCACTGCTCCAGACTAGAAATAGAAATTATTTGTCACTTTGGGTTCAACACAGAGCATGTAGAGCTTTATTATTATAGTGAGGCATCTCCGTCTTTTAGTCTTGTCGAACTGAGTCATGGAGCTAGAACATTCCTGTCTGAAGATTATTTGTTGATTTATTGATGAAAAAAAACAAAAAAACAAAGCATAACTCCTTAAGTTTAAACTGCAAACACATGATGCTGAATCTGTGTCCAAACATTTAGCAGCACTAACATAAGAAAATATTGTCAAGATGCTGTATCACTTTTCATCTCCCTCCCCATCTATTTGTTATAACAGTTAATGTTCCAATAACGTTTCAAGCACAACTGCTGTATATCTAAATATCTTACTTTTATAAACACAGAAATCTGTAGTAATTAATTTCCAGTTCTTTATTTTAAAAATATACGTTAGAGTCGACAGTACTTCTTTTTCTCTGCTGTCATGTGTGTTACCATTTTCATATTTTTGCATTATAGTCATGACTTTCCTCTTTTGTCATAACTTCAAGAAATAGTGAATTGAGCCAAAGTCTGAAAAATCCAAAGCCACCTGTGAGGGATGGCCAGGAGCACAGACTGGCCGAGATGCCCTCAGCGGGCAAAGACTGGGGGAGATAGCATACTTAGGTCATTAACTTCCCCTGACCGCCAGATAGCAAACCCACTGGGTTGTGGTGGTGCCATGGATTCCCCAAGGGAACCATGGGAATTGGAGTTCTTTGACTCAGCCCTGTTGGGTTCTGTGGGTGCTCCCAGGGGTGCTTTGGGGACTGGGGAGCCCTACTTCATGGGGCTCCAACCTTACCCAGAAGTGCTCCTGGGCCAAGCCTTGGGAACACCGGAAGAACCTCTGGGGAGCTGCCTGCCATAACTCAGAGAGCCAGAATTGGGAGTAAGGAAGCTGTGACAGAGAGTGAGTGAGAGAGAGAAGAAGAAGACATAATCTCAGGGTGCTGTATGTTGATGTGGGAAACACTTAATAAGAAGAGTTTCCCACAATAAACACTGTTTCATTCCTTTTATACTTTTGTTCGAGCCTTTGTGTTGGGTATTTGGGGAGTTGGAGTGCCCCCTGGCGGCCACACACCTTAAGATGGAATTTAATGTTGACTGGCAATATGGAATGCAGGGGAAGAGAAAGTGCTGATTAAAAGCAACTTTCAATTTATAATTTTGTAACTAGTTGCCTGAAACTCTTTTTTTGTAATTCTTGTTTATGTTTGAGTGGGTTTGTTGTGGTTTTTTGCTGTAAAGTATCTATATTTATTGAGCTTCTATTACTACTACTACTATCTATCTATCTATCTATCTATCTATCTATCTATCTATCTATCTATCTATCTATCTATCTATCTATCTATCTATCTATCTATCTATCTATCTATCTATCTATCTATCTATCTATCTATCTAGTTAAATAAATTTCCTTCTCTTTTCTTCTTGTACTGTATGTGATCTCCCTGAATGTGCTGAAGGACACCCTAAGAATCCGTATCTAATTTAGAGCATTTGACATTTTGTGTCATGCTAGTTGATACTATTACAAATAAAATCTATCTATCTATCTATCTATCTATCTATCTATCTATCTATCTATCTATCTATCTATCTATCTATCTATCTATCTATCTATCTATCTATCTATCTATCTATCTATCTATCTATCTATCTATCTAAAGACATTACCTTCTGTTTTCTTCATATACTCTATGTGATCTCACCGAATGTGCACTAAGCATCCTTATCTAATTTAGAGCCTTTGACATTTTTGTTATGCTGGTTGATACTATTACAAATAAAATTAAAAATGAATTTTCCATCAGAGAAAATTTTTTAGCTCTCCGCTTTTTTTTTTTGTGCTGTAAATGCCCTGCTTACTAAGAATGGCTGGATTGTCAGTTCCTCAAAATGACACCCAATCATTCTGCTTATAACCAGTATAACCCTGAAGAAATGTATATTATGATCACATTTTAAAACAATAATAGCATTGTTAGTCAATTAGTGAAAAATTTAAATGGCAACTGTACACATTTTAGCATGCATCTAGGAAAAGCATTTTTGCGTGTGGAAAAACAAAGAAATTAAAGAACATTTCAAGTAATGATAGTAAACTGCCTTTTTTTGCTGAGCTTAGAATGAATACTCCATTTACTTTACAGCACTTCATGTATGACTCAGTACAGAAGAGCCATTAGTCTCATGCTGCACTTCTACATTCGTCTCCTAGACTCTGTATATGCAGTCCTCCATCTGTCCGTGGGTTCCATTGATTTTCCCAGTTGTTCTTTTTATTGGTCTCACTGTGGTATTTGTACCATTGTGAAGACTGGCTCGGACACAGACAGGCAGACACGTTCATGTCACCCAACACACGTTTATTATACATTAATATTTACAATAAAAGTGCACAATCCAGTGCCAAAGCACCATTCACCCTTTCAAGTCCTTGGCCACAACACAATGCCTTTCTCTCTCTCTGGTCCGCCTCCACTCCTCTCCAACACGCTTTGTCTTCTTCCTCCCGACTCTCGCCCTGACTGGAGGGAGGCGGCCCCTTTTATGTGCCCCGGATGGGCTCCAGGTGCATCATTAGGGCCTCCGTAGCCACACCCCTGTGTGGCAGAAGCTCCCAAGGTGTTGCCGGAAGTCCACCGGGTGCTCTCAAGTTTCTTCCCCCCAGCACTTCCCGGTGTGGCGGAAGTACTGAGGGCCAACACTCCCAAGGCATTGGGGCGCCCCCTGGCGGTGACCACGGGCCTCTACAGGGCTGAGCTTCCAAGCTCCGTACCCGTGGTCCCCAAAGCCACCAGGGAGGACGCCCCCTCGTGTCCTGGAGGAGGCACAAGCCCTCCTCCACTCCTCCTAGGCATCCCGGCCGGGCATGGATGCCCGCCGGGCACCACATTGCCCCATCGCCAGCGAAGACCCGTTGCTCTGAGCGACACACCCCGTTAGGGCGGCTCGACCCCGAAGTGGGTCCTACTCTTCGTCCAGGGTCCAATCCGGCACCCTGGAACTCTCTTCTTCAGCACCCCCTCCGAGATCTCCTCGCCCCGCTGTTTAGTGCCGCTCGTGCCTTCGCAGCCTCCGCTGGTTGAGAGGCTGCCCCATCGCCAGCGAAATGTCGTCCGGCCAGACGGTCCATCTGATGAGAGTCGGCTTCCCACGAAGCAGGTCCTACTGCTAGTCCCGGGCCCAATCCTGCAACACACAGAAACACAGGGGCAGAGCCGCTGCCTGGACACCCTTCCCTGGCGTCACTCTGTGCCACGCACTGGCAGCACTCCCCCCTTTTACAAGGACCCCGGAACTTGCCTGTTCGGAACCTTTTCCACGGGTTGCGTGTCCCTCTGGCTGACGGGACCGCCTGCTTTTCTCTCCCTTCCACTGGCTCAGGGGAGTGGCCCTTCACAGGACGTGCGCACCCAGCAGCACATCCTTTCCTGTTGGAGGAATTGGCACTCAGCCCTCGATCCCTCCTTTCCCTCTTGGACGCCTTGACGGTTTGAGTCTGCGCATGACAAACGTGCAGCCTCGTTCCCGTCTGCGTCCATGCAGAGCGACGGGAGACTGCCGCGGGCTCGGGGCGTCGGGCACTAGGACCCAGGGCACTTGTCAGCCCCTGTCCGCCCTGCTCTCTTGCTTTTACTCCCCTCACCATGCGCGCAGCCTGCACCGCGGCATCCGCTGTTGGAGACCTACCGACATGGTCCTGATCATTGTAATCACAGTCCCCATCAGTAGGATCTCCCTTTCTTTGTACGGGGGCGGTTCCACTTACCGTCTCCGCTGCGTCCCTCCGGCTGAAGCCTCCAGCGCCACGCCGATCCGCCCACTGTCGCAGCGTCATCACGGACGCGGCCGCTTTCACCTCCAGCTCCTTCAATCCTCTACGGAGGACGCGCATCACCTGTAAAAGCGACTCTGCGGGCTGTAGGCATTCCTCCAGCTCACGCAGAGCCGCTGGCAAGCACAGAGAGTCAGTCGGCAGTTGCCTTACCTGTCTGTCAGGCATATCCGCCGGCTGCTCTCTGAGGGGCCTTCCCACCGGCCCCGTCGGGTCCTTTCTCAGCCCGGGATTGACATTCTGTGTGCTCACCTCCATCCAATCATTGGCGGACACGTCAGACACATCGCCCAATCCCGGACCAGTCTCTGGGAGCGGCTTCCGGTCCGCGGCCATTTTGGCTCTGTTTCCTTGTCTCCTGATGCGGCGACGTGCCTTCCTGGTTTCCAGCAGCGCCGGCTGCTTCTCGAGCTGCAACGGCTCCTCTCTCGTGGCACTGCCTACTGCCACCTCTGCGCCGTCGACAGCCTGAGGCACGGCCTTCCGTTGCCACTGACGCAGTCCCAGGTAGTCCCTGCCTGCAGCACAAATGGTAAACTTGCCCCCACGGGGCCTATCGCCATTGGGCAGGGTACTCACCTCCTGGGACTCGCCTTCCTGTCTCGCCGTCCTCACCGCGCTGCCGAACCGGCCGTCGTCGGCGACAGTGTGCCTGCTGGAGCCCGCTGCACTCCGGCAACGTCCCTGTTTTTCTCCCCGCACCAGGAGAACATGGCCATTTAAGGGACCGGTGGCGGGCCGTGAGGTGAATCGCTCCCGCGGGGTTGTGCATGCGCCGCTCCCGTGGCGCGTGTGTGGGCGCACCTGCTGCGCCGAGCCATCCACAAAATATTTATTTTGGGGTCCCCGTCTTGGAACAGACAGAGGGCCCCACGTTGGGCGCCATTGTGAAGACTGGCTCGGACACAGACAGGCAGACACGTTCATGTCACCCAACACACGTTTATTATACATTAATATTTACAATAAAAGTGCACAATCCAGTGCCAAAGCACCATTCACCCTTTCAAGTCCTTGGCCACAACACAATGCCTTTCTCTCTCTCTGGTCCGCCTCCACTCCTCTCCAACACGCTTTGTCTTCTTCCTCCCGACTCTCGCCCTGACTGGAGGGAGGCGGCCCCTTTTATGTGCCCCGGATGGGCTCCAGGTGCATCATTAGGGCCTCCGTAGCCACACCCCTGTGTGGCGGAAGCTCCCAAGGTGTTGCCGGAAGTCCACCGGGTGCTCTCAAGTTTCTTCCCCCCAGCACTTCCCAGTGTGGCGGAAGTACTGAGGGCCAACACTCCCAAGGCATTGGGGCGCCCCCTGGCGGTGACCACAGGCCCCTACAGGGCTGAGCTTCCAAGCTCCGTACCTGTGGTCCCCAAAGCCACCAGGGAGGACGCCCCCTCGTGTCCTGGAGGAGGCACAAGCCCTCCTCCACTCCTCCTAGGCGTCCCGGCCGGGCATGGATGCCCGCCGGGCACCACACCATACACTCACAGTTAACATGGTTGCATTGTTCTTCTGAGTCATGAGTTTTTAGTCGCTAGGATTTGGAAGGAATTTCTATTTAAATGCATTATTTTTGAATTAGTGCTCTAATAATCATACTTTAATCCATCCCCTAAATGTTATCCATCCATCCATCCATTTTCCAACCCGCTGAATCCAAACACAGGGTCACAGGGGTCTGCTGGAGCCAATCTGCTGGACAGTGAGTTGCTTTCCCTACATGTTAGAAAATAGATAAACTGATTGATGAATGAATATAGTTATTCAGGGTCTTACAATATTAGCACAGTGGTTAGCAGACCAGTATTCTACTTCCGGTCTGGTTACTTTCCTTTTCTGTATATTCTCCTGGGTTTTTCCCCATACCTCCAGTAACTTAAAGGTTACTGAAGTGGTCCCTTTGTGTATGTGTATGTGTGTGTGTGTTGGACTAGTACTTTCCTCAGAGCTCACTTTGTGTCTTGCAGTCAGTTCTGCTGGGATATTTTCTGTCCCTTCCTGCTCCAATGAATTGGATAAAGTGTGTTATGTTACGCCAGTTTTCCTTTCACATTCCAAATATGGGCCGTTTAGGGTAATTGTTGACTCCATCATGGCCCCATAATGATAACGACATTGTTCATATACCATTGTTAAATACTGACTGATTTTGAAGCTGTGGCTATTTGAGCTTGACAAATCCTTCAAGGCTCAAATTTTCAAACTACTTAGCTGTATCTGCCAAAGAAACAGAAGGTGGCATGTTTTAAATGCTTTTTCCTTGAAGTTTGGTGAAAGCTGGCATTCCTGCCCAATCCATACCTTTAATCACTGGCAATTTGGAATATTCCTTGGAGATTATGATAGACATCACTTGGACCCGATTTTGTGCAGGAATGTCCTCATTCTTTGTAGAAGATCAGAACTGAAGTACTACATGGTGCATTGGTAATGTTTTGGAGAGGAAAAATTAGCAAAAAAGCATGTTCACAAATCCCTAATTTAAACTGAACTTTGTAGTTTTGATAGGCTTAACTCGTCATTTTAATCTTGCATCGCAAGGATGAGACAACCACAGAATCAAAATGATTTCCTTTACATGTATTCATGGCCAAGCTGTTGTTTTTTAAAAACAAACTGAAAAAAGGTGACTTCACACATTTTTCACAGCTTCAGCAACTGACAAATAACAGCCCACTACTGTCAAGGCAAATGCGCACACAAAGTGGCATTTATGTTATATGTGTGAGCGCAAATCATGAGCAATTTAAAAGTCATTTCAATGATATTTTTAAATTCAACATAGCATTTAGTCTTCTGAGAACCTCTTTCCACAATATTGAGTGAAATGTGACTGATGCAGCCTCCAGCTTGTAACTGTTTTGCTCAGACAGTGAGTTGCTGGAAAGAGAATGTGCTCTCTGTAGTTAATTTCTTGAAATCAGCTCTAGGAGTCAACAGGGGCGCAAAAGCCTTCATCGCCACCTTTGGAGTGTCACCCCATCTATCAGACCTACACACATTACATAAAGCTTGTGAAGGGCATGTGCTGTTGAAACCAAACTCCCATTTTCTGTATTGCATATCCAGCTCAGAGCCTTGGGGTGTTTGTTGGTGTGGGCTTCATTGAAAAATAAAATTAGGTGATTTTTGTTTACTAGCGTTTAATCTAAGTTGATATAGTCAGGCACACTTAAGTTCAATGTGTGGTTTTCATTGTGCTCCAATTGTAAGTGAAGCAGCTGTTCTTTCTTTCCACAGTGGCTAGCATTTTGTAATCTAAGAATGCAAAATGCAAGTTTATCACATTAATCATCTGATGTTATAGTACATCAGATATCAGGCACATCACTCACAATGAGGCAGACTAAGTATGTTTGAACATGAATGGATTTATGGATGATAGTTTGTCAGACTGACTGAGCTGAATGAAGGCACAGGCCCGTGAAACAAAAAAGTGCTACGTCTCCAAAATAAAAAAAAGACCTGGCAGTACTGGGGAAAGTCCAGAGGAGAACATCTAGGCTGATGTGGGGTCTGAGAGGTATGAGTTATGAGAAGAGACTGAAGCAGTTGAACCTTTCAGTTTAAGCAAACAGAAATTAAGAGACGGCATTATTGAAGTTTTTTAATTTTTAAGGGAATTAGTATAGTGATCCCAGCTGTTACTTAAAATGAATTCTTCCAACAATAACTAAAGTAATGTCAAATTTACCCCGGGGAGAAATAAAGATCTATCTATCTATCTATCTATCTATCTATCTATCTATCTATCTATCTATCTATCTATCTATCTATCTATCTATCTATCTATCTATCTATCTATCTATCTATCTATCTATCTATCTATCTATCTATCAGCAGGCTCCTGTCAATAATGGAGAATCCACTGCATCCACTAAACAGTGTCATCTCCAGACAGAGGAGCAGCTTCAGCGACAGACCGCTGTCACTGTCCTACTCCACTGACAGACTGAGGAGATCGTTCCTCCCCCAAACTATGCGACTCTTCAGTTCCACCCGGGGGGGTAAACGTTAACATTATGCAAAGTTATTGTCTGTCTGTATACCTGCATTGCTATCACTCTTTAATTTAATATTGTTTTTTATCAGTATGCTGCTGCTGGAGTATGTGAATTTCCCTTTGGGATTAATAAAGTATCTATCTATCTATCTATCTATCTATCTATCTATCTATCTATCTATCTATCTATCTATCTATCTATCTATCTATCTATCTATCTATCTATCTATCTATCTATCTATCTATCTATCTATCTATCTATCTATCTATCTATCTATCTATCTATCTATCTATCTATCTATCTATAACAAACACCATATTTTTTCTGCAGATCCTATTTTTCCAACTGCAGAATACTGACTAGAAACACTTCTATAATTTGGGGTCACAAAATAATTGAATGAATAGTTGCTTGTGTTGAATGATTAGAAATCTTTTAAAACTTTATAATTGCACAGTATGCATTTTTTAACGTCCTTACAGATTTCCAATGGCACTGATAGTGGCAATGTGTTGCATACTGATTAGACATGAAGATAAGAATTTCTCTGTACACATTACATATTATAACACATTTTAACATGAATGTTTGCCATTTTACAGTCTACTGTCTATATAACCTTACTATATTAGGACTTACAAAATTAAAATTATAGCTATTAGAATTTGGGGAAAAATCCATAGAGTACTGTAGTGTGTATTACCGAGACAATTTCTTTCTAGTATGTAAGGACATACTAAGCACAAGAAAAAAATCAAAGACTCATAGAATAATTTATCAAGTAGCATGGTAGAGTATAGGACTGCAGGGACCCTCTAGTCTTCACTTTTTGGAGAATCTTGGTGAATATATTGGCAAGCTGTTCTCATCATAACTGTTCTATTGTTCTACTTTATAAGAAATATATTATACAGAGCACTGCAAAAAAAATCAGAGAATATTTCCAAAAGTATTTATAGGCAAAGAGATACCTGTGGATAGTACCTGTTGAATCATCTCTGGTAACCTGTACCCCAGAAATAATGTGTGGAACAATAGACTGGCTCCTTGGTATTTCTCCCCTGTAGGTCACAAAATTGTCACTTAGGTGTATCACGCTGAAGCCATGGGTGGATCTACTATGAAACTAATGAAGCTTAAACGTCAGGGTTCTTAATCCTGGAGTGGCCCCAGACCCAACTTTAGTCCACATTGCTTAAAAATTTTGTGAGTCTACTGCATGAGAAGCTTTTAAAATCCCTAAAAATTAAAACAAATATGGCGATCTGTCCTGGAACAACACCTTTGAAGAAGAGAACAGTGGTTACCCAGACCTTGCTGTTGGTGGCTATGGGCCCACCATTACAGTTCATGCTTCAGGGCCCCCAAAATATAAGTCCACCCCTGACTGGAGATTCACTTTCCACAGCATAGGAAAAGCCAATCATAATCTAATTTCTATTAGACGTAATGCTGTGAACAAGTAAGAAATGTACATAAGATACATAAAGACGCAGAACTTCATAGTAGACTTTACAGAATAACCAGTGATTATGAGCTGAATCTGACAATAAAATTGAATCATCATTGAAATGAGATATAAATTAGTAAGTGTGCCTCTGCTACAACCATTTGCATTAAAATTCCCTTTCTTTAGAGGCATATCATAGTCCTAGGGGTTTAAAAGGTTCAGTTATTTACTTTTGTTTTGGAATTCAGCTCTACCTTTGCATTATTTTCACTTATAAATATTTGTACATTTTTTGACATTCTGGTTTGACCAAGCAATGTTATGATTAGAATGCTGGTGTATAGCGTTGTGTGCTTTTTTAGAGAGCTTTTATTTGTGAATGTCAGGGCTTCAAGTGTGGCATGGTTTAATTTAATAAAACAGGACATTCATGCCGTACTTTTAAGGCAAAAAAGTCTTTCATTATTTTCACCTTTATCCCATTATGGAATTTGTTGGAAAATACAAGTTCATGATTTGTGTATGTTTTTTAAGTAATCAGCAGTCATTTGCAATCGTTTTCACTTATAGTGTCATATATTTGATACATACATGCACGTGTTGTGAAATTGAGTTCTAAACACAGCAAAATGGGTGTGAGGTCTCTAAAATATGGCCACAAAGCAGGCCAGTATCTCCACTGGTCATCCCAGACCCTCCAAGACCAGCTGGCCCCAGGCTACTATCTGCCAGCTTCAGCTTGGCTGAGACCAAAGTGGGGAAAATTGGCTTAACAGTTTAAAATATTAACATCACCATCCATCAATGAGTGCATTCAACCACATTATAGTATGTTTGGTTAGTGTTTTAACAGGTCCACATTAGTCAGACATTCATGTGGCTCAGCTTGTAAGGCTTTGAAGCACAAGACATATCTCTTTCGTGATACGACGTGTAATGCATTAATGAAAATGCATAGTCACAGAGATGTGCAGTTAGAGGGGCTATTAATGAAAACAAATTAACAAAGAATACATTTTTGTTGTTCATTGGGTGTGTGAAGCCAAAACAATAAACATTTAATGAATGTACTAAAAAGCACATACGATACATAATTAAAAGGTATTCAAGCAAATGGGATGCAATCTCCGCTAGGAGTAATTACTGCAGTAACGATCAATTAATTCGATGGCTAATTCTGGGATTAGCACAGAGGAATAAGCCAGAACAGTCTGACCCGTTACGTGAGGCACCTCAAAAACAATAGAATAAAGACTGTTTTATAGGAATTCAGAGAAAAAAGTATTAACTTTTCAATTCACAGGTTTAATTTTTTCAAAGGTAGCCTTAACGTTGAAACACATCTAAAAAAAGTAGGAAGATAATTTTAAAATTAGAACATTTGTGTTATTTGTGGCATTTGTGGCTCTTATTCAGCTTGACAATGTATTAAATAATTAGTCTTCAGTAAATGGTATTAACCAGCTAATGCTTTCCCCATATACTGATGCAAACATAAATTTCACCACAACAAATCTTATAAACCTGTCAAAGTATCCTTCATTGTCTTGGTATTCACTAGTTCATGTGCCAATGATATAAACAAATTTTTGAATTTTTATTAGTGGTTTTAAGCAGCATTTACTTTTTAGTTACTGAACAGAAAATATCAGTGAATAAACTTAGCATGGGCACATGGCTCATTAGTTGTTCCTTAGGGAGGGGTAATCCCCCCCATCTCTGCCAGACGTGAAGTTCAGGCCCTGAATGCTTGATCTGAAATAAATATGGTGTTTCCCCGAAAATAAGACAGGGTCTTATATTAATTTTTGCTCCTAAAGTTGCACTAGGGCTTATTTTCAGGGGATGTCTTATATTTATTCATGTTCAACAATATACATTTTTCCAAATACAGTCATGTCATCTTCTTCTGGAATATCATCATAACTCTCCACATTCAAACCCTGAATTCCAGCCTGAATTTCTTGCTACTCCAGCCGCTTTTAGGATCCTCCAGGATCGTTGTGCGTTTGATGAATGATTCGATGTGGTGAAACAAAATTCCGACATGCAAATGCATTTGTGGTGCTTTTATATTCAAGCGTCGCATACTCCCCAAAGTAATGACACGATACATTTTAAAAGTCTCACATACCATTTTCTTTGCCGTCTTTTTTTTTTCCCACCTTTACAATACCATCAGAATGTACGGTTGGCGTATTTGAGCCACAGAGGAATAAAACAAGGACATAATGAAAATGTCCATTTTGTGATTAAAGTAAAAATTTCGCCTTTAACCTCGAAATGTCCACATTAACCTTGTAGTTTACTTTATCTTTAAAGCAGATCATTGTAAACGTCATCTTAAAACCAACCCAGTTGTTAAATCGCTACGCGCTTCTGGAGCTTCCTCCTGAACTGACAGCAGCAATCACCCCACAGAACACATTCATTACATTTATGATAATCCTGCTCGCTGCGCATTTAGAATTCTTAGATTTATACTTGATATCACTTTCATGATGAAATGCATTAAAATATGTATGTTACATTTTACAGATAAATTGTAAAATAATGAATATGGTTAATAGTTACACATATAGGGGTGGCACGGTGGCAGAGCGGTAGCGCTGCTGTCTCGCAGGGAGTCACGTCCCTTGTGTTCCCTGCCTGGAGTTTGCATGTTTTCCTGGTGGGTTTCCACAGTGGGCTCAGTTTTCCATCCAAAGACATGAAGGTTTGGGGATTTGGTGAAGCTACAATGATGCCAAGTGTATACGTGTGCTTGTGTTTACCTTGCGATGAGCTGATGCTCCGTCCAGGGATTTTGTTTCTGTCTTGCACCAATGCTGCTGGAATGGGCGCATCCCAAATTGATGGATATAATCATTAAACATCCTTTTCAGAGATATTGTGGCAAGGAGTCCTTGAAATTTAATGGTTGTCTTGGGCACACGCGTAGCATCGCGTGAAGTTTAAACCTGGCCTTGGGTGCTTTACTTTCCAGCTGACGATCTTGACTAGGGCTTATTTTTGGGGTAGGGCGTATATTACATAGCAGCCTGATAATCATGTTAGGGCTTTTTTTCGGAGTAAGTCTTATTTTTGGGGAAACACGGTAGCATACAACTTTAGTAAATCAGCTGCTATTATATTGGGATTAATGACAGTTTAAAATATTTTAATGCCTCTTACTGTTAAGGTTATAGTTAAATTTGGCAATAACAAAGAGCAGTAGCTTTAAACAAAGAATAAATACCCACAAGTGTTTTGAAAAAAAAAAACAATTCAGCCCAGTAATGAAGCCAGTAGTGTGACAGATTTTGAATACTTTTCACAGTAAACCCTGCCTTCACTCAATCAAATTTCATTTTAGTCTTCAAAAATGTTCTAGAAGAAAATAAGTACTAAATGACAGAATAACAGTCACAGTCTATTCATTTACCTTTCAGATCGTGATTCCCTTTCTCCACAAGGCCAATTTTTTCAACACTCTTCACAGTCATTTACTGCTCCCTCTCTGCATGCCTTTTTCAAACAACTTCTTTATTTTTGCCTCTTCATTGTATTTAATATATGTCCGTTTCTCATCTCTATTCGTTGGGAAAAAGAATGTGTCCTGATATGTCCTGTGTGCTGTGAACAAATCAGCTTTCAAAGGTATTCTTTTGTTCTTTCTTTTAAGCTGATGAAAATATTGTTATCTGTTTTGTCGTGGTAGAGTTCTAGGATGACTCTATTCTCTCCTTTGTAATCTTCATTACATAGACCTTAACAAAATGCCCCAAATCCCCAACTTTAGCCCTCATACGGTGTACAGTAATCCCTCCTCCATCGCGGGGGTTGCGTTCCAGAGCCACCCGCGAAATAAGAAAATCCGCGAAGTAGAAACCATATGTTTATATGGTTATTTTTATATTGTCATGCTTGGGTCACAGATTTGAGCAGAAACACAGGAGGTTGTAGAGAGACAGGAACGTTATTCAAACACTGCAAACAAACATTTGTCTCTTTTTCAAAAGTTTAAACTGTGCTCCATGACAAGACAGAGATGACAGTTCTGTCTCACAATTAAAAAATTGCAAACATATCTTCCTCTTCAAAGGAAACAGAGAAGAAAGCAAACAAATCAATAGGGCTGTTTGGCTTTTAAGTATGCGAAGCACCGCCGGTACAAAGCTGTTGAAGGCAGCAGCTCACACCCCCTCCGTCAGTAGCAGGGAGAGAGAGAGAGAGAGACAGAGAAACACAAACAGTGAAAAATCAATACGTGCCCTTTGAGCTTTTAAGTATGCGAAGCACCGTGCAGCATGTCGCTTCACGAAGCAGCTGCACACAGAAAGTAGCAACGTGAAGATAATCTTTCAGCATTTTTAGATGAGCGTCCGTATCGTCTAGGTGTGCGAACAGCCCCCCTGCTCACACCCCCTACGTCAGGATCAGAGAATGTCAGCGCAAGAGAGAGAGAGAAAAGTAAGTTGGGTAGCTTCTCAGCCATCTGCCAATAGCGTCCCTTGTATGAAATCAACTGGGCAAACCAACTGAGGAAGCATGTACCAGAAATTAAAAGACCCATTGTCCTCAGAAATCCGCGAACCAGCAAAAAATCCGCGATATATATTTAAATATGCTTACATATAAAATCCGCGATAGAGTGAAGCCGCGAAAGGCGAAGCGCGATATAGCGAGGGATCACTGTACCACCTTTTATATCTGTGACATCAGGCAATTAGATAAGAGTACCAGAACAAGCAGGAGAAAAACAAATTACACATTTATTCATACATAGATTAAACCAATTTTTCCAGTTGTGTTCAAATGAAAGCCAAGTAAAAATGTGAGAGTGAGAACAATACCATTACAAATTAAGTAGCCTTTCACCTTGCATCCATATTCTTACTACCAGATGGCTGTCTGTCTTATTATTCTATAGTCTGGCTTGGTCTTTGATGTAGCATGCCATTTGCTTGGGGTAGTAGAAATGGTCTCCAACCAGGATGAAAAAAGACAGAGACAGCATGTCCCCCTACATGAATGAAACTGAAACCTTTTGCCTTTCTCTCAGCCCTTAATTTAAGTCTAGTCTTGTCGTCCTTGAAACACGTCTAGGTCAGGCAGACTCCGCCCTAATTCAAGTCCAGTTGTGGACTGGCATGTTCCTATCCTGAAGTTTCAAAGGATACACAAATGTAATTTTAGACATTCAAGAAAGAAATGATATACAGGTAATTAAATCGTAAACTGACTTCTCAAACCTGCTTTACTCACAGAGTCATAAATTTGCTTGTAGTTCAGGAAGGCTTATTGAATGTAAAGTGTTTCTGCATACCTGGCCCACTCTTAAAAGCCCCCCTTTTACCTGTCACAGATGACCAAATCATCTAACGAATGGTCTTATTTGAACCAGTAATTCATAATGTCATAGAACCACAACTGGCTTACCCAGCTTCCTTGCATTTTAATATTACACAATAACTTAGACAATAACTTCCCTGTCAGTTTAAACATGTATATTGTTAGACATTAATAATAAAAAAATGTTATCAAAGTATGTGCTAATTATTATTTTGTGTTACAGTATCATAGTATTTGTCATTTTGTTTTTCTTCAAATGGCAGCCACCATCTTGGGCTCACTCCAGACCAGTTTAATATGCTCATTAACTTTTTTGTGATAAAGATTCCACAAAATGTATAATAGCTGTGAAATTATGCAGCAATTCATTAAACAGTTACCCATAATCATATTAACTAATTAAACTCATTATTAAATATTATGATTGCAAAAATGTTAAGTTTTGTATGTTTGCTAAAGATTCATATGATTGCTGTGTACTTTCTGCATATAAACTTTATGTCCCTAAGACCATTAATTTGTTTATTTTGATGAAATTGAAGTTTCCATTGCTGAAATATGCAGGAGAAAACATGCCTTAATAGCTAGTCTACGAAAAGGGATACGATCTAACTAGAGATATTAAATTTTGTCAACAGTATTGAGGGTCAGGTCTAACACATCTCCTTAATGTTGCAAGAGACGGTATACCATGACTGGCAGAACTGAGTAGACCAGAGAATGTGTTTCAGCTATAATGGGGTGGACATTTTAGTTTCCTAGTCTGCTTCTTCAATAGGAAAAGCAGAAAGAGAAAGATTATACAGGGACCAAGGAATGAGACAAAAATGATAACATTACTTAGGGTCAAAGTTAAAACCATAAGTCAAAATACCAAAAACACCAAAGCAATATCCATCCATCCATTTTCCAACCCGCTGAATCCGAACACAGGGTCACGGGGGTCTGCTGGAGCCAATCCCAGCCAACACAGGGCACAAGGCAGGGAACCAATCCCGGGCAGGGTGCCAACCCACCGCAGGACACACACAAGCACCCACACACCAAGCACACACCAGGGCCAATTTAGAATCACCAATCCACCTAACCTGCATGTCTTTGGACTGTGGGAGGAAACCGGAGCGCCCGGAGGAAACCCACGCAGACACGGGGAGAACATGCAGACTCCACGCAGGGTGGACCCAGGAAGCGAACCCGGGTCTCCTAACTGCGAGGCAGCAGCGCTACCACTGCGCCACCGTACTGCCCCAAAGCAATATTCCATCCAAAAATTAAAGATGAAGAAGACACACAAAAAGGTCCTAATACCTTGAATCAAATAAATAACTGGTCAAATGCAACTATTTCTAATATACTGTATCTGTTAAAGTAATATTCTGCTGGCAGTGATGTTGTTTTGTCTGCATTTTTTTTTCTGTTAGTATTCAATTCAATTAAATTCAGTTTATATTTGTATATCAATCTTCTGCAGTCACAGACCTCGGTAACAAGTTCTCAAGTAAAATGAATAATCATCCTGACAAAATACTACTTACATAAAGCATTTATTCCCTATTCAATAACATCAAACAGAGTGCTCTCTTTCTGTTCAGTCAGCTACGACTCTCAGTCACTCTGTGGATCAGTGCTCTCCATTCTTCTGATTTATCACAGCTTCTTTCAGTTCTGCTATGTTCAGTCCAATATTTTTCTTGATGGTGTCTAGTCATTGAGTTCTTGGGCAGCCACTTACTCTTTTGCCACTGACCATTCCAAGCATGAGGTCCTTCTCTAGCGATCTGCTTCACATGATATGACCAAAGCAGTAGAGCTTTTACTTTGTTATCTTGGCCTTTCTTGGTTGACTCATTCCAGAACTACTTCCAGAAATATGGATGAAGAGGACAGTGCACCACCATTTTAAAACTCTGATGTTCTCACTTTGTTAGAGGCCTAAGGATACTAAAGACTGGAGATTGCATTTTGTGTTGGAGTAATTAGCTTTAAACAGTAACACTTTGAGCAGCTGTTTAAAGCTGATCTTCCAGCTAGGACGTTGGATATCTCTGGGTCCACGGTTCTTGAGGCTGATCCTCCAATTAACTGTGAACCACCCAATCTCACTGAAATTGCACAGGTGATGAACCAGTTGAGGGTAGGGGAGGCTGCAGGGATCTGTGGTATCCGGAGTGAACTTCTTCAGGCTTGTGGTAAGGCTGTCCTCCTCCTTGCATTGCAAGCAATCTTTGCTTCCATTTGGGAGATGGGCATCATCCCAAGTGACTGGAAAACAGGACTTGTCGCCCCTATCTGGAAAGGGAAGCATGATTGCCAGAATTGAGACAACTACAGGGGGATAACACGGCTCTTGGTGCCAGGTAAGGTCCTTGCTAGGGTCGTCCTCAGTAGGATCCATGATCACTTACTCACCTATCAGTGACAGGAACAGTCTGGTTTTACACCTAAGAAATTTACCATTGACCGCATCCTGGCACTGAGGGTTTTTATGGAGCGCAAATGCAAATATCGGCAGAGTTTCTTTGTAGCCTTTTTTGATTTTTGTAAAGTGTTCAGCTGAGTTGATTGAGCTGCCCTGTGGGACATCCGGAGATTCACGGGATCCCCTCGAGGTTGCTGGATATCATGGCTGTCCTATACACTGGTACTGTGAGTGCTGTGTAGAGTGAAGGCAGAACCTTTGCATTTTTCCCAATTGATTCTGGGGATCATCAGGGGTTTGATCTTGCTCCTACTCTGTTCAACTGGGTGTTGGGCAGAGTCCTGGGGTCCAGCAGCTGCAGTGCATTTGTTGGTGAAGAAACATTCTCTGATCTTAACTTTGCTGACAATGCCGTGATCTTCATGGTGTCAATGAAGGCTCTGATCAGGTCTCTCGAGGGGCTGAGTGAGGAGTATGAGTGTCTAGACTTGCGAGTGTCCTGAATAAAAACCATGATCCAGGCTTTAATGACATCTTGGGCACATTGGCAGTGTGCCTGTCAGCGGAGAGAAAGCCGACCTTTTTGAGAGGTTTACTTACCTTGGCAGTTACATTCATGTCTCTGGAGACTCTTCCTATGAAGTCAGTAGACAGATTGGGAGAGCATGGGGGGGACATGAGGTCTCTGGAAAGAGGTGTGGGGCACTCTTGATATCTTTGCAAAAGCAAAATCTTGAGTCCTTGTGCTTCCTGTCTTGCTATATGGTTGCAAGACATGGATGCTATTTAGTGACCTGAAACAAAGACTGGGCTCCTTCAGTACTGCGTCTCTTCAGAGAATCCTTGGGTATCGCTGGTTTGTTTGTCGAACAAGCGGCTGCTCATGGAGTCCCAAATATGGCACATTACCTGCATTGTAAGGGAACGTCAGTTACGGCACTATGGCCATGTGGTGTAATTCCCCAAGGGTGATCCGAATCACAAGATCCTCATTGTTGGGGACCTGAGTGGCTGGGCTCGGCCAAGGGGACACCCACGTAACACCTGGCTGCAGCAGATAGATATTCATTTCCAGAGTGTGGGACAACTTCCTGGGGGGTTGCCAACCAGGATCCCAAGCTGTTTTGTCATGTGGTGGGAGTATGGCAAAGTACTTTACCAGTGCATTCTCCCCAACCTGACCTAACCTGGAGTAATGATAGGGACAAATGTTCTTTTGTTCTTAAAGATGAAGAGTTACCAAATAATGGTCTGGTAAATGTATTGCATACCAAAGAGTAAACGAGCATGTCATTCTGAAAAGCTACTTCTGGAATCTGAGAACAAGTCTACAACAGAAAAGCTGCAATGATAAAGAGACTACAAACCCATTCAGCTACTGGAAGCCGCAGAAAACCTATTCACATTATTCACAAAGCTAAGAGACTATCTCTGACTCTCTCCTATGACACTTCAGTATCGGCACAGGGTCTGAAGATTTTCTTCCAACATGAGAAATTTAAGTAGGAAAGAAAAAAATAAAGAATCTGGTTTATCAGTGTCATCCAAGACCTAACATAACACGCCTCTGTGTAAATCTGGCCTCTTTTACCGTAGTTGCCAGCAGGCAATACAAAAAGAAAAAAAGAACTACATGAGATCAGTCAAGTTATAAAAATTCTAAAGTAGTCTTTTGACAGATAAGCTCAAATTTGACACATGCAAAGCTCCGGTGGCATTTTTTACATTTTTATTTTAATACAAAGACCTTTACCTTCTGCATTGTTTAATTTGCATAGACTCATATTGTCAGACTCAAGCCAGAGGCTATATCCTACTATATTTCTGATTGTGTTATACATAAATAAATATGCATTTTAAAACACTGACTATTACCATTTGCATATGTCAATAGTGAGGGTCACTGCTGTGTAAAAACAGGATGCCATCACTGTAGGAAGCCAATTCTTCTGGACATGCCTACTTTAAGTATTGTAGACGTGGTTTTGGGCCACAGGCATATTTTGATGTTAGGCTTGGTTTCAGTTATTTTACCCACCAAAGTTTTCCTGTTGCCAGGTCCAATAAAAAAAAGTGTCATGGAAAAGAATGTAAACAATGGGAAAACGGTGCCAGAGTACCTCAGTTGACAATATTTATTGTTAATTAGGTATCATTAAGAAGATAGATAGATAGATAGATAGATAGATAGATAGATAGATACTTTATTAATCCCAATGGGAAATTCAGAATGTTGTGGTTTCAGAATTTTGGGGAATAAAAACACAAATTATACTATACATGAACTACTAACAATACAGTACAGAGTCAGAACATGTGATACAGTAATCCCTCGCTATATCGCGCTTCGCCTTTCGCGGTTTCACTCCATCGCGGATTTTATATGTAAGCATATTTAAATATATATCGCGGATTTTTTGCTGGTTCGCGGATTTCTGCGGACAATGGGTCTTTTAATTTCTGGTACATGCTTCCTCAGTTGGTTTGCCCAGTTGATTTCATACAAGGGACGCTATTGGCAGATGGCTGAGAAGCTACCCAACTTACTTTTCTCTCACTCTTGCGCTGACTTTCTCTGATCCTGACGTAGGGGGATTGAGCAGGGGGGCTGTTCGCACACCTAGACGATAAGGACGCTCGTCTAAAAATGCTGAAAGATTATCTTCACGTTGCTACCTTTTGTTCAGGTGCTTCCTGAAGCGACATACTGCACGGTGCTTCGCATACTTAAAAGCTCGAAGGGCACGTATTGATTTTTGCTTGCTTGTTTTTCTCTCTCTCTTTCTGTGCTCTTGACGTAGGGGGTGTCAGCTGCCGTCTTCAACAGCTTTGTGCCGCGGTGCTCCGCATACTTAAAAGCCAAACAGCCCTATTGATTTGTTTGCTTTCCTCTGTCTTTATGACAGTCTCTGCTCCTGACACGCACTCCTTTGAAGAGGAAGATATGTTTGCATTCTTTTAATTGTGAGACAGAACTGTCATCTCTGTCTTGTCATGGAGCACAGTTTAAACTTTTGAAAAAGAGACAAATGTTTGTTTGCAGTGTTTGAATAACGTTCCTGTCTCTCTACAACTTCCTGTGTTTCTGTGCAAATCTGTGACCCAAGCATGACAATATAAAAATAACCATATAAACATATGGTTTCTACTTCGCAGATTTTCTTATTTCGCGGGTGGCTCTGGAACGCAACCCCCGCGATGGAGGAGGGATTACTGTATAACATTTTCAAGTTCACATTTGATGTGGGGCAGAAGTCTATACTGGAAAAAAATAAACATTTTTTATACATGCAGTGTATATAAACATATATGGTGTGCCTTGAAAAAAGTATTTTTCCCTTTACTGAGTTCCTGTATTGTTAAAAATGTTTAATATTGAATGTCTTCTAATACTAGATAAAGATCATCTGAGTGACAAATAACATGCATAAATAATGTGTGTGTGCACGTTTTTCTAATTTATGTTATTTATCTAATGAACTAACTTATCCAAAACAAATATTTACTGTGTGAAAAATTAATAGCCCCTAATTAAATCAGCTCTTTGAGGTGATAATTAGCATCATCTGACCCTGATTATTATAGACTTTGCTTATTTTGACCTTTGCCAGTTTAAATAATGAGTATATAATGGAAAATAGATTAATATGTCTATATATGTGAGTGTTGTGATGTGAAATTTTGCATACAAGTTGATACAATTTTATTTGTATCTTAGACAAAGCAATGTAATATTAGTGTTACATTATTGATAGCAACAGCAATGGTTTAAGAACCTCTTCCTCCCTTTAGGACTGAGTCCCTTTGTAATTTTACGACAAGGTTGGGGGAAGGGCCTCAAACCAGTTTGGCAAGTTATTCTCTGCAGGACCCTCTCAGTCAACCCCCACAGGAAAGCCAAATCACCTAGCTGACAAGCATCATGGGGGCAGGCGTTCTCTGCCCCATTGGTGTGAAGTATGGCTGTCTTAACTCTTTTAGGGCTAATTTTTTTTTGTTTCTTTTCTCCCAGGGCTGAATATTTTTCCAAAAACTAACATTTTTTAAAAAAGAACACAAAGCAATTGTTTAACATATCAAATCAACAAAAAATATTTACTTTTGACAAATGTCACTGTCTTGCATGTTGTATGAGCCTGAATTCTCTATGATTTCACATACATATCACATACATTTTACACAGCAAAGTCTGATCTCGCTCAAAGCAGCCAATTTCAGTCATTGCCACATTGCACTCCTTACAATATGTGTTGTTTTGATGCCTATTTTTCAATTGTCTGTTGCTGCATTTTCTAACATATATTGTTAGTGTGTACTGTAGAGAGACAAGTCACCCATTTGCCATCGTGCCATGCCACTGCCACCAAGTTTTCTGCCTGCATGAAAACCGTATTGTCACCTCTTTTCATCTTCTGAAACTTTATGAACTTTATGTATGGCATTATAGCCTGGCTCACCCCATGGGATTTGCTTCTGTTTATTACAGAAGTGAATAAAACTTTGCAGCAGCACGTACCTAAGCCACCAGGGGACAAAACACGTTTGGACCAATGCTCCCTGAAGTTATATCACCAGTTCTGTCCCATCTCTATTTGTAATGCCACAGCGCGCTTCATCTCGTCTTTCGTTGTGGGTTTCCACTTTGAAAAACGAGAATGCGATGCAAACGCAGCCCGCGATTCAAAAAAAATCTCTGCCTACCTGTTTGTCTCGTCTGACAGTAGCTGAAAAGCAGCATCAGGAGAGAGCAGCCTGAAGTACAGCAGCTGGTGATCTGTCGTGTCCAAAAGCAAGCCATGCCGTCTTGTAAACTCCGGTAGCCAGATCGGCTCTCAACGGATCAATGTATGTGTATTTATCCCATGCGAACCTTGCCGTAGATGCATCGGCTGCGCGAAGGCACTCAACTGGCAGCAGATCCGCTCGCGCGGCATCGGCTGGTGTCTGATCAGCTGATGCCTGCTTCTAACTCTCTTGCTCGATCTCCTGATCACTGCCAATAAAGTCCGATTCTGAAAAATCAAGAGTCCGACTCCGCGGTAATGCGCAAAACAATGTCTGCCAAGTGTTTTCTTTTCTGCACTTGCTTCGCTGCCTTTTCACATGTCGGTGCCATCTTGCCTTTGTTTACATTTCGCAACTCACGCACACGCAATGTTTATTTGCCGAGTCAACGAGTCTAGCATTCCTCCAAGCACATAGGGAATGCCTGTGACGTGACAGTGAGATTTGTCGCCATTAACAGCTGATTGTCGCCCTTTATCCCTGGATGTCGACTTTTGTCGACATTCGCCTTCAACCCCTCCTGTCGACAAAAGTTGACATCCGCCCTAAAAGAGTTAATCCTTAAAGTATCATGACGTCCTATTGGCTGTAGGGGTTGCACAGAAAACCTATAAATTTGCTTTCTTTACCTCACCCCCTCTCTCTTACCAAACTGATAAAAGACCATCTCACATCATGAACTGAAAAGGACAACACAATGAAGAGCACAGCTCTGCAGCTTTATTGAGATGGGCATGTGGCCTGTTCTGAAGAAAGCTGACCACAAATGATGCTTTAACTAGAGACATTTTAAGTAACTAACAAGTCTGTGTGCCACCTGAAACTACACATCAACATTTATCAGGTTGTATGGTTGCCAATATTCAAATGTACTTTGCATATTGTTATTATTTATGAATATTATCAATAATACATTATTTGAAGTGTAACTTAACTCCTGCTTGTCTTTTACTACACCTAATGGCCTGAGGTTGTAGATGTAGAAGGGAAGGTGGGGAGAAGTTATACAGTACATACAATACCTTATAAACGGTGGTAAGTCTGTGAGATTTGAGGCATTCTGACAAAGGCTATATATTAATAACTAGCAAAATACCCGCGCTTCGCAGCGGAGAAGTACTGTGTTAAAGAGGTTATGTAAACATATATATACATAAACATATATACATATATACATATATATATATATATATATATATATATATATATATATATATATATATATATACACACATGCAGACACATATATATACATATACATATTTGTATATCTACATATATATACACATATATACATATATATACATATACATATTTGTATATCTACATACATACACATATATACATATATATACATATACATATTTGTATATCTACATACATACACATATATACATATATATACATATACATATTTGTATATCTACATACATACACATATATCTATATATATATCTATATATATATATATCTATCTATCTATATATATATATATATATATATATATATATATATATAGCTGATTACCCAGTGGATTCGCTCAGTGAGTGCAAGAGAAAAAAATAAAATGTATGTATAAAATAAGTTTAATTGCCAAATTTATTTTTCCACAAATAAAGAGCACTTACAATAACATAGAAATCAATATAAACAACATTAACATCATTATCATATGAGAATATGAAGTAATATATAAGAAGCACATTGCATATAAATATAAATTATTAAACAGTAAAATGTTCTTCTATAATACGCTACCATGGCTATTCGTTTGTCTGTCCAGGATTTTAAATCAGCTGTAGCTCGCAAACCGTTTCACCTATTGACTTGAAATTTGGTACACATATACTACGTCACGTCTACTATTCGCTTTCCCACACATATGAACATATATATATATATATATATATATATATATATATATATATATATATATATATATATATACATACATATACACACACATACACATATATACATATACATACATAGTGCGTTGCAACACGGGCTGTGATTGTTACATGGGAGGGAGAGGACAAATCACAGCTTCCCGCTTTCTAATCGGGCTTGTGATTGCTGCTTTGACGGATGCCCAGATCCCACAGTATTTCCCCTTAGGAGAGGCGTTAGGCAAGTGTAATTGAATAGCGGTGCTGCAAGTTATTACTCTTTTTATCTTTATTTTATTTTATTGTAGAATCAACTCACAGCTGCGCGCACCAGTGCGTGCGTGGCGGATGCGTACGGCTGACGTTTTCATTGTCTACCACCTTCGCTAATCATTCTTGAGGCAGATTGAAGACTTAAGTGCCAGCTTAACTGAAAAATTAAAGAAAACATAATAAGTTTTAAAAAAAAATCAGTTTTAATGGGAAAAGATGCCGACGAAAGGAGAGAAGCAGTGGGACGCTAGGGTGAAGAGCTGCTCATTAAGCAGCAAGTGCATCAACCTCTGAGCAAACGAATGGTAAACGTACAGAGAAAGAGGATAAATACTATGAATGGTCATGTCAAGTGTATTCACTCCACGTTATAGTGCAGTGCGCTGTTACTGGTATTTTGATAAAAGAATCTGAATAACATAAAAGAAGCGTATAAATTATTAAACAGTAAAACATTAACATTTAAGAAGTAAAGATACATTGAGTACTACTGTAGTGCTTTCGGGTATAGTACATGTTTTGTTTGCCCATTACATGCATAAATGTATACATTTTTTGGTGTACCTACCCAAGAACACGCGACATGAGCCGGCAGTTAAAAATTTATCGCTCCAGCAATTTTAACTCTGTTACAAAGTCATCTAATATGGTATTGCAAACGGCAGCGGGAGCGTTTCTATAAACTCAATTTAAACTTACTGTTTACACCGTGCTTTGAAGATGCATAGTATGCGACACGTGTTTCGCCATAATTGTGGGCTCATCAGGAGTACACAGTCACTGCACTCCCTTATGGGAATCGATCCTCGGATGTAGAGGCGAAGCCCCTAACGTTGTGCCACGGCGTGTGGTTCGTTCATTTGACAGCATGTACATCGGGGTAATTACATTGCAGGCATTCGTAGTCTGATTCACAATCTGATTGTATGGGTGGTTACCTACCAGGTAACGCTTGTGGTTGGTGAGCAAGTCGGCTAACTTCTGCCACGGTGCCCTCTTTCAGTTGCGAGAAGCAGATCATACAATGGTTGAAATAGTTTAATATATATAGCAAAATCACCGCGCTTCGCAAGTCGGCTAACTTCTGCCACGGTGCCCTCTTTCAGTTGCGAGAAGCAGATCATACAATGGTTGAAATAGTTTAATATATATAGCAAAATCACCGCGCTTCGCAGGGGCGAATATGGTATTGCAAACGGCAGCGTTTCTATAAACTTAATTTAAAGTTACGGTTTATACCGTGCTTTGTTTCATATTGTTTTCCTACCTTATCAATTGTGTAATGTGTTTTTTGAACAGGTTTGATTTATGGAAGTGATCACTCCTGCTGCGTTCAGTCACTTCACGTGAGCCGCTCTCTTGTGTGATGTTGCGATGTCCACGGGTTTATTTAATGTTAGCTAAGACCCGGCAGTTAAAAGTTTCTCGCTACAGCAATTTTAACTCTGTTACAAAGTGATGCAAACTGTCGTTTATACCTCGTGTCTTCTCATTAAACTTGTATCTCGCGAATATGGCATTGCAAACGGCAGCGGGAGCGTTTCTATAAAGTTAATTTAAGGTTACGGTTTACACCGTGCTTTATTATACCTCGTGTCTTCTCATTAAACTTGTATCTCGTGAATACAGTACAGTAATCCCTCGCTACTTCGCGGTTCACTTTTCGCGGATTCACGACTTCGCGGATTTTTAAATACAAGTGATTGCCCGCCTATCGCGGAAGTTATGTTCCAGACCCATCAGCAACAGGAGAAAATCCGTGATATAGAAAGACCATATAAATAAACATTTTTTTAGTTTAAGCCTTAAAATACCCATCCCACATGCTTTAAACACATGTAAACTTATAAAACACACTTTGTTAACACATATGATATGTGGATGTCGGGCTAAGGATATGAGTAACATCTCACTATTATAAAACATTTTAACTTCACGCAAGACAAGACAGTGAGACAGGAAAATTGGTGATGTACACCTAAAAGCCTGATTGTACAGGCTTTTAAATTATTGACACGCAGAGCGACAAGCAGCACAAAGCCAGCACAAAGTCCACTTCTCCTTAGCGTTCATTCAGCTCCCCACCCCCTTGACAATGCGAACTGCGCTTCCGGGGAGGGGGGGTTTGAGCGAAGGTGCGTTCAGCTCTCACACACACACACACACACTCCTCGAGCAGAGCGACAAGCAGGCATTTTGGCAGAAGCAGCACAAAGTCCATTTCTGCTCAGCGTGAGTTCAGCTGCCCCCCTTCACAAAGCGAGTGCAGACACATTGACGTCTGATCGCTGCGTGCAGGCAGTGTGCAGTGTTGGTCTGAGGTGTTTAAGAATGTAGAAAGTGTTTAAGAGCATAGGAAGTGTTTATGAGTGTGGGAAAGGTTAACAAGAGAGTGAGAAAGGTTTATAAGAGTGTGGGAAGGGTTTATAAAGCCTTAAAATATGTATAAATAATAAAATAAATATAGGTCGCTACTTCGCGGATTTCACCTATCGCGGGGGGGGGGCTCTGGAACGTAACCCCCGCGATAGGTGAGGGATTACTGTATTGCAAACGGCAGCGGGAGCGTCTCTATAAAGTTAATTTAGACTTACGGTTTACACCGTGCTTTTTTATACCTCGTGTCTTATGAAGATGCTTGTATGCGTCACTCACACGCTTCTTATTGTTTCGCTGCCTTGTCAATTGTGTAATGAATGTTTTCTTCAGCGCTCTTTGGGGCTCCTCCTTCTTTTCTACGTACTGAGTTCACAGTCAGTTCACGTGATTACGTGGGAGGCGTGATGACGCGACACGCAACTCAGTCTCCTACGGCCATCTTGCTGCCTTCCATTACAGTATATGGACAAAAAAGAGGTTCCAGTTATGACCATTACACGTTGAATTTTGAAATGAAACCTGCCTAACTTTTGTAAGTAAGCTGTAAGGAATGAGCCTGCCAAATTTCAGCCTTCCACCTACACGGGAAGTTGGAGAATTAGTGATGAGTGAGTCAGTCAGTCAGTGAGTGAGTGAGTCAGTCAGTCAGTCAGTGAGGGCTTTGCCTTTTATTATTATAGATACAAAATGGGAAAGTAGGGTAAATTATTACTCTACCAAAACAAAACAGTGAGATATATTGTGTATAGTTTTTACATGTTTCATTTCAGTAGTGTTACAGTTTTGGTAGGGCTTCCTTCCTGGCTTTACTTTTTGTCCTACTATGTCTGTTTATGCTGTTGTTTTTCACGGATTATTTTATGATTTATGTTACAAAATATGTTTTTTGTTTTATTATTTTTTTTTGTTTTATATTTTTTTTTATTCAGCAATTTCTTGTTTATTAAAGGTATACCCAAACATGATATTATTTTTGGATGTTACTTACCCCATGCACTTTGTAGTGGTGGCTGAGAAAAAAGTTTTATCTCGTGTTTTCATGCAGAAAGACATAATAGAAGCCAACAGTGATCAATGCTGTGCAATTGCAAATAATGTGAAATGTGTCCATAGAAAAAAAGAAAACCAAAATGTCACATTATTTATGTTGCATAATGCACATGTCAGTTATAAACATATACAAACGTAAGAAATTTGACTAATGAGAGGAGCTGATTAAATCCATCAAACCTATTTTGTTTTAGCTAAGAGCTAAGCTGTCCAAAAATCTCATCCAGACACTTCTTAAAGGTTTTCAAGGTTTATGCTCCAACTCCATGTCTCAGTTGCCCCCACAACTCTTTGCCCAAAGAAGTACTTCCTGGTTTCAGTCCTAAGTACACTTCACCTTAATTTCCACTGATGTTTTCAAGTACATTATTCATGTGATTATCCAGTCGTATGCTCAAAATGTCCAAAATACATGCTTTTTGCTAAAATACACTATTTTTAAATAGTTACTTCTGGAATACTCTCAGAGCACATATCCAAAACAGTAAACTAAAGCCTCATGAGAATGCCTTTTTGAATTGAAGGTCCACCTCTCCCCCTCATTAGTTGGTGAAAAAATCCTGTCTTCATTTCAAAAAGTGACTCTCATGAGCCTCTATTTTAGCCTTTAAAGTCATTCATTTATCTGCATGTGACTGACCTTCACGCCTAATGTTGAACTGGCATGGATTGAGTTACAATGCGTTGTGCTACTGCAGGGACCCTATATTTAATTTCTAGCCTAGTCACTCTCCTCGTGGACTTTAAACATATTCTCAATGTACACCTGAGGTTTGTCCAAGTATTTTGGTTTCTGCTCATCTCACAAAGACATGCAGTTTAAGTTAATTGGAAACACTACATTTTCCCAGTGTAAATAAGTGTGTTTGTGTGTGTTTAATGGGCTATAGGTTTGTACAGAGTTGGAGAAATAAATTAATAAAAACTAACAAATTAAAGCAAGAATGATATGTTTCTGCCGGGGTTGCTGGCTTGATTCTTGTTTATTTAATCAATTATTTTTTAAATGTAATTTTATATATTGAGTTATTAATATTGTTTTGTTCTTTCTGTGTTTTATTTTTTGAAGGTAAACTACACTAAACTTTTAAACTAATCTGCCCTGTATCCTTTATGCTGAGCCAAAGGAGGCAGGGCCACCTGATTAGACAGTTGGGTTACTGCTCAACTAGTATTTAAGGCAGAGCTCTTCAATCTGGATTGTTAGCATTGTATCTTTGATCTGGTTAGATTTCGGTATATGTTTTTATTGAGAATTCTGGATGTTTTTGGATTTGACCCCCATGCTTTCTCTTTAAAAGACTGCTTCTTTTAAGCAATTTCAAATTTGTTTGCCCTTTTTTAATGCCTTGCTTTTTGTACTGTTTTTTGGAAATACATTCCTTAAATATTAAGAAACTTTGATCCACTCTGGGGGTCAGAGAAATGAAAGATAGATAGAATGAACAAACAAATGTATTGTTTCTTTGTTTAATTTTGAAAGTCATTTCCAGTGTAATGTTGCTTATTTTCAAACCTACGAGCATTGTCTTATTGGGTCCCATCCTGCTAAGTCCTTTTGCTCCACATGGGGCTCCTCTAACATTTTTTTTTTTTTAATTTTTAATTTTATTTGAAGAAAATAACATTCCATAAAATCAAGTCTAACTTATACAGTGAAGAAATTAACATTACATTACAATCAAGTCAAACTTATCAAAACAGAATTCAAACCTCACCCAGGAGAAAGAGAGGAGAACAAACAACAAAAGCAAATCTTTAAAAACAACAAAGAAGGGAAAATCTTGACATATTTTAAAAAAGTTTTAAACAGATCCTCTAAGTGAGAATTTCATTTTTTCCAATTTCAAACCGTATAGAACAAAAGTTACTCACTGACTTATAACAGGTGGACTGGGATTCTTCCAGTTGAGCAATAGAAGTCTGCGTGCTAGTAGTGTGGTATAGGCAATTACAATCAGTCTGTCCTTCTCCACTTTAAGCCCATCTCAGAGCCCACCAAACACAGCTGTTAATGGGTTAGGAGTGATTGTGACGCCAATGCTGTCTGATAGACAGTCAAAGTTTTTTGTCCAAAATGATGTTAATTTGGTGCACTTACAAAACACATGGGTCGGTGAGGCTGGAGCTAGATTGCAATGTTCACAGGTTGAATCTTGCCCTGGATACATTTTGGACAATTTTAAATTAAGTAAATGTGATTAATAGAAAATTTTAAGTGGAATGATTGAATTCTTTGTGCATATTTTCTGAGATATCAAGTGAAAGAGACTTTCCCCACTGTACCCTAGGATCTTTGAAAGGAAAAGACTTTTATATGTTTTTATATATTATTTAGATGCTGTCTAAGTCTTCAAGACTGATCAGTAATTCTTCTGGGACAGAAATGGATGGGGGGTTTGGAAAACTGAGTAGGTTTCTTTTATCAAAGTTTCTGATTTGAAAGTAATGGGAAAATTGTGTTAATGGGAAGTTAAATTTGAACCATAATTGTTCATAATTGTTCAAAGGCATCAACTGCATGCAATCCCCTAAGTGTTTTAATCCCAGATGTTTTCCAAAGATTAAATATTGTGTAGGTTTGAAAGGGTAGATACTGTAAAGGGGATTATCATGTAGAGGTGCAAAAGGTCACCAAGTGTTTGTTTTGTTCTCTATTCTGTTTTGTATGTCCTCTATAACCTCCTTTATATTCTCCTTTGTATCACTTATTTTTACCCCAAGTGAGGTAATCAATACCTTCAGCTCAGACAACTCATTTCCATCTTGTCCATTTTCCAAAGGTAGAGTTACAAATCCTGTTTGAATTGATGCTGTTGACTCTCAGGGGGTGTTGGTAGTAGTTGACAGCGAGAATAACAGGCCATGCTCAGTTCCGATATCCCACCTGAGATTGGTGAATTCTAGTTGCCTGCCTCACTCGCAGTTTTGCTCTCACATTTACTGTCGGCTGGAGCAGATGCTGCAGCGTGAGGTCCTGGCTGATCCATTCCTTTACCTGTCTCTTCCAGCTCAGTCTGTGGTGGGCTGTAACGTGAACCTGAGACCGGCTTAATCTTTGATGTAACTTTAGCTTCCTTTTCCTTCTCTTTCTGAACTCTTGGTCTCCAGCACATTCTTTTAATGTACTTGTAATTGAATCCTCTCGGGATGATTAAATGCAGGATATCTCGGATAGATAAGTAAAAAGCTAAATAATAATAGATAAATAAAAAGCTAACAGATAACACCTAACAGCCCTTCCCTGACTGTTTTGCCTCCTTTCTTCTGCACCTAGCTCAACGTTGGTCCTGATGTCTTTCTTTCTTTTTAACTTTCCCTTGATTTACCTCCACTCTGTTGGTTTCCTTGTCTCTCTATCCCTTCTTTGTTCTCTCACTATCAGACCCTTTAATCCCCAGTGAGTGCAGGTTCACTAAATGGACCTCGAAGCCGCAATGGGTGGGGAAGGTGTGCTGCCTTTGTTCACTAAAAAACACAGTTAGCACATTCCCCTCATTAATTTCAAGCACACCAACACTCATGGGGTCTACACTGCCTCCCTGTTTTTATTAAAAGCCCTCTACCACCACAGATCCCTGATGCTCGGACACTTAAGTGATAACAAGCCAGGTTAGAACTTCCAATTAATCTAACTTGCATTACTTTGGGATTTGAGAATAAAGCTAAATACATGCATAAGGCTAACAGAATCACTGGGGAATGTTCAAACTCCGCAAAGGCTCTGAAGCCTCGGGAATTAAACCCAGGTCTCTGGAGCTTTAAGTCACCAACTGTGCTTCCTACATTAAATATATGTGTCTTGCTAATGATACATTCTATTTATCACAGTTAAGACAAAAAAAGATGTTAATGAAAGTATTATCTGCAAATAAATCATTTTCTTCCCAAAAAGATGCCATTTTTTTTAGAAATTATATTTTATGATAATTGAACATAAAGTATGGCTAGAGTGGATTGGTTCTTGCTTGAAATCATTTTAATCATCCATCCATCCATCCGTCAATCAATCCATCTATTCTTACCCCACTTATAGGGGGCAGGGTTGCAGGGAAGCTGGAGCTGCAAGCATTAAGTACAAAGCAAGATCCCTGGATAGTGCACAAGTTCATCGCAGGGTGAATACATGCACAGATACATATGCACAAATACTAGGGACAATTTAATAACAATTCACCTGACCTGTGTGTCTTTGGATGGTGGGAGGAAACTGGAGCACCTAGGAGGGACCCTCACAGACACGGGGAAAACATGCAACCTCCATGCAGGAAGCATCAGAGCCATGAATCCTGGTCTCCTTGTTGTGAAGTAGGATTGCTACCACTGCACCACCACGACACCCTAACTTGTCATAAGGTACAGTGCAATATGTAAAACATCATTTACAGAATTTCAAAGCTTAAAAGAAACACTTTAAGCAGGTAAAAACAAACATAACAGAATGCAACAGCATATTGTTGTGAATTGTAAATCTAGCAAATAAGTTGATTCATATTTTGCATGTCTTTATTTGTAAGCTAGACAAAGCAAATCTAATATTAGATAGTGTTTCAGGGGGCATGTTTTACTTTATTCATAAGAATAGCAGAGCTTTGATGTTTACCTAAGCGACACCCAATACTAACCCAATCTTTAAGACTGAATCAGGATGTGAAAATTATGCCTGGGCAGCCGGTTTGGATGGGTAGGGGAGGGCGAACAGAGCATGTGTCAAACCAGTTTGGACTTACATTAACCTATAAAGAATCCCTCACAGGAAAGCCATACACTACCTAAAGAATGCAACTGTGGATGAGTTGTACTTGAGCACTTTCATCAACAAATGGCCCAGGAAGGGAAAGGTAAATTAATTCTTTTGACCTGATACATGGCTGTTTATGAATGGCTTTGAATTTAAATCCTTTCTGTACTGCAATGCCCCATTGGTATACGATTTGGGATTAGAATGGTATAAAATTGGGCACCTTGCCTTTACCTCTCTCTCCCACCATCTGGCCGTGAAGGCAAGACCATGATGAAGAAAACTGTATCTCGGCAGCCATATTGAGACAGGCATGTGGCCTGTTTCAATTCTCCATTCAAAGGCCATGTGGTAGCAAATCAAGCTAGACTAAAGATAAGCCAAGAGCCACTTATGGACACAAGATGCACTACTATTTGGCTGAAATGATATGGTTTGCCAACAACATTCACATTGTACTCTGCTTCCTTAATATTTTTAGGCATATTATCACTAATACATAATTATATGTGTAAATTAACTCCTTGCCTGTTTCTTTACTCTGTCTAATTGCCTGAGTTGCGCATGTAGAAGGAAAGGCAGTGCTAAAGTACCAGACCGCAGAGTGCCAATTCTATGGAATTTAAGACATAAGAAATTTGACAAACGAGATGAGACCATTCAGTCCATCAAGCCCATTTGTTTAGCTAATAGCTAAGCTATCCCAATATCTCATCCAGATTGTTCTTAAAGGTTTCTGCTTCAACTACATACTGTATCTGCGTAGTTTGTTCCAGAGTCCCACAACTCTTTGCCTAAAGAGGTGCTTCCTGGCCTCAGTCTTAAATTCACTTCCCCTTAATTTCCACTGATGTCCTTGTGAGTACGTGATTCACCCTAAAGCTGAAAGAATGTTCCTGGATCCACTTTATCAATGCCTTTGAGAATTTTAAAATAGGTCCCCACGCAATCTCCTCTGCTCGAGACTGAACAGGTTTAATTCTCAGAGTCTGTCAGAGCAGGACATTTTATTAAGGTCTACACAGTAAAGAGTATAAAGGGGAAAACAGGTTCACCATGGTACCCTACAAGACAAAACATACATCAAGCATGTTACTTATTATTTTAGGTGAACTCCCGACCGTCTTGACTGATTTCCATGTAGCACTGGAGCTGCAAAAGCCAGATAAATGTGACTTGTTCACATATTTCACCGGCAATATCATTTGGACTGAAGACGTCCAGAGAGCTTTAAAAGTTTGCATTGCTTATAGTACCAGTGACTAATGTCAAAATTAATTTAAACTCTTTGCCCTGTTAATGTTTGTTCTCAAATGAGATATATAGAAGTACTGGGAATTACAAATTGCAGTTCAAGGAATGTCATTTATCTTATTTGTTTTTCAGATAGCTCATTAATGTTAGAAATGCTAAAAAGCCTGGAGAACAACAAAATAAATAAATAAATAAGATGTGGAACATGAAAGTGGTACCAAGGGACAGGTCCTGTCAGTGTTTCTGGCCTAGAATTTTAATAAAGCCATTCATGGATGTGTGTTAACTAGAAAATGAGAAGTATCTTTGCTGAGAATTAGCTGTACTCCATAATGCCAAATTAGTATACAATACAAATACTTTCTTCATTTGCTTGAATTAATGAATTTCATATGTGAAAACATTTACAAGATTCTCTAAAGAGAGCTGCAATCAGTTACAAGTGAAAACCGCTGTACTTTTAAAGGTAGCCTTATTGAAACTCGGTCTTTTCAGAACAAGATCAGACTTTTTGGAGACATAATTGAAGAGTTTGTAATCCTCACTACCAAATTTAAATCATATTTCACTCTGATCAATTACTGGAAATGGATGTGGTTGTATTAAAGGAAACTGGGATCTTGACAAAGGATGCAGGAGTCTGAAGCGAGCAGTCCAGGCATGTTGTTGCTACTCACATTAGTTAACTGCGATATTTGAATCAATTACACATATATTAAAGAATATTAAATAATATTAAAGAATAAGTGGAAAAGAAACAACAAATATACTTATACGGTCTTAAAAATAGATAAATATCAGGTAGAAGAGTAGCATCATTATACACAATATAATGATGTAAGTCTCTAAAGATGAGTCTGCTGGTAAGGTCCGATGCCTCAGAGATCAGAAGAAAACGATAAAAAAAAAAAAAAAAAAACCTGCAGGGATACCAAGGCCAAAAGACCACCTAGCCCCCACTGGGCATTCTACCTAACATAAATGTTGTTAAGTCGTTTCTCTTTGTTTCCAGGCTTCTTATGAAAGTATTTGATGAAGTCGATCTCCTGGTCAGCTGAGGCGTCCATCCTCATTCCATTATCACAGGTGGCTGGATGGTGTCTTGATCAGGTGGTGGTGGTGGTGCAAAGAACTGGAAAAGACAGCAGAGAAAAGTAGAGATTATGAATTCTTGAAGACTATGATAATTATATGTATATATAGTAAATTAGGAGCACAACTAAAATGTAGCCATGAAAAAGCCAAATTTATAAAATGGGTTTTTAGTAGTTTTTTAAAAATGTTCCGCAGTATTAGCCTGCTGAATTTCTGTCGATAAAGTGTTTCAGATTATAAGTGCATAACAGCAAAATGCCGCCTCACCACTTCTTTTAAGCTCGGTTCTTGGAATTATAAGCAGACCAGTACTGGAAGATCTAATGTTACGACCTAGAGTATAGGGGGACAGACATTTCAAAATATAGAAAGGGGCAAGGTTATTTAAGGCTTTATACACCATTAGTAGTATTTTAATGTCAATTCTAAATGCTATCAGCGCATGCTCCCAACCTCTCCGTCTCTATAGCCAATGTAACAACGCTAATACTGTTGAGATGTGCTCAGATTTTCTTTTACTAGTTAATTGATTGATGTCTTTCTTAGGTAGTCCCAGTAGAAGTGCGATACAGTAATCAAGTCAATTGAAAACAAATGCTTGAACTGATTTTTCTTTGTCTTGTAAAGTTATAAGAGGGCTAACTTTTGCTATATTCCTTAAGTGAAAAAATGTATTCCTAGTAATCTGGTTAATATGTGAGTTAACATTTAGGTCAAAGTCAATGATTACCCCTAAATTCTTTACCTCTGCCTAGACTTTTAAACTAAGGGATCAAGTTTATTTCTAGTTTATTTCTAGTACTCTCGCTCTTTCCATATTTGCCAATCACTAATATTTGTGTTTATTCCTTATTTAGTTTAAGAAAGTTACTACTCATCCATTCGAAAATACTGCTAAGACATTGGATCAGAGAGCTAAGTGCATCAGGGTCATCAGGTGCTATAGATAAATAAAGCTGTGTCTCATCTGCATAGCTGTGGTAGCTCACCTTGTGTTTTGAGATAATCTGGCCTAATGGAAGCCTTTAGATTGAAAAGAGCAACAGGCCCAGAATAGATCCTTGTGGTACACCATATAAAATATCATGAATCTCCAAAGTACAGTACAATCACCACAACTAATAAAGAATTTTCTACCTGTTAAGTACATCCATCCATCCATTTTCCAACCCGCTGAATCCGAACACAGGGTCACAGGGGTCTGCTGGAGCCAATCCCAGCCAACACAGGGCACAAGGCAGGAACCAATCCCGGGCAGGGTGCCAACCCACTGTAGCCTGTTAAGTACAACTGAAACCAATTTAGGAAGCTGCCAGAAAGGCTTACCCATATTATTTATAAGAATACTGTGATCAATGGTATCGAATGCTGCACTCAAGTGTAAGAGAACAAGAACAGATATACGGCCTCTATCAGCATTAACAAGCAAACCATTTATTACTTTAAGCACCACAGTTTCTGTACTATGATTTGTTCTAAAACTTGACTGAGACTTGTCAAGAATTGAATGTTTATTCAAGTGATCATTTACAGTAGCTGCTTAAAAGCTGCTGTTTCTAGAATTTTACTTAAGAAAGACAGGTTAGGAATTGGTCTGAAGTTGTCAAAGACAGAGTAGTTATTTTTCTTGAGCAGGGGTTTAACAACTGCAGTCTTTAGACAGTCAGGAAAGACCCCCATAACTAATGATGAGTTGACCATGTCAAGTACTCTATCAATTAGCACATCAGAGGGATCTTTGAAAAAGCCTTTTGGTGTCAAGGATGCAAATGGAGGGTTTCAGCTGAGAAATTATTCTCCGTAGTTCAGGTAACTCGCTTAAAAGGGCATGCTGGGGTTCAGCAGGATTAACTTTGGAGGATGTACTATATTATTTCTAATATAATTTATTTTGACCAACACAAAATACAATCAAGAAAGTTAACTGTCACGGATTAACAGGAGTACTTCTGACTCACAAAAAAAAAACAGAAATGACAATATATAACAAATAGCAGAAGGACAATTTCCCCTGGCTTCATTGTGTAAATACTGTATTCTAGTGCAGTTGATCTTTTGTCTGTGTTTGGCAACTTCTAAAGAGACAAACCTCTTGCAGTTTTAGTTGTGAGCAGCCTAGATCAGCTAGCCAGCTTGCCATTGTTTTTATTTTCAGTTCATTTTTATGTATTACATTTGTACTGAACAACAAGGCAAGAATATGCATTCTATGGCATGTCAGGCAGGCAGGGCAGGCAGGCAGGCCTGGACACACACCAGAATGGTTATAAAGCAAGAAAATTTGAAAGAAATAAAATGTTCTGCCTTGGCAGTCCCAGTAGGGCATTATGTAGATGGATTGCTGTTGGTATAAAGGAGCCCCAGTCATGTTTCTTGACACACTTCTACTGAATGATTCGTTTTCTGAAAGTCTTCAGTGTTAGTGTATCAGAGAGAGGAAGTGCAGCATTATTCGTAATGGCACTTAGTTTTGTTTAAATTCTCTTCTTTCTTTTACCTCCAGGGGATCCAGAGTGTGTCTTATAACTGAGCCTGTCCTTTTAATTAGGTTGTTGATTCGGTGGTCCTCTCTTGAAGTGATGTTACAGGGCTAATGAAGCAGAGCATAGAAAATCACACTGGCCATCACAGAGCTGTAGAAGATGTGAAGGATGTCACTTCACACATTAAAGGAATGCAGTCTCCTAAGGAAAAAGAGCCAGCTCTGCCCTTTCTAATATAGTTCCTCTGTGTTCTGACACCATTCTAAGCTGTCATTAGTGTGGACCCCCAAATACCTCTACTTCCACTCCCTGAATAGTGTGGTGAAAGTCAATAGCCAGTTCTTTGATTTTGCTAATGTTAAAATGCAGACATTTTTCTTTGCACCAAGAAACAAATTTCTCCACCTGACTCCTCTCCTCTGTCTCATCCCCCTTGTCAACATACATACCCTAAAAGTGCAGAGTCATCTGAGAATTTCCACAAGTGACATGACTCTTGTGTTATATTTACAGTTGGAGGTGTACAGAGCGAAGAGAAAAGGAGACAGGACTGTTGAGATGCTGCAGTGTCGCTCACCTCCATATCATTAACACAGACCTTGAGTCTCACAAACTGCGGCCTGCCTGACAGGTAGTCCACTACCCACACTTAGTCGTACTGGGCCAAATTAAAATGGTCATTTAACCCAGCATGCACTTCTGTAGGATGGAGGAGAAAAGCTGTGTGAACATGGTGAGATTTTAAACTTCACACGGAAGGCTCCTGACCCAGGAACTGAACCCACATAACTGGAAATGTGAGGCTGCCGTGCTACCAATGCCTCTTGATTGTATATGTTTATTACCATTTGTTTACCACTTTCTAATATTATTTATTTCAATGTAGCATTTGCTTTTGTTGCTTAAATAAACATTTTTACAGCACTTCTCTTTTATATTAAAATTAAATTACTTAAAATGTAATGCTGATGAGTCAAATAATACCAGTAGCCATTTACTTTGTTTTTTACTTAGTATTGTGATCAGTGTGGCCATCTTCCCATCAGGAACAGTTACATGAATATTTTGGCTTCATTAGGATAAAATCACTTTATCATGGCTGACTAACTGAAAGCCTAATGACAGCTAGTCATGTGCGTACATCATGCATTACAGAAAAAAATGAAGCTTGCTTGAAATAGCTAATTATAATAAGAAAGTAGCTGCATCATAATCTTTGTTGTTATGTTTTACTATCAGAGTAAAACTGAATGAATATACAGTAATGTCCGTTTAAACATTTTCTCAACCATTTAATCCAATCCAAGTAAATACAATAATGAACTGATTAATCATCACGTCTACTCCTCCAGTTGCTGGAGTTACTTTGAGATGAAGACTTGCAGTAAGTTGCTGTAATCAGGATGCTGGCTTTTTAAATCAACTCATTTTCTGTTGTAATGTTTATTAGGTATTCCCTGTCACTGATACTCATGAAAGAGGAAGAAAGGAGAGTTGTTCAGCAGAATGCATCAAAGATCGACACCAATCGTACCTTTTTTTTTTCACTCTTTGCTTTACTTCTGGAAAAATAAATTGAATATGTCAGCAAGCAGAAATAAGACACAGTACGTTTTTGCCTCTATTTGATTGGACTGCATTTATAAACAATAATGTAATTAAGTTCTTGGAGATCAAGCTGTTGACTTTACAAAGGAGGAAAACAGAAGCTAACAATGAGAAGCATGTCATGAATCATTCATTAGTGCACACATAAATCATTTACATTCAACCAAGGCGGCAGTGTGCCGAACAGTATGCAGTGAGACTGTCTGACCTTTAAATACTGTTCTAACGCAGGTGGTACTGGATCTAATCTTCATGCACTGTTGCTATTAGTAGGACGCAGGCTTGCTAAATGAATGCTTATCAGGAATTTGTCGCCACATGTGGTAAAATGGTGTTGTTGTTTTTTTGTTTTTTTTTTTTTGCCTTTTTTGTTAACCTTTCAGAAGCTTATTAAGGTGCCTGTCAAAATGTTTAAATGCTTATGCTAATTTTTCTCTGAAGGTACGCATGAGGAGGAGAGGGGTATAGCTCTTGGCAAACACAGCTAATAGCAATGTCCTGACTGCAGCAAAAATGGTGACACGCCACGATTGTCCTGCTTCTAAGTACTTAGGGGTGGCACACATATTGTATGTTATAACACTTCTTTCTAGTAGTACTGAGGGGAAATGATACAAGCGTTGAGTTTCCTGATATATACTGTGATGGTAAGGGCTAGATACATTCTGTGCGTCATGCTGGAAAAAAGTACTATTTGACATTGTTGGACATATTAGATAGATAGATAGATAGATAGATAGATAGATAGATAGATAGATAGATAGATAGATAGATAGATAGATAGATAGATAGATAGATAGATAGATAGATAGATAGATACTTTATTAATCCCAAGGGGAAATTCACATAATATTATTACAACATGACAATTTATTTATTGGTTTCAAAAGGAAGTGTTGCACAAGTCCTCTGGTCACAAACAGTTTTTACTGATGTAATTATCATGCAGACCTACAATGCTAAAATTATGGTTCATATAAAGCTGGCTGAACTTTTCCATTTTGGCAACACATCATTTTATCATTTAAAAAAAATGCTTCCCAGTGATCACATTGGTCTCGTAAATTTACTCAGCAGTGCACTTCAAACAAACGTTGATCTAAGGATCCAAACGCAATGCTTGCATATTGTTGGATGTTTTCAGTGTTTGGTGATCTTATTCTTTTTGGTCCTTAAAATCTACAAATTTAATTACAATAAATCTGCGACTATTGACTGCGTATAAGAAGACACATGTAAGGATTCTAGGTGTCATTTTTGACTTTGAACTTAAATTTGACACACAGATAAATGCTGTTGTAAAGAGCTGCTTTTTCAACTTAGGGCTTATTAAAAGTCAAACCTTTTTTGTCATAAAACAATTTTCAAAAACTTATTCCTGCTTTTGTCTCCTCACACCTGGATTACTGCAGTTCTCTTTATGCTGCTGTCTCTCAATCGTCTTTGTTTTCCCTTCAGTTAGTTCTTAATGTGGCTGATAGGGTGTTGACTGGCACCAAAAAAGAAAGCATATGTCATCTGTTTTGGCTTCCCTGCACTGGCTTCCAGTACAGTATTGGGTGAATTTTAAGATTTTGTTATTTGTGTATAAGGCACTGCATGGATCTGCTCCTTCGTATATTGCTGAGCTTTTTACCCCATATTTACCATCCAGGGCTCTCGGGTCCTTTGATCAGTTATTATTATGCATTCCGTGGACATGTCGGAAGCTAACGGGGTGACTGTGCTTTCACAGCAATGGCCCCAAGGCTTTGGATCACGCTGTCTTATGAAGTTAGAAGTTATCTAAATTGAAAACTTGTTTTTATCCACTGGTTTTTGATTCAAAGTAAGGGCTTATTCTAAAAATGTGTTTAGACTTATATACTAATGCTGTGTAAAGCTTTTTTTTTAGTTTATTTATACTATTTTATTAAGTTTTACCTTCTTTGAACTGTACTGTATTTTTACTGGATATTTGTTTTTTTTTTAATTGTAAATGACTTTGGTGTAGCAAGAACATTATTTGTGCCAATGTAATTTGTGAAATTTATTTCACAAATCCATGCAATTGTGCTTAGAGAGAGAGAGGCTGCCAAGGAGACTGACAAATGGCGGCTGCAAGTCAGGTTAGGGAGACATGTGAAGGACATAAGTAGGTTGTTTTGGGAAGTGCTGATGTCTTCTTAACTAACATGGTTACAAACCCCAGAGTCTGTCAAAGTATTAATAACTAGCCAATTCTGACATGAATTCTACGAATATGTAATTATGTGAGTGTTTATAATGATGTGACTCCAGGAGAGATGGCAGTAGAGTTTTTAACCAGATTGTTTAATTGAATCTTGGAAAGTGAGAGGATGCCTGAGGAGTGGAGAAGAAGTGCACTGGTGCTGATATGGATGTGCAGAACTGTAGTAATTGCAGGGGGATAAAATTGATGAGCCACAGCATGAAGTTATGGGAAAGAGTAGTGGAAGCTAGGTTAAGAAGTGTGGTGATGATTAGTGGGCAGCAGTATGGTTTCTTGCCAAGAAAAACAGATGCGATGTTTGATCTGAGGATGTTGATGGAGAAGTTTAGAGAAGGCCAGAAGGAGTTGCATTGCATCTTTGTGGACCTGGAGAAAGCATATGACAGGGTGCCTCAAGAGGAGCTGTGGTATTGTATGGAGATTGTGGAAGAGAGGTGAAAAAGAGACTGCAGGCAGGGTGGAATGGGTGGAGAAAAGTGTCAGGAATAATTTGTGACAGGAGGGTATCAGCAAGAGTCTACAGGATGGTAGTGAAAGCAACTATATTATATGGGTTAGAGAAGCTGGCACTGACCAAAAAACAGGAGACAGAGCTGGAGGTGGCAGAGTTAAAGATGCTAAGATTTGCGCTGGATGTGATGAGGATGGATAGGATTAGAAATGAATACATTAGAGGGTCATGTTAGGTTGGACGGTTGGGAGGCAAAGTCAGAGAGGCAAGATTGCGTTGGTTTGGACATGTGCAGAGGAGAGATGCTGGGTATATTGGGAGAAGGATAGTAAGGATAGAGCTGCCAGGGAAGAGGAAAAGAGGAAGGCCTAAGCAAAGGTTTATGGATGTGGTGAGAGAGGACATGCAGGTGATGGGTGTAACAGAACAAGATGCAGAGGACAGAAAGATATGGAAGAAGATGATCCGCTGTGGCAACTCCTAACGGGAGCAGCCAAAAGAAGAAGAAGAAGATTCATTCACTCGTTTTCAAAGCTTTGTTCCAGTGCAGGGTTGTTTTATAATTTAATTCAGTGTGTTTAAAAGGGAATTGTGTAGTTTTTATGTTTAAGTAATTGTTTGTAATAGTTTCTTCAGTCTTCAAAACAACTGTGACTCAAAGGCATTTTCTTTCTGTATGAGCTTCCCTCTTATGTGTTATAACCAAGCATTTTCCAGTTTGAAACCACATTCTGTAATTCCAAAAGTTAATTAGATTGTAGTTCCACCCTTTACTGTGGAGATAAAAATACTGAATACTGTTTAAATATTCAAGAAGAGCAAAAAATACACAATATTCTAGCAATCAATGAATATTTTAACTGATGCTCTTACAGATTGTAATCTTTAGGGTTTCATTTGTATATGCCTTGCCAACAATTTTTTGACATGTACCAAACATGATAAATGATAACTAGATAGACTTATCTGAGGATGTCATTCCTTACAGGTCATACTTTTGCTAAAACCCCACAGTAGTAAATTTCCATAACAGTGAATCAGATAACCACAATACATTGCAAATTACTTATACAGTCCTGTCATCTTTGCTCACAGAGCATAATATTTATACTGTAATGTAGGATTCCAAACATGCAATCCTGAATTTTTTAATCCTTTCTTTTACTTTTTAAACCCTTTTTCATAAAAAAAAAAAAAAAAAAAACTTGTGGAAAGTCGTTTCTTGTCGTGGGCGCAAAGAGTACAATGAAGTAGTACTAATCGCATTAATGTCACATACAGGGAAATTCTGACCAACATACAATACAAAGCAGATCACCTGATGTACTCCTTACTCCTGCTGCTATGCTCTGCTCAAACTACCTAAAACTCTTAGAATAAAAAATCTAGTATGGTTTGCTTATAAGCATAATCACTATGCATACTGTTTCCAATAATATACACACCTGTATAGTTATTTGCATATATACACCAATCAGCCACAACATTAGAATCACTGACATGTAAAGTGAATAACATTTATTATCTCTTTATGATGGGAGATGCCAAGGGGTGGGATACATTAGGCAGCAGGTGAACTGTCAGTAATTCAAGATGAAGTTGTTGAAGCATTAAAAATGGGCAAACATAGGGATCTGAACAATTTTGACAAAAACCAAATTGTAATGGCTAGACAACTGGGTCAGAGTATCTCCAAAATGGCAGGTCTTGGGGGGTGTTCCCAGTATGCAGTGGTTATTGTCTGCCAAAGGTGGTCCAAGGAAGGACAACTGGTTAACCGGCGACAGGGTCATGTGTGCCCAAGGTTTAATGATACATGTGGGGAGTGAAGGCTAACCTTATCTGGTCCGATCCCGCAGAAGAGCAGCTGTAGCATAAACTACTGAAAAAGTTAATGCTGGCCATGAGTGAAAGATGTTAGAACACACTGTGCATTTCAGCTTTCTGTGTATGTGGCTACATAGTTGCAGATTGGTCAGAGTGCCCATGCTGACCCCACAAGTACTCACACTAAACTATACTAAGCCTATTTAGATTGCCCAGTTAATCTATCCTGTGTGTCTCAATGGGTAGAAAGAGTAGAATGTCATTTCAGACATGAAGAGAATTCTGAAAACCCACATAGAATGGGCTGGGAATCAAGACACTGTTCCAGCAGAAAGAAAGAAAGAAAGAAAGAAAGAAAGAAAGAAAGAAAGAAAGAAAGAAAGAAAGAAAGAAAGAAAGAAAGAAAGAAAGAAAGAAAGAAAGAAAGAAAGAAAGAAAGAAAGAAAGAAAGAAAGAAAGAAAGAAAACGAACCATATATCACTATGTAATATCATTTCATTGTATCTGCCCATCCATCCAGCCTATCCCATCAGCAAGAAGCAGAACACATAAGGTAATGGTGGACGAGTCACCTGCTCAGCACAGGCACGCCTATGAACAGACACACACACTAAATCACATCAGACCAGTTTAGATCCATCACTTAGCCTAACTTTGGAAAGTGTGAGTAAATCCATTCTGCATGAAATTAAAACCACGAATAAAGTCTTTAAAATGAGACTTTCATTTGCTGTAAGAAACTGAAAACCTTACTTATAATCATGTTAAGCTAAATTAGCTTTAAATGAATTTTCCCATAAATTAAATTTGAAGGTACGGTGTGCTAGTCATTCATTCACCTTTTTCTTCAATTTAACCTAAAAAGGAACGATTAAAGGGTATAAAACAACATGAATGCATAGTTTTGGACTGTGAGAGGTATCTGGGAAAATATATTGTTCCATCTCTGCAAGATGGCAAAAGTAACTCCACCAAGTCTTTCTTTCATGTCAGCTCTTAATCTTCATGTGGGTTTCTGACCCATGAACCTTATAAACAGACTTTTTAGGTGAAGAGAGAGACAAGAAGAGAAGGAGAAAGTGACAGATATGAGGTGTTGATGGATTGAAAGTTAGCAGTGGCAGTAACAGAAGTAGTGGTGTCGCCTGTACAGAGTACAGTGAAATTCTTACTTGCATGTTCAACCAACATGCAACACACCACCATGATAAACTTAATTTTTGTGAAGTAGAAAATTCAAATTACTTTATGTGTTGGGATGCTATCAGCATATGATAGATTAAGAACAAGGTCAGATCAATGGAGGAATGGAAAATATCAGGACCAAAGTGAAAGGGAAGTTCATAGTTTTAAAAAAATCAGAAAAATGAAGCTGTCAGAATGAGAAAATCAAAGCAGCACTACATTCATCTCAACTCTTATGAGCAGAGTCATTGAGGACTGTGACTCAGGTGACAGCTGGACCCGGTAGAGTTACCAGTGCTAAAGTAACACTTTAAGTGTTGACATCGGCCCACTCTGTAGACATGTCATTCACTGGACTGTGCACAGTTGTCGCTAACAAGCAGCAAAAATGGCTGTGAAATTGAAAAGGAAAACGAAAGGTACAGGAGGTAATAAGATACATCATCGACTCTAAATTCACTTTGTGTATGTGTGAGCCTAACTAATTTCTAGAATTTCCTGAGGATATCTGAAATGTATTTTTGGAAGCTCCAGTATTAAAACATTTACCTTTATTGTTTTTTACGAAATTGCTGCATACTAAGTAGCTCTGCTTGTTATGGTGCTATGCAAAGATTCTTTCATTTACTGTTTTGTAAATGCAGTTGTGGGCTCGTGCTGCTCTTTAAATTGTAGGCCCTCTTTCATCTGCAGCTTTACTTTCAGTCAACAGGATTAGACTACCACATATTTTTCCGGTGTTGAGCAGTAAGAATATTTAAATATTCCTTCCAGCAGTAACTTTACATTGAAATTCTGTTCTAATCTTCCATACTGTATAATCATTTTGCCTCTGTGCAAAATGTAGAATATTTAAATTACCAAGTGACAAGTTATCCAGAAATGGACCAGATGAAACATTTAAAAAAATATCTTCAAAAGCATTCATTTCTAACTAGCTAGCTAACAAATGTTACTAGAACTAACATCCATCTGTCTCACCATTGTGTTGTCATCTCATACCAGCCATTAAGATATTAATTATACCATTTATTTATTGCTTTCATTTTTACCTTTAATCATTTCGTCATTCAGTAAATATTGACAATTGTCCTGGGTATTTGATAACTGACAAAGCAGTGATGTGACACTAATCACACTTGTTTCAATACTGCTACTTAACATTGAAGGATTTGCAGACGCACCTGTCGTCGTTGTCATGTCTGTCTGTCTGTCCGTACACACAAAGCAACTCGACTCCCAGCGGATGAATGTGGTTGAAATCTGGTGCATGAATTTTTCAAATCTGTTGGAAAGTTCCATTTTCATTGCCATCCCTCAAATAGTGGGTGCTATACAAATTTGGGAAATTTCAGAATCCATTGTTTTTTTTGACATTGTCTTTCTTAAAATAGACAAACGTTCTGAGCAACCTCCATTACTGAATGATTTGTTCTTTCAAGTTTCCCTTGATAAATGTTATTTTAGCTTGTATCTTTTACATGGCTAGTAGCTGCTCCTAACAACAAAGCAAATCCCCCATACAGACTATTGAAACTGCAGTGTGTGGACTCCAGCATGGAGTTGAACTCTCCATCTTGTACTTCTTTCAAATATTTTGTATATGAACTGCATTTATCCAGAAAACAGATCCTCAATAATCAACAGTTAACAGTAGTACACCAGTAAGTGCAATGTGTACCTCTCTTGAGGTAAAATCCAGTGTCTGTAGAATCTGTTTCGGCCAATGCAAGCAGAATTTGGCTCATTTTTTAACTGTATGATAATTCAAAAACAATTAGAAACTATTTATTTTATGCTCTCGTTTACTCAAAGTAATCAAATTCTAATATTATTATTCTTGAACCTGACTTATTGTTTAAATCAATCAGTAAACAAAAATGTGAGATTGTTTTCTTTAATGGAATATAAAAATTAAAAATGCTTCAACTATCAGAACAGTTTACTTCATCCTGAATACAAATATTACACCATGCATACATTTTCTAACTTGTTTTAAAATCAGTTGGACATGTGAACTTGGTATTGCTACAAAAATTCCTTAGTAAATACTAGATATGTGAAAGTGTAAGTCTGGTATTTAAAACAGTTTTAATACACACAATGTGTGACACTGTTTCAATCACTAAAAGGTAACACTCACTGACTGCATCAATGAACTTAAGTTGTGGATGTAAACTAACTTTCACAAACTTAATGCCAATAAAACTGAAGTGTTACTGGTAGGCCCAAACTCCCTACTTCCTAAGGCATCCAGCTTCTCTGTTTCTGTTGATGGTACACTTGTCAAACCTGCTCCTGTTGTCAGAAAGCTTGGTGTTTTGTTTGATTCATCACTTAATTTTGAGCTACACATTAGGTCTCTTTCCAAAATTTCATTCTATCATCTCCTTCCTTTTCTGTCCTTTAATGATGCTCAGACTCTGGTTCATTGTTTCATAATGTCTCGTATTGATTACTGTAATTCCCTCTTCATCAGCCTCCCTGCAAAATCTATACAGAAGCTACTGTACATTCAGAACTCCGCAGCCAGATTCCTCACCCATACAAAGTGTTCTGCTCACATCTCCCCTGTTCTCTCCCAACTTCACTGGTTATCTGTTCCATCAAGGATTAAATTCAAGATTCTGCTTCTCACCTTCAAAGCCCTACATAACCTTGCCCCACTCTGCCTCACTCAACTCCTAGCTCCGTACACTCCTTGTCGCTCTCTCAGGTCCAGCAGTAATTTCCTTACTGTCCCATGCACCAGACTCTCCACCCTGGGAGGCAGGTCCTTCAGTGTTATGGTCACTCAACTCTGGAACTCTCTTTCTCAGTCTCTCTGAGATTGCTTCTCTTTCTCCTCCTTTAAATCTCAACTCTAAACTTTCCTCTTAGATGAACTTTTGCCTTCTGTGTGATTTTTTTTTTCCACCCAGTCTAGGTGCTCTATAAATGCAACTTATTATTATTATTATTATTATTATTATTATTATTATTATTATAATTAAGAAATCAGGAGCATTAGTTAAATGAAACAAGGGAGACAATTCCTTAATTATGTCACTGATCTTATGACAGTGTATGGTTGTAGATGTAACTAATGTTATTTTTTTTTCTAACCCTAACCCATCCATCCAATCCATCTAAGCCGAATCTTAAGCTTACCATGAATGTAATTTGATGAGAGGGGCTCAGTGCTAAAGACTGAGTTGATCTCCACATCATAATCTAGCGACTCTCACACTTTACATTATTTACCAGGCTTTACATGCCAGTGTGCTTTTGTGTTTGCATATTGTGAAATAAACACAAAAATAAAATGTAAAAACAAAGGGTGTTTGAGACCCATATAGGTACCCTGTTGTAATAAAATCACAGAGCAGGCTTCATAAAAAGGTTTGGGGGAGCCACACATATAATATCCCTGGCTGCAAAAGGTTTTTTTTTAAGTTGATAGTGATGTTCGCAATACTGAGTCCAAAACAGAACTGATTTCTGGGTGGTAAGATGGCGGCTTTAAAGACCCATATAGGAAGTGACGTCATCAAGGGGGCTGGACCTGGAAGTGTCGTCATCGAGGGGGGGCAGACCCAGAAGTGACATCATCGAAGGGCCCGGACCTGGAAGTGACGTCATCGAGGGAGCCGGAACCTGGCAGGATTTCTCGGGCATGGTCTGCAGGGAACTGAGAAAGACAGCGCACCCCGCCACCCCCTGGTCGGATGTTGTATTATCATTACTTAAGCCCTTCAGCTGCCTCCTACTCACACGTGTGTGAAACTGTTCAATATGGCAACGTTTTGAATATAGGCTATGGCAGTACACTGAAACAAAAGCTTCTGTGTAGTCTTCAAATCTGACTGTAGCAGTTGTGTTCCAAGAGGCCCTTCCCTGATGCAGATTGGTTCTCAAATGACCCCTCAGTTCTGGAGACAAAGCTTCCTTTATGGCGTCTGACCAGAAGTATGTGATTTGGAGAGGAAGTGATGTCGGTTGTCTTCCGGTCTGCACTCCTCTGTTCTAAGGGTGGAAATGACAGGCAAGTTAGTGATTGTGCAACCATAATTGTCTTCCACTCATGTTTCCTTTTCCCAGACCCTAGAAGACACTCACCAGACTCACATGTATGACAATATTTTACAGAAAGCAGCATTTCCTGCTGTGCTGTCTTCAAACTTGTTATACACCACACACACTATTGCATATAAAACTCTGATTTTTAGGGTTGTTTTACCTGAAGCAAATTGATGGTGGACCTAATTTGTCATAAACTGCAATTGTGAGGTTCTTGTCTGATTTCAATGGCTTGAGGTCAGATGGGATGTTAGGGTGCATTTCTTCAAATCAGAGTTATGTATTGTTATTGCTCATTGATTTTCGGTTTGTGTCATTTCACTAACCAAACTGCCAGCTTGTTAACAAATAAAGCTTTGATTGAATGGGCAAAACACAAGCTAATTGCCAGCCCTTCTTTGTAAATATTTACTTTTTTGGGTTGTGGACGAAGACACCAGACAAGACAGCAGGTGTGGTTATATAGCAGCTTTTATTCTTCAGTGTCACAGTGAGCAGAGTTTCAGAAAGCAGGCAATCAATATTACTTGACAGCCTCAGGGCTCTTTTGAACCCCGTCTGTTGGGTGTGGCAAAGTTTTTATACCCCTAGAATGCGTGATTTAATATCATTATGAAATGCAACAGTCGACACTTTTATTATACACAATCCTTGAGCCCCTTCAACGCCCCTTGTGCAACTTGATTTCTTGGCCCCATTGTTATGGCGTTCAGATGTAAGCTAAGGGAAAACGTGATAAGGCAGTCTCATGTGTGGAATGCTTAGACCGTGAGTCCTTTGGACAAATATTTTTCTGTTTGCTCAGCAAAGCATGTTTTTAAAGCTTACTTCTGCTTAACTTCTTAGACAAGGATTAGTACAAGGGAACGAAGAGAACATTCATCTTTCACAGGGTGCTACTGGAAAATATTGTGCACTGAATCTTACAGACATATGCTTACCATATGGGTGATGTATGCTCAAAGCTCCCATGAGGGTCATGAGAGCCACATGGAAAAAATTACATTGTATGAAGTAGGGTTGCTCTGTATGTTGTGTGGTCAAGCAGTAGTTAAATCCGGGATCAAAGAAGAAATGTTGGGACACCAACGAGGTTGTCCTATTTATTTCTTTCATAAAGTAAAATAAAATAGTATGCAATGGAGCTGCAAACAAAAATGTAGGCAGGTGCCTTTCTCTTAAAGTATTAATCGCTCATCCGAGCATGTCCTTCTTTCTCTCAGAGCTTCTTCTCTGTGGCTAGCTTGGGTCAAAGTCAGACGGCTTCCAGTAGGGAAATGCGATTTTATAGGAATTCCCTCAGAAGGGGATCAGCCAGTTGCACTCGGTGGGTGTTTGTCTCAGAGCTGTGGAGGCAGAAACATGTGACAAGGTTAGTGACAGCACCCTCTCTTGTTTTTTGGGGGTGGGGTGGGGTATTATGTACCTCAAGAAAGCTTGGAGGGTGATCTAGTGATGCACATGTGTGACACCCGGTACTGGAAAAGTACCGAAAAACATACATTTTAAAACAGTACAATATCAGCAGTTCATGATTTTCCAGTCCCACAACAACAACAACATTTTTCCAGCCCCCTCTAGTCATTCTACCTAACATAAATGACCTCAATCAGTCCTCAGTGTATTCAGGGTTCACATGGAAGAACTTGATAATGACGGTCATGTCGACTTCTGGCCTTTAATCCATCAATGTAGGGACATGATGGTGCTTTGATCGGGTGGTGGTGCAGATCACCACCACAGAAAACTGGAAAAAGAATAGTAGAGAAAGTAGGGGTTAGTATGGATTTTGGAGCCACCATGAACGATAATAATAATTAATTGAATATACAGAGCATCAGGATTAAACTAAAATGAAGCTATGAGAAAGCCATGTTAAAATAATGAGTTTTTAGCAGTTTTTTAAAGTGCTCCACTGTATTAGCCTGGCAAATTTCTGTTGGTAAGATATTCCAGATTTTAGGTGCATAACAACAGAAGACCGCTTCACCACTTCTTTTAAGATTAGCTCTTGGAATTATAAGCAGACACTCATTTGAAGATCTAAAGTTACTATTTGGAGTGTAAGGTGAAATGCATTCTGAAATATAGGATGGAGTGAGATTATTTAAGGCTTTGTAAACCATAAGCAGTATTTTAAAATCAGTTCTAAATGACACAGGTAACCAGTGTAGTGACATCAAAACTGGAGAGATGTGCTCAGATTTTCTTTTCCTAGTTAAGATTCTAGCAGCTGCATTCTGCACTTGTTGCAATCGATTGATGTCTTTTTTTGGGTGGTCCTGAGAGGAGTGCGTTACAGTAATTTAGCCGACTGAAAACAAAAGCGTGAACTAATTTTGTTTCAGCATCTTTCAGTGTTATAAGAGGTCTAACTTTTGATATATTCTTAACTGAAAAAAATGCTGTCCTAGTAATCTGATTAATACGTGATTTAAAATTCAGGTCAGAGTCAACAGTTACCCCTAAATTCTTTACCTCTGTCTTGATTTTTAATACTAATGCATCAAGTTTATTTCTAATACCCTCATTATATCCATTTTTGCCAATCACTAAAATTTCTGTTTTCTCCTTATTTAGTTTGAGAAAATTACTACTCATCCATTCAGAAACACAAGTAAGACATTGTGTCAGTGAACCAAGAGTGTCGGGGTCATCAGGCGCTATTGATAAATACAGATGTGTCATCAGCATAGCTGTGGTAGCTCACGTTATGCCCTGAGATAATCTGACCTAATGGAAGCATGGAGATAGAAAAGAGCAGTGAGCCCAAGATAGAGCCTTGTGGAACACCATATAGAATATCATGTGTCTTTGAAGTATAATTACCACAACTAACAAAGAATTTTCTACCTACCAGGTAGGACTCAAACCAATTTAAAACACTGCCAGAGAAGCCCACCCATTGACTAAGGCGATTTCTAAGAATATTGTGATCAATGGTATCAAATGCGGCACTCAGATCTAGTAGGATGAGAACAGATACACAACCTTTGTCTGCATTTACCCGCAAGTCATTTACTACTTTAACAAGTGCAGTTTCTGTACTGTGATTTGTTTTGAAACCCGACTGAAACTTATCAAGAATAGCATGTTTATTGAGGTGGTCATTTAGTTGCATAATGACTGCCTTCTCTAGGATTTTACTTAAGAAAGGCATGTTAGAAATAGGTCTAAAATTTTCAAAAGCAGAGGAATCGAGATTATATTTCTTGGGCAGGGGTTTAACTACAGCAGTCTTAAGACAGTCTGGGAAGACCCCTGTATCTAATGAGGAGTTTACTATGTCAAGAATACTATCAAATAGAATGCCTGATACTTCTTTGAAAAAACTTGTTGTTATTGGGTCAAGGACGCAGGTGGAGGGTCTCAGTTGAGAAATTATTTTATATAAATCAGGTAAATTTATCCTGGTGAAAGAATTTAATTTGTTTATAATGGAGTGCCGGGGTTTAAGAGGATCAGTATTGGGGAGATGTACTATATTATTTCTAATATCATAAATTTTTCAATTAAACTTGCTAGTGTAGATGTGAAAAATTGTCTGCTTTTAGATTTCACAAAGAAATTACAGGTTTCCACGTGATTCAGACTTCACAGGACCCTCCTACACATTGTTATTTTGATGTGATCAGGACTTCATGACTATCAAGAAGGAAGTGGTGTGTAGTGTGGCACATTGGCTGAGTGTGCTGCACAAGGAACCCTGGAGTAAGAAGGGGTTGAAATAATCTTTTATTTGCTTTGGATCTGTTTCAGTTACGGTACTAAGGTGTGAAAGCTGGTTTTGATACCAAAGTCAGATTTTTTTTGTACTGATTGAGCATTAAAATGAACAGACAAGGATTGTGCACAACTCTCTTTTGTCATGCCACACGACATAAAAAAGGGAGAACTTTATAGAGAGATCAGTCAATGAAGAACAAAGAAACAGACATGTCAGTGACTCATCAATGAGAGATCATAAAGACAACCAGCTGGCACTTAATTCAAATAAATACAGTATGAAATCTCTTTATATTACTGGTACATCTTTTTAAACTGCAGTACAAACTTAAACATATAGGGTTTCTCTTCTGGCAGCACTTCCTGGTGTGGTGGAAGTGCTGCCATCCAGGGCTCTGGGATCGTCCAGGCGTCTCCTGGCGGTGGCCACGGACCCCAGCAGGGCTGAGCTTCCAAGCTTCCAATCCGTGGCCCTGATGTAATCCAGGGGGGCTGCCCTCTTGTGCCCCGGAGAACATATTGGCCCTCTCCCGGTCCTTCCCTTCTCCAGGCGTGCCGGTACAACAAGGTCCCCGGTCGACTACCACACCTTTCTTCTGTTTCCTGTGATATACTTAAAATACAAAAATAATTCTCCTTTAGATGGAAAAATAGCAAAGAATCAAACATCACATTTATTCTGACTTTCTGCACTGTAATTTATTGGAAAATAAAGTTCTAGCAGATGTAATATGATGGTCTGTGTTATGTTTATGTTATAAAAATAGGTTTTCAGTAGGCCCCAATTTTCTCTCCCTACTTCAAGCTGACAACTAATAGATGTAAGGATCATAAAAGCCAAAGAAGGATCTTTGACTTACAAATTGCGTCCTGGCTTTAGCTGCCATATGTAGGCATCCTATTGGTATCAGAAAAACCCCAAGAGGAGAGAGCCGAGGCAGCTGCTAACCAGGAATTGTGGATGTCAAACACAGGCAGCTGTCTAAATGACTGTTGCCATTAGTCATTGTGAAGAGCAGTGAACAGATGAGGCCTTGGAGGTGGGCATCGATAAGGAGTAATATCTAACGGGGGTTATTCTTTGGCCCTGAGCAGTACATTTATTCACTTGACTCTTTAATAATTTAGCTACCTAAAATAGACTGCTTAAAGTTTACCCAGAAGAGCAGAATAAAGGCATGCAATCAGCAAAGTGTTTACTGCGATCAGATGTTGTTTAGTATCCTCCATACAGTATCATTGATTTCAGATAGCAGAGAGGATTTTTTCTTTCCATTTAGCCTGTGCACTTCCTTCAAGCATCTTAGGGTCTTTGATAATATCAACATAAGATGTTGTGGCTGCAACAAATATGTAGCCAACTGAAAAGCAGAGTTTGTTCGATACAAATACACACAAAAAAAATCCTTTATAAATGAATATGCAGTTCCTAAATCAATGTTTAAAACTGAAAACTGGCAAATGATTTAACTTGATGTACCATTTACTGTACATTCTCATGTGATTCAATGCTAAAAGGGAAAGACACAAAAGCTATTTATGAAAAAGCATAAAGTTAGATTGGTTAAGTGCCACCTCTTCAGTCCGAATTGCTTTAAAATCCTCCTTAAGTGCCTCACTAACCATGGACCTTGTATTGCATTTGACTCAAAGGTTACATTCTTTACAAAGAAGTTAAAAGTGGAAGCCTTATTTATGATATTTGTCAACTTGAAGATTCTCTTCAAACATGTTCAAATGGCTGACAAATGTAAAATTCACTGGATAAATTATGCAGTATGTCAACATTAGCAAAGCTTGTTACCCCTAAGTGTTCTTAAGGTAGCCACTTGTAGGGCTATAAATATTAATGTTATTAATGTGATTAAAAGGTAATTCATTCAAAGTTTATTTAAAATTGCTAGAAATCATAATACCACATTGGCATCAAACTATAAAATTAGATCTGCCTTATCAAAAAATTTAAAGAAATGTCTACCAACAATAAACAGTAAAAGTTTCAAATTACTTTTAAAAACAGCATCCTTGTTCATTTTCTTTCTACCATCTTCTGAACAAAAGCAACTCGGCATCCATTATAGAAAAAAAATGTACTTCATTCTGTTTCATCATGGTTTGGCTTTATCGCTTATTTTACTTTTTTTTCCCCATTTCCTCAGTATTTTTCTTATCATGCATGCAAACAGCATACCATGAAAAACACATAACATGGGTATTGTAATTTACAATATTCAATGTGCAGATGTACAGTAGCACTGACTTTGTAAAAAAAAAAAAATGGTAGGCATTGCTTTGATAAAAAATAGAGTCACATCAGTTCATTTCCGATTTATTATCTCTTGTACACAGTACAATAACATTCTAATTTGTCCCCAAGGCCAACAAGCACCACCACAGTGCCACTGTCTTTGTCCAGCACCTGAGTCTCTCTCCGTAACATATAAAAATAATGTAAAATATAACATCACAAAATATTGTAACAATACTAACAAGTCACATCTGACTTGGCACAAGTCACCAAGGCTTTGAGCAGGCATTCCACCATGCAAATGAGCAGCTTCAAAGCCAGCTGCAGGGGAGCTTAGGAAAACGTCAAGTCTGCCAAGTCACATGATTTCTAGCTAGGGTGGCAACAGCAAGCGGCTCTTTTAAGGAAAGCAAGCTAATTAAAATGGGTGATGTGAAGAGCAAAAATCTCACTGGCACACAGTGGCAACGCTGCAATGTAGTAGAGAGTGATTAGCAAAACAGCCAAGTTTACCTTCACAGACAGTTTCACAAAATCGATGCTATTATTCATTTCACATGTGAGTTTGAAACCACAAAACTCACTTTTTTTTGTTTCAGTTCATAAAGACTTCTTTGGGAAGTAGAAAGAAACAAACATTGCTTCTTAAGGGTTTGGCAGCGTTGTACACTCCTGTTGTCATTTTCTCAGAAAATGTTCCAGATGACAATACACAGTTTTTTTTTTAGAAATGCAATATGGCTGAGGGCAACCCACACTGAGACAAAAGAGGCATTCTGCTAGACAAAAGGTGTAAACCGATGAGGCAGTGAAAATGTTGTACAGAGTAGTCGAGAAACAAAAACTGCCTGGGGTCTTCCTATTGAAACTCTGCATAAATTGCTGATTAGTTCCCCCCCCCCCCCATCAGACTTATGGCAAGTCTTATGAGTACCAGTACCAAGACACCTTCTCTGCCATTCCAAAGTAATTCCGAACATGGTGCTGCCTCTGGGTAAGTCTAATTATCCCCGAATCTCCTGGATATATCACACCGTAAATCTAAAGCCTTATCAAATACGGGGCTTGATGCCAGGTTTTAACACTTTCCCACTCGTTCTGCAAGGCCACAGCACTGCATAGCCGGGCACTGTTGTGGATACCCTGTGGTCGGCCCCTTGGCATAGCGAAGAAACCCATGATGCTTCGCTTAATGCAGGCCACACTTCTTTGCAGTTAGTAGGGCTCTGCGCCCAATAAGCAGACGCTGTACGTTTGATTTAAAGATTTTTTTGTAGTTTTGAGTGCTCACAAATTCATTTTTTTCCTAGACATACAACGTCACACTAAGGTGATATCTCCTACATTCAGACAATACACTTAAAACTTTGTTTCCTTGTCATGAAAGAGTTAATAATAAAAAAAAAATTGCCGTTTTCTTTTGGCTTTTCTTATATCTTGGTTTTCTAAAACTTAGTGAAACACTACGGTGCTCACCTTAGATAATTAAACTCTGTCCTTTATGTGTTTAAAAAGACATTCCTGTATTGTATCACAAGCCCTGCAGCAACTGCTAAAGAAAAACATCTGCTCTGCAAACTTCCATGCTATTCTAATTTTTCGAAATTAAATATAATGAAACTTTTCTCTTAAAACTACTTTTCGAAAAGCCTCCCTTAATTCTATTAAACTTTATAAATAGCTGCACTATATCGACAAGTCTAGCTTATATAATATAAAGGGAGTACAATTTTCCCTGTGTACATTTCATTATAAACAATGCCTAATCATGTCGGAGGCGTTGGGTGAACAATATCTACCACAGGGTTAAGGAAACATCACAGAGAAAATAATTGCCTACCCATATGAATGTGGGGATTTTTTTTTTTAATGTACCGTTAATGTGTTTATTAACTCCTCTGCAGCGTCTACAGTTTATTAATAAGCAGGATGATGGAATAAAAAATCATATATGGTTTTGTTAACTCCCAGCTGAAAAGTAACCTGAATGTCATTTTATTATTCACATTTCTGTCTCAGCGTTGACCATGGGTGACAGCCCTTGACATCGAAATAAGACAGCTTTGCCTCTGTGCATTTGTCACTTCATTGTTTGTTTTATTTATTTATTTTTTATTACCAATGCCTGACACTTGAGCTGTTCTACTTACTGGATTTGAGGATATAGTCAGACTCCATGGAGGTACGTGCTGAGCAAACAGACATGTTTGTCTTTTTCTGAGTTTTGACAATATCTGACTTCTTTATAACTATTTGATTAAAGTTCTCCTAGCTGTGGTCTGTTCATCTTTGTCTTCATCTGTCCATCCATTTTGAGACTTGCTGAAATGAAAACCTAATCATAGGGTGCTGGAGTGAGGCTGGGGAGAAATCTGCTTGAGATGTATTTTTAGAAATATGCAATGCAATCAACACACATTCATATTAAAAGAAAAATCCCTCCTTTCATTTATTGTTTTTCCTGCTTAATTCATCGGATGTATTACAAAAACCAGCTCTGAATGGGCGGTCCATCTAATCATGCACAAAACCCACTGTGCCAATTTACAGTTCCCCCACTAAGCACAATTTCGGAAGTGGATGAAAGACTTAAGTGCTTGGGAGAAATCGCAAACTTCTCACAGACAGACAGAGGCTGGGCGAGAAATTCAAATATTGGCCTCTAGAGCTGTGAGACAGCAGTGCTACTCTCTAAATAAAAAAATATGTGTTCAAAACTGATAAACGAACATATGCTGTACAATCTACTTACCATTTTAAAGAACTGAATGCCTGTTCTAAACCTGTAAACACATATATACTACTGGTCCAAAGTTTTAGAACACCTCAGTTTTTCTTCAGATTTAACCAGTTGAAATGCAATGAATGACCTAAAATGGTGAAATGGTAAGCAGTAAACTGTTAGAGGTTCAAGACCGACAGTGGGTTTTCAAGTAATCAACAGAAGTTGGGACACCTGTGCAAATTGTTTGCTTCAACTTGTAAAACTTAATTTACTTAAATTGCTGCAGAACATCTATAGGTTGTAACCTATTAGTTGTTCCCTGAAGAAGGCCCATTTGTAATATTCTGAAACTTCCTCTTTTTTCAGTTTTTTGATAACCTAAACTTTAAATTTATAAACCTCTGGCAGTTTGCTGCTTACCTGTTTAGGTCATTCATTGCATTTCAACTGATTAAATTCAAAACAATGCTGAAATAAAACTGTGGTGTTTTAAATTTTTTGACTGGCAGTGTGAACTTTTTATCATTTTGATCGTTTATACGTATGGTTGTCTTATTTTGTGTTGTCCTAAGAGAGCTAGCAAGTGATAAGGCTAACAGGCTTAGCAGGGATTAAGTTAAGATATATGTGCAGAATTGATCACGGCAGGCTCTCTCCTTTCTGAAGAGGCAGTCACATTTTCTTTGAAAAATAAAAATTCCACAACAGATTTCGTTCTAATGACTGGTACTCAATGTTTTATTAATTCAAATTGCTTTTTTTTTCCAGTCATAATAGTCTGGGCAAATAGAACAAAAAGTAGAAGAAAAAACTACTCTCTGTGTATAATTGCTTTCAAAAGATGCACTCTCATTATTAAAACAATAATTACAATTTCCAAGCAAGATGGCACATGTGCCTTGCAGTCAAGTGTGCTTATGAACTGCTGTGACCGCCGTCTAGTACTCCATTAGGCATCTGAACTAGCTAAATGAAGGCACTCTCAATAAAGCCACTGTAGTTTTGTGAAGTGATGTTTTTGCTCTGGTGCTCAATTGACCTTTTTGTTGCATCAATTAATATAGAAATTTCCTTGGGAAAGACTTTTAAATTGTTTTCGATTACCCTTATGTCTGACACAGAGTGATGTCAGTGTGCGTTGGGTGGTAAACATTTGGATGATTTTTTCAGGGGCATCCCTTCTTAGGATTTCAATCCCAGACAAGGTACGCTTTAGAAGCATCTTTTGTGGCTATCCTAATGTTTTTGGTAGAACAGGTGAATGGGCCTACGCAGGTTCACTCTGACAATGTTCTATTTGGCCAAGTCTGTCATTATTTTTCTTCAAAACTCACATGCTCTTTTTATCTCTCTGACACAGTTACTTTGGTCTGGATCTCTTTGGATTTAGATTTTTATCCTTGTAGGGGCATTTTCTGTTTTCTGGATTCCAAACAAGGTTTGCTTGTTTTGGTTTGCCATTTTAAAAGGCATATCTTTTTTAATTACTAGGGATGCTCTGATCAGATTTTTAGGGCTGATACTGATCATCAAGTGTCCAATATCAGTTCCAGTTTTTTCTTTATCCTTTTATTTGTTTGTTTTGTGGCTTGTAGGGGACACCACTGAGCCCCAAACCACCAGACACAATTGCACTACAACAGTCCCTGTTTAACTAAAGTGCTTTTAATTTAAACAATACCTTCAAACAGGCCTCTTTTGTTCATGTTCTTTTCCTTTTCTTTTTCCCCAACTCCACTCTTTTCTCCACAACCGACTCCAACTCTCTTGGAGTCAAGCGGAGGGCTATCTTTTAACTCTGGACCGAAGAGTACCTCTGGTGCTTAAACTATTGCCCCAGGGAAGCACTTCTGGGTCAGACAGGGCCACCACAATCCTAGTAATATCAGTATCCAAGAGCTCCTTCTGGTAGCCCACCATAGGACCTGCCCATGAGACCACATTTCCCATAATGTCCTGCAGGTGTCCACACTGGGGTTTTCCAGATGGGATGTCGCCACCCAGTGTACGGGGGGATGCTCTGTCCATAGCAGGAAGTCGACCACTGTACTGACCTTCCAGGTTCCCAAATCCATCCTGATGCTGCTCAGTGGTTGTAAGGATTCCACTTCTGATGTAGCCACTGTAACATTCTTCCACCTATGCTTCCTGCCATGTGAAGGAGATATTGTTCCATCCCTGGTCATTTGTTATCAAGGCCTCCTGGCCAGGTACTGAAAGGAAGCAGTGTCCATACTAGCTGAGATGCCAATTTGTCCATCACTATTTATTTATTTTATTTCAAGAAAGTAACATAGTGTACAATCCAGCAGTATAAAATTTGCAGAACTTATACAACAAATAATTTCAAAATCAATCTGGAGGAAAAAAAGAAAAGAAAAAAATGTGCTGCTGTACCTTAGAATCATCGAATGGAAGATTCTTTGAGATGTCTTTATATGTTGTGGAGGTGCTGTCTGAGTCTTCAAGACAGATCAGTATTACCTCTGAAATAGAAATGGATGGGAGGTTTGGAATACTGGGTAGATTTCTTAATCCTTTTGAAATTATTTTGTATACTAAACTCCTATTGAACTAGACATTTAGAGGCTCTGTGTTTTATATTAAAGTGGTATTTGTATCATTAAACTGTAGACTACAGGTGTTATATGTTCATTTGTATTAACAAAATAAAATTTTACAGGCTTATTGTTCAGTTTCCAAAAAAATACTAAAACTAATAAAATGACTTTCTTAATTAATACATTTTTGTTATATGTACACAAAATATTTATCTGTAATACATTTGGCATACATGGAAAAAATGCTTGTAATACAAGCCACAATTCTTATATAGTGCTCAATGGATATTTATGGAGAAGATACAGGCAAACATGCTTAACAAGATTATACATAAAATCAACACATTTGGCTTTTAAGCTAACAAGCCTGTTGTTTACGAGGCAGTGAGGAAAGGATTCTTCTTTATCTGTTCTTTTTCTAATTCAGAATGTGAGCTGCTATGCTAAAGACATGCTCACTCACCGTACACACTCAGACAAGCAATGGCCATTTTAATTAAGTGACAAAATGATAATGTCTGAACTAATTACAGCAGCTACATTAGCAATGTCTGCCGAAGACGCGTCTTTCTTTTCTTCCACTCCAAGTTCAGCTCAACAGCATATATGTCTGCCATTCTTCTCCATGCAGGATAGCGCTTTGAGTACTGAGAAAAGCACTATATAAATGTAATGAATTATTATTATTATTATATAATGACTCCCTGGGTGCCCCTTTCTCACTTTATTACTACATTGTCTTTAATGTAAAAACAAATATTATGGGCTTCCCTCCTAAGGTCTGCCTATACCACTCTCTGTTTACAGAAAGTTCCAGTGGAAAAATCACACATGTGCTTCCACAAATACCATGATACTATGTGTAAAGGAGTACTACAACTGAATTACATTGTATCAAAATAAATAAATCTTAAAAAAGCAGATTATGAAAAAATTGGCTTGTAAGATCGTCATAGATTGAGTCATTTGTAGTGAAAATTAGCAGATTTAGATTGGTCGCCAATCAATCAGAGCATCACTTTTGAATGTGGTTTTGCTATGTTCCTGCTCTGTTTTTTAAATTTTTTTGTGTAATAAATCTTTTAAATATGACTTAAAGCTTAAAGCTAATTTGGGTGTTTCTAGACTTTAGTAAAGCCTTGGGGCCTAGCTTTAGAGGCAAAGCTTCAATTTTGAATCACATGCAAGTCAGGGTAGATCATAGCACAGGCCTTTGCTGGGTCACATATCCTAAGTTATCTTGGGGGTCATTGTAAGTTTCAGGGCTCTGCTCTCTTGCTGTCTCCCTCCCTGTTCTTCTAAAATGTTGTCCCTTCCTGTGATGCTTTTGGGGAGTCCACTTAAAGCCATATTACCCCCAAAGTGTGCCACATTAGAGTGTCACCTTGCATGCCTAAGGTCAGCACAGGTTTTGCTCTCTGTTTCACTGCTCCATTTGGCCCTCCTCCTTTTTTGTGCTGCCTTTTCTTTCTTGGCAACATTTAGCGTGCAGAGCAACCCATCACATTTATAGCATTCATCATTTTTATCATATCATTTGTGTAAGACAGCTCCACATTTGTTGTAATTTTTTTGACTGGGAACATTACAAATTTAACAAATATATTCTTTTTAAGATAAATCGAAATTTGAAATATTAGCAAGTAAATCTGTAGAACAAAACATAGGCAAAATAATAAGTAGGCAAAAAAGTGATCTAGAGAGACAACAGTTTAACAGACCAGCTTAAACAATCTTCAAAACCTTGACAAGATTATTTTGAAAATGCTATATTACTTACCTCAGCTGTGACATTCTTGTCTCTGGTGACCTCTGCCTATGAAGTCAGTAGATGGATTAGGAGAGCATGGGGGGGAGGGGGGTCATGAGGTTGCTGTAAAGCGGTGTGTGGCGCTCCCGATATCTGTGCAAAAGGACGAAGGTCCAAGTCTTTAGAGTCCTGGTGCTTCCTGTCTTGCTATATGGTTGGTGAGACGTGGACGCTATCCTGTGACCTGAGACGAAGACTGGATTCCTTTGGTACTGTGGTCTCTCCGGAAAATCCTTGGGTACCGTTTGTTTGACTTTGTGTCGAATGAGCGGTTACTCATGGCGTCCCAAATGAGGCACATGAATGAGGGTGATCCAGCTTGCAGGATCCTCATTGTTGGGGACCTGAGTGGCTAGACCAGGCCAAGGGGTTGCCCACGTAACACTCTGGCTGTGGCAGATAGAGGGTAATTTCCGGAGGATGGGACTGGACTGCCTGGGGTTTGCCAACAGGGATTCCGAGCTGTTTCGTCGCGTGGTGGATACGGGCAACTCGACTTGCTATATATGTTGGCTAGTGCAAAGTAGCATATACAGTAGTTGCAGTGCTTAAACACATAGTAGAGACTGTATATAAGGACCACAGTATATAAGTGCTGTATACTGTATAAGGACCACAGTACATGCTGTTAATGTAATGCATAGTCAGAATGACAGAAAGATATATAAACTAATCTTGAAGCTTCAGCCAACTCATTTTATTGACATTTTTAACTGCAATCAGCAATTGTTGCTTTTTAATTTCTTTCAGTGTCAAGTTTTTCATTCAGTTTCTTTTTCAATTTGCTTAGCTTGCATTTTTGTTTGCACATCAGCCATTTAAAGTGCACGGACTGGAGGAAACTGAAGGTGAGTTTTTAGGATGAGGCCCTGTGGCTGTAACCTTTTTAGCAGTGGATTTTGCTGCTGTTCACTACAGACTTTTTAGCGAGTTCCCCCCCAGGTATGTATAATCTCTTGAGAGTCATGTCTGGCCCAACAGTTTCTCACCACTCTTCTTTGTATGGTCCCAGCCTCTTATTTCTTAAAAAAGTCTTTGCATCTATGCATAACCTAAGTCTTTAAACACAAGCATAGGAAAATATGTTTGTTGGCATTGACTTGGTAAATAATAGAAATTAGGGAAATGCATAAAAATAGAAAAACAGAATTGTTTCACCTTCATGGTCATAGGAAGTTCAAACTACTGAGTCATGATGTTGAAGCAGACACCTAATGACTTAGAAAAAAAGTTATCATATTTAGCATGCTGGCACTACAGAATGCTGTCAATAAATCTGCGTTTTATTGAGCAGCTTCCATGGTAAACACTATTCCAAGCACTTTTCCAATAGTCTGTGAATTACTTGCCCGTACTGAACTGTGCAGTCACTCTGAAAGTCAGTGGTATTAAATTCAATTGCCTGTGAAAGGTCTGTTATACATTTTGAGAAATATGTGCTGAATATTCACAGTGAATGTGTCATGAACTATCTGAATGCACAATTTTTACATTACTGCGTGCCTTGGAATGGTAATATAAGTACAACACTTACAGTGACTTCTTTTATGTATTTATTTAATTGTTTACTTATTTATTTTTATAGCAAAATTGAATGTGTGCCTCATATTCAGTGATCTCTTTAAATGGATGCTGCATCAATCAGGTAGCTTTTAAATGTCAGCAGACTAAAAATGTTTATGTTAGTATAGGCTTGATTTCAGAAACTGAGGGCATCTGATGTATGAGTATCCAGTGTGAGCTTAACACATGCAGGAGGAAATTAAATGTCCTTACAGTATATGTGAATGAGCAAGATACAGGTCTGTTAGATAATGAAGTCTAAACAATGGCTGGTTAATTTTCATTGTAGGTATCTTGGCAAAAACTTTGCAGAGCAAATAAGAACAATATACATATTTATAACTGTTTGTTATAACTTAAGATAGCAAAGTGGTGCAGTGGGTGGCACTGTTTTCTCACAGCTGCACAGTCTTGGGTTAAAGAACAGCCCAAGCACTACCAGTGTGGATAGATTTTCCTCTAGGTATTCCAGTTTGTATCCCTGTTTTGTTGTGTCTCTTTCAGTCAGGATTGACTGGTATTGTAATTCAATACCTCACCCTTTCTTCTCCATCTATAACCCCAGACAACTAGATAGAAGACCAGAATAGGCAATAGAAAATTTACACATTTATTCCTTGTCACACATGCACTTTCGAGGACCACCCTTCCTGGCACATCCTTGGCTAGCAATACCACCCCAGGACAAGAGGGCGGCACTGTTGCTAATCCTATCATCATTTTCTGTCCCACATCACAGAAATGACGCCCAATGTGATCAACTGACTCTACCCATTCTGGTCAGAGGACTATTATATTCGAGACATTCACTGAAGTGGCGTCTCATTATGCACTGATGTTCCACAGAGACAGAGCTCCAATCCAGACCAGAAAGGCATTACGAGACTGCTAAACACCCTTTTGTTTGGTTTATTGCACCAACGTACAATATCTGCGTTTATTTCAGCTCTTTCTTTTAACATATTGTAGCATGCGGAAATGAATTCAGCAAGGTAGCTTCTCTATGTGTAATGTGATTGGCACATAGGGCAACAGTGATGGCCTCTCCTCAGAATGATAAATGGCAGAGATAGAGAGAGAGAAAGAGAAAGCATGTGCCTTTGTAGGTCTCATATATCCAATTTTAATGGTCCTTGACATGACTCTTGCACAAATGGGAGAGCATAGTTCCCACAGCTCAGGAAGATTCAGCATCACATCCAAACCCCACATCTGTCCCATTCTTTGCTACTGTCAACACTTTCTTCGCACTTTCAACCATGACAAATAAACTTTCAGACCAACAAGAAAGAAAAGATACACAAGTAATTAGGGCCGTAAACTGCCTTCTCAAACCTGTCTTCCAATCTAGGGTTTCTTCCTGGGGAAGAGGTCATAACTTCTATTAAATCACTTCCTCTGATATGCCTATACAGCCTCACACTCACTCAGGTCAATCCTCCTTCTCCCTGTCACAGATGGCCTGAACACTTATCAAAGATTAGTATTAGATCTACTAGGGTCAATAAATGTGCAGAGCAGCAACTCGCATATGCAGCTTCCTTTCATTTTAAAATTAGATATTATTAGACAATAACTTCCTCTGCCTGTTTAAGCATTTATATTATTAGACATTAATAATAAAAAGTATTATTAGCCTGTATGCTAGATATCATTATTCATTACAAACCCACATCCCAAATATATGTATGTTAGGTTTAATTGACAACTCTAACTTGGCTCTTGTGGATGTGAATGGAGCTCTGTGTGTGTGTATGTTGTGTGAGCGGGCCCAGTGATGGACTGGTGTTCCATCTAGGGATGTTCCTGCCTGCATCCATAAACTCTGGCCCCTACATGAACCTGAACTTGATTTAAACAGGTTTGAGAATGTTATCCATCCATCCATGTCCCAACCCGCTAAATCCGAACACGAGGGTGACGGTGGTCTGCTGGAGCCAATCCCAGCCAACACAGGGGCACAAGACAGGAACCAATCCCGGCAGGGTGCCAACCCAACCGCAGGACACACACAAACACAACCCACACACCAAGCACACACTAGGGCCAATTTAGAATTGCCAGTCCACCTACCTGCATGTCTTGGACTGTGGGAGGAAACCGGAGCGCCACCGGAGAAAACCCACGCAGACTCAGGGAGAACATGCAAACTCCATGCAGGGAGGTTTGAGAATGTTATATTTTACTTTACTTCTTCACAGAATTCCTCATTTAATGGTATAGTTACTTCCACCGGGTAACTCAGGATTTCAAAGGACAAAAATTGCAATTCTTTCCACTTTGCCACCTCTACTGAATAGATTCTGCCATGCAAGTCTCATTTGAATTTTATGCAAGTTTCTTTAAAATTCATACACACTGTATTTATTCTGAACATTTTAGGAGTCTCAGATTTTCTATTTTTCAGTTTCATACCAATGAATGCATTAATATACAAATACATCTATCTTTTAGTACATCTGCATCACCATAGAGGCCATCACTGGAGCACTCTGGATGTAAAATCTACGTGGCATTAGTCTAAAAAGGTACAACTAGAACTGTACTAGGGTTATCATGAGTGAAAAAGGTAAAGAATAATGTATAGGAACAAAGGTTTTGTGGACAACATGGAGGGGTAGGTCTGCTAGCTCAAAGCTACAGAGAACTGGGTTTTAAAAATAGGGTATAAAAGTGGCTAATGCTACAATATCATAGCATTCTCAAGCCCACTTAATTTAATTCAGGGTCACTGAAGGCTCAGGTGCCTATCCTGGAATTGGGTACAAGGCAAGAATCCGCTATGGATAGAGTGCCAGTCAATGTTACAGCCCAGTCATGCTCACACCCACACAAAATCAGTTTAGAATTGCCAGTTAATCTAACCTGCATGTCTCTGGGAATGCAGGATTAAAAATGAACATAGGGAGAATGGACAAACACCATGCAGAAACTATCTGTGTGTGGAACTCACACTCGGGATGCAATGGTGCTACACACTGTGCCACCATGCCCTCCACGTATTCATACAACTAGGGAAATAGAGGTAAAAGATTGCCTCCAATAGGAGTTGAGTTGTTACTGAAGAGTTGAATTATTGACACCCTCACTCGTGCAAGAGGTGTATCAAGGACTGGATAATCTGATGCTTGCAAAACCATGCTAGTGTGTCTGTGACCTCATTTATGCAGAAGTCAATTCTGACCACACATACATTATAGGTGCCATGCTGTGTCTCTACAATTTCTACAGTTTCATCCAAGGGCCATGCTGCACCACATCGGACCAGAAACCAATCAACATACTAAGACAGAGAGTCACCTAGTAGTCTAAACAAGATGAAATGATTATTATCTACGTTGCATTAGCATTATTGCCACACTTATTTTTTTTTTAACCCTGCTTATATTATGAGCACAACTAGAAATCTTAAGTTAATTAATATAAGTGTAAAAAGTGTAGCTTTCTCTCTGGTCTGTTCTGGCACTCTGTATTGTTGCCTGGAGCTTTAGACACAAAAGAAATGTGGAAGTATGTACAGTAACTACAATGGCAGCCATTCTGAAGGTGAACATGCTGGTAAGAGTAAACGTGCAAGGGCTCTCGATGGGATTGGGGCACTCTGTCTGAAAGGGAAAGTGGGGTTAACCAAGGGCCTTACCGCTACAAAACAGGGGGCTTAGAAATTGGACAGATGGATTGTCCTATAGTTTGCACACTGTTTTGTCTTGTTGTATGTATTTAGATGCACTGAAAAATAACAGTAGGAGAACAGAAGACAGGTATTATTATCTGTCTTGTTTGACTTCAGATTCTGCCCTTCTCCCAAGATATCTTAATGTATCTGCATTTCATAAGACAAAGCAATCCCTATAATTTAGAACCAATCTGTCCCAAGCCATACTGTTAAGATGTAATGATAGAGAGCGCACGGTAAACATTTTTAGATATAACGAGCACTTACAGGTTTGATAGATTCTGTGCAGCTTACTGTAGAATTGATCAAATATGTTTTAAGATTAAATTGCTAGTATTCTGCCTTGGGCTTTGAAGCTGTTTTTTCCTTTGTGAGTCACTTTTTCAAATATGACTTGCCCTCACTTAATTAACTAGTCTGCTTTCTAATGTCCATTAAGCATCATAAATCGGTGCTAATAGTGGAATGCTGTAGGACTGCTGTGACTGAAGGTTTGTGTCATCTCAATCAAAGGCTGATTTTTGTTCATCCATTATCAAACACGCCTAGTCAAGTTCAGAATGATGGAGATTGGAGTCTGTCCTGACAGCACTGGGTACAAGTCAGGAAACACCCTAGGATTGTGCACCACTTCATTACAGGGCACACTCACCAGTTTATCTCACTGGTAGTCCTGTGAGAGTAACCCATGCCGATTCAGGAAGACCACCCAAACCACACAGAGACAGTGGTTTGGTTGGTTTTCAAACCCAGGACTATGCAGTGATGAGCTGCAGTGCTAACAAATATGATCCTAGCTACAGAGGAGGGGATGCTGGTGCACGCATGCTGTTGCTGATCCTCCCTGTTAACAACACTTTTCGTAAAATTCGCCTTAATTCTGCACTTTTTTACGCTTGTTTTATTTCTTCATTGTATGTATAATTTGTGGATGCAGCTCTTGAATTGTATGGATTTGGATTAATTTTTATGGACTTTACCCTGACTGGGAACAACTGAATCTGTGGATCACAGGACAAGACCTACAAACATTTCTTTGTACCTGGCGATCTAGGAGCCTGGGATGATCTGTCTCCTTGATTATAGCTGCTATGCTGGTCTGCTCTCGATTCATTTTATTGTGTTTTATGACTAAGAACTGATCTGATGTTCACACCCACCTGGTTTGTAATATCCAGCGTTACTTGTTTGTGGCCTTATGTTGGAACCTCCAAATCCTGCTACTTCCTCCTGCTATGCTTTCTGCTGCTTTGTTATCGCCGCTCATCTGCACCACTACACCCGCCCATCTCACTGGCTCCGCTGTGCTGTGCTGCTTCTCCACTGCTATCAGATAAGTATTGCTCAGTATCATGCTAATATACTCTTGTGACAAACTCCTTCATATTAAACAGTTTGTCCAGAGCAAATGGTCTGATTGTAATATCCTAAAAGACACCAGTATTTTGCGGTGCCCGAAATATGTACATCGAGGGTCAGGTCATCGCCACTGCCAGGCTGCGAATGAAAAGATCACAAGCAGCATTTACTCAGGAATACACCGTCCTACTGATGGCACTAGAAATAGAAGTGTCAGTGTGCCAAATATGCAGTATGTGAAAATTAACTCCGGTCACGGCTCTGTGCAAAAAGAAGTCTCATCAACTAATATTGCATTGTTTAATTCGAGATCTCTTAATGGTAAAGCATTGGTGCTATCAGAATTCATCATTGACACCAAACTTGATACACTGTGTTTAATGGAGACTTGGCAAAAAACAAATGAATTTACATCTCTCACGGAGGCAGCACCACCTGGTTATACTTTCCTCACAGAGCCTCATAGCTCAAGACAAGGTGGAGGAATTGCAGTAATTGTCAGAGTGGAGTTAAACATTAAAAGAATCCCAATTGATTGTCCATTGTCTTTCGAGTGTCTGGCTCTTAAACTAATTAAAGGAATCAGGTCCTGTCTTACTCATTGTTCTTTATCGTCCTCCAAAATACAATGCATCCTTCTTACAGGCATATGAAAAAGTTTGGTAACCCCACTTAATTCTTTGGATTTTTGTTTATCATTGGCTGAGCTTTCAAAGTAGCAACTTCCTTTTAATATATGACATGCCTTATGGAAACAGTAGTATTTCAGCAGTGACATTACGTTTATTGGATTAGCAGAAAATAGGCAATATGCATCATAACAAAATTAGGTGCATAAATTTGGGTACCCCAACACAGATATTACATCAATACTTAGTTGAGCCTCCTATTGCAAATATAACAGTCTCTAGACACCTCCTATAGCCTTTGATGAGTGTCTGTATTCTGGATGGAGGTATTTTTGACAATTCTTCCGTACAAAATCTCTCCAGTTCAGTTAAATTTGATGGCTGCTGGGCATGGACAGCCTGCTTCAAATCATCCCATAGCTTTTCAATGATGTTCAAGTCAGAGGACTGTGACGGCCATTCCAGAACATTGTACTTCTCCCTCTGCATGAATGCCTTTATAGTTTTTGAACTGTGTTTTAGGTCATTGTCTTGTTGGAATATCCAACCCCTGCGTAAATTCAACTTTGTGACTGACGCTTGAACATTATCCTGAAGAATTTGTTGATATTGTTGAATTCATCCGACCCTCGACTTTAACAAAGGCCCCAGTCCCTGAACTAGCCACACAGCCCCACAGCATGATGGAACCTCCACCAAATTTGACAGTAGGTAGCAGGTGTTTTTTTTTGGAATGCGGTGTTCTTCTTCCACCTTCTTACTCTTCTTTATTTATTTATCTGGTTTAGTACAATGCTATATACTGTATACCTTGCCGTTCTTTCTTGTAGTGTGTATAGTGAAAAATAGATTATTCCTAAATTCGTAGGCTAAATGATATATCTGCCACAAGGAGGCAAGACAAAATAATTTTGCTCAATTTGATTAGTTTTGAAAATAGAAGACTACAAGTGGGCAATATAGTCAGAGAGTTTAGAACAAACCAGGAATTGCTTGCCTACAGTATTTAAAGATTGATGATAATGCAAATGTGCAGCCCTTTCGTGAGCCTTTGGGACAGAAAGGGATTAACTGTTGTGATAGTTAGAGGCCTCCGTGACCCCTTGAACCCTCAGACTAGACGTCAGACACCAGGTAAAAGTCCAAATGATGATTTATTAATAATAATAATTGTGCACAAAGCACCCTCCTCTCCACAATACTCAATAATAATAACAATAAACAATAATCCTCCACACTCCCAGACGCATTGCCACCCTTCCACCCAGCTCAGCTCAACGTCTGGGATTTCCCATCGTCCTTTTATACACCCTGACCCGGAGGTGTTCCTGTCCAATCCGTCCACAGTTCCTTATCCCTTCCGGGTCAGGGTAAACAGTCCTTTTCTTCAACCCGGGAGCACATCGTATCTTCCTGTCACGTGACCATGACGTACTCCCGGGTTATAGGGCACATAAGAGCCTCCGAGTCCTCCTACAGCGACTCCTGGTGGCCCCCAAGGTATCCAGCAGGGCTGCGTATAAAAACTACATAGTCCATGAGGCCCTGCTGGAACTCGGGGGACGTTCACGCTGTTGGGAGAGCTCCTCCTGGCGGCCTGGGGGTGAGAACCAGAATCGAAAGCCGGCAATCCACCACACTGTAAATAAGGAAGTGGGGAAAGTTGTAAATGAGAGGTTATTACTTAAATATGAAATTCAATAAAAGACACAAACCACCCTCTGATTAATACGTGCAGCCACTCCAACCTCAAAGACCAGAGCTGAGCACCCCAGCATAGACAACTGGCAGCACACGTGGAAAGCAGTGAGTTACGAGAATTCAAGAAATGGTCTTCTAACTCTGCCATACACTTTCAGGATGTATGTTGGGTAAATGCATTTCCTTGTTAAAAATGAATACATAAATACATCAGTATATGTACATATGAAAAGTTTTATTCTCGGTTGTATGCATGATCTAAACCAGTGATCTCAAACTCCAGTCCTGGAGGGCTGCATTGGCTGCTCTAATCCTTTTCTTAATTGATGAACAGTTTTTGCTGCTAATTAACTCCTTTTCGTTTGTTTTTTAAGATTTGTTCCCCTGAATTTCTTCATCGTTCCTCTGAATTGCTTCATTTCTTTCCTTAAGTGGCAACCAAACAGAAATGAAATATGAAGTGAGTGGGCCAACAGAACACCAACCAAATCAGGGCCTCAAGTGCCAACCAATTTCACTCCAGCCGGTTGCTTAATTAGGTGCCGATTCTCGTTGTTAATTAAACCCGTTCTTTAATTCCATGGCCTGTTGCTGCTCTTGTTGTGCAATAGCATACATTTTTGAAATTGTGGATTTTCTCTTTTCTAAGAGCATTGTTAAAATGTTTTGGGGACCTGAGCAGATCAACATTCCCAAGACCTTCATCTTTCTTTATTTTCAGATATTGTATGATGGACACAGTTTGCTGGTCATGTTTGGGCTCATTTTGTATCTCATTATTGTTTGGCTTTAAGGAAAAAGAAACAATTAAACGTCTGTGTCTTCAAGAGAAAGTCTGTTTAAATGAATTCAAAAGAAGTTAATTATCAGCAAAAACAGGCCACTAATTAAGAAAAGGGTTAGAATGAAAACCTGCAGCCACTGCGACCCTCCAGGACTGGAGTTTGAGACCACTGATCTAAATGCACAACTGCATATTTTTAAAAATAAAAAGCAACAAGCATGTCAATAGTAACAAGAATGCAGATACTATTTTTCTTTGTCTGAATAAAGTTGCTCAGGAATATCATATTGCCACAGTTGATCAAATACTGGGATGTAATTACACAAATAATTGTTCTGCACAGTTATGGTTTCCAGTTCTTTTTTTGACATATTAGGTGTTAACAATTAAAAGTGTTTTGAAAAAATCAGAACATCACTGTTGAAGATGAGAAATTAGCCTCCCTCTTTATCAGGCACTATTACATAAAGAAATCAGGAAGCTGTTGCAAGCCAATGTTATTTTATACTTTACTTGTTTCATGAGACAACACAGCTCATGTAGGTTCAATTCCAATTCTTAAAGGCCAAGTACTGACAGAATGAGTGACTTGCAGAGGGCCACACAGTGGATTTACATTCTGGTGATGTGTGTATGCAGTGTATGCTCCAGTAGATACAATACTTGGTGCTCTGCAAAACTACCTGTCCACTTCACTTACTCGTCACATTTGATCAAATTACAGCTTATGCATACTTCATAGGTAATGTAATAGGTTTACTACAAACTTAAAACTTAGACTGCCTGTAATGCATTGCCGGTAACATAATTCTTACTTTATTAAAGGGAAAAAATATTGTATCAAATATAGCTGTTTATTAAACCTAAGTTGACAAAAAGCAATTAATGTGTTTTTAGGTAAGCAACAGGTAAACAAGCAAATCAACAAATGAATGCCCCATCCTGAGTTTGAATACTGGGTCTGTATGAGCGTTCCTTGGTGTAGAATGTGGTCATGTACAGTATCTGGTGCTGCTGTACATTCATTCCGAGTAATCAGTACAAATGTTTTTCCTTTTTAAAGAATTACTCATACTTACCACTCATTTCTGCTTCCTTTCAAACAAGGTGGGGTGTGTCATGTGTCATTGCACTTGAAATTCTGATTACCATGCTCACATACGTAGCTGTAACAAAAAAAGATAATAATGCTGGGGAGGGACAGACATCAAGGAGCACTGGTTGAGAGGTTGATTCCTATTGGCTAATTGGGGGTTGGCAGGGATTTTGTTGTTTTCAAGAATAGATACTTCATAGAGCACTGGCGACCGTAAGGTGTGGAGTGTTCTTATAAAGTGAGAAGGGCTAAGAGACATCAGACACAATGTCAAAAATGTGAGAGTCAACAAAGAAAACCTATAGCTGTTTGATAAAGCTCTCCAAGAAATGTTCACCTTGACCAAATGTTATTATATGTTTAAGTTACTGGAAGTTTTTAAACTATTCAAAATGTATAAAGGGTACATTAAACATTATGTTTTGCCTAATGCTTATTCAGTAGTCAGTTGGTTTTCTAAAAAAAAATGAAGCCTCTTTCTTACTGCAGATTAATAAAAATTCATTTAGAGCTTCAGTGAAGAAGCCTTTCTTTGACTTCAGCTGACAAGAATGCAGGGAAACCAACAAGATGTATGATTGCAAAAGGAATCAAGTGGTGGCTTAATTTTCAGGTTAATTGAGCAGCATCTGCCCTGTATGCGCACTGCCAACTGAACTTTGAATGAATGGCATTATAAGCATTGATTTAAAGTATAGGAGAAGAGCCTCTCCTTTAACACCTCATTTTCAAGTCTTTTAGTTTGCTTCAATGCTATTAATGTATATTTGAATGTAAATGTGTTAATCTTTTCTATTGTTTAGCCATAGGTGAAGTGTCAGATTTTATTAAATTGCATTCCAGGTAATGATTTCTTTATTTATTGTATTGTCATTACCTGGCCTAGAATTGTATTAAACTTCACATAAATCATTCCCGTGAGTGTGTAGTTTTCCTACTCTTGTAAATGTCAAAAGGTTTGTGTTATTATCTGTTTTCTTTAGAGAAATGCTAAATGAATTAGTCCATCTGTTTTTTAAACATACTTGTTCCAGTACAGAGCTTGTCCTGGCATCTTAGAGTGCAACCTAAGTGCTGTCACTCTCATCTCACTCATCTTAGCCAAGATGTTTTTAAGGTGTGGGAGAAAACCTGCAAATCTGTCAAATGTATTACCCAACCCAGCATTTGAATACAGGACTACAGGAGTGTGAAGCAGGAGTGCAAACACAGTGTACCCTATTCCACCCACCAATGATTAGTTTTATTGAATACGTTTATCCTAAAAGTGTGTGATTTTGGAAAATAAGCATACCAGAGCTCTGGTTTTACTTAGACAGGAATTTGGGAATGCCGAGTGCTGTAAGTGTTAAAATACAACCCCAATCCCAAAATAGTTGTGAAAGTTTGAAAAATTCTAATAAAAGGAAAAAGGGGTGATTTGTAAATTTATTTTGGCTTGTTTTTTTGACTGTACTTTGACAGGGAAACCATAGGGGTTGGTGGTAGCATTGGCACTTCAGCCACCGTAAAAAAAACTTCACACAGCTGTGAGACGACAGATCGGACTTTTGAGCCCCATCCCCAGAAGAGTTGAAACCGTCAGAAAGCCAATGGGGCCAGGACTGTTGGGGATCAGAACTGGTGTGGTGCTGAGGTGTCACCCACTGCTAGCTGTTTCGTCGTGTGGCGAGTGTGGCAACACGCTGTACCAGTGAATGTTCCCCAACCTGATCTGACCTGTTCAAAGAAAAATTTTCGCCTAACCAACTGCATTGTTTTTTGAAGATATTCTGAAATTGATACCCTGAACACTTTCCAAAAATGTTGGGACAAGGGTAGTTTTGGACTAAACTTTGGAACATTACAACAATCTAGACGAGAACAGGCCATTCAGGCCAACAAAGCTCGTCAGTCCTATCCACTTAATTCTTCTCAAAAAACATCAAGTCGATTGTTTTGAAAGTCTTAACTGTCTACCACACTTGCTTATTCCAAGTATCTATGGTTCTCTTTGTAAAGAAAAACTTCCTAATGTTTGTGTGAACTTTACCCTTACCAAGTTTCCAACTGTGTCCCCATGATCTTAATGAACTCATTTTAAAGTCGCAGTCTTTAACCACAGAACTTATTCCCTTCATACAATCATGTCACCTCTTAATATTCTTTAGCTGAAACTGAAAAGGCTCAGCTCTTTTAAACTTTCATCATAATTCATCCTCTTAATCCCTGGAATCAGCCTAGTTGATGTGACAAGCCTAAAGTGTAAATTAGCCTAAAGCTATGTAACAAGTTGAAATAGCAAAGTCTGGCCAGGCTGCCAGAAGAATATTTGGATGACCAACCGGGTCACCCCATTTAATAAATAACCAAAAAATAAACAAAAGAAACATTATTGCTCTTGGCTGCAAATTACAGCTCGGCTTCTAGCCATGGATTAGGGTCAGTTTGCTCGTTAGCTCCATCTGGCAGTTTGCTTTTGCCAAAATGACGTCTTCTCCCATGAAGGTGGGGTTCTTCTGGATGTGGTACCAGAAAGACCAGACTCAGGTGCCCTCACGGGGTGGTTTCTCGGTGCTCTGGTAAGGGACTGAGGATTCACTGTTAATGATAGCGTCCTGTCTTGTCCCAGTGGGTTATTAAATACCTCAATAGAGCCTGTAAGGAGATTTTCTGATGCGCATGCATGACAAAGGGGATGTGTCTGTATCCTTATATGTGAAAGTTCTGTATGTAGTGAGTAGTATCCAATATGCACCTATTCTTGCATTTTTCCTTGAGAGGTGTCATGGCACTCTGCGCCTGCATGTCGTGAGTAACGTAGTTTGTATTGTTGTATTGTATTTCTGAGGTGGCAACGATAGATTGGCCACCTAGCTCTGTGAAGAGGATTACTTGTGTTCTCTTTTGTGTGGTGTATTTGCATGCTCATTATACCCGGGGTAGGGGGTGGTCTCTCTCTGAATTGCCCTTCCCAAGATTACTTCCACTTTTATTTTTCCCTTCAATGTTTTTTGGGAGATTTTTCTTGTCTTCTTAGGGAGTAAAGGTTAGGGGGCTGTCAAAAAAACAGGACCTGTTAAAGCCCATTGAGGCATTCCTTGTGTGATAAATTGTCGCTGTTGTTGTGGATGTGAAACAGGTGAGGCAATTGTATTATTGTATATAAGGAGCCTCCAAAAAAGGACTTGTCCTTCAAAAGCAAGGATGGGTCGAGGCTCACAAATTTGCCTTCTGATGTGTCAGCGAATAATTCAGAATATTAGAATATTATCCCCAAAGACAAACTTGTAAGATTTTGGACATTTCAAACCCTACAGTGCACAACATGATTAAAAGGTTCAAGGAACTGGTCAAATCTCAGTGCATATAAGGAAAGGCCAAAAACTGCTTCTGAATGAGCATGATGTCCGGTCTCTCAAAGTGGCACTGTCTTGACACGGTCTCGGGAATACCTCAGTAAACCTTTGTCTGTCTACAACTTTTGCCATTACATCCAAAGATGGAAGTTAAGGCTTTATTATGCAAGGCAGAAGCCATATGTAATCGCTGTCCAGAAGCATTGCTGACTGCTCTGGGCTCAGTCTCATCTGAGATGGTAAGTAGCACAGTGGAATCGTGCTTTGTGGTCCAACAAGTCTACATTTGAAATCATTTTTGGAAGAAACAGCTGGTCTGTTCTCCCAGTCAGAGAGGAAAAGGACCAACCAAGCTGTTGTCAGCCTCAGCGTCTGTCATTTTATTGGGGTGTGTCAGTGCCCAGTGGATAACTTGAGCATTTATGAGGACACCATTAAGGCAGAAAGACATGTACAGCTTTTACTGGATTAGCATTCGAGTAGTCCTGACTTCTCTTGGAGTGAAAATGTGGGGCAGGTTATGAGGTACAAAATAGAGCAATGAAGGCCCCATACAGTAGCGCAGCTGAAGGCCTGTGTAATGGTTGAATAGGTGAAAATTGCTTACTAAACTTAATCAACTTGTGTCTGCAGTGCCAAAATGCTTAATACGTATTATTTAAAGGAATGGTGATGTTATACAGTGGTAAACACTTGACTGTCCCAACTTTCTCAGAGCATATTGCAGTCATTAGATTTGGTGTCAGTGGATATTATCAAAAAAACAATTAAACTCACAAGATAAAACATCAAATAACGCGTTGTTGTAGTGGTTTCAATATACTACAGGGTGAATAGAATTTACAAATCATTTTTATTTTTATTAGCTTTTTCAGTAATGAAGTGGGTTGGGGGTAGGGTGGAAAAAATAACAATGTACTGTATATAAATATATTTATTTGTCACCAGTAACCAGTAGCAGAAAATGGATCGATTGATGTAGGGGTACATTTGTGTGTACATAATACATGGTATTTATTGTGTTTTATGTTTTATTTTAATAAGGAAATACTTGTAAACACTATATGTACTCTACCTTGCTGATCTTGCTAGAGAATCTTTACAAAGAGTGTTGCTTTTATAATAAACCCATTGCAATTTTTATATCAGTATGATGGGAAAAATACAATTTGGATAAAATTGTGTTTGTGGACATGGTTTCAAATAAGCTTATGTCATCTTCAGAATTCTTTCTCTTAGTCACAGATATTTAAGATGTTTAACAAATAAGTCAAATCTGTAGTTCCAATTCAGGAAGTGGGCTCTTTTCCAGAAGAATCCACTGGAAGAACCAAAGGGACTATCCAGACTCTAAATTGGATTCCTGTCCTAATTTAAACACTTCATCATAGAAGTCTGCCTTCACTAAGCACAACACAAATTTTAGATGAGAAACGCTTGCAGCCGTCCAACTTTCATAAGTGGTGGCAGTGACCTGACGTGCTACATGGGCATGTGCAGAGTCACAATGCATTTGGCCTGGCTATGATAGTGATGACATCAGCAGCATTCCTACAAACAAAAGATAAAAATAAATATCCTGAAGCAAAAATTAATCAAATAAATGAAGCAATAAATATTGAAATTGACTCCAAATCCTGGAATGGTACACAACACTAATAAAATCAGATGGTGGTGCAGAGGTGGCCTGTTATTTCGATTGTATGCATTCAAGAGAGATCCGGTTTGCTTTAAATATACTGTATGTTATCTGTTTGTCTATATTTAACACCTATGGTGAGCTAGAACAGTGGTATACTATAAGGATTCAGGGCGGACATTCTACACACTGCAAGATATTATTTTGTTGTCCTTATCCAAAATGTCATCATGTGGGGTTTGTTGATGCATATTTTCATTTTTAAACGTTTTTTCCTTGGTTAGAAATTGTTCTTTCACTTTTGTTTATTTTTGTATCGATAGTATGATATTAATAACATCATTTGCCATCATTTTGTGCAGGCATCTTACCTGACAGTCACTGGTGTAACTCTATTGCTTATAGAAACAAAGGCGTTGATACCTGATGATTGGTAGCATTGTTGCAGGTGCCGTTATTGCAGCACCTTATTTAAAGTGTTCGTAATCCTAGCTTTGGGTTAAATTGCAGTCTGCCTTTCCTTAACTGTCAGCCCAAAACTACACGACCTGTGGCGGTTCTCAAGCACCTCCCCTGTGCTGTTTCAAATTACCAAATTCTGTAAATCGTTTTTGCAATTTTTGGCATCTCAACCTGTTGGTATAATATGTAGACAATATCAACTGAAAGATATGAATCAAGGGTGATTTCGCACAATACATTGTTAAGAATGGATATGGATTAATCTAAATGTCTCCTGTCCACATGGAGAAAAAGAAAATGTTTACAGTAGAATCTTCACAAGATTCAGAAATTGTTTGCAATGAGCTTTTATTTTTCTTCCTTTTAGTTGAGAACCCTGTGACGCTCCTTGGATTTATTTATTTATTTATTTTTTGTTATCCTGTTGCTTCATTAAGCTGTTTCATTTTTAAAATCTCTACCATGGAGCTACTGCTTACATGTTTTTTTTCTAAAATAGAGTCACAGTGGTGTGTTTTTTTCTGTTGTTCCATTTCTGTGACATATTTGATGTATGCTGCTACTCTTCTCATTTTTTTCTCAGCTCATCTCTTTTTCCACTAGGCTTTATCCATCATTCATTCTTATATTCATCTATATTACAGTTTTGTGTTTTAGTCATGTCTCAGTCATACAATGTTTGTTCTGCAACGTCTCTCATAACAAAAATTACGTTTACCTTCGAATAATTTACTTTTGAAAGAGCTGAATTTCATTTGCACATATTAAGGAAGGAACTGTGAAGACTTTTACACATTCTCCCATAAAGACTAGGACGATACTACAAGAAAATGTGCTAAATACATGCCTCATGGCAATCACATGCTAGTTTTACTGTCTGGGTTGAATTCTGGGTAGAGTGTGTACATTTGTTCATTGTGCCTGTCTATCTTCTCAAGGAACTTTAGTTTCAGTCAAAAGACTTGCAGCTGGATTCAATGGTAAACCTAAACTCTCTGGGCCTGTGAATGTGTGCATAAGTGTGCCTCGTAACCAACTGTTGCCCCTTGCAGAAATTAGTTTTGCTGTTAGCCCCTCTGTCTGAGATTTAGCTTCAGTTCAACTGTTAATTTTCTTCCCACAAAGTTTCATCAGCTATGACTAATCAATCATGGGCAAAATGATATCCAGAAATGCCTCCATGATGCACCATTTAAGCACTTAGTCAGCCAAAGGGTTAGGCTTATGAGCACCCAAAAAAACAATGCCAAAACGTCAACTCCTTTCTTTATAACATATTGAAAGCCCTATATCTGTGCTCTTTATATGCCCAGTGCTGTCAGCCTGGCTGTAACTCTGCTGTATAGCAGGAACACTGTTGTGAAAGTGTGTGGTCGCAACAAGAGCTGGATCAGTCCCATATACTCTAAAACAGTAACCTGGTGCTGGACTGTAAGAGTGGAAGACCACGTGTAACAGAGTTATTAAAGGGTGTCACAAGTCTAAACCTTGCTTAAGTAAAGCTAAGTGCATGAGCAAGAGAGACCGACGTAAAACAATGCGTTCGTCAACTGATCACCAACTACTCAGCAGACACAAATTTTGTTCTAGCAAACAAGAGTCTCTGTGTGTGAAATCTCGGGGAAAATTGTAGTACTGCCCGCAACCACAAATTGAGAAAATGCATCAAGAAGGTGAAAAGATTCTTAATTAAGAAAGCAAAAGTGTGCTGAACATCCTTCTTCGTGTGCAGAAAAACACAAACCCACAAGGACTGAAACAAAGCATCGACTATACAAGGAACCAAACCAGGAGTAAACCTACTTTGATTCTGAGAACTATTGATTGTAACTCAGTAGTTAGGATCAAACCAGCTAATATTTTCTGGTTATTGGTATCACTGTAACTGAAAAGTAATGAGCTTTGTGAAGGATGCGTTTTTATCTACTCTATGTTTGTCTTCATAAATTCAGAAGAAAACTTCAGAGCAGCTTCTCACATACACACACATAGAAGAAGTGTGAGTAAACCAGGGCAAACAAGCTGTGAGCAAATCAATGACACCATCATGGTGCAGATGCTAGAAACATAATAACCAGCTAAGGAGCTTATCTACATTTGACCACATTAATTGAACAATCAGAATTCATAAGTTATGTGCCTTTTTTCTATAGGAGAGAAAATTTTCAAGTTAGGTTAGTGTAGAATTATGTTTTGTGTTGTTTGTTATACTCTTTCATCTATATATCTATATACATGTATATCCATACATATTTGTATATATCCATTTTCTGTTATCCATGTTATGAATGGATTGCATTATTTGATTTATTCCAGCAAGTGTGTTTGGGTCATTTACTGAAAAATAGTCTATCATGACATCCAAACCACAAACAGAGAAAGTGAAAATTATTTAATGTGGACTTTCACCAATTTATGAACTTCATTCATAACTTGTTCAGCTCGCTTCATAGTTCTGGTACCCCGGCTGGAAAGTGAAGCAGAGATCCGTCACTCACCCCATGACAGAGCAATCACTCTTAAGGAGTGTGTGAACCAAAACTTGTGAAACAGTAACATTTAAATGTGATTTCACACCTGGATTGAAATTCTGGTCCAGCTGTGGTTTTAACATTTTGTTTTTTTAATTTGGCCTGCTTTAACTTTACCAAATTTGAGGAATCCTGTTTTTGTCAACAAAGGCATATATTTTTGTGTGTTTGCCAGAAAATGCATACTTCTCATGTGTGGTCTAGCCACTGTTACCATCTACTTAGAAATGGAAGTCCTCAGGGAAACCTTAAGTCCCCTGATGTCACTTTTAATGTCATGTTTTATGTTTTGCTCAGTCATGGGTCATTGAAAAAGAAATGGAGCTACAATTTAACAAGGAACTCTTGCCACTCTTTATGTGTCCTACTAAACCAATATGTCTTAGCTGAAGTCATTTTAGATTCCTCAGTTGTCTTTCTGCATCACCATGAACCACACCATGTAACTGCAGTTTTTACTTACATTTTACTGTAGTGATGTTATTCTGTATTCACTTGAATGTTTTGCTAGTCATATTTATACACTCAGTAAATGAGAATCGTATTGGTCTACTTTATATTGTAGTTTTGAAAAGCTGTCTGTACTTTTATAAAGTTGTAATTGGACAATTAATTTCAGACACAATTTTTGTGTTTCTAAATTGAAATTTCATTTTTGGATGAAGTGGTCTCTTGACCACTAAAAGTTGTGTTGCATTTAAATTTATTTTACTTAGTCTTTTTTGTTTTTAAGCTGAGGTGGAAGCTAATTGTAAGGTTGCTATATAGGTTTACATGTAATGTTTACATAAAGTCACATAAAAATGAAATTGAAAACTAAATATGTTTGCTGCATATATGTTTCTATTTATAATTTAGGTTTAGGTTTATTTGTCATATACAGGTTAACACAGGGTCAACATACAATGAAATGTGTATGACGAGAAAAACAAGTCACTCAGCCTAGATCCAATAAAGCTAAAAAATAATTTAAAAAATTTACAAGTTAAAAATAGACAAGCCATATAAAATAAAATGTGTACGTTTTAAAAGAAGTTATAGAGCATCATATTTATATGTAATTTATATATATCAGTACATATTCATTTCAAGTCAAATTTTATTTGGAGTTAGTGCAGGGCTGTGACAGTGTATATCTGCAAAGGAAAACACAAATAAATGCAACAGAGGTCTTTCCTGAGATTTCTTCCATTTTTTTTCCTACAATGTTTTTTTTGGAGTATTTTTCTTGTCTTCTTAGGCAGACAAGGTGGGCAGGCTGTCAAAAATCAGGGTCTGCTAAAACCCATTGAGGCATTCCTTGTGTAATTTTGGGCTATAGAAGAAATAAATTGGTGTTGCTGTTGTTCAAGGGTTGTTCCACCATAAAATGGAAAGAAGTTTAAAGACACAATATTGCAGCTGTAAAGCCTTTATCAAATGGGCAACTAAAAAGTTCAGCACTTTGATCGGTTCTGCCAATAATTATGTCTTTAAAATGATAGGAAGATGAAAAATAAGACATTATTGGTTTTCCGCCTATTTATTCAGCCAGTTTCTTAAGCATAAAGGTTTACTGCATTTACACTGGATGTACAAGGGGTGCTTTTTAATTAACAACACTTTATTAACTGATTTCTGTACCTGTACTGGATTACGCACAGCATACTGTTTTCTGATTGGCTCTGTGATTGATCCCTGCAACAGGGCAGCGTACCGTCAGCAACGTTTGCTTCTTGCCTTTCACGCAGTGCTGCTGCCGATGACCACTGGCTCCCTGTGACCCTAAACTGGGTGGATTAAATTTACCCATCAGCACATGTAGGTTAAATACATACCTCTAACTTTTGTTCAGTTCTTTTCATTGATTGCACAATGCATATGTGCTTAGCCTTCTACTTAGTAGCAATCACCTGTCAACCAAGGGAAATAACACAGTAATAATATTTGTTTTGAGTGATGAGAATAAGCTTCCATAGTAATGTAATAATGTTTATCTGTATACTTTACACACTCAAAAGGCCCGTTGGCACATGCATAGGCCCGGTTTAAAACCACATGCCTTCCACACCTTACACATAACAAGGCTGGTCACTAACTGAAGAATAATGTTTACTCAAATCTGTTAGAAATGGCAAGAATATACCAATACAATTCTACTTATGGGGGTTTTAGGAACCTCCCATAGATTATGCACTGTCATTTAGTAAAATATTTATGAATCTTATAGAACTAGGAAAATGGCTCTTACATTGTGTTTTTTATTTAAAATGAATGAGGGTTCCCAGGATTTCTTTCTTTTTGTAACTTTTTTGCTTCTGTGTTTCACAAAGGTCATGTTTTTGGTCCCATTATTGTTATTTAGATGGTATAGTTAGAGATCTTAGACGGTAAAACGTGATTTACTGTTTCTGAAGACTTAAGCCGTACTAATGGCTTTGCTTGATGAAGAGAATAGCTCTATTTTTAACACGTTTGATTTAACAAGTACAATCATTTTTCCACTTGTTGTTGATTGAATGAATGTTATGCTCAGGGACACACACACACACACACACACACACACACTGCCAATAAGCATGTAAAATACATTTTTTTAAAGCTCACTGTCCACAAGACAAACTTCCACTTCAGGTATCAAACCACTGACAGCTTCTTGGATTTGGGTAGCAGAAAACCCTGGGCAATTGGTCAGAGAAAACAGTTCACTTTTCACATGTGAGTATATCCAATACATATTTATTAATCCCTCATCCATTAGTGGGTTATGGCAGTGAAGCTAGTCTTGGTAGGATTGAGTGAAAGGCAGGAATCAGCCCATGATAAGGCATAATGAGCATTTATCTGTAATTTAAAGCATCCTTGTTTGTAATCGACTGCTTGCAAATGCAATACAAATATTATTCTTTAGTAATTGCTATATTCATTTTGTAAAGTAGATCCTCATCACTCTGCGGTGGGTTGGCACCCTGCCCAGGATTGGTTCCCTGCCTTGTGCCCTGTGTTGGCTGGGATTGGCTCCAGCAGACCCCCGTGACTCTGTGTTCGGCTTCAGCGGGTTGGAAAATGGATGGATGGATCCTCATCACTATGGCAGGTGCTAAATGTCCCATCCTGATGCCTGACGCTTGTGGGGTAGGGCGCTTCCATCCATAACTCCAAACTAAAATAAGCTGGTTTAAGAACGTTATGTTATGTTCACTTTAGATATTAATTGATTGAGCAGTGGTTATCAGTTCCTGAGAAGATTGACTTTAAGATCTGAAACTGAATAAGTGGTTTCCCAAACTATGTATTGTCTAAACTAGTGTTTCTTAAACCTATATGTATGTGAATGATCGCTACATGATTCTGTATTAAAGTTAGCCCAGCTCATTCAAGCTGAGTGATATGCTGCCCTCTCTTTATTACACTACTTATTGTGTACGTGTGTGAAACAACACTGTTGACGCATTACAGAGAGCCTTGGCACGTGTCTATTGTGCAAAAATAAAAAAAAAATATTCCAGATGGGGTGACTTCGACCCTCTCACAACCTGTGAAACAATCAACCGAGATGACTGACAAGCAAAGATGCATATAAGAAAGGGGGTGAGTGGCGGGTATGACACAGACAAGCGTGTGAGGTGAAGAGACCACAGCACTCGTTTGAAATGTTGACAAGAAAATAAAGAAAGCAAAACAAGAGTGTAACAATTTTCAGGGTGTTATGAAGAGCAAGTGAAGAGGGCAGGAGTATATATAGCGGCACGGAAGGGTTGTATGCTGAAACCAGTTTCAGTGGCCATGGACAGCTGGTTGGGGCTTTATCACTACTGTATATATGTTCCTATATCCATAGTAAATCTATTACTGAGGTGCAAACATGATTTTGCTTTAAGTTTAACGTGTCTCCTTCTCACAGCTTTATTCTACAGAGATCTGAATATCAATCTACTGGTACTGTGAAGACCATGTTTGGACCATTGGAGACTGTAAGAATATTAGAAAATATCAAAAGGTCAAGACAAGCTGTAGACATTCGGCACCATGTTGGTCGCTAGCATTGAACATTCTCTGAATTATTCTTCAAGATCATATCACCCGTATAATATATAAGCAGTGCATGCATTTTTTAGGAATAATTTAACTACGTTTTTGCTCCATTTACTGAATTGTCAAATGAAAAGGGAGGTATGTTGATGTATTTGCAAACTCCTTTACATAAATACATTGTTATATTACTGGTGGAGCTCATCTGTAAAGCATTATTAAAAATGTATTTTGGACAAGGTAAACAAACTGCATCAATTAATTTCTTTGACTGCTTTATTCCTTATCTGGTGTTGTAAGTCGGGTGACAAAGTTAAGTGACCATTCATACTAGTCTTTCAAATAATATTTTTATCAATTTATTTCTGCCAGTTTTACTGGAGCTTACGCTAAGCATTTACACTGACAGTGATATACTGAACCTCAGGAATCTTTTCCCTGTTTTGCATCATAATTATTGCTTTTATTAGCAGTATTTTTGCTTTCCATTTTTCTCCTTTAGTAATACTCATGTGAGAGAGAGATCCTTGAAAGGAAACAAAAACATCAACTGTTTTTAATGATAGGGCCATTGTTATTTGTGGATTTATGGCTCTGCTGTCATGATGGCATTAATCCGCTTCTTGGGTCCCAGCATGGCACCAATTTTCTTATTTGAGTTCTCAGATTAAAAACTTTAAGACCCCCAGATCTAAACTGGCAGGAAGCCCTGCTGACATATTGGTTCTTCCTTTTTCCAATGAAGACTTCATAGTAGTGAACCTATTGTTTGAAGGCTGGCATTGTTTTCTGAAAATGGGGCATGGAAGTTGGTTAGAGAAGTTCATTTTTATTACAGTCCTGTCATCTGAGAAAGAATAACTTACTATGCAGTAAAAGGAACATGTAGTGGACATCTGCCTTACTCATCATATGATGCCTATCTGAGTGTCACTGTTTCACCCAACACTTTACCCATCCATTTCACCCACCACTTCATTTTCCTATCCTTTAATGACAGTACAGTATATGCACATAGTGAACTGTATGCTACCTGAGGCGGGGTTCAGGTGAAGTGACTGGATCCTGTGGTTAGAAGTCTTGTCCTGGTCTCAAACGTTACCAGCTTTAAATGTATTCTTGTTGGGTTTTTTCTTTTTTTAACATAGATAGCTAGTTTATTGGATTGTAAGTATTCATTATATTTTTGAAGGAGCTACTGACTGCAAGTACAGCATTTAGTACTTTAAAGTATGCTAATGTATGTGACCACCTTCTCATCATTTTTTGGGGCAAGACCAGCATACTTGATGAGATGAATAATGTGAATGCGCCACCCAGGGGGTGATAATTCAGATATCACAGGTAGCTTCTCATTAACCTTTGTCAGTAGCAGGAGGAAGGAGGCTTAGTAAGCCGAGTAGAATTTTGATCCAATGTCCTGGATATTTTTATTACACAAAAGAAAAGCCAGTTTGGCCTTTACAGACCATAATGATTTCACTAACCTTTAGATGGCCCATCTTTTTTAAAAAAGTTTCTCTTTCACGATATCTGAAGCTCTATTTCAGATAGACCTTTTTCCTAAATCTAAAGGAAGACATGAACTGCTACTCCTCATTCACAAGGAAGTTTTATAGACCAGAGGGACATACTGTATTTCTTCTGTCCTTGTCAGTTTTTTTTTTCTTGTGATTTCCTCTTACCAAGCAATAGCTGACAACATTAAGCATCTCTTTTAGGGTCATTATTATCATGTACAATTATGGGTCTCATCCATGAGTCCTTTATGGGAAATGAAGAGAACAGTCTTTCAAGAACTTAAAGGCGTTTCCGGTTCCTTCAACGCTTTGACCCACTACTCACCAGTATAGTATATATGCCTGTGGGTTTTATATTGGAATGGTATCTTCTTTGCAGTGTGGTCCTATAACCTTTACCCTTTTCAATAGATTCATGCTCTTAAGGGTCCTCAGTAAACTTCCATAGGGGCCGCAAGATGAAAGCAGCAAAAAACCCAAATCACTAAAAATCTTGCAATAGAAGGGGTGGAAAACTTATCTTTTTATAGCAGTCTGAGTCATCATTATGCAAAAGTTGTTACATACGAGGGGGGACCCAAAAATAACCGGAAGTTTGTTGTTGTTAGGTTGGTACTTGTAGTACGTGGTTGGGCCGCTAGGGCGATCTAGTTACACTCCTCACAAGTCAGTCTGCCAAGTGCCATCAGTCTGGAAGGTTGTGCTTGTGTTCAGTGAATTTTTTTGTAAAAGTAGGTTGCGCAACAGTGTGAGAAGGAAACGCCGTGATTTGTGGGAGTTGGGCGATTGGTTCTTTCATCATGACAACGCTCCATCTCACACTGCTCTCAGCATTCGCCAATTTTTGGCAAGAAACGGTATGACAACCCTGAACCACCCACCCTACTCACCGGATTTATCTCCGTGTGATTTCTTTTTGTTCCCTCAGATGAAAAAAGACTTGAAAGGAAGGCGTTTTGCGACATCGAAGAGGTAAAACAAGAAACGACCAGAGCATTAATGGGCATTACTTCAGACGAATTTTAAAAATGTTTCGAACAATGGAACAAACGGTTAGATAAGTGTATTTCCGCCAATGGAGAGTACTTTGAAGGAGACTAATTGTAGTTTGTACAGAAAATTAAATTAAACACGTTTTAAAAATATTTCCGGTTATTTTTGGGTCCCCCCTCGTATGCTGCACAATGGCTGACCGTTTTCTCAAAGACCCCTTTAACGTTCATTTTATAGATTGTATCCATGTATAATTCAGCTGGAATACATTTATACCTGCCATTAAAATTTGTTGCCAGTGTCTGCTTGATAATCTACCCAGCGCAGCACACCTCGGTTATGAGCCAAAAGTGAGAAAGGGAACGGGCTGCTTGCAATGACCCAACAAGAAAAAATGAAAATAAGATGATACACCACTGTGCCGTAAAGATATTTAGTGCTTTAGCATGATGCAAAAGATGTGACAGCTTCATGAAGGATATGATAGGTCGACTGTGCCACGCCACTGCACTCAATTTTTACAGACACAGAGGTGTCATGGCTGGTGCCCGGTCCTCCAGAGGCTTACCTAACTGCTGCCACAGCCCTGCATGATGGTTGCATTTTCACTTGTGTTAGATGTGACTATCACTAATATAAACACTCCAATTCTGAATCCAGAGGACAATGAAGTAGTTTCTGTAATTAATTTATAAAAAAAATGCTGCAGTGATTCATTCTGTATTTTCTAAAATACTTCAGACTTTTTTATTTTCAGAAGTATTTATTCATTTTATGTAATATTTAAAAAGTAATACTTAAGCCACGTGATCAGCTATTGTTATGAAAAATATCTGCTGTGACAAATTTTGTATTTTGGTAATTACTGGTGTGAAATGTTGGGGTACAACCCCAGTCACCCTGTTTAATTTGAAACATAAATGTATAAAAATAACAAAATAGTGCAAAAAGAGCATGTGCGAGGCACAACATAAAAGATGCTGTAACCACATCAGTCAGAGATCAGTTCTTCATTTTTTTTCATTTTATCAGTTGCACTTTGCTTGGCTTCTGACTGGTTCTGGGCCACCGGCTTTCTGGATTGCTGCTTTTTATGGCAAAATAACCAGAAAGGGTGGGACTTGCTGGGACGTCACAGCTGGGCACGTGTGCCCTCACTGAACGTCTTCTCTGGGCTGTGGAAAAAGGAGAGTTTACTGTTTGTGACAGCACCCCCTCTTGCCCTGGGGTGGCATTTCTTACCTCACTAGAGCTTTTCACTTGTTATTATTTATCTCTCTAGAAAATGGCAACTCGTTTTATGTAATAACTAAGAAATTCAGACTCTAGTAAAAATAATGTTTATTTAGTAAAAACATACATGCTGTTGTTGAAATGGCTCCTTAATTTTGTATTATGCTTTCAAAACACAGGCAGTGTAATAGCACTAACAGCAAATATGCTATTTTTTAATAAATGTAAGTTAAAAAACACCTTCCTTAAGACTGCAGCACAAGTACAATTACAGTCAATGTAAGGGGGGGGTCCTCATTTATTTCTGTAGCTCACTGGGGGACCTTGGAGGAATGCAGATTGAGAAACTCTGCTCTTGACATGTCATGAAAATGACAACTGTGTGTCCTTTATAGTTTTATTTTTCTTCTTTTGCTTATCTGCTGTGTTGCTTTTTAATGTATTACATAATGTTGATTGTGAGATTCTAAACCAGTGAGTTTATTTTTCAGTTATTTAAAAACTGTCTTCACAAATCAGACTAGCAATGGCACAGTGTCATTAATTTAAAAAATTCTAAATATTACAATGATACTTTAATTGTTATACACTGTCATTCATGAATCTGAGGCTCACCTTCCGAGCCCTTCAGAAGTAAACACTACCACTCCTGGACATGAGGGTACAGTAATCCCTCGCTATATCGCGCTTCGCCTTTCGCGGCTTCACTCCATCGCGGATTTTATATGTAAGCATATTTAAATATATATCGCGGATTTTTTGCTGGTTCGCGGATTTCTGCAGACAATGGGTCTTTTAATTTCTGGTACATGCTTCCTCAGTTGGTTTGCCCAGTTGATTTCATACAAGGGACGCTATTGGCAGATGGCTGAGAAGCTACCCAACTTACTTTTCTCTCTCTCTTGCGTTGACTTTCTCTGATCCTGACGTAGGGGGTGTGAGCAGGGGGGCTGTTCGCACACCTAGACGATACGGACGCTCGTCTAAAAATGCTGAAAGATTATCTTCACGTTGCTACCTTCTGTGCAGCTGTTTCCTGAAGCGACATGCTGCATGGTGCTTCGCATACTTAAAAGCTCGAAGGGCACGTATTGATTTTTGATTGAAAAACAAACTCTGTCTCTGTTTATCTCTCTCTCTCTCTTTCTCTGCTCCTGACGGAGGGGGTGTGAGCTGCCGCCTTCAACAGCTTTGTGCCGCGGTGCTTCGCATACTTAAAAGCCAAACAGCCCTATTGATTTGTTTGCTTTTCTCTATCCCTCTGACATGCTCTGCTCCTGATGCGCACTCCTTTGAAGAGGAAGATATGTTTGCATTCTTTTAATTGTGAGACGGAACTGTCATCTCTGTCTTGTCATGGAGCACAGTTTAAACTTTTGAAAAAGAGACAAATGTTTGTTTGCAGTGTTTGAATAACGTTCCTGTCTCTCTACAACCTCCTGTGTTTCTGCGCAAATCTGTGACCCAAGCATGACAATATAAAAATAACCATATAAACATATGGTTTCTACTTCGCGGATTTTCTTATTTTGCGGGTGGCTCTGGAACGCAACCCCCGCGATGGAGGAGGGATTACTGTACTGGCACTGTAACTGATGGAATCACTTCTTATTTCTCCCACTGCCCTAAGAAACTGTCCAATGAGGGTAGCTGACTCCGCCCCTTCCTGTCCAGCCGCTATAAAGCCGAGGCACCCCCAACAGGGGTCATCTCATTCCAGAGAGAGCAGACAGCAGAGCAGAGCTCCTACCTAAATATTGACCGCTTTATAGAGCACCTTGATGTTTGCCTTTGTTTTTTTGTATAATTCGCACCATCAAGTGCAATGTATATTTTGTTACTCCGTAATTATTAAAAGTGGTGATCTGGTTTACCCAACATTTTTATTGTGAATATTGTGTTCCTCGGGTTGACGACAACATGTATTCCCTTTTTCTGAGAATTTTAAAAATTTGCTTAATTTAATACAGTGTTACTAGCTGCTGAAGCCCATCATGGCAATAATGAATACAAGGCTGTTTTCAACCCTGAACCAGGCACCAGTCTATCACAGTGTAAATATAGATCACATGCCTACTGGTTAATGTACAGTTACCTATTAAACAAAAAAACGCATCTTTTGGAAAACTGGGGTACCTGGAGAAAAGCTGTTATGGATACAGAGAGAACAGTCCACACTGGGATGTTAATTCCAGTAAACTGGATCAGTTAGGCAACAGTGTCAGCTGCTGTACCACTATGCCACCCCTAGTATAAAAATGTTGTATAAGTCTATTAATGTGTGTAATACCACCCCAGGACGAGAGGGGGTGCTGTCACTAAACCTTGTCATCTATTTTAGCCTCTGCAGCGCCAAGAAACTGCCCTTTGAAAGTAACTGAACTCTGCCCCCTGCATCCCAGAAGCCCCGCCCACGTGGACTGGGATGCTATAAAACTGAGGCGTTCCTACAAAAGGGCGTGTCACTACAGGTAGAAGCCTCCACATGATGCAGTTCCCCATGATTGACCTACTCAGACAAGCTCATTTTTCTAATGAGCCTATTTGGCTAAGATGACATTTGCAGTATGAGTCTTGATTTCTGTTGCACCATTGAGTGTGTATTTGTGTTCAGTTTTTTGGACAATTACATTAGAACGGTGTTGCCCGGTTAGCACTCAAACTTTTCTTTGGGACTCCAGTTGTTCTTCCCTTTATCACAGACATTATTTTTCAAAACAATGATTGAAAGCAAGGGTGGCATGGTGGCGCAGTGGGTAGCGCTGCTGCCTCGCAGTTAGGAGATCTGGGTTTGCTTCCCGGGTCCTCCCTACGTGGAGTTTGCATGTTCTCCCCATGTCTGCGTGGGTTTCCTCCCACAGTCCAAAGGCATGCAGGTTAAGTGGATTGGCGATTCTACATTGTCCCTAGTGTGTGTGTGTGTGTGTGTGTGTGTGCACGCGCGCCCTGCGTTGGGCTGGTGCCCTGCCTGGGGTTTGTTTCCTGCCTTGTGCCCTGTGTTGGCTGAGATTGGCTTCAGCAGACCCCCTAGCAGGTCCTAACAGACCCTCTAGTTAGGATATAGCGGGTTGGATAATGGATGGATGGATGGATGGATGATTGAAAGCAGCACTATGCAGCTGTTTTATGAGGTGCTTCATTACCAGGCATTTTTATCTTTTCCATTGTTAGTAATGCAGCATATTAGGCACATACATTGTTTATTTCTTTTTTTTTTCCATATTGTCAATTTCATTGAATATCCTACTAATCTGAACTCAGGAGACATGTCTTTGTCCTAGGAAAATTAAAATGGCTGATGAAAGGAGCGAACACACAAACTCCTCACAAGGGAGCATCTGAAATATAAACCCTTATCTCCATGTTGCAAGGCAGCAGTGCTACCACTGTGTAACGCCTGGCCCAGTGATGAGCAAACCAGGCAACTTTCAATTTACATACGATTTCACAAGACTGATACTATAATTCATTTTACAAGTGATGATTCAATTGTAAAACACAAACCTCAGTAAAACAAGTTTTTTGGAGGTTTTAAGTGATTTTTGAGTTGGCAAACAGGGAGTACTACTCTCTAAAGTCTCTTTCACACTTCTCTGTTTACTTGTGATGTTTGCTGCAGCCATTTTAGGTGTATAATTCATTGCACACCAATAAAATTAGTTTTATTAATGCCTCACATTCATGTCACCATGGATGGAGCACAGTGCATTGTTTATAATCTGACATTCTGCATATTTTCCACATGAAAACACACAAAAACACGTCATCGTACACATTACTCTGTTTTCTCCACCGCAAAATCCAGAATTCCTCACTGCTGCTGTTAACTACCAAGCATCCTTTTTTGTTTCTTGATTGCTGCAGAAGAGGTTGAGGATATGCACTCTAAAATCACAGTGAAGCCTCGAGTTTCTTTTCTGTCTCTGATGCATCTTTAGGATTGCAATCACCAAGATTGTTATCATAATAGATGATTAACTGGCAAAAATTCTGGTGCCAATGGCACCGAAAGCAAAACACAATTTGTTTCCTGAATCTTTTTGTGAAGTGAAACACCAAGTTTTGCTGAAAATTCAGTTTCATGAGAGTTGTTTCACTCATCATTACTCAGAATTTAAACTGTAAATGTAAATTCCAGCAGTACACATTTTGACTCTTGCACTATACACAATGCTGCATCTTCTAAGTGGGGAGAAGCATCCATCCATCCATCCATTTTCCAACCCGCTGAATCCGAACACAGGGTCACGGGGGTCTGCTGGAGCCAATCCCAGCCAACACGGGGCACAAGGCAGGAACCAATCCTGGGCAGGGTGCCAACCCACCTCAGGACACACACAAACACACTAGGGCCAATTTAGAATTGCCAATCCACCTAACCTGCATGTCTTTGGACTGTGGGAGGAAACCGGAGTGCCCGGAGGAAACCCACACAGACACGGGGAGAACATGCAAACTCCACGCAGGGAGGACCTGGAAAGTGAACACAGATCTCCTAACTGCGAGGCAGCAGCGCTACCACTGCGCCACCGTGCCGCCTGTTAGAAGCATTATAAAGTAAAATATTTTTCATATCAGTCCCTCAGTGTGTATACTATATTGACCAATGTCACGGTAGTGTTCTATAACAAATAGATAGTGTGGCTGGCGGACAGACCGCAAGGAGCCAGGAGAATAATTGGGGGTACCAGCCAGGCTACCCATTTTAAATGTAAGGCATTGAGCCAGAAAAAACAGAAAGCAAAAAAGATAGTTTGGTGTGCTAGGCACAAGAATTAGGCATGACAATAGATAGATAAGTACATAGTACTTTATTTGGCTTTTTAGAGATGCTCAATAAATCCATCCATCCATCCATTTTCCAACCCACTATATCCTAATTACAGGGTCACAGGGGTCTGCTGGAGCCAATCCCAGCCAACACAGGGCGCAAGGCAGGAACCAATCCCAGGTAGGGCACCAACCCACTGCAGTTCAAGAAATCTACTCTCTATATACAGTACTGTGAAAAAATGCTGTAAACAAAGAATGCTTTCCAAAATATAAATGATTGCATTTTGTAAATTGATAACAATAAACAAAGTGAGCAAACAAAAGAAAAATCTAAATCAAATCAATATTTAGTGTTACTACCTTTTGCCTTCAAACCAGCATCAATTCTTATAGGTACACTTGCACAAAGTCAGGGATTTTGTAGGATTCTAGTCAGGTATATGATCAACCAATTATACCAAACAGGTGCTAATGATCATCAATGTCACATGTAGGTTGAAACACAGTCATTAACTGAAACAGAAACAGCTGTGTAGGAGGCTTAAAACTGGGTGAGGAACAGCCAAACTCTGCTACCACGGTGAGGTTGTGGAAGACAGTTTCATGTCATGGCAAGATTGAGCACAGCAACAAGACACAAGGTAGTTATACTGCATCAGCAAGGTCTCTCCCAGACAAAGATTTCAAAGCAGACTGGGGTTTCAAGATGTGCTGTTCAAGCTCTTTTGAAGAAGCACAAAGAAACGAGCAACATTGAGGATCATAGACGCAGTGGTCGGCCAAGGAAACTTAGTGCAGCAGATGAAAGACACATCAAGCTTATTACCCTTCGAAATCGGAAGATGTCCAGCAGTGCCATCAGCTCAGAACTGGCAGAAACCAGTGGGACCCAGGTACACCCATCTACTGTCCAGAGAAGTCTGGCCAGAAGTGGTCATCATGGAAGAGTTGCAGCCAAAAAGCCATACCTCTGACGTGGAAACAAGGCCAAGCGACTCAAGTATGCACGAAAACATAAGAACTGGGGTGCAGAAAAATGGCAGCAGGTGCTCTGGACTGATGAGTCAAAATTTGAAATATTTGGCTGTAGCAGAAGGCCGTTTGTTTGTCGAAGAGCTGGAGAGCGGTACAATAATGAGTGTCTGCAGGCAACAGTGAAGCATGGTGGAGGTTCCTTGAACATTTGGGGCTGCATTTCTGCAAATGGAGTTGGAGATTTGGTCAGGGGGCGGCACGATGGCGCAGTGGTAGCGCTGCTGCCTCACAGTTAGGAGACCCGGGTTCGCTTCCCGGGTCCTCCCTGCGTGGAGTTTGCATGTTCCCTTCGTGTCTGCGTGGGTTTCCTCCAGGCGCTCTGGTTTCCTCCCACACTCCAAAGACATGCAGGTTAGGTGGATTGGCGATTCTAAATTGGCCCTAGTGTGTGCTTGGTGTGTGGGTGTGTTTGTGTGTGTCCTGCGGTGGGTTGGCACCCTGCCCGGGATTGGCTCCAGCAGACCCCTGTGACCCTATGTTCGGATTCAGCGGGTCACACTGGATTCAGTGCAGGACACACATAAACACACCCACACACCAAGCATACACTAGGGTCAATTTAGAATCGCCAATCCACCTAACCTGCATGTCTTTGGACTGTGAGAGGAAACCGGAGTGCCCGGAGGAAACCCACACAGACACGGGGAGAACATGCAAACCACTGGTCATCATGTAAATATAAAATAAGTATTGGAGGAGTACAGTCTTTAGATAAAAAAAAAAGTCTGCTCTGCCCTTTTCCAGTGCACATCCACTCCCTGCATAGTGGCCAGGCACAGAGGTTCTTTGATGTGGTGAAAGTGAATAACCAGTTCTTTGGTTTTGCTGATGTTAAAATGCAGACATTTCTTTTTGCAACACGAAACAGTTTTTTTTACCTGACTCCTATAGTCTGTCTCATCCAACTTGTAAATTAAATAAAAATACCCATACAAAAATAATCCTAGTACATTTAAATTGGCTAATCAGTTTAGGAAAAATAGAGAAAAACAGATTTGTGATAAAGATTTATAAATCAGCTATTTAGTAGAATGAATTGTTGAATGGTGCAAACTGAACCACCTGCAGTTCAACATCAGTAAGACAAAGGAGATTATTGTGGACTTCAGGAAGGTGAAGCCTCTTGTACTCTGCAGATCTTTTTGATAGTGAAGATGTAAGGGTGGTGAGGACATACAAATATTTAGGAGTGCATCTGAATGACAGGCTTGACTTGAGTACCAACACAGAGGCTGTACACAGGAAGGATCGGAGTCGCCTCTATTTCCTCAGGATGCTGTTGTCATTTGGTATATGATGGCCACACTTTCATGTGTTCTACCAGTCTGTAGTGGTCAGTGTATTCTTCTGTGCTGCAGTGTGCTTTGGAAATGACATTAGTACAGGCAATACCAACAAATTAAACAAACTCATCAGAAAGGCTGGTTCAATCTTGGGAGTCAGGCTGGTGGACTCCCTGGAGGAAGTGGTGGAACCAACAGTCACTCAGGAAGCTGCTTATTATCCTGGACAATGACTCTCACCCCCTGTATGAGATTTGGGCCTAACGAAGGAGCACATTTAGTAACAGACTGTGACAACTGCGTTGCTCCAAGGGGTTCTATGTGATGTCCTTTTTACCCTCAGGCTCTATAATAAGTCCCATGGTCAAGGTGGTCTTGTTCCTTGTGTGCTGAGTGGTAGTGAGCTGGTCTCGCAGACATTTTAACAGACAATGACATCTAAGCGCATGTACTTTCAAATCCCATGCTGGTTGCTGTCACAGTAGAGTTTGCATGTTAACACCACTAGAACCCTCTGTGTTAGTTTTTCTGCATGCAGTACTCCGTTGGGCCCTTGAGCAAGGCTCTTATCCTGCAATTGCTTCGTTCTGGGAATGGCGTTAATCTGCATCCAGCCCTGCAAGCAGGTCCTCCAACTTACAGGGAAAACTTGGGGATCGGTGGCAGGATTGCTAGTGTGGTGCTGAGGTGTCACCTGCTACACTCGGATCCCAATCCTGGTGGTTCATTGTGTGGTGGGTGCGGCAACTTGCTATCAGCGCACTCTCCCAACCCAACCAAACTTACAATAATGCACATTAAAATAATTAGTCATACGTACAGTAAGTGTGTTCTATCCAGATCTGGGGTCTTTCTTCTGCCCCAGATTCCACTATAATGCATTGTTACTTGGTAACTGAAAAAAATAGGTTCAGAAAATGGAAGGATAAACTCATTTTCAGTTACTTTTACATTTACTGCAGAAATGTAATTGTAATCCAAATATCTTAAGGGATATCTTTGTTATCAACGATTAATTTCATCTTCCTGACAACCTATGTAAGGGACTAAACATTTTTGCAATGTAATTTAGAGAAAGAGCTAGTTATTGGAGGAAATTGGAATTGTGTAGCACGCACTGCATTCCCAATCTGAAACATTAGGAATTAACTCCCTAAGGCATTCACTGCTGGATTTAAGATAACTGCTTTAGGCAGACTCTGTGCAGGCATCATTGGCTGCTAGATGGAGGAAAGTAGAAATGGGGGTTCATCTTTTCTCGTTTTTTTTTTTTTTTTTTTTAATTTGTCTTCTAGTAAAGTCTCTGTTCACATCCTCGGGTGCCCTGAACACTCAACTGAAACAAAAGATGCTTAATGAGTTGTATTTTGAGCCATTTATCAGACCCTTTATAGATACCTGCCCACTTCATCTTCTCTGTCACTCTTCTCATAATGACTGGGTTTATTATTTTTTTATTGTTGCCATCAATTTCTGACCCATGTGATGTGTGACTGCTGCCTTGGTAAATTGGCACAGCTCATCTGGAAAATGTGAGACTAGGAAGAGCATAGCAGTCATTTTCATACAGGCAAAGCAGGATATCTGATAGAAAATAACAACATACACATTTGTTTGTTTTCTGAAACAAATATTCCAACAAAACTTGCAGATGGGCCGATTAAGATTTAATTGTAGAAATGTGGGCAAAGTACTTTTCGGAAGGAAAAGAAGAAGTAGTAGAAGAGAATGAAGAAGAAGAAAATTGATGGAGGAGAAGTTGTATAGTTGAGGTAAAAGAGAATCCTAGAAGACAAGTTTTATGGTTTTAACTGTTTGTACCTTCAAGGCCCAACATCTCCAGTTTCATTGGGGGTTTTCATAACAAGGTTATTTTTTACGGTATAAATTGACTACTTCAAGACTTCAGGCCGAAGAGTTGAAGCTGTTGGAGGGCATGTATGATTTCAAGATGGGATTCCTTTGTGGTCATTGAGGAACTGCAAAAGAGATCCGAGCAAAAGAAAGGAGTGTTGTTTGCCTGGCAACCTGCTTCCATACACAGTATAACTCTGTAATGATGGACTTTTATTAATATTATTATTATTATTTTATTTGACTGATAGCTTCATCCAATGTGACTTAAAACATCAAGACATGGCACAGTATTTACTAATATTTTGTAGTTTGAGCACCAGCAGGTAAAATGACCTGCTAAGAGTTACACAGGAAGTACAGGAGGAGATGGAGTAGTAGTACAAGGTTCCAGAGGAGAAGCCTTTGGAAAGGAAATATTGAAAATGTGACTAGCTCAAGCTTTATATGGGTCTGGTAGGCCTCATCTGGAATACTGTGTACAATTTTGTTCTCCAGGCTATAAAAAAGGACAGCAGTACTACAAAAGGTCCAGAGAAGAGTGACTAGGCTGATTCCAGGACTGCAGGGGATGAATTATGAGGAAAGATTAAAAGAGCTGAACCTCTTCAGTTTAAGCAAAAGAAGATTTACAGGAGATATGACTGATGTGTTTAAAATTATGAAGCGAATTAGTCCAGTGGATCAAGACTGTTATTTTAAAATGAGTTCAACCAGGACATGAGGAAACTTGTTAAGGGTAAATTTCGCACAAACATTAGGAACTTTCTCATCGCACAGAGAACCATAGACACATTCAGTAAGTTGCCATGCAGTGGGGCAGACAGTAAGACTTTAATGACCTTCAAAACTCGACTTGATGTTATTTTGGAAGAATTAAGTGGAAAGGACTGACACGCTTTGTTGGGCTGAATGGCCTGTTCTTGCCTAGATTGTTCTAACGTTCTGTCCACCGAACTGCCACTCACTGGCTGTGTTTTGTTTTTTTCGCAGCATTCCGAGTAAACTCTGTAGTGTGTGAAAATTCCAGGAGACCAGTAGTTACAAAAGATACTCAAACCAGCACGTCTGGTACCAATAATCACGCCACGGTCGAAATCACTGAGATCACATTTTTTCCCATTCTGGTGTTTGATGTTAACATAATTGAAGCTCCTGACCTGTACCTGCTTGACTGTATGCACTGCGCTGCTGCCACATGATTGGTTGGTTGCATGAATAAGCAGGTGTACAGGATGGTCCTAATAATTTGCTCAGTGAGTGTATGTTGAATGCTTTACCTTTTACTTCTGTTCCAGTTGAATATTCCTGAGTGCCTTTCTTATTATATTGGCAAGATCTTCTTGTCATAAACCAATGCTTTATTTAAAATATAATTTCCATAAAGGCATAATGTTAGGACATATCAAAACATTAGCGTTTATTTTTAAGTAAACTAAATGAGGGAAGGGTGAAAAAAAAAATGAATAAAAGGCTTGTTGCTCCGTAAATGGGCATGAATTCCAGCCTGTCCAGTGGACTTGTTCATTGATGTACCAAATTGTGAAGCACCATTCTGTCCTTATCTCTTGTCCCTTCATTTTCTCACAATCCTGGGCTATGTTTTTTCTGCCATTGAGCCCCTGCTTCATTATTTCAATATAACGGTGAATCACATACTCAAGGACACCAGTGGAACTTGAGTAAATTTAGGACTGAAGCCTGGAAGCTCTTCTTTACGTAAAGAGTTGTGGGAATCTGAAACAAACTACTAAGATGTAAAGTTGAACCAGAAATCTTGACAACGTTTAAGAAGTATCTGAATGAGATATTGAGACAGCTTAGGTATTAGCTGAAAAGAAGAGATTGATGGACTGAATGATATTCTCTCATTTGCAACATTTTTGATGCTCTTATGTTCATCTGTCCTTCTAACCTACAATTTGACTGAATCACTGGTTCAAAGTTTAGGTTTATATTTTCTCCTGGAGTCTTACAATCATGTTTTTGACAGGTCAGTTTGAGTAGGGCTTCTCATTTGGATCCTGCTATCTGCATCTCATTGATTCTTGGGTAGATCCTAAAGAGTTAAGTCTTCATGGCATCTTGTTGATATGTGTTTGTGTGTACAAGTGTACTGGAAAAATGTATATTTTTACTAAGCATGATAACCTTATATAAAACCTCTTTCATTTGTCACAATCAAAAGGAAACAAAATTCTCATTTTTTTTTATTTTGTGAAATAATATAAACCTGACAAGATTTTCTTTCTTCCATGCTATTCATTATGTCCATTTTCTCTATGTTTTCCTTTATATGCCCATGTGATGCAGCCAGCTACCATCACACTGAAATGGATTAGTACATGGCTTCTTTGCTCTTTATTTAAAGCTTCTTCCTACATGTTTTCAGATTTAATTTCAAGGTTATATGTGTATGCTTTACGCAAAGGTAAGAAAAGGCAGAGTCTTTTCAAAGAAAACCATGTTTCACATAAAGCTGTAATTGAAGGAGCAGCTATAGTAAACATTCCTTTTTTGTCTTGTTTATAGGATTTAATCTTAGGGGTTTGTGATTGTGTACAAGGAAAAATCTCTGAGTGGTCAGGGGCTAGGCAACGGTGATCCAAGTTTGAATATATATCAGGATTAGGCGACCCAGCATATGATACCACATTCAAATACATACAGTATATGTAACAACCTGGGTTATCACTTCCCACACAGAAACTTGGGTTAGTCAGTATGAGGGCAGCAACCCAACTTTTCTTTACTGTTACCAAGCTAACCTGAGAGCAAAGACACCCACACGCAAAATGGAAAATGAATGGCAATCTGTTTCCTCAGTTCCATATGAATGGTATAAGCCTGAATAAGAAAAGGTAGCGTGAAGCAGTCTGTGACACACTGTTGCACTTATCGTGTAGAATGATTGACTGTTCATTCATATGGTATAATGACTTAGTGGAGATTTAGATGGAAAAGCTGAATTACTTTCTTCTTACAAGTGAGAACAAATAAGTTTTATTCTTTCAAGCAGCATCGTATAGGTAACTTTCATTTGTCAACAGTGATTTATATTTAAGAAAAATCATGACAAATGTACACCGAGTAACTCAAAAGAGGTGCAATAGAGGAAATTGTATGCGTATAATCAGTTCAGTTCAATTTACTTTTCTGTAGCACTTTCACAACAGACCTATTTCAGAGTTCTGACAGTTACTCAAGAATTGTGCTCAAGACCACATGTGGATATACATTTGAAAGAAATAAAGAACCAGATGACAGATGCTCCTTTGTTTTAAATTATCTCTGTAATCTTCCTAGACATTTTTCACCCGAACAAAGGCAGAATTGTGTAGAATATACTGAAAATGTTATTATGTGTAACCGAACATGTAAATACCAAAATTCAACATGAATACAGTAGGAATGGATTGCATAGTGCTGCTTTACTAATGCAGATTTAGCACTCGTCCATCGTGTGATAATGTTTCGAAACAGTCACCAACAGCCCCATATTGCAATTGCGATGGTAGAAACATGTTTCATTGGCCACTTTTTTATAATATTTTTTCTATTGCTTGCACATGAGAGAGTGTAGAATGTCAGTGGCTAAACTGCACAAGCGACAATGGCTTCCACTTTTCCCCTGACGCAAGCATTGACAGTTCCTGTATTGTGAACAGTGCTTAGGGAATAACATTTTTCTTGTCCTTCCACTTGATTGCAATCATTTTGCCTTTTTGCCATGAAGCTACTTACATCATGGTGAACCTTCACAGGACCGAATTCACCAAGCATATCACAGCAGTCTGGCCATACAGTGTCATATACATCAATTTCACTCTCCATGTCAACATGATGTCATGATTCAACTAATGTCTCAGTTTCAGTTTGTTCTAAAACTGGCTTTACAAGTTTTTGTTTATATGCCATTTTTTTTGTTGTTGAAGGCTATATGATTAGTTACCAGAGAGCGGCAGAACACATTAAATTTAAACCTACAACACAATAAAGTAGCCTGAGTACTTTCTAAATCCACCGTAGGGTTGTATGCATGTACAGTATGCACATTACATAAGTATGTTTTAATCCTTGAGCATGGGAAAGGTGCTAAATAAATAAAATGTATTATTATTATTATTATTATTATTATTATTATTATTATTATTATTATTATTATTATTATTATTATTATTATTATTATCCTTGAGATGAAATTAACTTGCAACACATGCAGTGTAGAATGTAAAGTCATCATGAAAAGCAGTAAAAAACAAAGTCAAATTCACTCCTAAATTAAAACTGATATTTGAAAGTAAATGAATTTCCCTGCCAAACAGGCTGTGCTCCAAGTGTAGTCCATGGCCAACAGTTTCATTGCAAATTGCTCACAGGTGCAGAGTTCAGCTGCAGCCTACTAAGAATGGGCCTTGCCAACCTCTTCACATTTTGCAGAAATGATCGTCTCAATGGCTACATCATTTTGTGGCTTAGCAGCCTCGGCAAAATAAAAGTGCCTTGAAAAAGCATAGGGCACAATAACTACTTGTTAAGATTGGCAAGGATACTGGGCAGACTTTTCAGCAAACATACTGGCAATTATCTTATGAAGGATTACAGCCTATAATGATGCTGCCATCATTCAGCTGGATATGACACTCTAATGGTAAAATTATTTCACAGACAAATTTAAGTTGAATTTTAAATGAGACATGAATGTGTATTTACCACATTTGGAGATATTGTCATCTACATATAGGTTTATAATGCAGAATGGGCATCTTCTAAGAAAGATGAATCCAACCTCTCCTAATTCCAGATGCGGATTATCTATTGAGACTCAATTCTGATTAGTTCACCAAAACTATAATCCAATTTGTCTTTCTTCTAAATAGATTTAATTAACATAATCCTGCTTTGAAATATGAAGTTTGACAATTTACCTGTACTCGTACCTCAAGGGGAGAAAAGAAGCATTTGCCATTTACTCATTTTTAGCAGTTATCTTCATCAATACATCCACCCGTTATTGAATCGCTTAATCTGGTTTAGGGACAGGAGCAGGAGGGCCTGTCAAGGCAGAAACCAAACCTAGATGGGGGTGTCAGTGCTTATGTTTATATTATCATTTCTTCATACTTTCTGTAATCTTTCTATCATGTCTAAGCCTTTGTCTTATGTCTGCTGTCCACAGATCACAAGGTTTATCTGTAAGAAATATATTGGTCAAAATATAAAAAAATAGCAAATGAACAAAATATAACTAGTAGTTACTTAGCAATCTTGCTTGTTCATACTTTCTCCAGTCTTGTTACATTCATAGAGATCCTTCCAGCCTTACTGATTGCCGTGAACTAGGAGTCCCAGGTGCTAAAAAGTTCCAAAGCACAAAAACAAAAATGATCATAAAGAACATGAAAAGAGGACTTGAACCCCAGTTAGGGGACGAATCCTGGCTGAAAAATAACATTGATGACCCCTCTTTTCTAGAACGCTATGTAAGCTGGCATTGTTTCAATGATGACACCTTATTTTTCTCAGTGTTTCATAATAGTCTGCTATTATCTAAAGAACTTGCTGTTCATGGTTCCTTTTGTGTAATAGTGTTTTGTATAATTTTGAAAGCACTATAAAAATACAAAGTTTGATATACTGACTGATTCCATATTAGGCTGCCTGACAATACAGTGAAAAATGGCGGAGATGTAAAATCTTATCATCTGAAGCAAATGTTATAATAGATGTGGAATGTTTGCACCACCATGACAGGGGCATCCGATAGGTGCATAGGATCGTTATTATCACGTGTACAGAGTACAGTGAAATTTGTTAATCAACATGCAACATGTCACCATGGTAATAATAATAATACATTTTATTTATTTGTAGGCGCCTTTCTAAACACTCAAGGACACCGAACAATAGATAAAACACAGATTATAAACAAAATTAAAATACAAAAATTAAAATCAGAGCAATTGTAGTCAAAGAGAAAAAGCAGTCTTAAACAAATGAGTTTTAAGTTTAGATTTGAAAAGTGAAAATGATTCAGTATTTCTAAGCTCAGATGGTAGTGAGTTCTAGAAGTGGGGAGAAGAGCAACTGAATGCTCTGCTCCCCATGGTGGTAAGACGGATGAAAGGGACAGTCAAGTGGATGGAGGAAGAGGATCTAAGGGTACGGGAGGGAATAGCAACATGGAGGAGGTCAGACAGATATGAAGGGGCAAGTTTGTGGATAGCCTTAAAAGTTAACAGAAGAATTTTGAATTGAATGCGGAACTTAACTGGAAGCCAATGACGCTGATGCAAGACGGGAGTGATATGGTGAACAGAGGGGGTTCTAGTAATGATGTGGGCAGCTGAATTCTGAACCAGTTGAAGCTTATAAAGAGATTTACGAGAAAGACCAAAGAAAAGGGAATTGCAATAATCCAAACGAGAAGTGACAAGGCTATGAACAAGGATAGCAGTGGTGTGGGGAGTGAGGGAGGGGCGAATACGATTAATGTTACGCAAGTAGAGATATGCAGAACGGGAGATGTTATTGATGTGGGACTGAAAGGATAAAGTACTGTCAAGGATGACACCCAGACTCTTAATCTGTGGGGAAGGGGAGACAGAGGAATTATCAATGACAAATGAAAAATTATCAGTTTTGGATAAAGTTCATTTTGTACCAATGTGGAGAACCTCAGTTTTGTCACTATTTAATTTAAGACAATTTGAAGAAAACCAGGATTTGATTTCTGCTATGCAATCAATAAGTGAGGAGGGTGGAAAGGAAACAGTAGGTTTGCTAGAGAGATAGAGCTGAGTGTCATCAGCATAACAGTGGAAGCTAATGTTATATTTACAAAAGATATTTCCAAGGTGAAGGAGGTAAATAATGAAAAGGAGGGTCCCCAGGACAGAGCCCACCTGAAGTAACAGCGGTGGGCTGGGATGTGAAAGTTTTAAGCTGAACAAACTGAGTGTGGCCTGAGAGGTAGGATCTGAACCGATCTAGTGGAGTGTGGGTAATGCCAATCGAAGATAATCTATTGAGAAGAGTAGTGTGACAGATAGTGTCAAAGGCTGCACTCAGATCAAGGAGGATGAGAATAGTAATTAAACCAGAATCAGCTGCCATAAGGAGGCTGTTAGTAATTTTTATAAGTGCAGTTTCTGTACTGTGGAGGGGACGAACACCAGACTGGAACTGTTCATACAGATTATTTTGAGATAAATGAGAATGAAGTTGAATAGCCACTGCTTCTTCAAGAATTTTGGAAATGAAGGGTAGATTAGAAATAGGATGAAAATTACTGAAATTAGTCGGATTGGCACCAGGTTTTTCCGGTATTGGCGTTATTGCAGCAGTTTTAAAAGATGAAGGAACAGTACCAGTAGTGAGAGAAGAGTGGATTATAGCAGAAATAACAGGGACCAGAGAGGGGAGGCAGGCTTTGACCAGAACTGTAGGGAGGGGGTCCAGTTGACAGGTGGATGGCTTAGACTTGCAGACAAGATCTGAGATTTCTGAAAAAGTAGGAAGCTGAAAAAAAGGATAATGAGTGAGTTGTTGAGTGAAATTCAAATGAAGTACTGGAGGAATCCGTACTGAGAGAATCTTCTGGATTTTTTCATTAAAAAAGGACATAAGGCAGGGGTAGGCAACATCGGTCCTGGTGAGCCGCAGTATGTGCAGGTTTTTGTTCCAACCCAGTTCCTTAACAAGAACTCAATTATTGCTGATGAAGCACATATTGCTTAAGTGACATTTTGATGCTTCATTTTAGTGGTCTCGCTTGTTAAGGTTCTCCAACCTTAATTGCTTATTTCAATCTTAAACTGCTGCATTCAGTGTTTTAATTGCTCCTTATTAGCAATAAGATGTAAAAGACAAAGCAGCCAGCAGTTCTCCAGCTAGCTTTTTTCCAATTACATCTGTGTGTGTTCATCATGCACTGTTTGATTTAATAAAACACTTAATAGAAAAATGTGACAGACTGAAAATGATCTGTTTTAGGCTTCATATCATTTGGATGATATCCTTGGAAAGGAAAAAAATCTACGATATAAGAGCCTTACATTGCACAGACTAACAAGCCATAAAATTAAATAAGGTCTGAGATTGGCAATGATTGGTTTCTAATTAAGCAATTGGGTTGGAATGAAAACCTGTAGCCACTGCGGCTCACCAGGACCGACGTTGCCTACCCCTGACATAAGGGAATTGCAAAAATCAGTTGAGTAATGGTGAGAAGGTAAAGAATCCGGGGGTTGTGTGATATTATTAAGAAGTGAAAACAATGACTTGGTGTTGCCTTCATTGGAAGAAATAATGCGAGTTTAATAGTTAGATTTAGTTTGGGCAATACAGTCCTTGTAATAAAGTATATGGTTTTTGTACATCTCTTTGTGAACAAAGAGTACAGTTTTTTTATACAACCGTTCAAGTTGCCGGCCTTTGGATTTCAAAAGCCGAAGTTCAGGAGTGAACCAAGGAGCAGAAAAGGAGAAAGAAACAGATCTAGTTTTTAATGGAGCGAGAGAGTTAAATACCATTAAGTCCAGTGTTATAGTGTGAGACCAGTTCTTCAGGAGTGGATAAATTATGAATGTCTATAAGGGAATCAATACTAGAGGAAAGAGAGTCTAAGTTAATATTCTTAATATTACGGAAAGACATGAGGCAGGAAAGCTTAGTATTGGAAAGTGCAAGTTTAACATTGAATGAAATAAGAAAGTGATCAGTTATGGGGAGTTCATCTGCAGTACAATCAAGCGGGGTAACTCCAGAACAGCAAATCAAGTCCAAGATATTTGTCCAAGATGGTGTCTCTGGCGCCATGATTAGAGATTAACTGCCTGTCTTCCTTAACTGAAAAATCTCACAACACATTCATCATAACAGATAGATTGATGGTGATAGGGCTACACAGCCAAAACATTGTGTTCCTACTTTTTTTGTTCTGCTTTTCTGCTTCCGCTAAGAAAGAACTTTTGATCCAAATCAAAATTTGGTCAAAGTCAAAGTGAGCCCCCAAAAACAATAATCAAAGGCAAGATTTTCAAATACAATGATAAGTGTATCACCATTGCCTTAGGAAGCTGGGTGACAAAACTAGTCATGGCGTAACAGTATCTTTTGATGTAGTATATTAATAACATAAAGTCATGATACTGTATACCTGTATAATCAAAATCCTTAGAATCCTTTACAAGAAAAATTATAACAAGGCACTGTTTTCTTTAGCAAAAAGCGCATAAAACTTTGAAAAAGCTCTTCCTGTCAGCTTTTTTATAGAATCCAAACAAAAGTATAAAAAAAAATCAAAACAAATTGTGTATTTTTTTTAGATTGATAGATTTGCAGATTTTACATTCATGAATTCAAAAGAGTGACAGGAGAGGAGGCACAAGACCGCAATCGAAGTTTCCTGCCTTGCTCACTGCTCATGTTGATACGAGTGAAACGTCGTGTAATCGTCAGTTCTCTGTAGTGGGATCACTTGATGCGTTAGCATTTGATTCTATCCATTGACAGAATAAGGTATAGGTACATTTTCCCTAAGCTAGCATTAGCTACCTCTAATTGGCTTTTTTTTTGCTCCTTTTGAAATATTTTGAGAAGTCCTGTTGTTAAATTATTATTTTAAAGTCTGATTTTGTAACAGGGTAATTAAACTGATTTCATATTAAGGACTCATACTCATTATAACTGTCTGGTGTTTAGTAATAGAAAATCAATGACTGTGTTTTATATCTTCACTTCTTTCCCAATCTCGCTCTTAGATATTTTTGTTTCTCTGTTTATTTCCCTATTAATGAGACCCTTGCTGTCTTAAGTTGATCTATCTTCATAAATTAGTTATGCATGCTGTAACTATAAAGTTTCAATATGTAAATATATATGGTTATTTGAATACTGCTTTAAAAAATTAATGGTCCTTATTAATATAGTTTCTCTGTCTAACCAATTAAACTGCTGGGTAATCCTTGCACATTACAACATTAACTCAATTGTACTAAGTATAAAAGCCATAAATACTTAAATTTACATGTAACTGGCAACTTATTTTTTTTTTTATGACAGGGTCCTTCTTGTTGGGAAGATGTTCTTATTCCAAATAGGATATCTGGGCACTGCCTCTCAAAGGGCTGCAATGGTGATATGGCTGTAAGTTTTAATTTAACTTAAATAAAATATGAACATAAAGACATGTAGTGCAGAATAATGTGCTCTACAATTGACATTTTCAAACAAATAAGCATCCAAATAGTGCAAAATAAGCATTTGATTTAGGTGTTTCACAATTCTCACTAATTCATTGACGAGTCAGGTGATTCTCATTCATTTAGTTCATGAACAAAGCATTACCTGAGGATGGGTTTCACCTTTCTGATTTGATTTGTGAATGAGGCAAACAATTGTCATTCATTTGATTTGTTAATTATTCATTACCCAAGAATTAGTTGCACAATTCTCATTTAGTTGTGATTCTGTAACGTAACATGTTACTTCAATTATGTGTCTTAAATATGTTAGCATGCTTAGTGTACTGATAGATTTGCTTTTTGCTTTATATATATATATATTGTCGCAAGAACGACCAAGAGACATTGCGAAGGTTTGGGGCAGCCACCCATTTAATAGTTCCCGGCTGCAAAACTGATTCAAAATTAGCGACATGTTTATTCAACAGAGTCCACAACAGAACTCATTCTCTTCAGGCAATATGGCGGCTTTAAAGGCCAGCAAAGGAAGTGATGTCATCAGCACCGGAACTGGAAGGGACGTCATTGGCTGCCCCAGAGCCGGACGGGATTTCCCTAGACTAGTCTGCAAAAGATTGAGAGGGAAAGTTAGTGCACTTTGCCACCCCCTGGTCTGGCATGGAATTACATGTATTCAAGCCCTTTGGTTGTTTCCAAAACACACGTGTGTGACAATATATATATATATATATATATATATATATACCTACGGTGGGTTGGCACCCTGCCCAGGATTGGTTCCTGCCTTCTGCCCTGTGTTGGCTGGGATTGGCTCCAGCAGACCCCCGTGACCCTGTGTTCGGATTTCAGCGGGTTGGAAAATGGATGGATGGATGGATATATATATATATATATATATATATGTACACGGAATAAGGTATGAATTAATACATTACATATTTGTGATGCGATCCGAGGAGACCCCCTAATCACACCTTCCTAGACTTTCATTTATAGGATTGCATACATTGGATCAAAAGAATCGATTCACTTAAATGGGCAGTTCAAAAGAACTGAGTCAGTAAAGTTTCCCTCACAACTCTTGTGACAGCAAATTGGATTGTGCAGATTATTTTAATACAGCTACAGGAAGTAACTCCAAAATATAACAATGCTTGAAGAGCAGTGTAACTTAGACAGTCGCAGACAGCACTGGGGACACAAACTTTCGATTAGTTTTCTAAACAGCAAATGGATGTGGATTTTAAATAAATTCCTTCTTTCTCAATATGTTCAAATTCAGCTCATATTTATGCATCACATAAATCTGTGTCTATTGGCTGTCAGATCCTAGTAAGATGTCTTTAGGCACATCATTTCTTGGTCCAGTTGAGTGAGCAGCTGTTTAGAGAGTGGGATGGTTGTCTAACTGGTGATAGGTGGTATGGCCAGGGCCTGAGAGAGGAGCAGGACATAACAGAGGGTGAGCTTTACTGAGAGCAGACAGGGGTTCAAACCAGTTAAGGCAGGCCCAGAGGGACAGTTGATTGTCTTCTTCTATCTTTATTTATTTGCACTTGGAGATTTGCCTTTCATGTATGCCTCCCTGTTGTTAAATAAAAGCACAATTTCTGGTTCATTTACGGTATGCTCTCCCGGTGCATTTCAGTTTTCTGCATGCTACTAGAGCGCTCCCTACGGTTTATGCGTTTTGGCAGTTTGTTAACTTCTCTGTGCTGTGTGATAATGTAAGAATACTATTGTATATGACCACAAACAGGGTTGTTCTATGCTATGTAAAGTTAACAGAGTGTGTAATGATTACAGCCATGCTAATTTCTGTTATAAATGGTAAACTATAGTCAAAATTCCTAATTAAAACATGATTTATGATTTTGCCTTACAAAACTTAAAAAAGCTAATTAAACTTTATGTATGAATAATGAAGTACATGATAAAAATGTTAGTTTGTAAACAACAAAGCATAATATATAATAACAGGTTATATACAAAAGGGGACTCACTAAAATGATTTTGTAATGGTTTATTTAAAATAGATAAAACTTATTAAAAGAGGTTCAAGTAAATTATTGGGACAGCATTGCTTTTAGGTAAACTAACAAGCTTGATGAACTGAATGGTCTCCTCTTGTCTGTCATGTTTCTTATATTCTTAAATGCTCCAATAAGTGAGAAATGATCATATGTTATCCCAGACATGTAAGTAAATCTGTGGTCTTCATAATACAAACATCTTAAATCCAGGCCAAATTTTTTTTTTTTGAGAAACTATTTATCTGGTATTGTCTCTTTGGTGTGACATCAGCCTTAATTCAAAAGAATAGTCAAAAAGTATCACGCTCATTTCTAAAGTGAAATTGATGCAAACGCATGTAATTTTCATCTGCCTTTGTGCTTGTAAAACATTGACCTTGACTGTGGACCTCCGAAAAGGGAATCCTGGGCTTTGAGTTGAGGAGATGTTATCATAAAATCCTACGCCTCTACTGCGAGGACCATCTTACCAATGAAGAAGCTCATATAAGGATTTAAGCAGCAAATTTGGATTTATTTATTTGCAATATATAGGACGGGCGGCACGGTGGCGCAGTGGTAGCGCTGCTGCCTCACAGTTCGCTTCCCAGGTCCTCCCTGCATGAAGTTTGCATGTTCTCCCCGTGTCTGCGTGGGTTACCTCCAGGTGCTCCGGTTTCCTCCCACAGTCCAAAGACATGCAGGTTAGGTGGATTGGCGATTCTAAATTGTTCCTAGTGTGTGCTTGGTGTGTGGGTGTGTTTGTGTATGTGCCCTGCGGTGGGTTGGCACCCTGCCTGGGATTGGTTCCTGCCTTGTGCCCTGTGTTGGCTGGGATTGGCTCCAGCAGACCACCGTGACCCTGTGTTCGGATTCAGCGGCTTGCAAAATGGATGGATGGATGGTTCTCTCCCTTCTTTTTCTTCATTTATCTTAATTCATTTATTAATTTATCTATTTACTTATTTTTACTAGCTTTAAGTTTTACTTTGACATAGCTCTCTTTCTCATGGATGGGGGTTGAGTTTTTTTAACCTAGTTTTGTAAAACTTGATTTATTTGTATGGAATGTTATTTGATTTTAATAATATCAAAAAAAAAAAGAAGGCTGTGAAAGGCTACATCTCAAAAGTCCCATGATAACGTTAGGATAATATTGTTTTGATGCAGTTGCGATTGTTTTACCTCACCTTCTGCAGAGATCTCTGTAAAACAAAGAATTTTGGCTGCTTTTCTCCCAGCAGAGCCCAAGAACTGCTTTGTCATATAGAACAAGCGTGCAAATAAAAGCAATGCATAGCAAAGGAAAAGTGAGCACTGTAATATAATGAAAATAATAATAATCCACCTTAATAAAAGGGTGTGTCTGTGTGTCTGTCTGCGTGTCCGTCTGGTTGCTTTGTCTCTGTCATTCCAACAGATGGTGCATCACAAACATATTTGGTAATGAAATGTATTGAATTGTTCATTTTAATAGATGGCACATCTACACATTAACACAGCTTTTAAGAATCTTATACTAAATGGCATATAAGAGAGACATATGCATTACATTTGTCATTCCAACATTTGGCACATCAAATTCATTTCTAGTAATGTTTATTACTAAAGGCTTTTGTGATGTGCCATCTGTTGGAATGACGGATACAATGGTTATTACTACAAATGTTTGTAATGTGCCATCTGTTAGAATGACAGATGCAATGCACTTTATTTCTACATATATTACAAAATACATTCCAATAAATGGTGCATTGCAAACGTTAACTCTGACGACTATGTTGATTACTTAGATTTCCATCCATCTTAAATGAATAACACAGCTAGTCAGAAATAAAAATGCATATGAACATGCTATTTATATGAGTGCAAATCTTAATGAATGCATAGACCACAGTAAAGGACTGAAAATCATTAATCGTCACAGCTACATACATCCAGTGTTAATGCTAATGACCAGAAACAGACAGACATGTTGTCCCTACCCTGCCAAAAATGCTGCCAGCTTCTGCAGCCCTAAATGTCTATTAAACAGGCTGAATAATTAATGAGCACCATAGATTTTTGGTTTATCAATCTGAGGTTTCTGTGATGGGATGTGGTGAATTTGTTGTGAATGTGATGTTGTGAATTTCCCATTGGGATTAATAAAGTATCTATCTATCTATCTATCTATCTATCTATCTATCTATCTATCTATCTATCTATCTATCTATCTATCTATCTATCTATCTATCTATCTATCTATCTATCTATCTATCTATCTATCTATCTATCTATCTATCTATCATCTGGTGCAGTATATCTGTTGTTTAGTGGTGTGGCAGATGGCTGGGACTCCTACTGTCTAATGGAAGGACCGAGGGAGGGATCACATATGGGGCAGTATCTCCCCCTGGAGTGCTAGATGGCAACATCCCTGGTGCCTTGGACTCTCACAGGGCTCCATGGGAGTTGAAGTTCAGCACAGCTGTGTTGGGTTCTGTGTGGGCTGCCAGGAGGTGGTATAGGAATTGAGGAGCCCTACTTTGTTGGGCTTCCACCTTATCCGAAAGGTCTTCCAGACCACGCTAATGGGCCACTAGAAGTACTCCCGGGTGCAGGATAAAAAGAAGCCCACTGCCACTGACCTGGGAGGCAAAGTTGGGAGGGAGAGGACGATGGTGGCTGGAGGAGGAGTGGAGGCGGACTGTGACAGAGAAAAGAAGAGGAGAAGAAACTACTTTATTGTAAATATTGTGCTGCAATGGTGGGACACGATTTGGGAAGTGTTTCCCACGGAAAAAAAACAAAAATGTGTTTCGCTGAACTTGTGTCCTGCGTCTGTCTGTGTCAGGTTTAGGGAGCTGAGTGCCCCCTGCAGGCCACAGTGGTCCCTTGTTATGTGTACACATTACAGTGAAATTCCTTCTTTCATGTCTCCCTTAAATGACTGACAGTAGTATAATGCCAAGTTTATTAATAATCCAGCGATTTAATATTAATAGAGCACCAAATTTTCTGTGCAGTAACAAAAATAAGCGCTGTGGATGAAATGCTGTTGTATAATATTGAAAGATGGGCCTGCCAGCCTGCCAAATTTCCTTCCCATCCACTGCATTTGCCCTCTAAGGATCTGTTAAGAAATTAGGATTGATTGTACCTCCTACTGAGAAACTCTGCCATGGGACTGGACAGGAACAGTTAAGTAGTTATCAGGAAGGAAAGAAAATAGGTGCTTGACAAGATGTGCTGATAAGCAATCTTATCCATTAATAAGATCCATTGCACTGACTGCCTTGTTTTGAGTCAATGGAGCAAAATCCTACTTTTCTTTTAATGAAATGGAATGGAAAAAGTTTGTGAAACATGTGGGCAGCAGCCCTTTTCCAATAGGGCGGGGTGTTATAAAAAGAAGACTTTCAATGGCAGTGTGTAACACTGTGTTGATAATTTGTGATCTGTGCACAGTTGTAAATTCTTCTGAAGCGAGCTGAATTAAATGAAATACTTTAAAAAATGAAAGGGAGGGAGCAATTTTAATGTGCTCGCTCTGTCTACATTTTAATCACAGTGCAATTCCAAGGAAAAAAAGTAATAATAACGGAGCCCTGTGGTAGATAATAGAAGGTGAAGAGTCTTTACTGTTTAAAAGTGGCCTGTAAGCCGAATGTATAAATCACTGCGAGTACCAAATGAGAGTTAATCTGCATGTGTGGTGGTGGGAGAGAGGAAGTCTTGTTGTGGCAAATTGCAATCACAGTTCATTTGATTTCCGCGGTATAAATTGCTAGTACCTCTTCCAGAAGGAATACAAGTGTGAGTGATTCATGATGTCTTGTTGATGTACAGTATTTGTCAGAGCAATTTCCCACATGTTAAAGTTCTAGTTGTTATAAGGCACAGATCATGGGTTTCAAAAATGTTTTGATTTTAGCACCTGAGTGGCAGCAAGTGTGGAGCGTGTGAATGAAATATCTGATTTCCCTTAGAAGAAAAAAAAAAATAATGGAAAATTTTAAGAACACCACTTTACCGTGGATGACCTTTGTGCTAACAGCAGTTTTTGCTTGAATACCCATGCTGTAAATGATAAATCAACCTCTGAGACAATCAGAAATCCACACTTGAGAGGCATTCAGCCATGCAAGTCAAAATCTGAATGGCTTGTATGCATTGGTATCAGGCTATTAAAGTGACATTCACATACTGTATTGCTCAATGAAGAGACTTTGAAGGAAACATCTATGTAGAATGTGTATTAATTATAATCTTCAATTCTTTCTTCTATTTAAAGCTTTTAGAGATGTATACAGCTTTTAAAGTTGTCTTTTGGTGTTTTTTTATTAGTTTCATTGTATATTTTCTCAGTTTTTCTATGTTCCTCTCCGCTTTCCAAAGATTTGTTGATTGATATTGCCAAATTACCCAATATAGATTGTTTACAAATATTTGTTTGTATGCAGCCTGCATTTGACCAAACTTTCCCCAGAGCTGATCTCATACCTGACCAAAGCTTCTAGGATATTCCTTGGTGAACTTAAAATTGGCGTGAAAAATCAATGGAGATACAGTATTGGATTAACAAACATTCTGCAAAGTCTTTGATAAACTTTGACAGAAGAAATGCTTGAATCTAATAGTTTCTGATGTTTCTAATGTCAGGAGTAAGGAACAAGGAAAGGGAAAGCATAAATTGTATTGTTGTGCAGTGTATCTCATAATAAGCTTTTTTAACAATGTTGCATCTAATGATTAGCCATTAGCTTATCTGTTTATCCATGGTGGGGGTGCAACAAGCCAAGACCAATCCCAGCAGCATTGGACTCAATGTAGGAACCAATGCTGGTCAGGGAAACAGTCCATCCCAGAGTACTCACACGCTCCATCTCCCCACACCCAACACAACACAAATATCTTATTTATTGTGAGGAAAACTCTTCCTTTGAGCATTTCTCACCACCACAGCCACAAGTATATAATTGGCACAGCACAAAGTTATTCTCCTCTCTCTGTCTCTTGGTCTCTTTCTCCTTCGCTCCTCCCAGCAAGGTTTGTCCACCTTCCACCCAACACTGGCTCATCTCTGTGAGGCCAGCATAGCCTTTTATATTCACCAACCCAGAAGTGTTTCTGCTCCTCCGCCAATGTGATCTGCAAGCACTTCTGGGTTAGGCAGAAACTTCATGCCATTACGGCTACTTTATTTCCACAGCACCCCTTGACAGCACCCACGGTACCCAACAGCGCTAAGATATAGAACTCCAAGTCCCATGGTGCCCTGTGGGAATCCAGGGCACCGCTGCAATCTAAGGGAGCTGCTGTCTAGGGAGGCAGTGTCCTAAGAAAGCTGCCTTCCCCCATCCTTCCATTTCCTTACAATATATATTGTGATATAATTTCACAAAAAGAAAGTGTTGGGGACTGTCCCCGTATATTGTCCTGTGAGCAAAGTAGTAAATAAATGATCAAAAGTCCTAAAAAAGAGTAACATTTGACAAACTTTATCTCACAAAATGACGTTTATATACAAAAATGGGTTATGGGAATAGGAAATGGTTGGCAGGATGTGACGATAAAACAGGAAGTGATGTCATTTGAAAGGGCCGGAAGTGACATCATCTCATGTGACCGGAAGTGACGTTGTGGCAGTCATTTTGGAACTTGGAAGTGGAGGTATTTATTTTTCCTCGGTTTTCCTGTGGATAGAAGAGATTCCAGTAAGTACCACATGACAACCCTTTATCTCATGATGTTTCACTCACCTTTAGGCTTTTTGACTGCCTCCTAATCGCACGTGTGTGACAATATTTATATATATACAGTATACATATGTGTATATTGTGATAGATTAGAGGTCTCCGTGACCCCTTGAACCCTCAGACTATACGTCAGTCACCAGGTAAAAGTCCAATTATTATTTATTTGGACAATACAGTGCACAAAGCACCCTCCTCTCCACAATGCTCAACAATAACAATAATAATAACAATAACAATAATTCCTCCACACTCCCAGACACTTTGCCACCCTTCCTCCCAGCTCAGCTCAATGTCTGGGCGTACCCATGAGTCCTTTATATCCCTTGACCCGGAAGTGTTTCTCCCTTCTGTCCATGTGATCATGAACACTTCCGGGTCAGATAAAAACTCCTTTCTTCAACCCGGAAGCACGTCGTTTCCTCTTGTCACATGATCATGACGCACCTCCGGGTTATAGGGCAAGTAAGAGTCCGGCAGTCTCCCTACAGCAACTCCTGGTGGTCCCCAAGGTATCCAGCAGGGCTGTGTATATAAACTACAAAGTCCATGAGGCCCTGCTGGAATTCGGGGAACGTCCACGCTGTTGGGAGAGCTCCATCTGGCGGCCTGGGGGTGAGGGCTGGGATATTTAGCCGGCCACACACCACAATATATATATATATATATATATATATATATATATATATATATATATATATATATACAGTATATATGCACACATACACATACTCACTCATATAGGGTCGAATATTCAACCATTCAGTGGATTTCGTATTTGTGCAGGAGAAAGATGGCAGTACCACTAGAAGCCTTAGGAAGAAGGGCCGGAATTTGGATCCAGGAGTACTAGCCACTTCATCACCAATGCACTCATCTGTTTAAGTATTTTAAATAAGTAGTGTTGTATTTTTGTGTTTTTATAAATTCAGATTCGAATGTCAGCAATTAGATTAAACAATGATCATATATTAACATGGGGTCTTCCTTTGTAACATACACATAATGCTTCCATTTGAACTTTTGGTAATGTGTAGACTACAGGAATCATTTACACAGCAAGAGCTAAGTATGCATCATTTAATTTGGATCTGTACAATACAGACAGTGCAAGAAGTTTAGGGATACAATAATTAAACTAAACAGAAGTCAATTTACAAGCAAAATTAGTTAACTGAAGGTGGGCTTTGGGAAGATTGTTACGAGTATGAGAAGCATGGATATCATTATCATTGGTGGCAAGAGAAACCTACAGTGCACGTAATCAGCAGGAATTTAAAAAAACAAGACTTTGCCATGGTGAATAGGCAGATCTTCCTCAAATATGAATAAATCAGTGAATGTATGGGAAAAAGGAAGAGTATGCCTTTTACAGCAAAGAAGTAGTTGCTGCTCATTAATCTTTTAGTGGCTAGTGGACATGTGCTCTTTTGAAACCCCCAATGAGTCTACAAAGTAGACAATATTGAGTGTGACAGAGCACTAATAATAATAATTAATTAATTACATTTATGTAATGCTTTTCTTCCTACTAAAACACGTTACATTGACAGGGGAACCACTTCAGCCACCACCAATGTGTAGCACCCACCTGGATGATATAACGGCAGCCATTATTGCGGCAGCATGCTCACCACACATTAGCTGTTAAGTGGTGAAGGGGTGAGACAAATAGCCAATTAGTGATAGGAGATTATTAGGGGGCCAGAATTGGCAAGGCCACAATGGGCAATTTAGCCAGGACATCAGGATACACCCTACTCGTTTTGAATGATATCCAGGGATCTTTTATGACCACAGAGAGTCAGGACCTCGGTTTTATGAGAGCTGCCTAAAAATATTACAACACTTGCTATACATTTGTCAATATTAACAGAAAATGTCTGCAACTGATTCAGTGACAATTTGAAATGTATTGCCTTCTGCTAAGGTGCCGTGGAACAATCCGTTTCCTAGCTCATGGGCAGATGGCTCTCTAAGACCTGTTATGAATTTTAGCTGCAGTTGTATGGAGGAGGAATCAGTAATGAACATTCACAAGCACTAAAAAATTGTATTTCTATCTCTTTGGAGTCATGGTGAGGTTATTGAGGAAGTGTCTATGAGAACAGGGTTCAGATTGGGACAAGACGGGGATTCATGCTTTTATTTTTTCAGGTGTAAGACTATTGAAATTAATATTATGTAGAAAACAGAGCAGAGTATCAAATACGTCTAGTTATCCTATGAGCATATTAAAATAATTCTGTAATAAATTATTAGAAATAAAAAAGTGTACTGAACTTTCTGGTTATCCCTTGCATAGCCCACCACAACCTGCTTTCATAACCCTTGCTGTTTGTAATTAGCCATTTTACCTTGACTCTTAAAACAAGTGTCAGTTATAAGTATAAAAAAACACGATAAATACCTGAAGAGCTCAGTAGTTAGATAAAGTAATTTTCTCAAAACCTTCTTACAATAAGCACCTTCTTAAATCATGACTTCTGGCTATAACCATCCAATTTCTCCAGGATTTGCAAACATGAAGAAAACAAGAACATTCTCTTGTCCAGACTTAACACCATGATGATAATGGATATCTTAACCCTGAACATATTACAATATGCAAGGTTCCAAGGCAACTCAGGCCCCTGTAATTACAAATTGCCTGAGGAAGGGGCCTGAGTTGCCTCGGAAGCTTGCATATTGTAATATGTTCAGTTAGCCAATAAAAGGTGCCATTTTGCTTGACTTCTTGTTGCATCCATAATGGCTAACATGGTACAACAACCTACTATTACCATGAACATGTAACAATTTTAAACCTGCTTAATAAAAATTCAGGACCTTAAGAGAATATTGCCTATTTTGGTAGTTGCAGATCTTCGTAACTCAAATAATCCACAGGCAGTAATGGCACAACCACAACAGAATGACCAGCAGAATTTCCTTATCTTTCCCAGAATTACTTTATTATGCATATTAAACTACATGTAATTTTAAACAGCAGAAAATTGTATAAAATATGACTTGCAACAGATTTTCATGAAGAATTGGCTACAGTAAACTTTTTGTTCTACTGGGATGTAATATTTGAAGCCTTTGCAGCACAGTGTGGCCTATGCAATCTATTCAGTCACTAAAAATTTTACTCAGTGCAATATTTACTACCCATGCCAGGCTGCCCTTATTTCACTGAGATTTTTTAGATTCAACAATATTCTCAGGGGAACTTACAAGCTTTATCTGATGTTGTTTGAATCTGGGGATTTCATACTCATTTAAACTTAGTGAAGATTCAACACTAGGCTGAGTGTCAGTCTCAGGATGTGCTTATATTATTGTATCAGGGGAGTTTCAGAATTTCATAGCAAGATAGCAGAAAACTTTGAAATGCACCTGCTTCAGCCAGCATAACAACACCTTCTGATTAGGAAAACCACTGCAACAATCGTGATTTCTCTAGAATACAGGAATTTTGGGCTCAGATCTTAACAGAAAATGCCACAGTTCGGCAGAAGAATTTTGAACAGGACCCTTCTGTTGTCCTCGAAACAGCAAGTCAGTCTTTTGTACCAATACCACATATTAAAGGAAGGCCTACAGATATAACCATATTTGAGCCTACAGACGTAACCATTGTAATACTTAAAAGACAAGATGAAGGTTATGGGGCAGGGATGATTGGTCCACCCCATATATTGTCTGGATCACTACAAAATAGAAGAGTGCTTGTTAGCAAAATGAGTAGTCTCTTGGGACTGAGTCACAAACATGACTGATGTAGCAGATGACTGGAGAGCTTATATAGCGGGGAGGGAGGAAGAGGCGGGGTGTCAATATGAGGAGGGGAAGTGACATCATCCAGGGGTGTGGTTTGATGCCAGATGGGGTTGAGACTGGCTTTACTTGTTCCTGCAGGGAAGGAGAAAAAGGCAATAGTGCACATGACTAGATAGATAGATAGATAGATAGATAGATAGATAGATAGATAGATAGATAGATAGATAGATAGATAGATAGATAGATAGATAGATAGATAGATAGATAGATAGATAGATAGATAGATAGATAGATAGATAGATAGATAGATGTTGCCCCCCATGTGCACACGTGTGAATCCTCATTTTCATTAGTTTTAACATTTAAATGTATTTGCTTATCAGATGCTTTTAACCAAAATGATTTACAAAAATGGTCAACATAGTCATGTAAACATCACTCTGTGGTACTGTAAGTTATAAGGTTATAAGTGTTGCGGGACAAGATTACAAAATTGATCACCAAAAGTGAAGAGCTCAGACCCAAATGCAAGCAAGTTACACTTTCTTAGGTACATAGACTTAACAAAGCCAATAGGAGTTAGACAAAAGTTCACTGTACAAGAAAGTCTTCACAAGCTTCTTAAACACTTTGAGGCAGACAGTGGCTTGAATTGAGATGGACAGGTTGTTTCACCAGCTACAAACTACACATGAAAAGAGCATGGATTGAGATTTGATGCTACGTAGAAGTAGCATCACCATATGCTGTTCATCTGCAGACCTGAGTGGAGCATAGGACCTCACAAATTGTCCCCATATACCGTATATAGGTGTTCACCCAATGAGTACTCTGTAGACAAGCATCAAGGATTTGAGTTTAGTACATGCTGCTACAGGGAGCCAATGTTGTGATCTGAAAAGAGGAGTGAAGTTCCTGTCTCAGATGTCTGAACACCAGACAAGCCAGTTGGTAGCACATGTTGGTACTCGTGCCAGCAGTGAGTTGCATTAGTCCAGCCATGATAAGACCAAAGCCTGGACTAGGAGTTGTGATGCATACTCTGTCAGATACAGTGTAATCTTGCAAATGCTGTATTGAGTGAATCTGTAAGACTGAGAGACAATTGCAGCATGGTCAATGAAGGACAACTGGTCATTGATCAATACCCCAAGGTTGAGTACTGACTTGGCCAGTGTTAGTGATAATAACCTGAGCTAAACAGAGATGGGTTCTGTCTTTGTTAGGTTGAGCTAGAAATGGTGCATCTTCATCCAGCTTGTGGTCCTCTTGAGTAAAAAACAGATACATGAGACAGGATGATGAGGAGCATGAGACTGGATGATGGGGCCTAGTGAGGTGGTGTATAGAGAGAAAAGGAGAGGAATGGATGCAGCACCGATCTTTGGAACACTCCATGCTTGCCTGCTGCACCACCAGGACACATGGTAGAATCTGCCTGAGAGGTACGACTCAAGCCACCTGAAGGCAGTCCCAGTGTCAAGAGGGGATGGCAAAGAAGATCTCTTGGTTGACTGTGTCAAAGGCAGTAGAGAGCTCAAGAAGAACGAGGACTGAAGACACTTTGGTAGATCTAGCAAGCTGTGATATGTTGACAATAATAAATAGAGCCGTCTCAATAGAATGGTCCCACTTGAAGTGTGACTGGTTAGGAACAAGTAGTCTGGTAGTCGGTTTTCTCATAAAGGCGGCCTTCATCTATAACACCCACGAGACATTTCAAGAACTACTGTGCATGAGCAAGAGAATGTACCTGGAGACATAGACAGTGACATCCACTTATAGAATTTGGACATGGCAGGACAGTGACACTAGGAGAAACTTGCATAGCCCACCATAAAACTTGCAGAAGCAGGTATAGTAAGAAGGACAATTAGAGTAGCAAGAGCTGTGGAAAGTTACACTCAATAGCACAAGAGACATGAGGATACAGAAAAAATACTTGAATCTGAATGAATACAATATCAAGACCAAACTTTGAAGAGCAAATACTGAACACTTAAATGCTACATTAATTAGAGATGTATTTTTGTGTAATAAGCGAACATGCTAAAGAGAGCAACATGTGAAGTATTGCCTAGCAACAAACACACTGTCTCAAGAATAACGAATACTTAGTATTACACCAGCAAAGTCTACCTTCAAATCAAAAGTGGTTAATTGTATTGAAATATGTAACGTGTGTCCTTAATTTGATGTTTTCAAGTTATTATGGATATGTTTGGCAACAGTGTAACTGAAACAGATGTGATTTTTTCACTGCGCCAGTCTGTGTATTATAAAAATATGAAATGCAGTCTTATTCTTTGTCCATAATACCGAATTCACACAGGAAGGTCTATTTCATTTAAGAACTGACTTCCAGCAAATTTCATTTTAGCCTTAACTTGATTAATCCATTTTAAGGTTATAACAGAAGCCACTCATTTTCACCTGGACAATTTATAGATTTCAGTTTACATTATAAGCACATCTTTGGCATGAAACTTCACAGACAGTCACCGGGTCTTATTTTGAACCAAAGATTCTGGAAGAATGAACCAGCAAAGTACATCTCTGGACCACATCCTATGGTAGAGGTACTTCATTTGCCTTGTTCCATATTCTAGTTAGGATAGTTCACACTCCAGTGATTTTTGGTAGTGTTTCTATCCCAGATTTAGGACAGCTGTCAGACCCTCCTAACTTCAGCAGTTTCTGGGTCTCATCTGTTAAGACGAATCATTCATGGGCAAGTGACATCTACAGACATCCATGATGCACCAGTAACCTTGATGGACAAAACTTACCCCAAAAAGGTTGAGCTTATCACTGCAGACACCAATGGCAACATCAGCTCCTTTCTTTACAACCAACTGCAAACCAGGGTCATACTTTGAAAGCAGCATTTGTCAACATACTCTTGAATTATTTCTCCTGTGTGTCAGGGTGAGTAGCAGCCAGTACCTGTTTCTCATCTCATTTCATCTCATCTTCTAAAATTGCTTTTGCTGGTGAGGGCAGTGGTGCATGCAGGCTAAGCAGGTCAGTCCAGACTTCCACGTTCCCAGCTACAGATTCCAACTGATCCCTAGGAATTCCATGATGTTCCCAAGACAGTCAAGAGTTTATCTAATTCTTGCAGCAAGTTCTGGGTGTACCACATGGTCTCCACCAGTGGATAGTGTATGGAGCAGCCATCTGTGTGGCATCCTTATGACAACTCACATCACCTCAAATAGCTCCTCTCAATCCAGAGGAGCAACAACTCTACTCTGAGGCTCTCCTGAATTGTTGAGCTTTTCACCCTATCAGCCCTGCAGATCTACAAAGCAACTTCATTTTTGCTGCTTGCACTTACAATTTCATTCTTTTAGTCATTACCCACAGCTTATGACCATAGGTGAGGGCAGGGATGGAGATAACCAGTAAGCCAGGAGTTTTGTCTTTCGACTCTGCTCCCGCTTCACCACCATGGACTGGTACAGCGTAGTACATTACAGTACTGGAGAAGTTCAAGTATCTTGGCATCAAGTGATTGAACAAGGGAGCGTAAGAGTGACAAACAGATCTGAAGCTGTTTCTTGTTCCCCTAATTTATCTTTTTTTTTTAACCGAGAAGTTTCACTATTCTATGCGTTTTTTTACAAAGTATTTCTAGTTTACTTTTAAATAGCATTTAAAATTGTGTGTAATTCCTGAAAGGAATTGATTCCTCATTCTGCATATAATAACAGTTTCTCCCTAACAATAAAAGAAAAATACAGGATAAATAAATGGATGGATTTTATCTTTTCTGGATGAGACTATATGCTATGTACTCTATTTTCTGTTAAAGAAACAATTTAATATTAGTATTGAAAGCAATGTCAGAACAGACATACTGTAGGTGTACATAACATCTTCATATTGTGGTACACAGAGAAATAATATTAGATTATGTTAATCATACATTACTTGAGTCTACAAAATTATATATGTTTAATCATTTAAATTATTCTTCATGTAGTATGGCAAATGCATATTTTGCTTATAGCTAAACATGTTTTCTTATAGCATCAGTCAAATTAAAACAAAAGAGTGTATTATCAAAGAATTGTATTTTAGGAAAAGTCCACCAGTTGCCCTCCTTTGAATTCCAGTAAACAGAAAATAACACCTTTCATACAGACATCTGTGAATCAAGGAAGCACTTTAAAAAGAGCAACACTTACCGAAACAAAGACTCAGAATGCCGTCGTATGCATGTACTGTATATTATGGATGTTTAAGCAAACAATCATTTTGGGAGGCAGTAACAGGAACTTAAATTACTATTTTTCCACCCAGAGTGCACTACTCAGCACTCCCTGCTTGGTACTCATTCTCCATCAATCTCAAAGTAGTATTTTTATATACAAAATGTAACCTGTGTAATTTAAATGTAAAAGTAAAATACTTTACCTCCATGATAAATTTTAAAATATATCAAACAAAATACTGCATTGGAAATCTGCATGCCCAAAATCACTTTCAGCAGCTTTGCTTATATACAGCTCTCTCTTTCTCAGAGAGTCACGGATGCGCTTTAGGCTATGAAGTAATTCAGCGCAGCTTCCAGGCACTGTCAATAAGTTTCAGTAATGTCAACTTTACTGAGATTTTGAACAGAATTTCAGTACCTGAACTGTGTATTTACCAAATACCAGGAAGGTTCAGCTCTTGTCATAAAAGGCCACAATGGATGAAGGTCTTCATTCTAACCAGTCTCTTAATTTATTGTCAATATTGTTGTTAACCGAACTCCTTCTTTAATGAGTTGGCTTTCTTTAGCTCTCTGTTGTCTCAGGATCAAATAACAAAGTGATTTTTGGTTCTCATTGAAATTTAGAAAGACCCCTGCCATGACTTTTACTTTCCAGAAATGCTTTCATTTTCTACCTTTTTGTTTCTCTTTAATTCACTTGTTTGTTAATATATATTAAGTTGTGGAGTTTATTTTTTTTTATTTACCACATGGCACTTAACCATACATTGTTAATATAAAATGAGGCAACATCTGCTAAAATTAATGAAATTTGATCTGCATCTGTGTTCATCATTAAGTAAGCTTGTTTAATAAAGAACTTTGATAAAATAGAAAGTGGTTAGAGCTGATACCTCTATTGGACACTGGATCAGGACTCTTCTGGAGAGAAAACGACTTTTCCTGCAATGTTCAAAAACCCAGCCTTTTCAAAGATGCTTTATTTCCTTCTATGCTGAAACAGTTTGTGATGTTACTTGGCTATTCAAAATGTACGTTGTCCACTAGTGCTTTGGCGATTGCTTAGGAATTACTTAAATGTTTTAATAATCAGTTTAGAATGTGTAAAAGCTCTGTGGCATTGTAAGTCTAGCGTTTTAGGAATGTTACTGTTGAGTGGGCTTTTATTGTAAGAGAAAAGTAAATGTATCTGCCACAAAGTACAAGAGCTTCTTGTAACGCCTGTTTCAAATTACTCTAGCGTGCCTCACTACAGTCTCCTGACACTAACAGCAGAAGCATATGGACTCTAAATACACATTTTTGGAGACAAGAAATTAAATGAAAAAAAGGCAAAGTTGTCTTGGAGACAGGATGACCACCTCATACTTAGTGTAGATTAGCTTTATAAATTAAATAATACAGAGATACAGGAGAAGGTGAAGTGAATCCAAGAATGCCCTGACTTAATTCTGACACTCAAACCAACAACAACAACAACAAAAAAAAAAAAACGGGCTAACTGGAAAGACTACAGTAAATATCTAGCAGTACCAGGTTGAATGGTGTTCACTTTATTTTGCTTTTGTTTATGACACTGCCTTTATGAATAATCTGTATAAACATGATGATTTATATTAGAAACCTAATTGTTTTTGCTGCTATTAATCAAGGTTCCATATTATCTGAGAAATACCTGTAACTGTAATACACATCATTGCTTACAATTCATAAAAGCCTTGCCATGAATACAGTACCAAGTACATATCCATTTAACCTCGCATGTGTGGGCTGAGGTGCTGGTGATTGTGGGAATGCAGGCGTGACTGACTAATTCACTCCTCCCCAACAGCACCTCTCAGCTATTGTCAGTGTGCCGCCAGTGCTGACTGTGTACACTCGCTCTGCTGTTTCATTCATTTAGGATTTTTATAGGATTTATGTATATGGTGATGAGGACTGCACAGAAAACCAAGAATTCTCATACAGATTGTCTAAACGCCATCAAAACAGCACTTTTGTTTATTGAATGGCAGGAAGACACTACACCTACCAACACTTTGATGATGAGGTGACTGTGGAACACTATGGCAAAAAAAAAAACAAGAAACATTAAATTCACAGAGGTATGAAAAGAGCCTTAAGTGATACTGCATCATATAAATTGGCAAACTCTTTTATAGCCACAAGTTTTAATCCGGAAAGGCCACAGTTATCCAAGGTAGCATCGGTCCACATAACCTCAGATAATTGGGGTTCTACTGTAATGCAAAGTTGACTCATTCTCTCAGTCACTCATTAACAATAAAAAAAATTCCCATTTACTAAAAAAGCTGAAATTTGGGAGGATGGTACATTCAGGTCAGTAGATATCAGCTAAAAAAAGGACATTTCGATATACAGTGGAACCTCGGGTCACAACCGAAATTTGTTCCAAAACTCTGGTTGTAACCCGATTTGGTCGTGACCCGAAGTAATTTCCCCCATAGGATTGAATGTAAATACAGTGGAACCCCGGTTTACAAGCAGCTCGGTATACGAGTAATTCGGTTTACGAGCCGCGATCCGAGCAAAATTTCTGCCCGGTTTACGAGGCTTGCCCGTTTTACGAGCCGAGCTCCGAAACGTCACTGCTAGTTTCCGCTTCGCCTTTCTTACCCGGAAACCTCTACCCCTTCTACCCAGAGCCATATCATACATATTGGGCATTAACCATGTCTTCAAAGAAGGTAGGAAGTGGAAAGGACAGCAGCAAGAAGAAAAGGATGCTATCAGTCGAGTTGAAGCAGGAAATTATAGAAAAGCATGAGAGAGGTGTGCGTGTGATGGAACTCGCCAAAATTTACGACCGCAGTACGTCCACGATATGCACAATACTAAAGCAAAAGGAGACCATAAAGAGTGTAAAAGTAGCAAAAGGCATGACCGTAATTACACAGCAAAGGTCGGCTATCCACGAACAAATGGAAAACCTGCTGTTATTATGGATAAAAGAGAAAGAGTTGGCAGGAGATATACTTACTGAAACAGTCATAAGCGAGAAAGCTCGCATCATTTACAATGACCTGAAACAGAAAGAACCATCCACATCTACGGATGTAGTAGAACCAGAATTCAAGGCTAGTCATGGATGGTTCGACAGATTTAAGAAGCCATCAGGCATTCACTCTGTCGTAAGACATGGTGAGGCAGCAAGTGCAGACCAGAAGGCAGCTGGCGAGTTCATCACACGTTTCGCGCAGCTCATCGAGGCAGAATGTTACATCCCCCAGCAAGTTTTTAATTGCGACGAGACGGGGCTTTTTTGGAAGAAAATGCCCCGTAGGACGTACATCACAGCAGAGGAGATGAAGATGCCAGGACATAAGCCGATGAAGGACCGCCTCACCCTTGCATTGTGTGCAAATGCTAGCGGTGACTTTAAAGTGAAGCCACTGCTAGTCTATCATTCAGAGAATCCTCGAGCCTTTAAGACTCACAGGATTCTTAAAGAAAAACTGCAAGTGATGTGGCGCGCCAATCCAAAGGCATGGGTTACGCGGCAGTTCTTCATCGACTGGGTAAATCTCTGCTTTGGACCTGCGGTGAAGAAGTATCTTCAAGAAAACAAACTGCCTCTGCAAGCGTTACTCGTCCTCGACAATGCTCCAGCCCACCCGCCCAGTCTCCAAGACAACATCCGGGAAGAATATCAATTCATAAAAGTCCTCTACCTCCCACCCAACACGACTTCAATCCTGCAACCGATGGATCAGCAGGTCATTTCCAATTTCAAAAAGCTCTACACGAAGCATCTGTTCAAACGATGCTTCGATGTGACAGAAAATACGGAGCTAACACTCCGAGAGTTCTGGAAAGAACATTTCAACATCGTGCAATGCCTACGCATGATTGATCTGGCGTGGAAAGAAGTGACCAGAAGAACACTGAATTCTGCATGGAAGAAGTTATGGCCTGATGCGGTTGCAGCGAGGGACTTTGAAGGATTTGGTCTTGATACCGAGATCGAGACCGAGACCGAGACCAACGTGCCCGACGTAGATCCAGTGCATGAAATCGTGTCCCTCGGCAAGTCGATGGGTCTGCAGGTTGACGAGGGTGATATCAACGAGCTTGTCGAGGAACATGAGGAGGAACTCTCAACACAGGAGTTGCTTGAGCTGCAGGACATGCAACGTACAGAGGCTCTGCAAGAGATCAGCGGTAGTGAGGAGGAGGTCGAGACAGAGGAAATTTCGACAAGTGAAATTAAAGAAGTGCTGGGAATGTGGGAGAAGGTTACAAGTTTCATTGAAAAGAAACATCCAGAAAAAGTTGCAACTAGTCGTTCTGCAGCAAATTGTGATGACACCTGCTTGGCTCACTTCCGTAAGCTTTTAAAAAGCAGGCAAAAGCAAACGTCGTTGCATAGGTATCTTTGTACTAAAACTGAAACTGCTATAAGTGAAGGTGCCGAAAGTGCAGCCAAAAAGGCAAAAACAGATGATTAGCATAAAAAAAAATCATACGTACGTAATGTTAAGTGTTAGGCTAAGTTTAAAGTTAAGAAAGTTTATTTTTTTACAATTCATGTACGTACGTACAGTTAAGAAAGTGCAATTTTAGTTTTTTTGATGTGAAGGTGCCGAAAATGCAGCCAGTCCTCCCTCCCTCCCTCCCTCCTTCCTCAGCAGCTCTCCGTTATCTGCCGCCAAGGTAAGATTACATTTTCTTAAGTTGGTTTATCTTTTATTTAACTATATTTACTAATACAGTATTTTGATGTTTGTTTCTTATTTAAAAACATGTTTTTTCCATTATTTATGATATTTTGGGGACTTTTTGGGAGGGCTGGAATGGATTAATCTCATTTCCATTATTTTAAATGGGGGAAAATTTGTTCGGTTTACGAGCAGATCGGGTTACGACCTCGGTTCTGGAACGGATTAAACTCGTAACCCGGGGTTCCACTGTACAATTAATCTGTTCCAGACCATACAAACTGTATGTAAATATATATTTTTTAAAGATTTTTAAGCACAAATATACTTAATTACACCATAGAATGCACAGTGTAATAGTAAACTAAATCTTAAAACATTGAATAACACTGAGAAAACCTTGAACAACAGAGAAAACTAACATTGGAAGAGTTCACACTATAGCACTATGAACCGCTCGCTAAAAACACTTTTTTTTTTAATAAGTTTTAAGCACAGGGAAAAAATGAACGTTTGAAAAATTTGTAATTTAATAAACAACCAAGAAAAGTAACATTGCAACAATGCACGGTACGAACTGATCGGTATAAACAGAAGTGAAGTGGACGTTAAAATCCAATAGAAAAAATTCTTCATTAAATACAACGAGGTTAAAACAATGCTCAAATCACTCTCTTTAAAAACAAGCCCGTGCATTCTTTAACTGCCTTCTCGGCCAGCCCTCTCTCTCTCTATCTCTGTCTCGCTGCACAGGGAATGCACAGGGAGAGACTGAACACGTACGGAAATCATCGGCACGCACAAGCCAAAAGGGAAACTGGCTTGTTCGTATTCCGAGTGTGAGGTCGTGAACAGATGCAAAAGTTTGGCAAACTTTTTGGTCGTAGCCCAATTTGTACGTGTTCAGAGATGTTTGTGAACCGAGGTTCCACTGTATCAGTTTTTGAGGTTAAAAAAAAGCACCATAGACAAGTCAGTAGACAACTACAGTGGTGTGAAAAACTATTTGCCCCCTTCCTGATTTCTTATTCTTTTGCATGTTTGTCACACAAAATGTTTCTGATCATCAAACACATTTAACCATTAGTCAAATATAACACAAGTAAACACAAAATGCAGTTTGTAAATGGTGGTTTTTATTATTTAGGGAGAAAAAAAAATCCAAACCTACATGGCCCTGTGTGAAAAAGTAATTGCCCCCTGAACCTAATAACTGGTTGGGCCACCCTTAGCAGCAATAACTGCAATCAAGCGTTTGCGATAACTTGCAATGAGTCTTTTACAGCGCTCTGGAGGAATTTTGGCCCACTCATCTTTGCAAAATTGTTGTAATTCAGCTTTATTTGAGGGTTTTCTAGCATGAACCGCCTTTTTAAGGTCATGCCATAGCATCTCAATTGGATTCAGGTCAGGACTTTGACTAGGCCACTCCAAAGTCTTCATTTTGTTTTTCTTCAGCCATTCAGAGGTGGATTTGCTGGTGTGTTTTGGGTCATTGTCCTGTTGCAGCACCCAAGATCGCTTCAGCTTGAGTTGACGAACAGATGGCCGGACATTCTCCTTCAGGATTTTTTGGTAGACAGTAGAATTCATGGTTCCATCTATCACAGCAAGCCTTCCAGGTCCTGAAGCAGCAAAACAACCCCAGACCATCACACTACCACCACCATATTTTACTGTTGGTATGATGTTCTTTTTCTGAAATGCTGTGTTCCTTTTACGCCAGATGTAACGGGACATTTGCCTTCCAAAAAGTTCAACTTTTGACTCATCAGTCCACAAGGTATTTTCCCAAAAGTCTTGGCAATCATTGAGATGTTTCTTAGCAAAATTGAGACGAGCCCTAATGTTCTTTTTGCTTAACAGTGGTTTGCGTCTTGGAAATCTGCCATGCAGGCCGTTTTTGCCCAGTCTCTTTCTTATGGTGGAGTCGTGAACACTGACCTTAATTGAGGCAAGTGAGGCCTGCAGTTCTTTAGACGTTGTCCTGGGGTCTTTTGTGACCTCTCGGATGAGTCGTCTCTGCGCTCTTGGGGTAATTTTGGTCGGCCGGCCACTCCTGGGAAGGTTCACCACTGTTCCATGTTTTTGCCATTTGTGGATAATGGCTCTCACTGTGGTTCGCTGGAGTCCCAAAGCTTTAGAAATGGCTTTATAACCTTTACCAGACTGATAGATCTCAATTACTTCTGTTCTCATTTGTTCCTGAATTTCTTTGGATCTTGGCATGATGTCTAGGTTTTGAGGTGCTTTTGGTCTACTTCTCTGTGTCAGGCAGCTCCTATTTAAGTGATTTCTTGATTGAAACAGGTGTGGCAGTAATCAGGCCTGGGGGTGGCTACAGAAATTGAACTCAGGTGTGATACACCACAGTTAGGTTATTTTTTAACAAGGGGGCAATTACTTTTCCACACAGGGCCATTTAGGTTTGGATTTTTTTTCTCCCTAAATAATAAAAACCATCATTTAAAAACTGCATTTTGTGTTTACTTGTGTTATATTTGACTAATGGTTAAATGTGTTTGATGATCAGAAACATTTTGTGTGACAAACATGCAAAAGAATAAGAAATCAGGAAGGGGGCAAATAGTTTTTCACACCACTGTAACTAACCCAAAATCTCAAAAGTGCGTTGATAGATTTGATTGAAATTTAATAACGTTATAGAAAACGAAAATTAGCTGACACAGCAGAACCACATTTTAACATTTCTGTGTTTAACTGTTTCCCACATTTTACATTTTTGAATGGTGAGTGGTGAGGATGGCTGGTTGTTTAAATAAAAAGGAATGCTTGTGTGATACTAATATTTTGTTGTTTAATCATTTATTTAAAACATTGACACAAATGTAGTTTATCTTTATTGTAACAAATAATAAAGTAACATTATTAAACACTAAATTTTCAATTTTTCAGGTAATCCAGCTTTTAACAATTTCACATAAATTTTGTAAGTGCTTCCCAGCACAATTGATGGTTGTAGTTGGCAAGATGAGGTGCATTTTTCATTGTACAATTAACTGAAATTAACGATTGCAATTATAATATCAAAAGCAATAATCGTCAGTTATTGATTTTTGTCATAATAGTGCACCCCTAATAAAATGTTTAGTTCATTACACGGCCATGAAAATGTGCAGCCTGTAAACGTCAATGCTGTGTGGAACAAGTTAAAGGAAGCCACGATTCAGTGTACACTGCTTTTGAATTAATCCCTCAAAACTTTTTAACAGTACAAGATTACATGTCAAAAGTGTTACATTCTGAGCTGATTGAAGCTACTATTTTTACAAGATATGCTACAGGATGAAATTATATTTATACCCCAAATTCCTATTATTTCTACTAATTACCTGTTTCAATTCAAAAGATTACAGTTTCCTGTAAAATTGTGTTTTGCAGTACCCATCAACAAGAGTCAAGGTCAGTCAGTAGGAAAGGCAGGAATTGATCTACGGCACAAATGTTTTGTTCATGGGCTATTGTATGTAGCATATTCAAGAGTAAGCAGCTCCAGAGAACTAATAATATTAGTCCCTGGGGAAAAAATAATAAAAATAACAAATATTGTATATAGAAAAGTACCCAATTAGTTACATAGTGCTTCTGATAAATCCAGTTAATCAATGGCATTATAACATAAGCTAATAGTCTTAGTAAATTTCCTGGGTGAAGCTGTATAACACAGCTAGTGCTTAATAAATGTGTAACCTTCTCTCCTGCCTGTTATGGTATTCTGTTTTTAATTGCCGGAAATCATAGAAATGAAAGGGAGCGTAACATATAAGAGCTATAGCAGAGACTTTAGTACATTTTGGTCAAGTCTTCATAATAAAGAGTATAAAGGGGACAATAGGATCACCATAGAACCATACCATGATAAGCTACAACATTCTGACTACTCTAACGTGAAGCACATAACGTTGATTATCCCGTAACAATAGTATCTGGTAAAGTCAGGGTTATATTAGGTGGTAAGGTGACATTAGCTATCCATAGTCGACATTTGGAATGCAGAAGATATGACCAGAAGTAAAGGCATGAATGACTTTGAAAAGGGCAAAATCAATACAGCCTCACATCTAGGGTACAGCATTTCCAAAATGACAAAGCTGGTGGGGTGCTCACAGTCAGCATTATGAATAGATCCTAACAGTGGTCCATGGAGGAAAAAAACACAAACCACTTACAGGGTGTTGGGCAGCTAAGACATATGGGAGAGGTCAACAAAGGCTTTCCCATCATGCACGAAACAACAAAAGGGCTACCGTGGCCCAAATCACAGGTAATTTTAATGATGGTTACAGTAGTAGTGTGTCATGACACACAGTGCATTGCACCTTGTTGCATATGGGACTGCAGGCCAGTCAGAGTGTCCATGCTAACACCTGTCCACCTACAATGGGCATACGAGCATCAGAGCTGGGCCTTGGATCAATGGAAGAAACCTGCCTGGTCTGATAAATCCTGTTTTCTGTTCCATCATGTGGATTCCTGAATATGTGTGTGTCCTTTATTTGGGGTGGAGGTGGTTCTAGGATGCACTGTGGGAAGAGAGTGTGTGATGCTTTGGATAATGTTCTGCTGGGAAACTTTAGGTCCAGGCTATCATGTGGACATTGAATTGTCGCAGACCAGGTACACTCCCTGGTGTGTCCTGATGGAAGAGGCATCTTTCAGTAGGATAATGCACCCTGCTAAGCTGCACAAATGATTTGGGAGTTGTTTGAGGAACATGATGAAAAGTTCATGGCATTGCCCTGGTCTCCAAATTCCAATCATGCATTTGTGGGCTGTGTTGGAGCAACAAATCAAATCCGTGACAGCTCCACCTTGCAACTTTTAGCAGTTAGATGATCTGCTGCATAGTCCTGGTGCCATATACCTCAGGACACCTTCAGAGGTCTTGAAGAGTCCATTCCTCCACTGGTTGGAGTTGTTTTTGGCAGCACATAGAAGAGCAACAATATATTAGACAGGTGGTCAAAATGTTTTGGTTCTTCCATGTATATATTCTTGGATTGGTGGAAGGACACTTGGGACGTCAAAGAAGTGTTGTGGTGCCAGCATTGTCATCTCATTTAACCATAATTCAAAGTATTAATAAACAAAACAGGTCTTTGTGACTCTCTCTAATGTTAGTAGCTGTAAATGGATTGGACAGACACAGAAAGAGGTCTGGGAACAGCTGCCCATATACTTGAATTAGGCTGCCAAGATGAAGGTTTAGTTCCATGAACAATAGGTCTCAACAGACTTCAGTCCAACAATAGAACAACAATGACAGACAAACATGTCAGTTTTAAAGGCAGACAGTGGAACTGATGTCATTAGGGCAGGAACTGGAAGTGACATCATCGGTGCCAAAACCAGAAGTGACGTGCTCGAGTCCAGGTGAAATTTCCCGTGGTTGGTCTGCTGATGAAAAAGAGGAAGGATCAGTGCACCCTTCCACCCCATGGTCTGGCATGGAATTATTCCTTTGTGAGCTCTTCAGCTGCCACCCATGCGCACGTGTGTGACACGGCTCAGTAGGGCAGGTCTTTTTTGAAAGCTCCCTTCTGGTTGCAGTTCAGGTCCAGATTGAGATGCCTCTCTCATCTGGTCTTTTATAGGACTCCAGCCGTAAGGGGCAGAGTCATTTGCCTGCCCTGGGCATCTTCTTGCCGCTGTGGATGAAAACAGAGATGACAGTGTTAGCGACAGTGCTTCCTGTCTTCCTGGGGTGATGTCGCTTACCTCAGATAAACCCCAAAGATGATCCTCTAAGGTGCATTCATGATAATGCTTTGTAATATTTTCTACATTTTTGAAATAATTTTATGGAATCATGTCAAAGTATAGGAAAAGCACAGTGAAAATTACTGTATAGTATGATGAAACAGTAGAATCCATCCATTTTCTGATCCTACTCCTGGTATACAGTATTCGGTACAAAGCAGGCTCTGGAAGAGAGTCCAGTCCATGTCAAGGCATACTCTCCTACATAAGTCCGCTATAGAGTCCACACTTAATCTAACACACTCAACTTTATAATATAAATGGAAAAGAAGATTGTTAGGTAAGTGGGAAACAGTTAGAAGGCTTAAAGTCAAACTTGGACCCCTGAGCCTGAGAGGCCGTAGCATTAGATTCTGTGGCACTATGTTTCACAATGTACAACTGTAATAAAATTATTTGATACTGCACTTTTCTTTAAAAGACTGCACTGCAGTAAATATGTTAAAAAAACCACAATCATCATTAGACTCAGCAGAGAAGGGAAAAATCTCCTGAGGGAGAAAATAAATCTCTAGTGGTCCATTAACTGTTGCTTACCTTCTCTCCATCATTTTTGTTATCTATACGTACATCATTTGTTAGCAAAGATATATTTCCTATTTATTTAGACAGTTTATCTCATCAATGGCAGTTTTAAATGCAATAACAACTAAAGTGCAGTTAAATCTTTAAGTTAAAAATTTAGTTATATAATTTACAGATGAACATTACTTACTGCACCCTTAATGATTAGGTTATTATGTTATATTTTGCAGGAAGACTGGTCTCTAAAAATATTTTTTGGCTTGAAAAATTTTTACCTTCCAGCTGGAAGGAAAAATATTGTTTTCCTGCTTATAAAACACATTGGACATCAGTTGTTATTGGGGAAAAAAGGAATAAAAAACAAATTGTTCAAGTAGACTGATTCAATTTCTCAGCTGCAGGATTCCTTTGCCCTCCAATTTGGATTTTTCTTGGTCTCCCTTACAGTGATGTAGTTGCTGCAATAGAATTGGCTGCTTACATTTTCGCAGCCTATTTCATTTAACACCACATTGACTAAATGAATTTGTTGATAACTGTGCCATATCCTGCAGTGTTCCTAGATGTGGGGTGATCTTTCACACAGAGTTCTTGGGTGTAATGTATAAATGCTGAAAGGTTTGTCTAGGGAAAAAAAATTACCTTTACAGTAATCCCTCCTCCATCGCAGGGGTTGCGTTCCAGAGCCACCCGCGAAATAAGAAAATCCGCGAAGTAGAAACCATATGTTTATATGGTTATTTTTATATTGTCATGCTTGGGTCACAGATTTGCGCAGAAACACAGGAGGTTGTAGAGAGACAGGAACGTTATTCAAACACTGCAAACAAACATTTGTCTCTTTTTCAAAAGTTTCAAATGTGCTCCATGACAAGACAGAGATGACAGTTCTGTCTCAGAATTAAAAGAATGCAAACATATCTTCCTCTTCAAAGGAGTGCGCATCAGGAGCACAGGCTGTCAGAAACAGAGAGGAAAGCAAACAAATCAATAGGGCTGTTTGGCTTTTAAGTATGCGAAGCACCGCCGGTACAAAGCTGTTGAAGGCGGCTGCTCACACCCCCTCCGTCAGGAGCAGGGAGAGAGAGAGAGAGAGAGAGAGAGAGAGAGAGACAGAGAAAAACAAAACAGTGAAAAATCAATACTTGCCCTTTGAGCTTTTAAGTATGTGAAGCACCGTGCAGCATGTCGCTTCACGAAGCAGCTGCACACAGAAGGTAGCAACGTGAAGATAATCTTTCAGCATTTTTAGACGAGCGTCCGTATCGTCTAGGTGTGCGAACTGCCCCCCTGCTCACACCCCCTATGTCAGGATCAGAGAAAGTCAGCGCAAGAGAGACAGAGAAAAGTAAGTTGGGTAGCTTCTCAGCCATCTGCCAATAGCGTCCCTTGTATGAAATCAACTGGGCAAACCAACTGAGGAAGCATGTACCAGAAATTAAAAGACCCATTGTCCTCAGAAATCTGCGAACCAGCAAAAAATCTGCGATATATATTTAAATATGCTTACATATAAAATCCGCGATGGAGTGAAGCCGCGAAAGGCGAAGCGCGATATAGCGAGGGATCACTGTATTCAGATTAGACATCTTGAGAAAAATGTTATTAGATATGCAGTTCTTTGTATTTGTGCAGAATATCCTCCCATTAACTGTCACTCCTACTTAAACCAGTCCTGTTATGTTGGTGGAAGAGCACTCAGGTCTTCTCTGACTTCCCAAAGGCGTGTATACTAAAGTAAGGTGCGGGTCTGGGCATGAGTACAGGTGGGCCCTGTGATGGACTTACCTCCCTCTCACATTTGGTCCATTTCTTTGTGACCATTGCTTCCAAAAACACATCTCTTTTCCTGTGACCTCTAAGGGAGCTAGCGACAAACCCAATACAACATCCCACCATGGACCACTGCCCTAATGAGGCTGATGTGGTTCTTTGACCACAAGTCCATATTGAGGACTGCAATGTGAAAAGAATGAATGTTTCTATGAAAGCATAAGACCTACCTAATTGCTGGGTTGTCCACAGATTTTCTATCATGTTTGTTAGCATTACTGCCCCCCGCCAAACTGGGGCCCTAAGCGTAATCTTCTTTTGTTGGGCCCCCCCAACGTCTCCATCTCACCTCACACTAAATCCACTACATTAGCATTTCTTATAAAAGCTTTAATTTGAGCAATAAATGTATAAAGAAATAATCAATGAACAAAGCAGTACACAACACAAATGTAACTAACTTTTTGGGTTTTTTTTTTGTAAATGAATGCCATATTAGTAATAATAATAATGATAATAATAATAATAATAATGGGTGTCACGGTGGCACAGTGGGTAGCGCTGCTGCCTCGCAGTAAGGAGGCCCGGGTTTGCTTCCCGGGTTCTCCCTGTGTGGTGTTTGCATGTTCTCCCTGTGTCTGCGTTGGTTTCCTCCGTGTGCTCTGGTTCTCTCCCTCAGTCCAAAGATATGTAGGTTAGGTGCATTGGCGATTCTAAATTGCCCCTACTGCATGCTAAGTGTGTGGGTGTATGTGTGAGTGCCCTGCGGTGGGCTGTCGCCCTGCCCGGGTTTGTTTCCTGCCTTGCGCCCTGTGTTGGCTGGGACTGGCTCCAGAAGACCCCCATGACCCTGTAGTTAGGATATAGCGGGTTGGATAATGGATGGATGGATGGATAATAATAATAATGGTCTGGGGTGACAATGTTCTGTCACTCTTTGTTACTTCATATAGCCGACAGTTTTGCTTGTGGCATGTGATACAACAACAACAAAAACAATAAGATTAATACTATCACTAATAATATATAAAATACTACTACTAATAATAAAATTAAAACTGCTAATACTACTACTGAAGGTTCTTAATAAACCTACTTACTGCAATAAATAAAGGCTCAAAAAACAGCGGACTATTTTGTAACGGCCAACCCCTTACCCAGCCAGCAGCTACACCTCCAAGACCTGTGGCCTGGATGAATTACTGAGAATGAATCTAAATATCAAGCCGTACCTCTAACAAATAAACTTTTCCCCACAATCGACGGTGTAAACATAAGCACAAAAGTAAAGCAGATGTGTAAAAATAAGTAAATATATTAAAACAGAACACAACAAAACACTATTGCACATACACCATGTAGAATATACGGTACTGTGCAAAAGTTTTAGGCAGATGTGAAAAAATGCTGTAAACAAAGAATGTTTTCAGAAATATAAATAATGATTGTTTATTGTTATCAATTTATAAAATGCAAAGTGAGCAAACAAAAGAAAAATCTAAATCAAATCAATATTTGGTGTTACTACCTTTTGCCTTCAAACCAGCATCAATTCTTATAGATACACTTGCACAAAGTCCGGGATTTTGCAGGATTCTAGTCAGGTGTTTGATCAACCAATTCTACCAAACAGGTGCTAATGATCATCAATGTCACATGTAGGTTGAAACACAGTCATTAACTGAAACAGAAACAGCTGTGTAGGAGGCTTAAAACTGGGTGAGGAATAGCCAAAATCTGCTACCAAGGTGAGGTTGTGGAAGACAGTTTCATGTCATGGCAAGATTGAGCACAGCAACAAGACACAAGGTAGTTATACTGCATCAGCACGGTCTCTCCCAGACAAAGATTTCAAAGCAGACTGGGGTTTCAAGATGTGCTGTTCAAGCTCTTTTGAAGAAGCACAAAGAAACGGGCAACGTTGAGGATCGTAGACGCAGTGGTCGGCCAAGGAAACTTAGTGCAGCAGATGAAAGACACATCAAGCTTATTACCCTTCGAAATCGGAAGATGTTCAGCAGTGCCATCATCTCAGAACTGGCAGAAACCAGTGGGACCCAGGTACACCCATCTACTGTCCGGAGAAGTCTGGCCAGAAGTGGTCTTCATGGAAGAGTTGCAGCCAAAAAGCCATACCTCCGACGTGGAAACAAGGCCAAGTGACTCAAGTATGCACGAAAACATAGGAACTGGGGTGCAAAAAATGGCAGCAGATGCTCTGGACTGATGAGTCAAAATTTGAAATATTTGGCTGTAGCAGAAGGCAGTTTGTTCGTCGAAGGGCTGGAGAGCAGTACAATAATGAGTATCTGCAGGCAACAGTGAAGCATGGTGGAGGTTCCTTGAACGTTTGGGGCTGCATTTCTGCAAATGGAGTTGGAGATTTGGTCAGGATTACTGGTGTTCTCAATGCTGAGAAATACAGGCAGATACTTATCCATCATGCAATACCATCAGGGAGGCGTATGATTGGCCCCAAATTTATTCTGCAGCAGGGCAACGAACCCAAACATACAGCCAAAGTCATTAAGAACTATCTTCAGCGTAAAGAAGAACAAGAAGTCCTGGAAGTGATGGTATGGCCCCCACAGAGCCCTGATCTCAAAATCATCGAGTGTGTCTGGGATTACATGAAGAGACAGAAGGATGTGAGGAAGCCTACATCCACAGAAGATCTGTGGTTAGTTCTCCAAGATGTTTGGAACAACCTACCAGCCAAGTTCCTTCAAAAACTGTGTGCAAGTGTACCTAGAAGAATTGATGCTGTTTTGAAGGCAAAGGGTGGTCACACCAAATATTGATTTGATTTAGATTTCTCTTTTGTTCATTCACTGCATTTTGTTGATTGATGAAAATAAATGATTAACACTTCCATTTTTGAATGCGTTCTTTGTTTACAGCATTTTTTCACACCTGCCTAAAACTTTTGCACAGTACTGTATATATATCCCTCCACCAGAGCAATACTGTGACAACACTATATATATATATATATATATATATATATATATATATATATATATATACACACAACAAACCTTCCCTTGCCCCTGTAACATAACAGACAACAACGAATAACAACAATGAATGAAACACGGAAAATGGCAATGATATTGAACTTGAGTCCGAGTGTACAACTGTTCTGAATGTGGATGACTGGTCAACTGATAAGAGATGCATTTGTTTTTCCCGGATTAAATGGAGCAACCTCACCGTGAATCCTTGGCGCGTGGTGGATGATGTAATCCGACCCCGGGGTCTCTGGTGATGAGGGAATTGAAGTCAGTCCGGCAGAATGAAAACAAACTGGTGCAAAAGCTCAATGTGGAAAAACAGCAGGTAAGTTGATTCATGGTGGTGAAAAATGGTCTTCGTCTTTCTCCTCTCTCCCTTTCCTTGTTTCCTCCTGTTTGCTTAAATAGTACTGTCAGATGTAATTGATCGTTATCTGGGGTTTTCCAATTTGGGGCTGCAGTCTTTTTCCATCATCCGTCCCCCTTGTAATTTATGGGGACGACATTTACTGACGCACACAAACAGCAAACGGGACAATGGAAACAAAACGCACTCAGTACAAACATTGAACAACACTATTACTATGGAGCCCCGCTACAATTTAGATATTTTAAAAATGAACATGTGAATAGATATCACCTACACTTATCTTCTTCTTTCGGCTACTCCCGTTAGGGGTTGCCACAGCGGATCATATTGTCCGCATATTGATTTGGCCAAATTTTACGCCGGATGCCCTTCCTGACGTAACCATTCCCATTTATCCAGGGCTTGGGACCAGCACGAAGAAACACAGTGGTTTGTTCATCCCTATGAATCTGTAAAAACTTCATTTTGCTCTTCCATTGACAACGGATAGTAATAAGGCATTAACTAAAGTACTAATGTTTGCTGCCAACATTTTAAGTTAATCTGAGCTGACGGCTCTTTTGGATTTCAGAGTTTCTTGTCTGTTGCTTTTCCACTTTTCAGCCAATCACTGACTTGTAAGCAAAAGAGCCCATGTGTGTTGATGAAATTTACAAATGTGTCGTAGATGCAACAACATTCAGAGCACTTCATATGCCAACTAACGTTGGCAGCCTTTAACAACGTAGGTCTTGAGGTATTTTTGGGGGTAATAAATAGTCCTCATCCATCTGACAGCTTAGTACTGTAACATCAGATGATGTCTGTTAAACACTCGATATCAAAATGATTACACATAATGATATTGTTACTCCATTGTTACTTCAGTAAACTGCTCGTTTTAGTGTAGTGGCAATTGCTGTGACGTTAGCTAACTTAGTGAAAGTTCGACAATTTTGATTTCTAAACACAACTGGCAATTGCAGCATGAGCTTCTTCTTCATGCTTTCATTTATGTTTCTTTTCTATACTCCTAACTGGTATTGACTTGAAGCCATCTCTCAGCTCATTAATAGAAAATTATCACAACAGGTGACATTATCACCTGACGTAATCAATGATGTTAATTTGACAATTCATGAAACTGCAGTAACAACATCAATCCTTCGATCACAAGCTCCACGCGCAGTGAGTGACAGGCCTATGAAAAGGGGCGACTACAGACATTATTTTCATTGCTTTAATACATTTTTGTTGCAATCAATATTTTGATGAGAAGCACATTTCCTCTAGTCACTGATTTCAATTGCTTGTTTATATGTTTTTCACGGGAATTACAAATCATTTGACCTGTATGATTTACTTGAATGTTTTTGAGCCTGAACGATATTTAGGCACTTTGTTCACAGAACTGTGTTCTGACTTTCTGATCTATGCCTTCAGAGTTCCTTGTCTCTGTCAATACTGTTCTTGAAGTGGAGGTTCAGTTTTTGTGACTTAGATATAAAGTAGGTGCATGGCTTCCTGCTGAGGAGCATCAAATTCATTGTCATTCAGAGCTCATCCTGTTTGTTGCAAATTGCTTCCTTTAAAAATGCTTAGAAAAACTGAAGTAATGATATCTATTAATTAACAGTGAAGTTAGATAGGGAATGGACTCTTGTTCAATAACTGGAACAGTACAATTACACAGTACATCTTTGATGAAAAATGCTGCTCTTACGAAGTAACTAAAATTTATTGTGTATAGAGGCATATTTTTCACCTTATAATATTAACAGCTAAAAGAATTTTAAGATTGGAAAACAAAAACACAGTATTTTATTTTAAACAAGATCATGCTAACATGGATGACACATTTTAATCTCAAGAAAGTGAAATCATGTTCTGGATGGATTCATTTAAAAGATTGCATTCATAATCATTCATTTACTAAATTTTCCAATACAAACTAACAGGAAGATAGAGCCTATCCTGGCCACATCTTGAACATGGCAGGAGGCAACCCAGAACAGGCTGCCACTTGACAGCAATGCACACTGGCACACATCATTGCTTACTAATGCAATTAAAATGTATAGTCACTTGTCAACCTATCATATCTTTAAAACGTAGGAGACAAAAATGGATAAAACCTATGAGGACACTGAGAAATATGCAAACTGCCCACACATTATAACCTGGCTAGGAAAGAAACTCACTCACCTCTCCACCTCCTTTACTCTAGTGTAATATAATGTAATATAATAGTAGAAGTAGTAGTATTGTTACATATGTAGAGAAAATGTGACATTCTTACTTGTATGGATGGCAAACATGCAACATGTCACTACTCTTTGGTACCATGATGGACAAGATTGTATGTGAATGCATAACTTCATAATGTACTAATTTTTAATAATAATTTTTGCATTTATATAGCACTTTACTCACTACTCAAAGCGCTCAGCAATTGCAGGTTAAGGGCCTTGCTCAAGGGCCCAACAGACCAGAGTCCCTATTGGCATTTACGGGATTCAAACCGGCAACCTTCTGATTGCCAATGCAGATCCTTAGCCACAGAGCCACCACTCTGTCTATATATATATATAAAAGTCAATGTATATGTCTTGTGGCAGGAGGCTGGAGGCCAGACCCAGCCGGAACGCCTGGAAGAACCGAGAGGCAGTTTATAACTGTACGTTCCCCCAGGCCATGAGGAGGCAACCGCCCTGGATAATGAGGGGACCATGGGGATGGAGCCAGGAGGCTCAAACCCACTGGGGCCCATGGCCGCCACCAGGGGGCGCCCCAAGCATCATGGAGCCTGGGAAATCTGCACTTCCGCCACACCTGGGCAGGTGGAGGAAGAACATTCCAGGGACGCCCAGAGTGCTTCCTGGTGATTGTGTGGAGGAAGAACCTTCCAGGGATGCCCAGAGTGCTTCCAGGTGCTCGTGCGGCACTTCCGCCACCGCCGGAAGGTCATCAACAAGCACCTGGAGCACATCCAGGTGAATATAAAAGGGGCCGCCTTCCTACAGTCAGGGAGCTGGAGTCGGGTGCTGGAGTAGGACGAAGCTCCAGTGGACAGAAGAGAGGCGGCCCACGGGCATTGAAAGGCCCATGGAAGGGTGCTGGAAGCACTGTGTGTGTGCGGAACTTGAGTTTTGGGACCTTTGTTTATTAAACGTGTGTGTTTTAAGAACTGCCGGTGTCCGTCTGGTTGTGTCCGGGCTGGTTATCTCACAGTGTGTGTGTGTATATATGTTCCAGCATCACTTCCGAACGGCTGGAGCGATTTTCATGAAACTTGGTACACATGTTTCTCATTGGTCGACTAAAAATACTGTAGGGTGAAATCAACCCTAACCCACCCCCTTCTGGGTAGGGTGGGGATGATATTACGGTCTTGTATGCATGTTATCATCCAGAATGACCACCAGAGGGAGAACTGGAGGTGACTGCAAGCATTCTTTATGTTTGAGCACCACCTCGCCCCTGTTGCTTTTGAAATTAAATAGACTTGGCCGGTTCCGAGCGTCAACTGGATAATATACATACAAGACAGCAAGACAAGCACATTAGTGAGTCTTCATTATTTGTTCATTTATTTTTATTTTTGAAGTTGTGTTTTTTTTAATTATATTTTCCTCAAACAATTAAAAAAAAATAATTTTCCTCCCAGGCAATGCCGGGTATTTCAGCTAGTATAATATAAAACTAATAATACATTTTATTTATATAGCGCTCAAGGCACTTACAGAATATAAGAAAGAATGGCAGAGTATACAGTATATAGCATTGTACAAACCAGATAAATAAATAAAGAAGATTACGACAGTGAATTCAGAGAAAAAAAAGCTTAACAGACAACATAATTGAAGTCTAGCACACACACACACATACAGGTTACATGAGCATCTTGACAGAGAAGTAAACTGAGAGAAGGGTAATAAAGTCAAGTAGAGCTAAAAGCCTTCCTGAACAGATGAGTTTTGAGTTGTTTTTTAAAAGAATTGATGGAGTCAGCTGACCTGATTAATTTCGGTAGGTCATTCCAGAGTCTGGGCGCTATACAGCTGAAGGCGGTGTCACCCATGGAGTGTAGATTAGTGACGGGCACAACAAGATTACCAGAATCAGAGGACCTTAGTGGGCGTGCAGGCACATAGTGATGGAGAAGGTCACTGATGTAGTTTGGTGCGAGGTTATTTAAGGCTTTGTAGGATATTAGTAGGATTTTATATTCAATTCTGTAAGACACAGGGAGCCAGTGAAGATGGAGCAGGATGGGTGTGATGTGCTCGCTGCTGCTGGTTCGAGTAAGGACTCTTGCAGCTGAGTTTTGAATAAGCTGGAGCTGTGATATAAGATTGGAAGGGGCACCTGCCAGTAGGGAATTACAATAATCAATGGGGATGTGATAAAAGCATGGACAAGTTTCTCAGCATTAGAGAAGGAGAGGAAGGAGCAAACACGGGATATGTTACGGAGGTGAAAGTAAGAAAGTTTCTTAATGTGATTTATGTGGGCAGAATAAGAGAGGGAGGAATCAAAGATGACACCAAGATTCTTTGCAGTAGAGGCAGGTCTGATGAGATCACCGCCAAGATGGACTGGGAAGGAGCTCATTTTATTAAGTTGCAATATACAGTGGAACCTCGGTTTGCGAGCATAATTTGTTCTGGAAACGTGCTCGCAGTCCAAAGCACTCATATATCAAAGTGAATTTCCCCATAAGAAATAATGGAAACTCAGATGATTCGTTCCACAACCCAAAACTATCCATATAGAAATGATTAATACAAAATATAAAGTAAAAATACATAAAACAAATTAACCTGCACTTTACCTTTGAAAAGAATCATGGCTGGTGTGAGTTTCTAAACTCTTGTGGGATTCCACCCAACGGAACAACACGCGGAAGAGCGTCCCAAAGCAACCACACACACGCGCGCGAGCACACACACACACAGTCACAATACTGTAGTAAACAGTGTACGCTCATACGGATGTTGACTATATGAGTGAGGCACGCCGACTCAGACGGAGAATAGGAGACGATTGCCCACAATCCCGCAGCGAGAGAGAGAGAAGAACCATCAGCTCAGTTGTGATCACATGATGCTCTGCAGACAAAGTGTATACATACTACTTGTATTGCAAGACCTCACTCGTTTATCAAGTCAGAATTAATTAGAAATTTTAGCTCATCTTGCAAAACACTCGTAAACCAAGTTATTCGCAAACCAAGGTTCCACTGTATAAAATACTAAGGTCTGTCCATCTGCCATGCGATTACTCATGAACTACTGGGACTAGATCCTTGATCTTGGTCTCGATTGAAAGCTTATGACGCGATACATACTGGAAAAGTAAAAAATTTGAAATGGAAACAACTTCAGAAATGGACCTCTGTTCATAGGATTATTACTGCAGAATGATCAGCAAACAAAGTTCAAATGACAGAAAGAAAGCAAGAACACCAGCAACATCTGGTCACAGAAGCCGATAACGTAATGAAGAACGCCATAACAGGGAGAAGAACTAACGTAGCTCCATCTGCTGAATGTCAAGTGTGGGATACAGAATGCAGAAACAACAAGGAATGCATGTGATCGTCAAATGCGTCAAGTGCAGGATACACAATCAAGAATGACAAAGATGGAGAAATGCACACAGTCAACACTTACGTGTGTAAACAACTGGCAAAGGGTTTACTGTCGTTTATGGGTAGCCTTTTGTTGTGTCACACAAACTGCTCCCTAACACAACACACTCCTTACTTTAATACTTTAAAGCAACATGCTTAGATTTAACTTGGTTTACAGCAACAATCAAGAACATCATCAAATGGTCGAAAATTCTGACAATATCAAAGCACTGCTTTTACATCCTTCCATCAATGTTTCTTTGAAGACCACTACTTAGTAAAGTTACATTAGCAATGTGATCGATGCCAGGCTGTGTTTTTTAATGTTAACAAACAACAGCATGTGTTGCCAAATTGTCATGAAACATTCGACTATATGCAGGCACTACATTGACATTCTTAGATCAATGTTTGTTTGAAGAGCACTACTTAGGAAAGTTAGATCACCAATGTGTTCACTGTGAGGCTGTGCTTTTTTTAATGGTGAAAACTAAAGATTGTGTTGCCAACGTGGAAAAGTTCAGCTCTGTCTATATGAACCACCTTTGTTTTAGGACTGTAGTCTGTGTGCTTCACTAGTTTGTTAATGTAGTATAATGTAATAAACGGTACACTCATTATGACAGACTGTAGTTTGGTGCTTCTGCGGTTGCAAGCCATCAACTAAGTTGTGTTAAGTACAATGATTTACCAGGGCCATCTGTACTGCCAAGTATCTGGTCTCTCACACGAGAGCCAACATTTTGACAGGTTTTTAGTAAGTTGGCATCTGAAGAACTACAGATGTTACATCAGTATCACAGTGACTGAGCACGTATCTGAACCGACTGAGAATTTGTTGTGTTGACACCTTTTTCACCCCATCAATGCACTACACACACATTTTCTTTGAATTTCACTAAACAACTTCTGATCATGTGTAAACAGTCAAATGCATGAGGTTTTAAATAGAACTGTTGTAAGATTACATGTAACACCCATGCACCAATGGCTTGTATCTGCAGCTGTGCCACATGTCAGGCAGTCCTACCACTTATTAACTATTAACTAAAAACTCTTGAATCCACTTTCAGGTTGTGATGGGTTGGAGCCTATCCTGGTAGCACTGCGTGCAATCAAGGTACTAGTTGTGGATAGGGCACCAGTCCACCACAGACATCACTCCTACACAAACATAGATTTGGAAGAGACCAATTTAGAATCAGTCTTTACCAACAAGCACATTTTTATGTTGTGAGAGGAAAACAGTAATACCAAAGAAAAGCCCATGCAGACATCAGGAAAATACAGTATGCTGTGAGACAACAGCGTTAATCACTGTGCCACCTTGCCACTCCTAACAGAAATATAAAGTATTCATCCATCCATTAAAAGTCCTATGTAGTGATACATCCATCCACAAATCCTTTTTCAAATCCACTTAATTAACGTGGAGGTTCTGAGGACCAGCAGCATCAGGTATACTCTTGAGGGGATTCCAATCTACTGGAGGTATAATATAATATAATATAATATAATATAATATAATATAATATAATATAATATAAAATTCAATGTCTGTCTGTCTGTATGTCTGTGTGCTTTTCACAAGAGAATTACTTAACAGATTTAGATTGTTTTTTTTTCTATAAGTTGCTTGAACATTGGTTTTGAGACTTCTCTCATTGCACTAAGTATCATAGTCCACTTGTGGTATCGATTTATTTTTGCACAAATCCAAGAGAGACGCACTGAGCTAAGGGGAGGTGGGGTGGAGCCCTCCTCACTCATGCGCCAGCCTCAGGGTGTTTCTTACCTCCGCTCACCTAATGAACAAGAGTACTACTTAATGGATTTAAATCGGGTTTTTTTTCTAGAATTTGCTTGAACATTATGGTTGATTTTGCGACTTCCCTCATCGCACTAAGAATTATATCGCAGGAGCAATATATTTGCGCTAATCCAAGACAGAGGCTGTGGGCCAAGAGGAGGGGGAAGCATGACGTCAGGAGTGGGGAGTCAGTCTACCTCTGCGTTTTGGAGCGTACCTTTCCTCTGCTTATTTTAAACTTTGTTCGGTTTCACTACTGTGATATAATATAATATAAAACACTACACTGTGTGTTGTGTGCATGTACAGTATGTATGTATGTATGTATGCATGTATGCATGTATGTATGTATGTATGTATGTAGGTAGATAGATAGATAGATAGATAGATAGATAGATAGATAGATAGATAGATAGATAGATAGATAGATAGATAGATACTTTATTAATCCCAATATGTATGTATGTATGTATGTATGTACAGTGCATCCAGAAAGTATTCACAGTGCATCACTTTTTCCACATTTTGTTATGTTACAGCCTTATTCCAAAATGGATTAAATTAATTTTTTTCCTCAGAATTCTACACACAACACTCCATAATGACAACGTGAAAAAAGTTTACTTGAGATTTTTGCAAATTTATTAAAAATAAAAAAATTGAGAAAGCACATGTACATAAGTATTCACAGCCTTTGCCATGAAGCTCAAAATTGAGCTCAGGTGCATCCTGTTTCCCCTGATCATCCTTGAGATGTTTCTGCAGCCTAATTGGAGTCCACCTGTGGTAAATTCAGTTGATTGGACATGATTTGGAAAGGCACACACCTGTCTATAGAAAGTCCCACAGTTGACAGTTCATGTCAGAGCACAAACCAAGCATGAAGTCAAAGGAACTGTCTGTAGACCTCCGAGACATGATTGTCTCGAGGCACAAATCTGGGGAAGGTTACAGAAAAATTTCTGCTGCTTTGAAGGTCCCAATGAGCACAGTGGCCTCCATCATCCATAAGTGGAAGAAGTTCGAAACCACCAGGACTCTTTCTAAAGCTGGCTGGCCATCTAAACTGAGCGATCGGGGGAGAAGGGCCTTAGTCAGGGAGGTGACCAAGAACCTGATGGTCACTCTGTCAGAGCTCCAGAGGTCCTCTGTGGAGAGAGGAGAACCTTCCAGAAGGACAACCATCTCTGCAGCAATCCACCAATCAGGCCTGTATGGTAGAGTGGCCAGACGGAAGCCACTCCTTAGTAAAAGGCACATGGCAGCCCACCTGGAGTTTGCCAAAAGGCACCTGAAGGACTCTCAGACCATGAGAAAGAAAACTCTCTAGTCTGATGAGACAAAGATTGAACTCTTTGGTGTGAATGCCAGGTGTCACGTTTGGAGGAAACCTGGCACCATTCCTACAGTGAAGCATGGTGGTGGCAGCATCATGCTGTGGGGATGTTTTTCAGTGGCAGGGACTGGGAGACTAGTCAGGATAAAGGGAAAAATGACTGCAGCAATGTACAGAGACATCCTGGATGAAAACCTGCTCCAGAGCACTCTTGACCTCAGACTGGGGCGACGGTTCGTCTTTCAGCAGGACAACGACCCTAAGCACACAGCCAAGATATCAAAGGAGTGGCTTCAGGACAACTCTGTGAATGTCCTTGAGTGGCCCAGCCAGAGCCCAGACTTGAATCCGATTGAACATCTCTGGAGAGATCTTAAAATGGCTGTGCACCGACGCTTCCCATCCACCCTGATGGAGCTTGAGAGGTGCTGCAAAGAGGAATGGACGAAACTGGCCAAGGATAGGTGTGCCAAGCTTGTGGTATCATATTCAAAAAGACTTGAGGCTGTAATTGCTGCCAAAGGTGTATCGACAAAGTATTGAGCAAAGGCTGTGAATACTTATGTACATGGGATTTCTTTATTTTTAATAAATTTGCGAAAAACCTCAAATAAACTTTTTTTCACATTGTCATTATGGGGTGTTGTGTGTAGAATTCTGAGGAAAAAAATAAATTTAGTCCATTTTGGAGTAAGGCTGTAACATAAAAAAATGTGGAAAAAGTGATGCTCTGTGAATACTTTCCGGATGCACTCTTTGTATGTATGTATGTATGTATGTATGTATGTATGTGTCCTGTCCCTTTGAGGATTCTGAATGGCGTGTTTTGCTTTGGTCTGATTTGTCAATTTTGCTTTGATTGCTCAGTCAGACATGATTGAGACAGAAAGCACCGGGCAAGAAAAGTTGACACACACAAGGATAGGCATAGGAGGAACATATGAGAGTCATCTTCAAACACGGGTAAGTATTTGTAAGCATACAAAAGATGTTTTCATTGTGGGTGTTGGAGACTCTACCATTGGGTGGTTGTCATAAATTGGACAGGAGGCAAGCAATGCACCCTGAAATGACAGAGACTGAGAAGCGGGTTTTATGGGAACATGATAGACAGAGGATATGCTGGTCAAGACAGGTTGAGAGATGTGAGAATATCAAAGAAAGGCATAGAACAAATGCTGACAGTACACGTAAGGCAAAAGATATCTAACATCATATATTTTACCATTTATTCTTTTTGCCTTTGTTGAGTAACATAACTAGGGTAATATAAACCTATTGAAATTTAATTGGCTGCATGACCTAAATGAAAAATGTCTTTTATTGGGGATATAGCCTCTTAAAAGGCAATGCATTTTACAGATCATTTACAAGAATTACAAATGAACAGGCAAAATCAGATCACAATTTTTGACACGTCTTTCATTCTAAGTCTTAAAAAGACATGCAGACAACCTGAAAATGCCACACAGACTCTCTCTAGCTGGGAATCAGCATACAGCCCCCCGTATAACAGAATCATCCCATTTTTAAGCTACAATTGCTGAAATTGCCCACTCTCTTCACTCTGTTAGTCCACATTGATTTCATGACTCTTATTTTTTGTTTATCCATATTTTCAGATTCACCTGCCCCCTCCTAACCCCCAAGTCCCTGGTGACCACAATTCTGGCTGAGAAACACAGAACCCTGCAACAAGAAGAAAGAGTTGGCAGTAATTTATTCTATCTTTTTTTCTAAAGAAAAATCCTTTTCTGCTTATTATGAGCAAGATTGACCTGTCTGACCTCAAGAACACGAGTCCACAAGTAGTAAATTGCAAGGGCAGCTCCACAGAAACACTTTGGAAGACCTCCTGTCTTGAAGTGATGATAGCAGATTAGTATACAACAGATAGCCACATGTTTATATAACAGCATGTAGTAACTTTATTTTTGATAAAGAAAGAAACCATAGCTAAGCATTCTCAAACCTGCTTATTACAATTCAGAGTTTGTTTATTTCTATAGCACATTTTCATACATAGGATGTATCGCAAAGTTCTTTACAAGATGTCAAAAAATAGTTACTAGTAAAGAAAAACAAACTGAAATGAGATAATAATAACGATGAATACATAACATGCAATAATTAAGTACACACTTTCATAAGATATATGAGGTAGAGTCCTTCTGTGTATATATAGAATTGTTTTTAAAGGCTCTGAAGACGAGTCTAAAGAGAAGGTCCGACAGCTGGGGAAGGAAAAAAACCCCAGATAGGGTAGAGAAAAAAAAACTTCTGCAGGGGTACTGGATCTTGTCAGCACTAGGTGGAAGGTGCCAAGAGTCCATTTCAGGGCCCACTCATGCACACACTCACACTCACACTCACACTTACACAGGGGCTAATTTGAAATCCCCATTCAATCTAACCAGCATGCGCTTGGAGATGTGAGAGGAAAACTGAAGTATCTGGAGAAATTCTGTGCTGATACAGGATGTACGATATTGAAGTGAGTGTGGACAGAGGAATATTTTTATTAATTGACCCACCATAAATAATCTGATTGCTAATGCCTGTCCTAAGTGTTGCACTGGCAGTAACATTATCTGCACCCCGAAGAGTGAGAGAACTGGTATCTAATAGGAAAACAACTGTTGTCAGCATCACTAAACCACCATGGGAGCCTGGGTAATTACATCCTATTAAATTATTCTCCTCTGAAAAGATTCTCAAGGAAGCAGACTCTTTGTCTGTGGATAAAGCAAAGTTCAATTTAACATTTGGCCTTTCCTGGGGACAAGAACGGTTTGGTATTCTTTTAACAGTTAGGCTTTGAATTAAATGTAACAAACATTAAAATAAGCTGTTTACCCTCTGAGGCTTTATTATATATTACAAGCTAGTTAAACAATGCTTAGGTGCTGTTCAGCCATAGTCACATTTCTTTCAAGTGATAGCAAGTCAATGCTGACTCAGATATTATAGTAACTTATAATCAATTCATAACTGGCAGTAAAAGTAATCTTTAAATACTAATTATAAATCTGAGTCAAATTAAAAGATCCACATCCTTATTCTGTCAGTTAAAAGGTATTACAACTGTAGTATAAAATTGGTAACATAAATTATAACAGACGTAAATTCATAATTAATGAATGCATACATTAATATCCAACAAGAAAGGCCGACAGGGTAGCACGTGCAGACTGCACAAAGACAACAGCAAGGTACAGGATTCATACTTGTTCTATCACCTTGAGGAGGAACACATTGAAGAGGAGAAAATGAACCCCGAAATGAAACGCCATGTAAGCCATTCAGGGGTTAAAACTAGGAGGTCAAACTACACTATCTGTCACCACACCAAAGTGGTAATTGTGACACCCGTGTAGTGTGAAATGGAGAACACCAGGCTACACTTTTAGTGTCTAGTATGCAGGACTGAGTGTGCCCAGGATGATGGTGTAAGACAAGGAGACACAGACACAAAAGGGTTGGGTTTTTGCAAAATAAAGTGAGGTTTTATTTACAGGTTCACTTAAAGGAAAATAAGAATAATGTATTATGGAATATATATATATATATATATATATATATATATATATATATATATATATATATATATATATATATATATATAAATAAAACTAGCAAAATACCCGCGCTTCGCAGCGGAGAAGTAGTGTGTTAAAGAGGTTATGAAAAAGAAAAGGAAACACTTTAAAAATAACGTAACATGATTGTCAATGTAATTGTGTTGTCATTGTTATGAGTGTTGCTGTCATATATATATATATATATATATTATATATATATATATATATATATATATATATATATATATATATACACACACACACAAACATATATATACATATACAGTGGTGTGAAAAACTATTTGCCCCCTTCCTGATTTCTTATTCTTTTGCATGTTTGTCACACAAAATGTTTCTGATCATCAAACACATTTAACCATTAGTCAAATATAACACAAGTAAACACAAAATGCAGTTTGTAAATGGTGGTTTTTATTATTTAGGGAGAAAAAAAAATCCAAACCTACATGGCCCTGTGTGAAAAAGTAATTGCCCCCTGAACCTAATAACTGGTTGGGCCACCCTTAGCAGCAATAACTGCAATCAAGCGTTTGCGATAACTTGCAATAAGTCTTTTACAGCGCTCTGGAGGAATTTTGGCCCACTCATCTTTGCAAAATTGTTGTAATTCAGCTTTATTTGAGGGTTTTCTAGCATGAACCGCCTTTTTAAGGTCATGCCATAGCATCTTAATTGGATTCAGGTCAGGACTTTGACTAGGCCACTCCAAAGTCTTCATTTTGTTTTTCTTCAGCCATTCAGAGGTGGATTTGCTGGTGTGTTTTGGGTCATTGTCCTGTTGCAGCACCCAAGATCGCTTCAGCTTGAGTTGACGAACAGATGGCCGGACATTCTCCTTCAGGATTTTTTGGTAGACAGTAGAATTCATGGTTCCATCTATCACAGCAAGCCTTCCAGGTCCTGAAGCAGCAAAACAACCCCAGACCATCACACTACCACCACCATATTTTACTGTTGGTATGATGTTCTTTTTCTGAAATGCTGTGTTCCTTTTACGCCAGATGTAACGGGACATTTGCCTTCCAAAAAGTTCAACTTTTGTCTCATCAGTCCACAAGGTATTTTCCCAAAAGTCTTGGCAATCATTGAGATGTTTCTTAGCAAAATTGAGACAAGCCCTAATGTTCTTTTTGCTTAACAGTGGTTTGCGTCTTGGAAATCTGCCATGCAGGCCGTTTTTGCCCAGTCTCTTTCTTATGGTGGAGTCGTGAACACTGACCTTAATTGAGGCAAGTGAGGCCTGCAGTTCTTTAGATGTTGTCCTGGGGTCTTTTGTGACCTCTCGGATGAGTCGTCTCTGCGCTCTTGGGGTAATTTTGGTCGGCCGGCCACTCCTGGGAAGGTTCACCACTGTTCCATGTTTTTGCCATTTGTGGATAATGGCTCTCACTGTGGTTCGCTGGAGTCCCAAAGCTTTAGAAATGGCTTTATAACCTTTACCAGACTGATAGATCTCAATTACTTCTGTTCTCATTTGTTCCTGAATTTCTTTGGATCTTGGCATGATGTCTAGCTTTTGAGGTGCTTTTGGTCTACTTCTCTGTGTCAGGCAGCTCCTATTTAAGTGATTTCTTGATTGAAACAGGTGTGGCAGTAATCAGGCCTGGGGGTGGCTACGTAAATTGAACTCAGGTGTGATACACCACAGTTAGGTTATTTTTTAACAAGGGGGGCAATTACTTTTTCACACAGGGCCATGTAGGTTTGGATTTTTTTTCTCCCTAAATAATAAAAACCATCATTTAAAAACTGCATTTTGTGTTTACTTGTGTTATATTTGACTAATGGTTAAATGTGTTTGATGATCAGAAACATTTTGTGTGACACACATGCAAAAGAATAAGAAATCAGGAAGGGGGCAAATAGTTTTTCACACCACTGTACATATATACATATATATATATACACATATAGACATCCACATATATATACATATATATATATATATATACACATAAACATATATATACACATACATATACATATATACATACATATATACACACATACATACATACACACACACATATATATACACAGACGCATATATACATATATATTTACATATCTACATATATATACATATCTACATATGTACATATATATACACATATATATATATATATACACATATCTATATAATTAACATCCGGCGCCGCCGAGAGTGGCAGCCTTTTCAGCAGCTCCGTTTATGACTGTATGTGTACTTTTCTACTTTTATTTTTTACTTTTATTTTTCTATTTCTATTTTTATTTATTGATCACTCCTATTACTTTATTACTTTATCGTATTAATTTATTTTATGTGGATTCGTTCCCTGGACACACTTACTTTTACAACGTGGGCATGGAGTTTTACACGCCAAGACTCGCTTTTGTGAATTTCCCATTGGGATTAATAAAGTATCTATCTATCTATCTACATATATATATACACACATATATATATATATATATATATATATATATATATATATATATATACATATCTACATATATATACACATATATATACATATCTACATATATATATATATATATATATATATATATATATAGCTGATTACCCAGTGGCTTCGCTCACTGAGTGCAAGAGAAAAAAATAAAATGTAGTATGTATAAAATAAGTTTGTTAATTGCCACATTTTTTTTTCCACAACTAAAGAGCACTTACAATAACATAGAAATCAATATAAACAACATTAACATCATTATCATATGAGAATATGAAGTAATATATAAGAAGCACATTGCATATAAATATAAATTAAACAGTAAAATTTTCTTCTATAATAAGCTACCGTGGCTATTCGTTTGTCTGTCCAGGATTTTAAATCACCTGTAGCTCACAAACCGTTTCATCTATTGACTTGAAATTTGGTACACATATACTACGTCACGTGTACTATTCGCTTTCAGGGTGATGATTTTATTACTCTTTTTATCTTTATTTTATTTTATTGTAGAATCAACTGACAGCTGTGCGCACCATACTAAGTTATCGCAACACAAAAACCAACTTAATCAATTTTAACGGGAAAAGATGCCGACGAAAGAAGAGAAGCAGCGGGACGCTAGGGTGAAGAGCTGCTCATTAAGCAGCAAGCGCATCAACCTCTGAGCAGACGAATGGTAAACGTACAGAGAAAGAGGATAAATAACATGAATGCTCATGTGAAGTGTATTCACTCCACGTTATCGTGCAGTGCACTGTTACTGGTATTTTGATAAAAGAATTTGAACAACATATAAGAAGCGTATAAATTATTAAACAGTAAAACATTAACATTTAAGAAGTAAAGATACATTGAGTACTACTGCAGTGCTTTCGGGTATAGTACATTTTTTGTTTGCCCATTACATGCATAAATGTATACATTTTTTGGTGTACCTACCCGAGAACACGCGACATGACCCGGCAGTTAAAAGTTTCTCGCTCCAGCAATTTGAACTCTGTTACAAAGTCTCGTTTATACCTCGTGTCTTCTCATTAAACTTGTATCTCGCGAATATGGTATTGCAAACGGCAGCGGGAGCGTTTCTATAAACTCAATTTAAACTTACGGTTTACACCGTGCTTTGAAGATGCATAGTACGCGACACGTGTTTCGCCGTAATTGTGGGCTCATCAGGCGTACACACTCACTGCACTTCCTTATGGGAATTGAACCTCGGACGTAGAGGCGAAGCCCCTAAAGTTGTGCCACGGCGTGTGGTTCGTTCATTTGACAGCATGTAGATCGGGGTAATCACATTGCAGGCATTCGTAGTCTGATTCACAATCTGATTGTATGGGTGGTTACCTACCAGGAAACGCTTGTGGTTGGTCAGCAAGCCGGCTAACTTCTGCCACGGTGCCCTCTTTCAGTTGCGAGAAGCAGATCATAGAATGGTTGAAATAGTTTAATATATATAGCAAAATCCCCGCGCTTCGCAGGGGCTAATATGGTATTGCAAACGGTAGCGGGAGCGTTTCTATAAACTTAATTTAAAGTTACGGTTTATACCGTGCTTTTTTTCATTATGTTTTCATACCTTATCAATTGTGTAATGTGTTTTTTGAACAGGTTTCATTCATCGAAGTGATCACTCCTGCTGCGTTCAGTCACTTCACGTGAGCCGGTCTCTTGTGTGATGTTGCGATGTCCACGGGTTTATTTAATGTTAGCTAAGACCCGGCAGTTAAAAGTTTCTCGCTACAGCAATATTAACTCTTTTACAATGTGATCCAAACTGTCGTTTATATCTCGTGTCTTCTCATTAAACTTGTATCTCGCGAATATGGCATTGCAAATGGCAGCGGGTCAGTTCATGTGCTTACGTGGGAGGCGTGATGACGCGATATATTTTGATATATATCAAAATACCCGCGCTTTGCAGTGGCAAAGTACTGCTTTAAAATTTTTATTAAGAAGAAAAGTAAACCTTTTTAAACTGTGGCTTCGCCTCTTGCGCTGACGTCGCCTGTCCGCAGTTTTATAAACGAACGCCATATAAGGCCGTCCTTTCTCCTTCACAGTCAGTTCACGTGATTACGTGGGAGGCGTGATGATGCGATATGCAACCCCCGCAACCCCGACTCCCACGACCAGTGAGTTGCAGTCCATTACTGTATATGGCCAAAAAAGAGGTTCCAGTTATGACCGTTACGCTTTGAATTTCGAAATGAAACCTGCCTAACTTTTGTAAGTAAGCTGTAAGGAATGAGCCTGGCAAATTTCAGCCTTCTACCTACACGGGAAGTTGGACAATTAGTGATGAGTGAGTCAGTCAGTCAGTGAGTGAGTCAGTCAGTGAGGGCTTTGCCTTTTATTATTATAGATATATTGTGGAACGAGCCCCAGACACAGACAGGTAGACATCGTATTATGCACCACCACACATTTATTTACAAGTACTATTTACAATTATAAGTGCAACACAAACCCCCAACACTCCCCCAAAGTCCAGGCCTCTGACACCCTGCCTCACTCTTCAGGCTGCCTCCACTCCTCTCCTTCAAGCTCTGTCCTTCTCCTCACCCGACTCCAGCCTTGAATGAAGGGAGGCGGCCCCTTTTATAAGCACCCGGACGTGCTCCAGGTGTTTCCCGGCAATCTTCCACCGACACTCCCCAGTGTGGCAGAAGTGCCAGCTGTATCCCCGGAAGCACTCCGGGTGTCCCTGCTCCTCTTCCCCCCAGCACTTCCGGGTGTGGTGGAATTGATGAGGTCCAGGGCTCCAAAAGCATTGAGGTGCCCCCTGGCGGTGACCACGGGCCCCTACAGGGTTGAGCTTCACAGCTCTGTACCCGTGGTCCCCAAAGCAACCAGGGCGGTCACCCCCTCGTGGTCTGGAGGAAGCCCTCCTCTAGTCCTCTTGGGCGTCCCGGCTGGGTACCACCCCCAGCCGTGTGCCACAATATACAGTGGAACCTCGAGATACGATCACCTCTGTATACGAGAAATTCAAAATACGAGGAAAGTATGAGCGAAAAATTCAGATCTAAATGCGAGCATTGGCTCACGTAACGAGCCACGAGCCAGGCTGTGGGTATAGCTCGCGGCTTAGCGAGGGGGCGTGGTAGCAGTTGCGAGCCGTGATCTGCGGTGTCTGCGTTTCTCACTTAAGTGCACAGGTGGGAAACTGCCCACATCCATGATTGTTCCTGTGGCTGATGGGCTGCAGCTGCCATGTCCTCCCCGCATATATAGAGAAGCGCGAGCCGGTTAAGGGGGAGAAGAAGTAAAATAAGAGAGAGAGAGAGAGAGAGAGCGCAGGCAGGCAGTCGGTGCGGGAGAGCGAGCGAGCGAGTGCAGGCTCGCGTGTAGCTGAACAGTGAGCTGAACAGGCGAGCCAAACAGCTGAAGCAGGACGGTGTAGAGAAGGTCCGCTGCATTAAGAGTGTCTTGCCTGTTGCAGAGCCCGCAGGTGAGACGCTAACAGAGAAGAAGCACCGGGGATTGTCATCTGTTTTTTAAAGACTGCATCCTTTTGACGTTTTAACCTCGTGTTAAAGGATTGTTATTCTTGTGTATTTTAAACCTCCACTTCACAACTGTTTTAAGGATTATTTATTTAAAGATTTATTGAATGCTCTACTGCACTTTGGACACCTGTTTTGATTCTTTTAATAATCAGTTATATTATTTACCAGTGTTATTTATTAAGGGTAGACTACAGTATATATAATTTATCAGTGTTATTTGTTAGGAAAATTGATTTTTATGTTAATATATTTGGGGTGTGGAACGGATTAACTGGATTTCCATTATTTTCAATGGGGAAGTTTGTTCTAGATACGAGAAATTCGCTATACAAGCTCAGTGCTGGAACGAATTAAACTCGTATCTAGAGGTTCCACTGTATATATATATATATATATATATATATATATATATATATATATATATATATAGTGGTCTTCCATCATACAATAAGCACTCTCACAGACCCCAATACCCCAAAGTTCTGACCAGTACACAATGCCTTCAGGCCACCTCCTTCACTCCTCCGAGACCTCGTCCTTCTTCTCTTCTGACTCAAGTCATCCTTTGAAGGGAGACGGCCCCTTTATATAAAGACCCGGATGTGCTCCAGGTGTGTTCCCGGTAATCTCCCACCGACATGCCCCAGTGTGGCAGAAGTGCCGGCTGTATTCCTGGAAGCACTCCGGGTGTCCCTGCTTGTCTTCCGCCCCAGCACTTCCGCCACACCTGGGGTCCAGGGTCCTGCAGGTATTGGGGTGCCCGCTGGCGGTGACCACGGGCCCCTACAGGGTCGAGCTTCCCAGCTCTGTACCTGTGGCCCCCAGGGCGGTTGTCCCCTCATGGTCTGGAGGAGGCACAAGCCCTCCTCCGGTCTTCTTGGGTGTCCCGGCTGGGTACCACCCCCACCCGGGTACCACAATATATATATATATATATATATAAAACATCCTGAGCCTAAAAGTGCACAGATTTTATGTCACGGTTTTTTGTCATGCTTTAAATCTGGCTTATTTTAAAACTTTCATGTATATGTTTGGCATCATTCTTTTCAGAATTTATCGAACTTTAATGTGATGTTGTTAGATTTTCAGATTTATAGTCCATTTTTAAATTATAAACTAAAAAATTTCAAGAACTCACGTCCCACGAGATGAGAATTTGTGCCAAGAGATTTAACAACGCCGGGGACCAGAAATTAAAGACAAAGAGTAGATGACAAAGACAGCTGCTATACAGGCTTTTAAATGTTCAAAGCACCATGCAAGCAGCTGATCGAGCAAAGAGGAGGTAAAAAAACTGTATTTGTTTCCCATTGTGTCACTGTTTAAGACGGGGTTTTTGGAGGAGCGACCACGTCTCCTTGGGGTGCGTACAGCCCCCTACTTCACAACGCAAGTGGCAGAGACGCGAAGTGGCTGGCATGTAGTGCAGGCCACGTGGGTTGGTGAGCTAAGAAAGCAGGGGGTAACCCCCTAGTGTGTGTGTATATATATATATATATATATATATATATATATATATATATATATATATATATAGTGAATGATAGAGGCAGACACCAGATAAAAATCCAATTATTATTTATTTTATAATAATAATGTGCACCAAGCACCCTCCACTTCACAATATTCATAAATCACCAATAATCACTACAATACTCAATAATTACAATCGTCCACACTTCCAGACGCGTTGCCACCCTTCCACCCAGCTCAGCTCGACGTCTGGGATTTCCCATAGTCCTTTTATAGTCCTTGACCTGGAAGTGTTTCGCCCTCTCTGTCCACGTGACTAGGAACACTTCCAGGTCATATAAAAACTCCACTTCTTCACCCTGGAAGCACGTCGTTCCTTCCGGTCATGTGTTTATGACGTACTTCCGGGTTATAGGGCACGTAGCACCCTGTGAGCCTCCCTGCAGCGACTCCTGGCGACCCCGACGTTATCCAGCAGGACTGTGTATTAAAACTCCATAGTCCATGATGCCCTGCTGGAACTCGGGCATCCCTATGTTGCAGGTAGGGCTCCATCCAGCGGCTTGGAGGTGTTGGCCGGAATATATGGCCGGCAATTCCTCACAATATATATACATATATTCTATCTCAATACTCTGTCCAATACCGTAAAGGATTCACAAAAACAGTTATATATACCCATATATACACAAAAACAAAAATAAAGTTGTCTTCCTCCACAGTAATCCAAGTCAGGAAGCTGCTCTTCCAAACAGTGTATAGCACAGGGTTTACCAAGAAAAACATTCAAAATACAGAAAAAGAAAAAAGGTCATATACAAAAATAAACAGTGCACCAAAAAAAACCCAATAAATACAAATACCAATAAATACAACAATCAATGCTTGGTAAACTCATGAGAACGCTCTACCAAGTACCTTACTCAGTGCAATCTAGCCACACCAGAAGACCCCCTCTAGAGGCTGGAAATAGTCTTTTGTAATTGGCGCCCTCTTGCCGACCAATTAAGCTGTTGAATGTCATCCTTCCACAGGCACACAATGACATGGATGTGTCTACAAAGAATGGCGTCTCCTGCTCCGCAAAATTCCTTTAAAAATGCGAGTGGCCGGCGCGCACGCATAGCTATGAAATTTGAGAAGCCACTCGTATCATCAGCGAAAACGTCCCTCTGCACTTTCTTAATGGATAAAAAGACAAGCTTTACTCCTTTATACTTTTTGTCCTTTTTCACCTGAAACTACTGCCACTCTTTTAACACTGCAGAGGACACAAAAAACTATCAAACCTCCTAATCAAAAAGAGTGAGGTAAAGATGTGTTTTCCAAAAATATCAATACCAAAATCATGCAGAGCTTTTACATAGAATCCACACATTTGGACAATAAATCACACATGGTATCAACTTATCAAATGTACCAGTTAAAGACAGAGAATGCAGCTGTTAAAGCCTAATAGGGGTTGGCAATCCTAACAAGTGACTTACCTAAAATGAAATACTAAAATATTTCTTGAGCAGTAACTTCCTCAGCAGCAGTAATTGGTTTCAATTTTGCAAATTGGGCTGAAACAAAAATCTCCTTTAACCAGTACTGGACTTGGGAACCCCTCAACTAGATGGTTACTACCAATATACCAAAACACAGAATTGAAAGAAGGTGCATTTTGTTTTTCACAAGGCTGCATATCGGAGAAGCTGCTATATGGATGATAAATTAGACTGGACTGCCAATACTGATGCGCTGTGCAAGAAAGGACAAAGCCGGTTATACTTCCTTAGAAGGCTGGCTTCCTTCAACATCTGCAATAAGATGCTGCAGATGTTCTATCAAACAGTTGTGGCGAGCGCCCTCTTCTACGCAGTGGTGTGCTGGGGAGGCAGCATTAAGAGGAAAGACGCCTCACGCCTGGACAAACTGGTGAGGAAGGCAGGCTCTATTGTTGGCATGGAGCTGGACAGTTTAACATCTGTGGCAGAGCGAAGGGCGCTCAGCAGGCTCCTATCAATTATGGAGAATCCACTGCATCCACTAAACAGTGTCATCTCCAGACAGAAGAGCAGCTTCAGCGACAGACTGCTGTCACTGTCCTGCTCCACAGACAGATTGAGGAGATCGTTCCTCCCCCAAACTATGCGACTCTTTAATTCCACCAGGGGGGGTAAACGTTAATATTTAACATTATACATAGTTATTGTCTGTTTTTTTTTTTTCACCTGTATTATTATCATTCTTTAATTTAATATTATTTATTGTATCAGTATGCTGCTGCTGAAGAATGTGAATTTCCCATCGGGATTAATAAAGTATCTATCTATCTATCTATCTATCTATCTATCTATCTATCTATCTATCTATCTATCTATCTATCTATCTATCTATCTATCTATCTATCTATCTATCTATCTATCTATCTATCTATCTATCTATCTATCTATCTATCTATCTATCTATCTATCTATCTATAAGACGTCTCCATCTCCCCCAGGTGCTTGACTGGTGTTCTCTGTTCCTTGTTTCACTCCCAATACCCCTGTGCCTTAGACTCTCCTCTGACATCCAGTTACTGCTAGGATCCAGTTTAAAACTCTTGTCTTGACTTCCAGTTCTCTAATTGGTTCTGCTCCTCAGTATCTCCAATTCTTGGTTCTCTGTACGTCCCTTCAAGGTGTTTCAGTTCTGCCACTGCCTGTCTACTGATCATTCCTCCTCTTATCAGACATGTACCTCCATTCTTGTTCCAAATCTGTGGAATGATCTCTCTTTATCCTTTCCAACTGCATCCAACTTACCTGTGCTTAACCATCTTTTATTATTTTGGATCTGCTTAGTTTCTTTCCTTCAGGTTAGCTGCTGTTGTACTGGGATACTGGTTTTTGTCTTTTTGTTTTAGTCAACTTATAACTATAATTATGTAATAGCTCTACTCCCATGTGCATATTTCTTTAGCGTGTTCTCTGTGGCTTGCACTTTCCTTCTTTAATGTATTGTAACTTGCTTTGTAAGTCACCTTGGATAAAGGTGTCTGCTAAATAAATAATGGGACACGGTGTGTGTTCTTCAAAATATTTACATATATGGATATATGATTTTCATTTTTAATGTTATTGATAGATAAGGATGGTCTAGTTTGGCCGCATGTTATTCCAATTTTAGGCATTTTAAACTTTGCAGAAGGAATGAGTATTTCTGTTGAAGAGTACACAATGTGATTTTTCAATGCTGTTTTTTTTAAGAATTAGATCACCTTTATTATTAGTATTTATGAAATGATGATCAAATATGCTTTCGTCCAAAAATTAAATAAATAAATTAGTAAAAAAAATGTTTGGTGCCCTGAAATGGGAGGACCATGTAGAAAAAAGTGTTGTCATTTGTACATGCTGTGACCTGAAATGTATTCAAATACCTTAAATGAAAGTCTCCATTGTGCACTTTAATCACGTCTGAATTGCTAAGATTTATAATTTTAAACTGTGGAGCACATGGGTTAAGTTAAGAAAAAATTTGTCCCAAATGTTACGGAGGGTGCCATCCATTGACTTTATCTGTGTATTCCACAACGCAGAGTTTATTCAAACTGGTTTCCCTAAATCCATACTTCTATATGGACAAATGCACTGTATATTGATACACCAGTATGTTTAGATTCATACCTGAATTAGTTTACATCTCTCTTCATTTTTACTGCTGTCCTAAAAGAGACATAAATTGAATATACCGCACCGTTTGAGGAGGAGGTAAACGGCAACTTGTATTCAGTAAAGTAAGTTTAAAAATCAGAGCCAGTTTTCAAAAAGAAAAAAAAAATCACAAAGAACAGCAAGGAAAACACGTAGTTTGTAGTAAATTCACTTTCAATAAAGGCAAAAGTGTTAAGATGCCGAGTTTACGGCACATGAATGCAATCCTGTAATCCAGCAAGAAAGTTTAATGCCCAATAAATGAAGATTGAGTTAACCTTCATAGTCTGTCAAAGGCAATTGTTGTTTGACGCCTGTCTGCGGCTTTCAAAGGGCAAAGGCATCGTTCAGTGTGTGACAGCTTGCTCTGGTGAAACTGCTTCCAGTTTTTAAAAAGATAGAGCTATCAATGTCAGACACTGTTTTAACATGTCCTTTGTACTTTGTTGTTCTTTTTCTAGTAAAAAAAAAATATTATATGCTTGCTTAGTTGTTTTTTATGTCTGTCATAATGTCTGAACGATTGGCTATAATAAATGTATCATTATTATGGTAATATGGATAAGAACTGGATGGAGGGCTGCAAGAAAACAGAACATTGGGCAAATGGAAGAATTAAAAGTAAGCAGGTACAAAATTTCCAGTTTTTACAAATCAGCTCAGACCTTCATACCTCCATCAAGAAATGTGTCACGGTAAAGAATTAATGTACTACATTAATTAATTAAAAGTATAATTAAAAATGTATTCCTTAATGATGAAAATGTAGTAGCATTGCAAAAATGTAATTAATAGTGAAAAATTCCCCTGCTGATAATTTGTAATTGCTAGTTTAGTCATCAAAGAGAATCTAATATTATAACTTAATTGTAAAATTATAATGCATAAGGTGGCAGTGTAATCATATGAAATAATAATCATTAAAGAATGTAATACATTTTTAATTAGCTCACTAATGACAAGGGTGGCGAAGTGGTGCAGTGCTCAGCACTGCCGGCTCAGATCTCCAGTGGTCTGGGTTCAAATTTTATATGAAGTTTGCATGTTCTGCGGGCCCACATGGGTTTTCCCCTGACACTCTGGTTTTAGGTTAAGCTGACTGGTGAATGTAAACGGGTTGTGTATGAGTGGATGTAGACATATATGTCAGTGTGACAGCTCATCCAGAGTTGGTTCCCACTTTGCATATGCTGCTGTAAGCACAGGATTCAGCCCGCATGACCCAGAAATGGATTAAGTGGGTTCAGGAAATACATGCAGGTACAAAAAACAAATGCATTAATCATATGTGAGTGCCTTACAGAGACCTTGTTTCCTGAATGGTAAAGACTAGAGAAGTCTTCTTTCTGTTTACATTGCCATAAAGAAAGAAGTCCCACCCAATTCCAACTGATGTCACTTCTGCTTAGCCTAGCTCCTCCCCATGCTACCTGGGAGACATTAAAAAAAAGGTCCAGGTTAGGCAGTATGTGTCAGATGGCCAGTGGCGGTCAAGAATAGCACAACTCTTCATGAAGACAGCTGTATATTGGAGGCAATAAACTACAAAACAAAAATTCAACCACTGAACCTTGGCTGGGACCCCAGCTCTGTTTGACTTTTCTCCATTTATTTAACATAATCTGTGATTGTTAACAAAGGCTGTAAAGTGGCACAGTGGGTAGTACTGCCCGGTCACTGCTCCAGGGACTTGAGTTCGATTCCCACTTCTGTTATTGTTTGTACAGAGACGTCTTTGTTGTTCTTTGAGTTTTCTTGTTTTCTGACACCTCTCAAAGACACATGATAGATTAACCCTAAATTGTCCTGTATGGAGAACAGCGGAGATTTGTGAGTGTGTCCTGAAATGAACTGGACCTCCCACCCAGGGGTGGATTTTGCGTTTTCTTTTATGCCAAAGGTAACTTTAAGTCCCCATTGCATTGAAAATAGCATGTTCCAAAAATGATTGTTTTATTGACTAATAAAAGATATGAAGTAATTAGGAAGAGTAAATGTAGTCAAAAATCATGTTTGACAAGATTCCCTCTGAGCAAATATGAGATTGTGACCTGGATGGAAGAAAGTGGGAGAGTAAGCTCATGTTGTCCTTGGTTTGGTCAAAGTCTAAGTCTAATGTTTCCATTTTGACAGCAAATCTTCAGGGTAATGATGTGCGGCCTCACAACAGTCATATTCCACCTCACAATCCCTATTGCTCAGTGTACAATTTTGCATTTGGTCAATTCTTCTTCACAATGCCAGGAGGAACAAACATCAAAGGATCACAGTGCAACATCACTATGGATGCTTCTGCGCCACAAGTCAGTGATAACCTTTCTAACATCTACTGCTTACAAACAAAAAGCCTAGATGAACTGTGAAACCCTGCTTTCATAAATATGTATGTACTCATGCTGAAAACCAAGATCTCACAAGCTTCTGCTCCACAGGAACATTCTGAACTTTCTGATCTTACTTTAGGGCACATATATTGAGGCTTGACAGGTATTGCACTCCAGTCAAACTTCCCACCCGCTTTCACCCAAGCCACGTAGCACATTCCCATTGTTCACTACTTGGTCCATTAGCAATGTGGCTACCCTACATTTGTTTGGATACCTGCTCTTGTAAAGGGACAGAAACCCTTATAACACCCTTCTGGGAGTGTTTGGTGTGTAGATAGATAGATAGAAAGAGAAAGAAAGAAAGAAAGAAAGTTTTCTTTCTTTCTTTCTTTCTTTCTTTCTTTCTTTCTTTCTTTCTTTCTTTCTTTCTTTCTTTCTTTCTTATTGGATTCAGTGAAAAATGCAATTTTGAAAAAAAAAACTGAATATTCTGAAAAACAAATTGTTTGTTTTATGGTATAAATATTTTTCATACTCAGAATAGTTTTGAAGTATATATTTTGAAATTAAAAAATGTTACTCTTCCTCCTTCTTCACATTAGCTGAGGTAGAAACAACCCCAAATCAGGTACTGTATTGGCGACATGTTTTTTGCTCTCAATCAATATATATATTTTTTACTCTCTTCTTGTTTCTTCAAAATAGCCAGGATTTTGATTTACAAGGTTAGAAAGATGCGTTTTTATTGTTCACAAGGCAGAAGCTGCTATTTAAATAATTTTTAGAGAAACTTGCAAAGCTGGGTTGATCCAATCATTGTCTTGCCCGGTCACTGGTCAGCAAATGATAAAAGAATACAGAGCCTCCTTTACTGGAAGGAAAAAAAACAAAAAATAGTACCTGTCACAATTTTTGTGGGAATACAAAGGTGGAAAATGGACAGATAGTGTAAAGGCCAGCCTTGACACAGACAGACGTAGAACACAAGTTCAAAGTACATGGGGCTATTATTTTCTTTTTGTTCCCTCGTGGAGAACGTCTTCTCCATTCCTATACGTACACAACACAGTCCCAAGCACAATACAGCACTTTTCTTTCTGCTTTTCTCTTTCTTTCTCCTCCACTCTTCCTCCTCCCGACTCTGAGTCCTGAATGGTGGGACTGGCCCCTTTTTACAGAGCACCTGGAAGGACTCCAGGTGCCTAACAAGCTTCTTCCAGCCACACTTCTGGGTATGGTGTAAGTGTGGCTAAATAAGGCCCTGGAAGGGTCCATGTGTCCCCTGGCAGTGGCCACGGGTTCCAACAGGGTGGAGCTTTCATACTCATGACCAGTGGACCTGCTGGAAACTAAGAGGGCTGCCCTGTTTCGGCCCAGGAGTTCCGGCCACCTGCCACAATAAATAGATAGATAGATGAACGAATGAACGAATGAGCTTAATTTTTCCCTGGGGGGAAATTTGTTTTTTTAGAGAAGCTCTTTAAATAAATACATAAATAGATAAATATGAATAAGTTCAGTAACATAAAAAACCGGGAGTGTGCTCCCCTCGACTTTCTCGTATACTGAGATAGAGGAAAAGGACATCACAATCACTTCTAGTTGCACAATATTTCTCAAATATCATATCTCTTTGTTTCTCATCATAACTAATTGATAATATCAATACACAATTATTTAGCTCTATTTATAATCAAACTTTATATTAAAATGATATTTTCACACTTAAGGAGGTCAAAAACGGTGGTGGAATTTTTTCATGATTACATATGCGTTACCTAGATTAATAGCAAAGTAAAAAAGAGTTAACTATCTATACAAAATTTGAATTATCAATCTGTAATTATAACCATAGTTTACTTGAAAATTCAGTTAAAGTGGCCCACAAGTTGATAGAATTCCTTATTTTTGATATAAAGTAGGTGTAGAAAATCTCAATGACCAATTCAAAGTGCTTTCGAGTTATCGTGTTTACACACAGACGGACATAATTTCAAAAATGATATTTTCGGACTCAGGAATGTCTAAAACCTCAAGATTCATCAAAATCTCGAGGTCGAATTTTTTCACGATTCCTATACTTTTGCTATACTACAGTATGTATACAAGAAAGTTATTAAAAAAAAAAAGCAAAACAGTGAGAAGTGCGGAGTTTCTGTAAAAGGCTGCTGCTTGCATAACGCCAACGTGTCTTTAACAATCCATTTCCATTCTCATTTAGATTTTTTTCCCTGATAATGAGAGAGAGGTCTTTGGTGAAAGCAATTATATGTGTAATTTATCATTTTTCAGGTCTAAATAATAAGAATAATAAATAATGTTAAAATATATTGTTTTTTTCTGTAAAATTGTTTTTTTCATTTTAAACCTTCATTTCTTAAAAACTGGATGTGATAGAGAGATTTTTATTGCCAGATTTTGATTTAGCACCCTCAAATCTACAATAATAATAATAATTATTATTATTATTTAAAAATAAATTTCGTTATCAGAAAAATTCTAAGTTCAACCTGGACCAAAATGAAAAATAGAATAAAAATTTTCAGAAAGATTATTAACTTCTGGATTATCAATGCAGGCCATTGCTGTTTGTCTTACTTCTCACGGAGTACAATCTTTTCTTAGTTGATGCTAACAGTACATCTGCAGTGAGCGTCGCGTTGGATTTTCCACTTGCGCACAGCTTGTCCCGGCTGCTGGCTCCCCTGATTGTTTTCACTCCACTTTTTCAGAGCACTTGTACAAGAAGGCACAACATTAGCCTGTTAGTCATTCTTCTTTGTCGTGCTCATTGTTATTGTTAGCAAAGCATGGTTATATTCTTTTTTCACCATCTTTGAACATTTTCATGGAAAAGAATTTTTATTTTTTTAACTTTGAAAGTCACCAGTTAATGAGTCAATATTAGATGGTGAAAGTTTAAAATGTATATTTCATTTTAATTATCAGGTTGCATTCTTAGCAATCGCATCCTGCAGATGTTCACACAAACACAGATCAGCTGTTACAGGACACAGGTGGCATCTTTTTACATATAACCACACATAAAATTATATAAATATACTAGCTGATTACCCTGTGGCTTCGCTCACTGAGTGCAAGGGAAAAAAATAAAATGTACTATTTATAAAATAAGTTTGTTAATTGCCAATTTTATTTTTCAACACATAAAAAGCATTTACAATAGCATAGAAATCAATATAAACAACATTATTAACATCATTATCATATAAGAATATGAAGTAATATATAAGAAGCACATTGCATATAAATAAAAATTATTAAACAGTAAAATCTTCTATAATACACTACCGTGGCTGTTCGTATTGTCTGTCCAGGATTTTAAATCACCTGTAGCTCGCAAACCGTTTCACCTATTGACTTGAAGTTTGGTACACATATACTACGTGACGTCTACTATCCGCTTTTGTGATGATGATTTTATCCCTCTTTTTATTTTAATTTTATTTTATTGTAGAATCAACTCTCGGCAGCAGGGCGGCTGAGCGCGCATGCGTACGGGCGCCGTTCTCATTCCCTACCACCTTCACTAATCATTCTTGAGGCAGATTGAAGACTTAAGTGCCAGATTAAGTGAAATGTTAAAGAAAATGTACTAAGTAATTGCAACAAAAAAACTAACTTAATCGGTTTTAACGCGAAAAGATGCAGACGAAAGAGAAGCAGCAGGCTGCTAGGGTGGAGTAAAGAAGAGCTGCTCATTAAGCAGCAAGCACATCAACCTCTGAGCAAACGAATGCTAAACGTACAGAGAAAGAGGATGAATACTATGAATGCTCAAGTCAAGTGTATTCACTGCACGTTATCGTGCAGTGCGCCGTTACTGGTATTTTGATAAAAGAATTTGAACAACATATAAGATGCATATAAATTATTAAACTGTAAAACATTAACATTAAAAGAATTTGAACCACATATAAGATGCATATAAATTATTAAACAGTAAAACATTAACATTTAAGAAGTAAAGATACATTGAGTACTACTGCTGTGCTTTCGGGTATACTACATTTTTTGTTTGCCCATTACATGCATAAATGTATACATTTTTTGGTGTACCTACCTGAGAACACGCGACATATAACTGACCATGGGAGAAGCATGGATTTTAAACACGCGTTGAGTTTTATTCCACTGGTGTCCCTCGTGGAATAACTGGTAATGTTTGACGAAAATCTCCTGCAAGTAAAATGACAGTACCTCCCATTATTTTGGTAGGATCTTTGAGATCTTGCATTGTTCGGTTCAAGGCTTCATAAACTCTTTTATGTGCAATGGTGCACTCATCCCAAACTATTATCTTTGAATGTTGCAAGACTTTTGTCTTTCCAGAGCCCTTGCGTATGTTGCAAATTGGATTTTCGTTGTGAACAAGGTTTAATGGTAATTGCAATGCCGAATGTGCTGTACGGCCTCCATCTAATAATATAAAAGCGATTCCCGATGACGCTACAGCCAGAGCTATGTCACCATTCTTTCTCTCGGCAAGAATCAGGTTTGTTAAGAATGTTTTTCCTGTTCCTCTGTGGTCATACGTAATTTCCGTTTCAAACGCTCATACGTAATTTCCGTTTCAAACGCGAAACAAATTTTATATATATAGATTAAAACTGTGTATTTTAATGTTAGTTTTGTGGTGTAAACATGTCCAGAAAAGGCACTTTAACCTCTTTTTTATATTGGTGGAGAAGTTAATATTGGAAATGCTTAAACTGTTAGCCTTGATTTTCACACACATCCTGTAAAAGCTTACATTTTTACCATTCACTCAGTACAGATAAACTCAAATACAAAGCAAGAGCGCCTCAATAATGGCTGAAGCTGACTAACATAACTTTCATGCCTCTCCAAGCTCCACTCATGAGGTGTCCCTGCCAGGATTGTCTTACATGTGGATTAGTCTTCAGACTGTAAGGGCTTTACTTCAGAATACCCTTGCGGAAGTTTAGGAGCTGCTACTCCTGGTGGGCTTTTGTATCCCGATGGCTACCTTTAAAAGGTTACACAATCTAACAGAAGCCAAGGGCCAATTACTGCTCTTGACAGTACGTAACCTAAATGGACACAGTATGTTTCATTAGCAATCATCGGTCATTGTTAAATGTCAATAAACAACAAGCCACAACTTCATCCATCCATCCATCCATCCTCTTCCGCTTATCCAAGGTCAGGTCGCGGGGGCAGCAGCTTGAGCAAAGATACCCAGACTTCCCTCTCCCCGGCCACTTCTTCTAGCTCTTCCAGGAGAATCCCAAGGTGTTACCAGGCCAGCCGGAAGACATAGTCCCTCCAGCATGTCCTGGGTCTTCCCCGGGGCCTCCTCCCGGTTGGACGTGCCCGGAACACCTCACCAGGGAAGAGTCCAGGAGGCATCCTGATCAGAGGTCCAAGCCACCTCATCTGACTCCTCTCGATACGGAGGAGCAGCGGCTCTACTCTGAGCCCCTGCCGGATGACTGAGCTTCTCACCCTATCTTTAAGGGAGAGCCCAGACACCCTGCGGAAAAAACTCATTTCAGCCGCTTAGCTCCTTTTTCACCATGACAGACCGATGCAGAGCCCGCATCACTGCGGATGCCACACCGATCCGCCTGTCGATCTCATGCTCCATTCTTCCCTCACTCGTGAACAAGACCTCGAGATACTTGAACTCCTCCACTTGGGGCAGGATCTCGCTCCCAACCCTGAGAGGGCACTCCACCCTTTTCCGGCTGAGGACCATGGTCTCGGATTTGGAGGTGCTGATTCCCATCCCAGCCGCTTCACACTCAGCTGCGAACCAATCCAATGAGAGCTGAAGATCACGGTCTGATGAAGCAAACAGGACAACATCATCTGCAAAAAGCAGTGACCCAATCCTGAGTCCTCCAAACCGGACCCCCTCAATACCCTGGCTGCACCTAGAAATTCTGTCCATAAAAGTTATGAACAGAATCGGTGACAAAGGGCAGCCCTGGCGGAGTCCAACTCTCACTGGAAACGGGTTAGACTTACTGCCGGCAATGCGGATCAAGCTCTGACACCAATCGTACAGGGACCGAACAGCTCTTATCAGGGGGTCCGGTACCCCATACTCCCGGAGCACCCCCACAGGATTCCCTGAGGGACATGGTCGAACGCCTTTTCCAAGTCCACAAAACACATGTAGACTGGTTGGGCGAACTCCCATGCACCCTCCAGGACCCTGCTAAGGGTGTAGAGCTGGTCCACTGTTCCGCGACTAGGACGAAAACCACACTGTTCCTCCAGCTTTCTGGAGTTTTTTTTTGTTTTTTCTGTCCACCCTGGCCATCGGACCTTACTCCTTTTCTATGTTAACTAATGTTGCCTTATTTTAATTTCTTATTTTGTCTTTTATTTTTCTTTTCTTCATTATGTAAAGCACTTTGAGCTACTTTTTGTATGAAAATGTGCTATATAAATAAATGTTGTTGTTGTTGCTGAATATGAGGTTCGACTATCCGACGAACCCTCCTCTCCAGAACCCCTGAATAGACTTTTCCAGGGAGGCTGAGGAGTGTGATCCCTCTGTAGTTGGAACACACCCTCCAGTCCCCCTTCTTAAAGAGGGGGACCACCACCCCGGTCTGCCAATCCAGAGGCACTGTCCCTGATGTCCATGCGATGTTGCAGATACATGTCAACCAAGACAGCCCTACAACATCCAGAGCCTTGAGGAACTCCGGGCGTATCTCATCCACCCCCGGGGCCCTGCCACAAAGGAGTTTTTTGACAACCTCGGTGACCTCAGTCCCAGAGATGGGGGAGCCCACCTCCGAGTCCCCAGGCTCTGCTTCCTCATTGGAAGGAACGTTAGTGGGATTGAGGAGGTCTTCGAAGTTCTCCCCCCACCGACCCACAACGTCCCGAGTCGAGGTCAGCAGTGCACCATCCCTACCATACACAGTGTTGACACTGCACTGCTTCCCCCTCCTGAGACGCCGGACGGTGGACCAGAATCTCCTCAAAGCCGTCCAAAAGTCGTTCTCCATGGCCTCCCCAAACTCCTCCCATGCCCGAGTTTTTGCAACCACCGAAGCCGCATTGCACTTGTCCTGCCGGTACCTATCAGCTGCCTCCAGAGTCCCACAGGACAGTGTCCAAGACATGTGGCCACAAGTCCGACGACACGACCACAAAGTCGATCATCGAACTGAGGCCTAGGGTGTCCTGGTGCCAAGTGCACATATGAACACCCCTATGGTTGAACATGGTGTTTGTTATGGACAATCCATGACGAGCACAGAAGTCCAATAAGAAAACACCACTTGGGTTCAGATCAGGGGGACCATTCCTCCCAATCACGCCCTTCCAGGTCTCACTGTCATTGCCCACGTGAGCATTGAAGTCTCCCAGCAGTACGAGGGAGTCCCCAGAAGGTATGCCCTCTAGCACCCCCTCCAGGGACTCCAAAAAGGGTGTGTACTCCAAACTGCTGTTTGGTGCATACGCACAAACAACACTTAGGACCCGTCCCCCCACCCGAAGGCGGAGGGAGGCTACCCTCTCGTCCACTGGGGTAAACCCCAATGTACAGGCTCCAAGTCGGGGGGCAATAAGTATACCCACACCTGCTCGGCGCATCTCACCGGGGGCAACTCCAGAGTGGTACAGAGTCCAGCCCCTCTCAAGGAGATTGGTTCCAGAGTCCAAGCTGTGCGTCGAGGCGAGCCCAACTATATCTAGTCGGAACCTCTCAACCTCGCGCACTAGCTCAGGCTCCTTCCCCTTCAGAGAGGTGACATTCCACATCCCAAGAGCCAGCTTCTGTAGCCAAGGATCGGACCACCAAGGTCCCCGCCTTCGGCCACCACCCAACTCACACTGCACCCGACCTCCTTGGGTGAGCCCATGGGAAGGGGGACCCACGTTGCCTGTTTGGGCTGTGCCCGGCCGAGCCCCATGGGTGTAAGCCGGGCCACCAGGTGCAGCAAAGCAAAATACTCAAACTATTTCGGTTATTATTTATGTTTATTTGAAGGAGAAACCAGATGTAGATGTTAGATATGTCAACATACAACCTGAACGGTTCAAATCAGGGTCACACGGCAAGCTTTCTAACAGGTGACTCTTTCTTTTCTTAAACTGGGTATGATGGTTGGGAACGGAGGGCTAGTCTGTAGGTGGCAGAATTTGACTGAGTTGTCTCCTCTCTGGCAGTTGTTTCTCTCCTCCTAATGCTCCTTCTTCTTCTGGGTTTTCATGATGGTTGGCAGACCAATGTTAAAGGTGCATTACCGCCACCTACTGAGCTGGAGTGTGGAGCAGAGACTCAGAAAGCACACCCGCAAATAATGTAAAAAATTAGTGTCCTAATATACTTTTTAATGTAATAACCCCCTGTCCCATAGATTTCATTTTTTGAAAAAGATGCATCCTTATCTGCAGTGCACTCCAGAAATATATGCTTTACTGTTTCAGGGGAAAAAGCACCTTCTGCATAAGCCTGTGTCGTGTTTTTTTATTGTAAACAGTATACCCCTGTGTACCCAAGACATAACCCTGTGATTATGACTTCCTCCCTCCTATTTCTACCTGCTACTCTACTCCTTCCCACCACTTTCTGAATTTCATATAAATGCCATCCTTACTTATGTTTATTCCAGCTCATTTGCCAAATGGACTTAATGGATTCTCTTTGAATTTATAGTGCCTTATGCAAGATATTACATTAGTCAGAAAACTAGGACAACTGATGTGTTCTCATGGTTTGGGTGATTTTGTTCATTTTAAAGTCCCAGGCCTCCATTTCACATATTCTTACAAGCATTCAAGCACTAGTCACTGGTTATCTAAGCTTAAACATATACATTCTAATAAACATTGACAGTGTAGAACAGTTTGTACTTATGTTTCCCAGAATTCCTGTCTATGTCTATTTTGCATGCACCTCAGAATTTCATCTACTTCCCAAATTCAGCACTCTTGGAAAACTACCTCTTTAATATTCATGATCTAATGAGGTCATTTGTACCTGCTTGCCATTTCAGTCCCAGAACATTTTCAATAAAGAAATGTCAGTTTATGAGCTCTTAAACATAGTTATCGACTTGGTCACACAGATTAAGAGCCATTATCTAAATTTTCAAATAGGGACACACTAAAAAATACATAAAACACACAGATTAAATATGAGGAGTTGTATTTAGCATACCGCAAAAGCACAATTTTCCAACAGCATTACAGTTGTATTTTAGTCTCATGTTTATCTTGACACTGGAGAGTGACTATGTGTTGCATTTTATTTTGTAAAAGTAAATTTATTTACACATTACAAAGTACAATCCACAACAATAACCTATGTGTTGCATGTTGGTTGGACATGCAAGGAAGAATTTCAGTGTGTGCTGTACTTGTGCAGTACAACTCCTACTACTCCTACTGCTTTGTTTGATTCTTGTAACTGGGACTTTAAATTTATTAAGAAAAGAAATGTGCTAGTGAGCAGACTCACAACTTTGATACTGTGAAGGAACTGCATGTCTCTTGCTTGCTGACATTTTGTCATGAAAATTCTGTTAGGTTTACATGAACCTGGTAGAGAGACTTTGTCAGAATTGATGGCGTCAGTCAATATCAGTTCGAAATCTTCAGGGACATTTTCCATGGCACTTAACAGTGGGGCAGTTCAACTGAGAGCTCTAAAAGTGGGTGACAGTCTTGGTGCAATAAAACAATGAACAGGTCCAAAAGGAAAATAAGTATGGTGTCTCTGTGCTCATTGCAGTATCATTTTACAGTTCACCATCTCTCCCTTTATTTTCATACCTGCTTAATCTCATTCACCATCAAAAGTCTGTAGTCTATCCCAGCAGCTTGGAGCTTAGTGTGGGCATCAACCCTAAATGGGCACTAATCCTTCACATGCAACTCACACAATGTTTCTAAGCAGCCAAATACACACATTTAATTGGGAGGTGGGCTCAGTTACCAAGGGGAGAAACCCATGCAACTCCACACCAAAAGTGATGGTGATAAAGTTGAAATTCAGTATGTTGATGATGCAAGTCAGCTGCAGTAACCCAACCCGCTGTCATACAGACCCCAGATGCCCACCATAATGTTTGTGACAAAGGCACATTTTTCCTTGATTTACCCTTTTGCTATACAGTTTAAAATTACAAATCAAACAATTCATCCTTCCATCCATCCATCCATTTTCTAACCCACTGAATCCGAACACAGGGTCACGGGGTCTGCTGGAGTCAATCCCAGCCAACACAGGGCACAAGGCAGGAACCAATCCCGGGGTGGGTGCCAACCCACCGCAGGACACACACAAACACACCCACACACCAAGCACACATTAAATTAAAGCACAGATTGCAGACTTTCATTTAAGGGATTTGCGTACAGTTCGGTCACATGATGTAGAAATTGCAACACGTTTTCAACATGATCCTCCAATTTCAGGGCACCGTAGTGTTTGAGACAATTGGTGTCACAGGTGTTTGTGATTCTTCAGGTGTGTTTCCTGGCTTCATTAGTGCAGACATAAGATACCTCTAGGCGTATTTCTATCCTCTGGAGTCTGTAGTTGCCATTCTCCAATGTGAGGACAAGAGCTGTGCCAATGAAAGTCAAAGAAGGAATTATGAGGCTGGAAAAAACATTGAAGACGTCAATAAAAACCTTAGGATTATGTAAATCTGTAACATTATTATGAAGAAAGAATGCACTGGTGAGCTCAGCAATCACAAAGGGACTGGTAGGCCAAGAAAGACGTCCATTGCTGAAGACAGTAGAATCCTCACTATGGTAAAGAAAAAGCCCAAAAGTCCTGTCCAACAAATCAGAAAGAGTCTTCAGGAGGCAGATGTAGATATAACAGAGTACAACCACTGAAGACTTCATCATCAGAAATACAGAGGCCACACTACAAGACACAAACCATTAGTCACAAAAACAGGATGGCTAGATTAGTTTGTGAAACAGGACTTCAGAGAGACTGCAAAATTCTGGAAAAACATCTTGTAGACAGATGAGACAAAGATGAACCCGTATCAGAGTGATGGCAAGAACAAGGTGAGGAGACGAAAAGGAACAGCCCAAGATCCAAAGCAGACTGCCTCATTTGTTAAACATGGTGCTGGAGGAGTTATGGCTTGGACATGTACGGCTGACACAGGTAGTGTCACACTCCTCTTCATTGATGATGGAACAGCTGACGGCAGTCGTACAATAAAAACATCTGTTCAAGTTCCAGTAACAGCCCCTAAACTCATTAGGTGGCGCTTCATCCTAAAACAAGATAATGACCCCAAATATACTGCTAAGGCAACACAGGAGATTTTCAAAGCTAAATAATGGAAAGTTCTTGAATGGCCAAGCCAGTCACCCAATTTAAATCCCGTGGGGATTGTGCCTTTCAGTCCGTGACACCAAGACTATGGAATAGCCTGCCTTGTGGTCTGCGCGCAGCCGAATCTGTTGATTCTTTTAAAAAACAACAGAAAACATTTCTTTTTAAACAAGCTTTTAATCAGTGCTTAATAGTTGTATAGTTTGTTTATTATTTTTATTGGTTTTATTTTTTGTTTTAACTGATGTATTTGTACTGTATTTGCTATTCAGCGCTCTGTGACCTTTTGTCTATGAAGTGCGCTATATAAATAAACTACTACTACTACTACTACTCCAAAATCTGACTCTAGCAATGGAGCACAGTTAGTCATGATGGCTGAGGTTAGAAGTGACCTGACTTTTTATGCCATCTAAAGAAATATTTCCCAGCCGATCCTAGTACAATTTTACAAAGCCATAATTGAAAGTGTGATCACTCCAAAAATAAATGACAGCGTGTTGTGAGGTCTGCTGAGAAAATAATCGGCTGTGTCTGTACGCATCTAGTGTCAACTAACCATGTCAAAAAGAGCACCACTGACACATGTTACCCAAGTCATCATTTCTTCCAAAAACTCCTCTGGTAAAGCTTCAGGTCAATTAAAACTAAAACTAATAGACACCTCAACAGTTTCTTTCTCAGAGCCATAGCCGACACAAACCAGTAATTTAGTCCTTCTTCCTCTGTTACTCACCACAGCTGTGCAGAGTTGCTGTAAGAGTTACTGTAGACTTTCTGTCAGTCTGAACCCATCTGGCTGTACTCTTCCTTCTGTTGCAGACCTGTATGCATCTAGTGTCACTAACTGTGTCAAAAGGACCACCATTCTCCTCTGACTTCTCTCATCAACAAGGTATTTGAAGAAGTGCCAATCATCAGATGTTTTAATGGTACTATAATTAGTAAACTCTCGAGACTGTTGTGCATGAAAATCCAGGGAGATCATGTGACAGGAATTTAATCAATGTAAATAATCACCCCGAAGAACCGGGCAGGAGGAAGCTTGTCATCTGTCTTTATTTGTTTTCCCGAAAAGGGATGCCCCTGCAGCTGACAGAAAAGTAGGAGGTCCTTATCCTTGAGGAAAAGTACAGAGTCTTATTTACAACAACAACAACAACAACATTTATTTATATAGCACATTTTCATACAAAAAGTAGCTCAAAGTGCTTTACATAATGAAGAAAAGAAGAATAAAAGACAAATAAGAAATTAAAATAAGACAACCTTAGTTAACATAAAAAGGAGTAAGGTCCGATGGCCAGGGTGGACAGAAAAAACAAAAAAAAACTCCAGAAGGCTGGAGAAAAAAATAAAATCTGTAGGGGTTCCAGGCCACGAGACCGCCCAGTCCCCTTTGGGCATTCTACCTAACATAAATGAAATAGTCCTCTTTGTAGTTCGGGTTTTTCACGGAGTCACTTGATGCTGATGGTCATACAGACTTCTGGCTTTTAATCCATCCATCATTGTTGGAACATCATGGTGCTTTGGGTAGATGGTGGTGGCACAAGCCACCACCAATAGGACACCGGAAAAGGAAACAGAAGAGAGAGTAGGGGTTAGTACAAATTTTGAATGAATAGTTATTATAATGAATTGGATATACAGAGTGTCAGGATTAAATTACAGTGAAGTTATGAGAAGGCCATGTTAAAGTAATGTGTTTTCAGTAGTTTTTTAAAGTGCTCCACTGTATTAGCTTGGCGAATTCCTACTGGCAGGCTATTCCAGATTTTAGGTGCATAACAGCAGAAAGCCGCCTCACCACTTCTTTTAAGTTTTGCTCTTGGAATTCTAAGGAGACACTCAGTTGAGGATCTGAGGTTGCGATTTGGAATATAAGGTGTCAGACATTCCGATATATAAGACGGGGCGAGATTATTTAAAGCTTTATAAACCATAAGCAGAATTTTAAAGTCAATTCTGAATGACACAGGTAACCAGTGTAGTGACATCAAAACTGGAGAAATGTGTTCGGATTTTCTTTTCCTGGTAAGGATTCTAGCAGCTGCATTCTGCACTAACTGCACTAACTCAGCTCACATAACAGGTTTGTATATCTCCGTCATAATCAAAAGAATACATCTTATTTGCTACAAAGATAAGGCAGCTTGATCACACTGTCTAATGCTTTACTGGCTTGTTAAACCACAAAACCCGTGCACTGTCACAATCCTTACTCTAATTAAAGCTTCATTGTTCCTTATCTTTCGCAGCCTACACAACTGACCTCCTTCAGTCAGTCTTGTCATTTAATCAAGTGATTGCTAAATGTAACTACAAAGTTTGGGTTTTTTTCACAATCAGCAGTTACAGAAATCCTCAAACCAGCCTGTCTGGCACCAACAATCATGCCACAGTCAAAATCACTGAAATTGATTTTTTCCTATATTGGTGCTTGACGTGTATCTGCATGCTTTTGTGCAGTGTGCTGTTGCCACACCATTGACTGATCAGATAATTAAATGGATAAGCAGGTGTTTGCTCAATGAGTGTGTACATGAAATGTTTTTTTTAAATGTGATGTCAGCAATACAATAAGCCACTTACAGTTATGAATGCTTCTTTTGCTTCCCAGCGATTCCAGTTGCTGGGGCTGGCTGGTTTGTAAAAGTAAAATCTGTGATAATATAGGAGAGGCCTCACTGGATGCCCTGCTCAAAACCAAAGCTTTTTGGGTTAGGGAGAAAACCGTATATACTGTTTGATTTTATAAATTGAGACAGAACTAGAAAGTGTTAAAGCTCCATGATAAAACATTCAAATTCAAGTGATGAGGAAAAAGGTGGTGAAATTCATTTTGGACAAAAAAAAAAAAATTTGCTTGCCTTTTTATAGCTTGAAATTTTGAACTATGGAGTTAATGAATTGTCACGTCTTAAGGTTACATTGTTTTTGGCAGATACTGGTAAGTATGTTTTTATTTTATCTTTGAAATGTAACATTTATTCCTCAGAGAAACAAAAAAAAAGCCTCCTTTCCAGAAGTAACCCAGGCTCTCATTTTAGAGGTGGCATAGCTGATGTATTACCTGTAGACATGCGATGCTAAAGCCTGACTCTTTTGATGAAGAACTCAGAGATCCTCTCTCTTATGCTTTTAGTCAGCCTCTGGGCAACAGATGGGATGAAATTCTTTCATCCTTAATGTGAGAGCGTTTGCTTTGCTTGTGGCAGGAAAGGAGGTGAGCAATAATGTTAGAAAATACTGGGAAAACATTTCAGGCAGGTTATTTATTTCTTTTTTTTTTTTTTTTACAAAAATAGGTCACGTCAATTACCCCAATATAACTAGTACAAACATGATATAAACAATTATTCAGCCTGTTGTTTTCATTTTGTTGACAGCTTTTCTTTCAAAAGTGACTAACACAGTACTAGTGATTAAAAGTTTAATTATATAAATTGTTTTCATATTTCCTATGGCACTTTCCATAGCCAGTGCTGTCACAAAAGAAATGAGTCATGTGCTCAGGCAGTTGCATTTGTTGCTGCAGATGATAATTAAAGGTGATCTCATCTCATTTTCTCCACTGCTTTTGTCCTAGTGATGGTTATAATTGTAACATGCTGAGCACAGAACCCCAGTCTTACCTTTCCATGCATCTCTTGAGGATTATGATAGATGCTCCTTAATTTATTCCATTTGCTGTGTCCTGGAGACATGTTTGCAAATTGATCAGTCCCATCACCCTAGTGGCTTCCCTCAGTGTAGAGCAGCATCTGTTTGGCTCCAAGGTCCTCCTCCACTGTTGACTTCCTCACAGGGACTGAGCCATCACCATTCTGTGAAATTACATCTCATTTGTTTATATTCAAAGTTTAAGACAACAAGGGAAATGGTGAGACCATTCAACTGGTAAATTGAGAACTTTGGGTTCTTGTTCCCCACCTTTTAAAAAAAAGTTGCTTCTACTGCAGTAATCATCCTGTGGTTCATTTCCTTTCCCTCACGCATATTAAACTCCTCCACTTAACAGCAGTTACTTCCCCTTCACCCATGAGGAGCAGACCACTCTTCTCACAGAGTGAATTCTGACTTGGACTTTGTGTCGTTGGTTCTCTTCCTGACCACACTTGGCTGAATATACTGCTCTGTTCAACCACAGATCACAGTCAAAAGAGATATCATTGATGACTCAAGGGGTTTCATAGAACATTCGTGACCCTGGAAACAATCCCAGGCTCGGACCAGGAAGTAGTCTCAACAGGAAGCGTAAATGTCTTCCTGGCTGCAAGGCTGCCAAAGCTTGAAAGAAGTGTAGTGTTGGCAAAGGCTCCCCTGCTAGAAAGGAAAAAAGGCCAGAAATGTCTGAGAGGAAGATGAAGAAGGTGAGAAGAATGATTTTCTTGTTTTGTTTGCTGCTGAGAAAGCAGATCAGCCACCCTAGAGGTTAGAGAGGGTCGTTTGCTTGTGTTGGTAAGACACAGTGTGGGTTTGTTATTTTGTTCATTACTTGTTTGTCTTGTTACTCCTTCTACTCCACCAGCCCCTGTTACTTTACTGTATTTAAAAAAAATCATACATTTTTTTTATAAGTCTAACAAACAGAGCACTACATATATGTTCAAAATATGAATAATAACAGGAACAAAGCTGATCTATTTCATACAAAGAGCAGCAAGGTATCAAATAGACACTCTTTAGCAAATAAGCAACATTAGCAAACATAACAGAGCAGATATGAGGTGAAACCAGGAGGGAAAGAGTAGAGTTCTGAGCTAGGGACCCGAGATGTAAGAAACAGTAAGAAACAGTATACTGACACCAAAATGCTAATGGCGTGCCACTCCACTGTAACTTTTCTTACACTTTTTGTGTTCTGTGTATAATACAGAATGTGAACTTGAACAGAGCATACTAGTAAAGACATTCTGTGAAAAGAAAACTAGGGCAGTCTTGGGTCTTTTTCAAGACACTATTAACAAAAAGAGAGCATTTTTTGTACCTAGTTTAGTCCCTCTTTGTTGTACAAATAGATATGACTTGAACAAAGAAAATTATTTAAGCAAGCAGGCATTATGGAATTGTTGACCTTTAAACAAAAAAAAAAAAAAGGAGTGAAGCCTGTAAAAGTCATGTTTTACAAAAGTCTGTGGATTTCTCCAGTCTCTGGGTTTCTCCAGCTGGTGCCATACGGCTTATTGTATTTTCCCCTGCTATTCAGGAGGGAACATAATGAAAATGTAATTAAAAGTCATTCACTAAATGCATGTTTATTGGATTCCTGGCCTTGCAAGCACCTCATGTCTTAAGCGTGAACCTGGCTGTTGCCAACGATGGATGTAATTCAGGAAAATAATAAAAAAATCGTGGTATTGAAGTCTCAGCCATTTTAGGTTGCATCCTCATAAAAATTTAAAGAATACAGAGGCTTGCAAAACTGGACAATTAGGGTTCTGTTGTGGAGTAAAGAGCGCATCTTCAGTTAAAGTTTTGGGATGACTTTAAGCCTCCACTTGTGGTCATTCCCTGCTTAGCCTTGAATCATTTACAGCTCCAGAAGATTTTCAGGATCACAGAGCCATAGTGCCCGCTGGCAGACCCCGAGAACAGTGCACCACGGAGCTTCATGTAACCTCCATCAGTTCTCTTATGCAGCCGAAAGGGCAACATGGTTCTATTTCTTTTGCTCCAGCACCATTTGTTTTACCTAATAAGCTGGAGAACATCAACTGACCTCCTACCAACCCTGCCTTTTAAATGGGTCCAACTGTAAGTAATGCATTTTGTAGACCACTACAGTGAAGCTTTGTTTAGGCAGAAATGGAAACTGTATAAACTTTACACATGCTGAGCAAAGTCCACTCCATGACCAAAGAGTTTTCATAATGTACAAGAATGAAGAATAACCTGCTCCTTGCTGAATGCAAAATAATAGGTTCCAAGATAAACTGGATTAAGTTGGAGCTGATCGATTGCACCACTGACACATGTCAAAGTGTACAGTGTCTCATTGGTAATTTCACGTCAAAAAGAGACAAACTGGCAGTTTGGCAAACTGTACATTGGTTACTTTGCCTGTATCAGTTCCCTAGACAGTTCTTAATTAATTCTATAGTTCTTTTCTACACTGCTCAAAGCACTTTACGTAGACCGTGGGCAACCATTTCAGCCACTACTAATGTGTGCTATTCATCTGGACAACAGCAGTAATTTTTGCACCAGCATGCTCATCACACATTAGCTATTAGAAGATGAAGGGGTGAGAAAGATGATCAACTAATAAGGGTCAAGAAATTATTAGGGGCATTGAATGACTAGGCTGTGGTGTGCAATTTAGCCAAACCCTGCTTTTTATTGTAAAGAGACATCTTTTATGGCCACAGAGAGTCAAGACCTTGGTTTTAAGGATGGCACCAATTTTTTAAGCGCAGTGTTCCCATCACTGCACTGGGATATTGGGTTTCACATGCAGACCACAGGGTAAGTAACCCCTGATGGCCTAACCAATACCTCTCACAACAGCAACCCAAGCGTCTACTAGACTATCTCCCATTCAAGTGCTGGCCGGGACTAAACATGCTTAGTTCAGGTGGTATGGCTGCACTTCACTTACATGTGCCATTACTACTTTGTAAAGCTACTCTACCAGTCCATGGAATAAGTGAATGTTGTTTGACCATAGGTTGAATGTCCAAGGATGGGTGGGCAGCCAGTTGGCCTAAGGCTGACCTCTTCTGTTGTAAACAATGTACATGAACCACTCATGGGCTTATTTTCTTCAGAAAAGTAGTAAGCAAGAGATTTTGTTTTCCTCTTCTTTATCGACATACCATACCCACATAGTATGGGCAGGAGTGGTGGCTCAGAGGCTAGGGATCTGCTCTGGCAAATGAAAGGTTGCCGATTTGAATCCCATAAAATGCCAAAAGTGACTCTACTCTGTTGGGCCCTTGAACAAGGCCCTTAACCTGCAATTACTCTGTCCTGGGTATGACGTTAATCTGCATCCAGCCCTGCATGTAGGCCCTCCAACCTATAGGGAAAAATCTGGGGGATGCTGGCAAAATTGGCACTCTAGCCACCATAAAATACCTCACACTGTTCCATTCCATCTGAACTAGTGTGGTGCTGAGGTGTCAGCCGTCAGTCTTAATCTGGTATCCTGAGTTGATCTGTCATGTGCGACAATGTGCTGTATCAGCGAGTGCTCCAACATCTCTCTCTCTCTCTCTCTCTGTACCGCATATCTTAATTGGCATCGTATCAGCATCACGGGCACGCTGACAAAGTACATGTGTAATGCCACTCCTTATTTAGGAAAAGATCAGTTACGTAAACTGTGACACAAGTTTCCACCTGTAGGTATAGACACGCCAGTACACAAGCAACTCTCCATGCTAGTGTTTAGATCTGGATGGTATATGCACCCAAAAAAAGAAGTCTTGACTGCATTCTCGTACCTTTGCTTGCATTCTGAAGTGTCAGCATGGCACTGCCCGTGTCGATCAAACACAAGAAGCTCTGAAGTCTACTTGTGACTTTGCGCTGTAGGAAGATAAGTAAATAAATAGAGGTAAACAACATTCAATATGGGGTTTATATAAGTAACATGTTATTCATATAAAGACCATCACAAAACATAATCACAAACAGGACTTTGCACGATATCTTGGCGAGCTCTGTAAGCCCTGCTGTTTCAAACAGGGACACGAGTGGGGCATATTGACTGGCAGGATGACACCCAACCTCTTTCTGCATCCAAATGGTGCAATCTTTCACATTTACGCCTAGTTTAGCTGCGTTGTTCTTATGTGTGACTGAATGCTTCTTGCGGGGAGGACTTCTGTTCTCTTTCTCCGATATAGGACCCTCATCCACATCTGAGTTCACCTTTGTTATAGCATGTCTTGAAAACAGCAGTGTCAGATCAGGGGGAGCGTGAACTTGACCGAGAGAATAAAACAAAAAATAAAAAATTACCTTTACAAGTACCATAAATTTACACCGGCTGTTACAGACTCAGATCAATTGTAATGTTTTTATTGTATAATAGTAACAATAAGAGCAGCTCACTACTCAAAATGTTAATTCTGGGAAGCTGCCAGCATCAAAACCCACGACTTCTTGATTACGAGTCAACAGTTCTTACCGTGGCACCGCCCAAGCTGTACCCTAACCTTATTTCTTTTCCTTCGGTTATATTCTTAAATAAAAGCACATTTGTTTTGTTATACGTATTTGAACTTCAGTCTTCACACATATTACACACTTAATGTCAAAATTTTGTCGTTGGTACTATAACATGAAAAAAGTGTTTTAGGTATGTGTTCAACATTTCTTGCATTTCTCGCACTTCCTGTCATCCTACATTTACACAGGTCATTGTAGACTTGGAACACATATGAAATGCATCTGTTCCAAATAACAATATATTATTTACCCTATACAACTCCAGGGAACCCACACGCAGATAAACAAGACTTGAGCTGGGAGAGCTTTTTCCCTCGAATTGAGTGTGGTGGTGGGGGATGGGACAGCAGGCTGCTGCTTGTGCTAATCAACACATTTACAAAACAAAAGACGCTGATGGAGAGGTGCAAATGAATTTAAGGTGGGCCGGGAATTACAAGTTTTTTTTGTAGGCTTCAGGGATTCTAGTGTTAATTGTTAGGTTCAGCCCCCCCGACCCTGCTCAGAGTTAAGCGGAGTTAGAAAACAGTATGATTACTAATGTAAATGTTCTGTACTTTGTTGTTGCTGCATTTTGTTGCAAGTCTGTGTAAACTCTCGTCCCATTCTCTAGTAAGAGTTCTATTCATGTATTAAATGAAATGATTTGATGCTTAAACTCGGCTGCAGACATGTAATTGGATGGTTACATCTGCTCTTTGGTCACATCATTTGCTCGGACTGCCTTACGACTTCACCATTACAAACTAGAGATGGGCCATTCTTTTGTAAATGTGTTGTAAAATGCTCATTGATGTTTTATTGTCACAGGCACTATTCTTCATGAAGAAACCATCATTCATGATTACTTTGCAATGCACTTGGTTTTACTGGAAAAGATCTATTAAATCTCAACTAGAATGTTAATCCATGCATAATATCCCTGCCGGTCGAATTTTAATCTCGGTACATGTCAATTGTGGGGAATGGTGGTGCGAAGAAATTAAAACTGAGTACCTAGAGAAAAAAATAAAAGTCCCCTTGTTATAAACACATTACACTACTAAAATGTAGTCATTCAAAATATAAACAGCTGTAACTGTTAATATTCATCTTCTGCAGTAAAATAAATATCTTTTGTTAACAACCAGACAGATTTTGTAAAGCCAATGGGTGGGATGAGGGCAGCAGTTTGTCTATCCAAAGTTAGAGAGATGCACGTTGGAACTGGCAATAAACGTGCTAATGGTAAGGTGATGGCATGAGCATTTGCAAGGTTCGAAGTTTCAATATGGTAAAACTGACAGAAAGTACAAGACCTATGATACCACACATAATTTTAAAGGCATCAGGTTAAGTTTAGTTTGCTTCAGCTGATCACAGAAAGAGGAGGTTCAGCACAAATCCTGCATTTAGGGTTTATCGATAAAAACTAACACATTAGATCATTTTCAGCTTAAAGCTTTGGTAGCTAAAGTCATGTAGTTTCCAGTATGAGTCCATGTAATCATACAACATCATGCCATGAAATTTTTATAGGTAGAACTTTATTTGGAGGAGTTAGCCGTCCTGCAAGTGGAGCAGCATGGCTGCATAGATCAAACTGTATGTATGTATACAAATGTACTACTGTGTGTAATACGCACTCACACTCTCAGGTTTAGGAAGAAATGGTGCAGATATAACTTTAGACCAAATACTACATACATATAAAATACACTGATTGACATAATGAAGAATCTCTCATTTTTAATCACTGCAAAGTAATTCATAATATTGTTCTTAAACTGTACATCTAAACTGGCAAGTTATATGCAAATTTGACAATGGCCATGCAGTTTGAAAAAATAAGAAGAATATTCCCTGTCAAATAATTCACATTTAAACATGATATCCATCATTTTAAGCACTCAGTTCCTCACTGTTATTCATGGGCAAATTTACTGCAGCAGCTAAATGAATTAAACTGAATAAGTCTAAAAGGTTCACCAAGCCAGAATGAATGCATTTCATTTTTTCTGCTCCATTGTAGAATGAGAAGCACTTTTCATTCTTTTAAATATTAAAAAATGTCTTTCACCACAGTAGTTGGAAATTGAAACGTCAAGTAAATGTGTAATGGCATAAAGACCTTTTGAAACTCTGCTTACAAATTATGGTTGTTCATTCTGTTTAATAATATTACAGTGGGGCCATCACAAGTGTTGTCCCTAGCTCCAATAGCTTGATCTATCTAAAATAACCATTTTAAAATACTAAATTAGGTTTCTCAATTCCTGATGCTTCACCAGTACTTGTTTGCCTAAAAAAGAGGATATAAAAATATATGGTGAATGCCCGCAAAAGAAATTGAAAACACAACACTGATGGGAGCAGGCTTCTATAATGTTTAACCTGTGGTGGACATTTCAAATTACACTTCAGGGTCTTTAAATATGGTTGAGATTGTTTAGATCAAATTACATGTAGTTTGGTTGTACATTCATCACATACCAAGCATTTAGCTTATTCATTTACTGCATTATGGTTATAAATTTTATACAATTTTATTTTACATCCTGGAGTAAATTTTATATTTATTCTTTACGGATATTTTATGTCATATTGAATCAGTTACATTTCTAAAGATAGACTGGCTTCCTCTGATAAGAATCAGGTATCTTTAATACAACACACATATACATACAAACATAGCACAATTCAACCTAAAACAACTCATGTAATGTTAGAGTCAACCTAAATATGCACACACACACACACACACGCACGCACACACATAGTCAGTGCTGGAGTGGATGGACTGGCGGCCTGACTGGGAAAGCAATTGAGGATCCTACCGGCCAGGTTACGCCACTCCTGTGGTTCTTCCATTACAGTCTCTTGGTTGGGAGGCCATCCTATCACAGTCAAGGTGGATGAATATTGGATGGTCAGGGGAGGTGGGATGTTATGGACAATTCATCTCCCCCAGCGTGAGGTTGTGATAATATTCCTCTAGCTGGCACCCAACTTTGAAACGCACAGGGTTACCTGGAAATTAGTATGGAAGGATGACCCTGTCAGGGGATGCTATGGGATGAGAACCTTCCAACTTCATGCAGCTTCCATTTTAAGGTAGAACTAGAACTACTCTCTGGTCCCACAGTAAAGGATCTACTCCACTTCTTGCTGATTCTGACTCTCCAAGTGAAGTGAGACATCTCCTTTTATGTGGGACCCGGGAGGGCTTTCAGAACCACGGCATTGCACATTAGAAGCAGGGAGGTCCTCTTCCAGCAGCATCCACAGCATCACCGACAGGATTGCATCTGAACTCCATGGCACATGCTATCCTGCAGATGTCCAAAGTGGGTCCAGTCCAGAGATATACTGCCACCTCTTGGACATGGGGGATGAACTGTTGATGTCCAGCCTTGCCCAGTCCATCTACTGTATTATTCTTTCACCCAACTCGGATAAGGATCTAAAACCATCCTTGCTGGGTTGTGCCCACATCCATGCTGTTCTTCCTTTATGGCCTCCCAGCTGAGCAAGGAGTTGCCCTCCATCCTAGTGAGGATGCATGTCCATCCTCTGTGGCACTCACAAAATCCACCTTAGTAAAAGGATGCAGGTCTGTGTGTCCATCAGGTTGATATGTCTCTGTCATTCCAAAAGATGGTGCATCACAAAGATTTTTAGTAATAAAATGCACTGCATTTGTCATTGTGCATATTGCAACACAAACATTAACAGTGCTTTTTGTGAATCCCTTACCAAGTGGCATGTAACGAAGACATATTCATTGTATAGTGCATGACAATCTTTAACACTGAGGTCTATGTTGATTTCAACCCATCTCTATATACAGTGTATATATATATATATATATATATATATATATATATATATATATATATATATATATATATATATATATATATATATGTATATATATATATGTATATATATATATATATATATATATATATATATATATATATATACATATATACATATATACATATATACATATGTATATATATATGTATATATGTATATATATGTATATATGTATATATGTATATATATATCTATATATATATATGTATATGTAGTGACTAATAGGAAGCCACATTTTGTCTGGAGAGAGACTACATGCATAGCACATCACATAGCACCCTCATCATATGCATACATATTTATATATATATATATATATATATGTATGTATATGTATGTATAGTGACTGAAAGGAAGCCAAGTTTTGTCTGGAGAGAGACTACATAGCACATCACATATCACCCTCATCAAGCAGCTAAAGGTTTCCAGTTCTGAGTAAGATGAACTCTGGTAAAAGCTGTGCTTGGACACAAAGTCACAGCAGATCAGAAATGTATAGACATTGAGGCTCATAATGACAAAGACCTTTAAAAGACACTCATCTACAGTTTGCTCATGAGGTGAACTCTTCCTGTCAGGCTTCTGTGGACTATTTAGAATGGCTGCCTCAGGGGAACAGAGTACTGTCTGTTGTGAGGAGCCACCATCAAGCTACTATGTGTGGTCTGAACTGCACTTTCCAGTTTTCGCTGTGGTGGGTATGAAATTAAATGGAGGATTGAAACCATACAAAAAGGTTTCTGTCTGAAGTCCTTTAAGAACCACAACATTTTTTCAAGAAGTGGTACTAGAAGTCGGGCACTGTGCAAAGGCCCTGGAGCCAACAGTATTCTGCCCCATTAAGTCACTCTGCATCTTGATGATGAGGAAAACCCATGTCCAACTGTACCTAGAACTCTTGTTCATGTTCAGTTTACTTACTTCATAAAATGACCTTCCTTCAGTGATGACCCAGACTGCATTCTGCTTAATCTTTGAGAGAAGCCCCTGAATGTTTTGCTGGGACCAGAATGATCAGGTTGCTTTCATTGTTTCTTAGCTGACTGGTGAGGCAGAGCTGTGATAGCCCAGTGCCTGCAGCCATGGGCATTACCTATTTCCCAGGATACTGATTGTCATTAACTGAGGATGGATCAGGACAGTGGCCATATAATAAAAAATAGTAACAGATTTTATTTCCATTAGGCCATGTTTCTGACATGGATATTACTAAAAGAGAAAATTGGAAAGCAAGCAAATTGTTAATGAAGCAATAACTATCATTCAAACAGAATAGATTTCTGAGGTATATCACGATAAGTGTAAATGCTTGGTGTAAAGGTTAGCTAAGCTGAAAGAAACAGATTTTTCCATGTAACACCTACAGCATGAGGTTAAGCTTTTTGAAATAGCAGATGGAATGGTCACTTAATCTAGTGTCGGTGTCGGATAATTAAGAAAGTAATCCAAAAATAATTAATCAATACTATTAACCTTATTTTAAATTCCATTTTTTAAATAACTTTTTTCAAATTAACAATACAGGTACATTCTTTCTAAATGAGTTTGCAAATTGTTCAGAACATCTTGGTTATCATCAAACAATTCAGTACAAAAAAGATGCAGTATTTGTATTTTATACAGTATGTATGATAGAATAAATTGTAATGAAGAATTGGGCAAACAGTGCAGTCTGAAATGTTTAACACGGTCGATTGACATACATGCTGGAAACCAAAGTCTGCACTACAGTGAAACGTGCTGAAATCCACCAAAGGATGTTGGGTCAGTATGGAAACGAAAATAGCATGACTTGACAAAAAGTTTATGAAGGGGTAGAAAGGTTTAAAGCAAGAAGAACAAGTGTACCCAGTGATGCTCGACTATCAACATCACGCACACAAGCCCACATCAATATGACGAATACTTTCATTAAAGAAGACTGACTAATTACCGTGCCCGCTGTTGCTGCATATTTGAATTATCAGCTATGGATTTGCATGGATAGATAGATAGATAGATAGATAGATAGATAGATAGATAGATAGATAGATAGATAGATAGATAGATAGATAGATAGATAGATAGATAGATAGATAGATAGATACTTTATTAATCCCAATGGGAAATTCACATGTGCCATAGTATGTGAAGACTTGGGGCACCGTAAACTTTGCACAAGTTGGGTACCCAAACAACTTACTGATCTGCATGAACAAACATCCTTCAGTAAATTTCAGCAGGTTTCACTCCCTCTGCCCAAAGAAAACTCACAGTGGTGTGCTGTTTACAACTCAATCCGGCAGCAGGACGTCCATATTCATTTGACCTTGGGTTCAAAAAGACTAATAACAGAGCACCATTATATGAATGTTCAAACTACCTATAAATCATTGCAGCCGTGTTATATTGTGTCAGCTTCTGTCTGTTGCAGGTATCACATAATTTTCAAATTACCTTTACTTTCAAGTGCAATCTGGTGTTAATTTGGGATCCAGAGGTGGTTCATCGTGTGGTGGGTGTAGCAACATGCTATATCAGTTCATGTTCCCAACCTCTCTCTTTACTTTTTGATTCTTCCTCATATTTGGCTGTGTTTTTTTATATTTTCTTGTACAGTGATCTTATCAGTTTTACTTTTTTAATAATGCCCTTGTTTATTAATTTCAGCAGATTTTTTTAGTGCTTTTGTTTTACTGGTTTTAGGAATATACTTATTTTGAGTAAATACACAACATCATACAGTGAAATGAAATTCATCTGGTGCAACCTAAATGAGGTTGATGTACATCACTATATGTAGAGCTTGTCATTTTCTGTAGAGTCATCTAGATGAAATGTGTTGTCTACGTCTGGTAAGAACTGTTCTCAGTAGATAGGCAGGTAAGAATACACAATAAACCTGAGCACACTCGTCAGGTACAAGATAGGAACCATCTGAGCATACATGGCCATCTCAGAACGCACTTACTGCCACTTTCACACTCATACAGGACCCACGTAGAGTTGCCAACTGGAGTTTAAGCAAAATAGTCACTATACTCAAATTGTCAAAAAGCACATTTAGCCACAAGACCAGTATAGAAGGGCAGTCCCCTTCAGGTTGTCCTCCTTTAAATCGGGATGCTTAATCAGAGAGATTTCTTTACTGTTGCCTTGTGTTATAAAACTTTTAAACATTAAAAGTGGCTTATAAATGCAAATAACATTTCATGGCATCCATTGACAATTATACTCTGTAGCACAAATTCATTTTAGTTTAGATTGATTAGATAAACTTTATTAAATCCCATGGGGAACTTCAGATGCATAAAGCAGCAGAAACAAAAACAAGAATACAGACACACAGGACAGCAGATAGAGCCAATCACCCAATCAATTAATCAAAGTACATTGGGTGGAAGCATTGAATTGCCTGATAGCAGTGAGCAGAAAAGACCCCCAGAGGTGCTTCTTAGCACACTGTGGTGGAATGATCCTGTGGCTAAAATTCCAAGAGAGCACCTCCTGGAGAGGATAGTGGGGGTTTTTCATGATGGCGTTCAATTTTGCCATCATCCTTTTTTCCACAACAGCTTCCAAGGTGTCCAGGGGTTGTCCTGTGATGGCTCAGGCTTTCTTGATAAGCTTGTTCAAGCAATGTGCTTCTTTCAAACTCAGGTTGCTTCCCCAGGATACTGCAGCAAAGAACATCACACTGACTACTATGGATTGGTATAACGTTTCCAGCAGCTTGCTGCACACGTCAAAAGACCTGAGTCATCTTAGGAAGTCCAGTCTGCTCTGGCCCTTCTTGTATGGTGCCATTGTGTTGTGAGACCAGTCCAGTTTGTGGTTTGTACGATCCCCCAGATACTTGTAGCTCTGCACCACTTCCTCATCCTCCTCCTGAATGGTGACTAGTCTTGGAGGCTTATTGGCATGCCGGAAGTGCAACGCCAACTCTTTTATCTTGCTGGTGATTAGTTGCAGGTTGTTGTTCCTGCACTACAAGGTGAAGTCCTCCATAACCTTCCTTTACTCTGACTCATCTCCATTATTATTATGGCCTATGATGGACGAGTCATCTGAAAATTTTTGTAGATAGCAAGTGCTGGTATTGTGCTGAAAATGTGTGATATACAGGACAGGACAGTTCCCTGAGGTGCTCCAGTATTAAACACCACCATTTCTAACACACAGTTCCTCAGCCTTACAAACTGCTGTCTTTTGGTCAGGTAGTCCCTGATCCAGGAGACTGTGGGAGCATCAAGATTCAAAGCCTTAAGCTCTTTCCCCAGTCGATAAGGCAGAATGGTGTTAAAAGCACTGAAAAAGTCAAAGAACATGATCCTGACTGGTACTGGCTTTGTCCAAATGGAAGTAGGCACAGTGGAGCCATGTATTATTTTACTAATTATTTTCACACTTTAATAAAGTAATGAATTATTACAAAGTAAAAGGATGGAAGGATGTACTATATACTCCCCTACTGCAGCAGAGGAACCTGAGTTCTGCACATTTTGATATAACGTCGACAGTGCTGTTCCTTTTCTCAATAAGAGACGTGTCCATAACATTTTTTGTGGTTCATTATACAAGCAGCTTTCATTTCTATAAGGCTCTTAAATTGTCTTGTGTTCTTCCTTCCACCAGTCTTGTCAGCATCAGAAACCTGGGTAGCTAGTACTAAACAGCAGTCTACCATAATTTAGTGACAGAAGGCAATTTTATGTTAAAATAACTGCTATTAGTCAGACTCCTTGAAGCTGAGAGGATTTCAAGAAAATTGGCTCCTGATTCTCCTTTTGCCAACCTCACTCATTGTATGGAGTAAGAAGTGTGTAGCCTAGCTTCAGAGCAGGATGAAAGCCATCTGTCATCTGGAAAACATTTTTATTGGGTGAAAATAGTTACAACATGTCTTTTATACCTATACAAAATACCCCCTTAAATGTTTCATATAAATTTACAGAAGAGTGGTTATGTATTAGTGTCTGAAATTTAAGAGTTTATTTTCAGGGAAGTTCCCATGAATCCACAAGTGGAAGGATCATAAATTATTGTTGTTTGCCTTGAAAACAGGAATAATTTATTTCCTTCCACTGTTTTTGCAATGCTGTGAGATTCATACATCGTAAAGATCTTGAATGCCGTAAAATTGAACATTTAAGTATTTCTATCAGATTTGTACCGACACCTGTTTTTAGAGTCTCATTCTTGCCTAACGAAAATGCCACCGGCTATACTTTGCTCATTGTAAATCCGAATGCTTTTAGAGGGTCTGCAATTTGTTCCTGGCTTAGGACCATAAAACTGACATGAGAGTCGTGCCTTGTAACAAGACAGGTTCCTTTCATCTCATGCTGTTGTGTGATGTAGGCAGCTTTCTATTCCAATAATGCTTTTTTTTAAGGTCAGTGTTCATTACACAAAATACAAGAGCAGGAATTTACTGAGTATGTGCCGTGTTTGATAATTCTTTTGATATTTTCAATCAAATGAATTCCCCGTATTCCTTTCTAGGACAAAGCAATGTCATCTTTAGGTGGCAGCCAGCTCATGCTGTTTAGTTTATTAGTTTTTAGTGTATAAAAGACAGGTATTGGCAAATATCAGCACCAAGCTGTAGTTGACAAGATTTCAAAATTCCCGTAAGGTTCGGTGGCAGGTTTGAGGATTGTGAATGTGAAAAAACTGTTAAATAACAGCTGTTGACTGTTTCATTACAGGAGTTTTACTTTAAGTGTGGAGCCCACTCAACATCTGACCAAGACTCATCAGCTGCGCTGAATCTCATTACTCCGAACCACAGGAACATCCCCTGTATAGCCTGCAGAGACACGCTGTAAGTATCACAGCTGCCATATTTAAATCATTTCGAATTGCTGATGAATATTTTTCATTTATTCCCTTTTTGCTACTTTTGAAGTGCAGTAACATATAGAGCAGTTCATAAGGACCATCTTAGATGCAATATAGTGTTTGATGCTGTGGCAAAGGCTTCAAAGCCTTATTAATTACCACTAGATGTCTTCTCTATGTTGTTAATTATGGAGACTCAACAAGCTAAAGTTAGCCTGACACCATGAATTTGGGGTTGGTGAGAACATTTTTAGCGACTTTCTAAACCTCCAGTGTTTTTTTATTTTATTTTGGAAACTAGATGCTTTCTACATGGTAACCTTACCAGAAGCAGAAGATGACTTCAGATCTTAGCTGTCTGTTTAGTGTTCCTTATCACCACCTTGACCACTGTAGAACATACTTTTGTTGCGATTTTTGCAGGATGCTCACTAATGGCGAGTATTTCCCCCTGCCAAATTGGGGCCCGAAGCGGAATCTTCTTCATGGGCGCTCCCATACTCTCCAACTCACTCCTACCTGAATCCACTACATTAGTATTTATTATAGCAGTTTTAATTTGAACAATTAATATATAAAGAAATAAACAAAGAAAACTCACATCACAAACTCAACTGTAACTTTTTGATTTGTTTCCTTTGTAAATGAAGGCCTAATTAGTAATTATACTACTACTAATAATAATAATGGTCCAGGGTATCAATGTGCTGTATCACTTTGTTACTTGATATAGCCAACAGTATCCCATGTGACATGATACAGCAGCCGAGTTCCACATGGAGATATACTTAAAAAACAGGAGCATTGTAGGAGAAAAGACTCAAGGCTTTGCATGTTGGGGGCTATTGTGGTCTAGGTCTCTGAGCCATAGAGTATAATTGGCAGAATGTAGATTGGTGTTCATCTTAATGTTGGTGCCAGAGTTTTTGTTGTGGCCTCATGGCAGAAGCAGCAAGGCCAATTCTGTGTATGATGTCCAAAGAGCACCAGCCATCAGTACACTTCGCAGGTATGTGAACTCTAATAAGACCTGCTCCACTTTCTGACCCTTGGTAATGACGTCAACTCTATTGTTCCTGACCCATAAACTCTGCAGTTTCTGCCAACACACATGCAGATCCAACTGGGATGCTTCTGATTCAAATTGCTCTAGCGAGATGTAGAGGTTTGCAGGAAAAACATCCAGTAAGGCAACATCGTCCTCGTAGTCAAGGTCAGTAAAGTGTGGTTCTGGCAAGGTGACACCATTATTTTGGACAGTGTGCTCAAGACTCCAGTCCATGGCCTTGCAAAAGAGTACAGAAGCCAGGATACATTCCTGTCTGACTCCAGAGAAAGTCACAAAACTCTACAGGCAGTCAGTAATCCCCACCTTGGCAGTGGTTCCTTCATGGAGGTCTTTGATGAAGTTGAGGAGGAACATCTGAACACCATTTTCCTGCAGCGTTTTCCAGAGATCCTCATGGTCTACTGAATCAAAGGCTGCCTTCAAATCAACATAAGCAACATGCAATGGATGATAAAACATGCAATAGTGAGGTGCAAGTCCCTCAGAAGTTCATTGAGAGTTGACGATTGTGACTTGCAGCATTTCACATCTAACTCTCCAAACTCTCAATGGACCTCTGAGGGACCTGCAGCACAACCTGAAATATAAAAACTGAATGCAGTCCATCCGCAGTGACATCATGATGAACCTGCCTCCCTGGGTTTCACCCACAGGAAACAAAGAACAGAAGTGCATAGATATTAAGCAATAAATAAGCATAACCATATTATGAAAAAACACTTGAAAACAATAAGCAATAATTCAAAAACAGAAATAACCAAAAAGAGAAAAAAAAAAACATTAAGCCCAAGATCAAATCCTGGCTGAAATATAACAATGTCACAAAATGACAACAAAATGAGGCGGCTGTATGCCTCTGCTCTGAATGATGCTTTTTATGTAAAGGATTAGCTCTGCTTTTATATAGAGAATAATTGTGTTTATAGTCTTTAAATTCTCTCATTACCTTTAAATTCCAACTTTGTCTGCAAGTTGTTCAAACAGATAAGCAGCCCCCATCCCCAGGTACCAAACATTTATTTATTTATTACATCTTTACTCTTATTATTTTGTGTCTTCCCTTGGGTTATATAATCATCTCCTTGATCCTGCTTTACATTTACATAGACCCCTCTGAGGTCTGTAAGCCAACTACAAAGTAGTTATGACAGAGAAACGCAAGCAAACACAGCAGCTGTGCTGCTTCAAATTTATTTATTTATTTATTTTTATTTTTGATGCCAAATTGAATGTCAGAGGTGATCGAAATGAATTTGCGATTCAGATAGATTTTTCATTCCTGGGTTCAGAAAATAAGTGCTCAATTCATCTAGCAACCTGTAAAGATTCTCCATGTTCAGCCATTCTAGGAAAAATGTATGTGGCACATTATTTATGTAAATATATTACTGCTGATGCCACTGCGTTGCTCTCGTTTGGTACTCTGCATAAATTGAAATAAGGAAAAAAATGTAAAAATATGATCAAATCTGTAACCTTCAGAATGATCCTTTTTTTTCCTGTTCTCTCTTTAGATATGCTATACCTAATTGGTCGAATTTGCCATCATCCAGTTGAAGGTGCATGTTTGCCCTTTTTGTTTCTCTTTTTCCGCCTAATTAAAATAGTGAAAAAGCAGATAGACATTTCATATACTTCATAAACACTTTTTTCCCTAAATACAAATAACAATAATGACACTGATTCACACAACACAGCTACCCCACTGGTTAGTACGCATTATAACTGTTCGTGAGTACAAATCACAGTGCTCCTTTTTGTTTTTCTTTAATTCCCTTCACAAGTAAAACGACTGTCATATCGACACCTGAGTCTCACTTGGACTGTTATCATCATTTTAATTAATTCTGTATCAGACTCTCCTGATATCTCATATTTTTGATTAATACATTTTAGCTGCTTCACCCCATTTTCTAATTGCCTGGATTTGCTTCACAGTCTCTATTTTTGAAAAGTGAAATGGTGCATTATGCAGAATATCAGTTGACTGAATGTGTGATTGATTTTAACGAGAAGAAAAAAAAAATGTAGCCATATTTGTACAATTACTCGTCAGAGGTTTATAATACATCTTTACTTTATATTAAAAAGAAAACATGCTTATCATTCCTAGGTTATTTCATGGCAACACTCATTATTTAAACTATGTTGTACCACACAATGTGCCTTGGAGCCCCATTTTTCAGCTTATCATCCTGGCCATACAGGTGCAATGTTCAGAATAAATGTAGTCTGGTATCAGAGGGGTGCAACTCGGGGAAAAAAAGCATGAATAAATTTAAATAAGATGAGCCGTTGGCATGTGCACACAGAGGGATTATACACCACATTCCAAATCTCACTTCAGTTTATTTTAGCTATTGGTTGCTGAAAATCACCATGCTTCCTTAGGCACCATAGAAACTTTAAAGGAGTTAATCAGTATTAGGGAGACTTTGGAAAGAAAGCTGGCTTTTCAGCTAGAGAATTTAGATCAGTGCCTGGAGTTCTGACCTCTTTATTAGGTTAAACTCTCATTATTTTTATCAGGAGATTGAATTCTCTCATGCACTTCTGGTGCCCTGTACTCTGATGCCATGCATTAAAGAATAACATGCTCCCTATTAAATATATATTAAAAAGGTTCATCCCACATCAGATACAGAGCTATAGATGGTATTAAACATACATAGATGTAAAATAGACATTTCTGGGGGAAAAACACATACAGTAATCCCTCCTCCATCGCAGGGGTTGCGTTCCAGAGCCACCCGCGAAATAAGAAAATCCGCGAAGTAGAAACCATATGTTTATATGGTTATTTTTATATTGTCATGCTTGGGTCACAGATTTGCGCAGAAACACAGGAGGTTGTAGAGAGACAGGAACGTTATTCAAACACTGCAAACAAACATTTGTCTCTTTTTCAAAAGTTTAAACTGTGCTCCATGACAAGACAGAGATGACAGTTCCGTCTCACAATTAAAAGAATGCAAACATATTTTCCTCTTCAAAGGAGTGCGCGTCAGGAGCAGAGTCTGTCAGAAAGACAGAGGAAAGCAAACAAATCAATAGGGCTGTTTGCTTTTAAGTATGCGAAGCACCGCGGCACAAAGCTGTTGAAGGCGGCAGCTCACACCCCCTCCGTCAGGAGCAGGGACAGAGAGAGAGACAGAGTTTGTTTTTCAATCAAAAATCAATACGTGCCCTTCGAGCTTTTAAGTATGCGAAGCACCGTGCAGCATGTCATTTCAGGAAGCAGCTGCACAAAAGATAGCAACGTGAAGTTAATCTTTCAGCATTTTTAGACGAGCGTCCTTATCGTCTAGGTGTGCAAACAGCCCCCCTGCTCACACCCCCTACGTCAGGATCACAGATAGTCAGCGCAAGAGACACAGAGAAAAGTAAGCCGGGTAGCTTCTCAGCCATCTGCCAATAGCGTCCCTTGTATGAAATCAACTGGGCAAACCAACTGAGGAAGCATGTACCAGAAATTAAAAGACCCATTGTCCGCAGAAATCCGCGAACCAGCAAAAAATCCGCGATATATATTTAAATATGCTTACATATAAAATCCGCGATGGAGTGAAGCCGCGAAAGGCGAAGCGCGATATAGCGAGGGATCACTGTATATTTTTAGTTGATAAAACTATCTATTTATAAATTCATTGTGAAATCAAAAAAGAGCTTAACCAATCTGACCTCTTCATCATCACCTCCTAAACTTAAATTTAGAGCCCTGGCTACCCTAAATTCTGCTACCAGGTATGTCTTCCTTTTCTCATTCTTCTTCTTTGTAATAACTCATTGTGACTTTAAACACCTCCATTTGAGGGCTTAGATTTTGTATCAGGGAATGCTATCCTTATTTTAATATTTTTAGAATTTGCTGGAAAAGGGATAGCCACATATATATGTGCCAAGCATTCAATAACTCAAATGATAGTATTGCAAAGATTATTCTCAATTAGTTTCTAATGTAATGTGTGACCTGCTGGCTTCATAATTAGTATACATCATAAGGTTTAGGGTCTTGGGTTCATATTCTAGCCGCATTATCTATGTTTAGTTTGCGCATTCTTTGTCAGTGGGGGCTTCCATTAGGTGATCTAGTTTTCTATGAATATCACAAAGACATGGGAGGTTAGGTTGTTTGCTATAAATTAGGCCTTTTTTGATGGCCATTGACCCCTGGCATCCTGTTCAGAGTTAACTTTTGCCATAAACCAGATGCAGCTATCAAAGACTACAGCTCCTCATGACTCTAAATTGCAATAACAATGTCACAGCAGTGGTTGGAGACCTGCATAGGTGCACTTTCTTCTGTTCTGGACAAGGTGGGAATATTGCTCGCAACTGTAGTCTTCCAGCGCTGGAGTTGACGGACCTTGGTTTTAAGGAGTTACCATGGTGTTTTGTCACTGTCTCTCCTAGAATTATATGTTGAGCTTGTGGGATGTGACATTCCAGCCCTTGTGGACTTAAAGCATAATTTCTTAAACTGGGCTGCCTGTTTTTGGGCAACACAGAGTTGTGACTCACCATTATAATCAGTGGAAAAGGGTCGTGTATGTCATGTGAAGTGTCTCACAATGGGAGGTCATGGGCAATTTAAGCAACCATCTTCTGCTAATCTGCTAAGACCTGCAGCAGCCACTCTCCGAGGGGGACTAACACCCTCCTGAGATGACTGTTGGCAGCAATTCTGGGTCACAAAGACAGTAAGAAGGGATACGAAATGCTGCCTTCAAGTAAGTTATTTCTTTGCAATCAGGGTGTGTATTATTTTTGCCTCAGGAAATTACATTCTGTAGTTGAGTTAAAAACAGCAAGTCCAAAGGAGAAATACTGGGGCACCAACCTGGTCATCTCCGTTTAATCAAATAGAAAAAACAAACAAAAGTAGGTGTTTTGGGATGTAAAATAGAACAGATGCTGTTAGCTCCAAAAATCAAAGATAGGATCTGTCAGGCTTCATAAAGGGGTTTTTAAAGGCTTTGTCAGTCACCAGGTAGGAGCTCCGTCCTGCAGTGTGCTCTTTTCACTGATTGATGACCTCTGGATTTACAGTTGGGGGACCAGAAGGGGCAGAGTCACTCACTGGGCATCTTCTCAGTACTGTGGAGGGAACACAAGAGGACATAGTTAGTGCCAGACCCATTTGTCCTGGCTGTCTTTAATAGTTTATTAAATGTGGCCTCAAACACACATTTAAAGATAAAATTAGGACAGTATGCCTCTTGTGTATTAGATACACTCTAATAAACAAGTTTATTTTAGGTGTCAAAACTTGGAATATGTGTTTAGTCAAAATATTGAACTTTACTATTGCAAAATGAAACATTGAAAGCTCAGTTTGAATTGCTTTCCTTGAGACAGGGAAATGATTGTTAACGAACAAAACATATCAGAAAATAACTGTGAAAAATTGCCTTTCTACATTATCTATAAAAATATCAACTGGTTCATCGCCAATAATTTATTTGGTGGGTCAGGGCAGTGTGTCTGCCTTATTTTTCCAGACAATTTGGGTTTAATCCTGGGATCTGCACAATTGGAGTTACTTTTAATTAATAATAGGTTCCAGGTCCTATTTATCAAGGTGAGGATATGTTTCTTGGTCATTTGTTTGCAACAGGCGTCATTGGTGGAGATGTGACACCTCCACTTTGCCAAGCTATATTCTGCTTATTCTCCTACATTTGCTTCTGCAATTCTCTCTCTCCAGTGGTTATGTTCTGCCATGGTTTGTAGCAACACGGACATATGAAAGCTCAAATCAAATGATTATTTGTTTACCAAATTGCAGCTACTTTTCACATATTACATTGTGTGTTGTTATTTTATATTGCCTGCATAATGAGAGTCACACTGAGTGACAGCATGGTGGTGAAAAACACACCTGAAAATTTCATTGTACTTTTTACAAATAACAATAAATCTGAACTGAACTGATTACCCTGCATTGTATCTACCATATAATAAAACACTAAGGTCTGTGTGTGTGTGTGTGTCCTGTCCCCCAGAGCAATTTGATTGGTTAATTTAGCCTTGCTGTGAATGCTGGGTTTGGTTTTGGTGATGCAATCAAGAGAGGAAGTGCAACAAATATGAGGAGGTGTAAAGGCATAGGAGGTACACTAAGAGTCATCGTTAAAAACAAGTGCAAAACTGGGCAGGAGATGAGTAAGGTGCCTCAAAATGAAAGGTTCTGAAGAGAAGGCTTTTTGGGAATGTGCTCAAGAGAGGGAGCACTCGGCAAAAGAGGATCAGACACACACAGGTACAGAAGAAAGGTGCTAAAGGTACATGTAGGAAAAGAGATATCAAATCATTTTAAATGTATTCTATTACTTGTCTCTGACAAGTAACAGAGCTATTTTTAATAAAAACCTTAGATTTTTTAAAATAGCCAAGCCACCTGCACACTTCACTTTTCATGCCGTTTTTTATTCACACACAATAAAAAATACTCACAAAATGAAAAACGAGTGTGTGATAAGACAAACCACAATGAAACAAATTGAGGTGCCACAAACCAATTATCAAATTTTTTAATACTTAATAAATTGCTTTTGCAAAGGTTATGGTAATAAAAGAATTGAGTACAGTAGATCTGAGTGACTAAACTCAATGACACTCTATGATACCAATCTATCCATAAATACACAGGGAGAACATGCAGACTCCATGCAGTCTCTGGCACTGTAAGGCAGGAATGACAGTTCTGCGCTACAGCTTTGCCTAAGCTAAAACATCTGAACTGAACATACTAAACTTCAACCTGATTAAAACTAAATGTATGCCTATAACATCTGTTCCTGCCTTGTCACTTGATTGCAGGCTGTGCATGTGATCAGTCTTTCTTTAGCTAGACCACAGAAGCACAAACATTATCATACCAGCAGGAAATAGCTTTGCCAAATAACTAAAAAAGCTTTCATAAAGTGAAAGAATATGAACGATCATATGTGTGACTTTTTTCATTTATTGACTAGTTGTCTATAGAACAGAGACAGCAATTAACATTTGTGCATCAGAATTCAGTAATGTCAATAATGGAGCTTGGCGATGACTTTCCAATGTGAATGCACTCCTCTGGCCCTGAAAGGTTACTGCAGAGGAAGATAAGCAGTGAAGTGAAGCACACAGCCACTTGCCTTTAAAAATGGCTAAATCTCACAAAAAAAGTTTTGCCTTTTTCCTTCCTTAAATGACATGGATACGCTGTTTCGCAACATGTGTGCAATCCCAAAATTTTTCATTTATAAAATATACTTCACTTTAGAATGCAATTTCATGTGGCAAATGTATACAGAGTATAACATGCTTGTTAAGAAACAACTTTGATTTGAAACTTATCCTTTAAGATCTTCTTTCTGTGTAGGTAAGTGAGAGGTGTGGAAGAACTAAAATATGGAAAGTTGTAACTGGGAGAAAATTGTTGTAAACATAGTGTGGTAAGCGGCTGGGTGTGGCACCCAGCTGGGGATGCTGAGAAGGACCGGAGGAGGGATTATGCCTCCTCCAGACCACGAGGGGGCGACCGCACTGGTGGCTTTGGGGACAACGGGAACTGAGCTTGGATGCTTAACCCTATAGGGGCCTGTGGTCACCGCCAGGGTGCGCCCCAATGCCTGGAGAGTCCTGGTCCTCAGCACTTCCGCCACACCCGGAAGTGCTGGGGGAAGACGACCAGGGACACCCAGTGCGCAGCTCGTACTTCCGTCACACTGGGGAGTGCCAGTGGAAGATTATTGGGAGGTACCTGGAGCATGTCCGGGTGATTATAAAAGGGGCCACCTCCCTCCATTTGATGGCTTGAGTCGGGAGCGGAGAAGGACGGAGCTCAGGAGGAGAGAAAAGGAGGCGGCCTGAAGAGAGAGAGGCATTTTGGATAGGCCTGGACTTGGGGGAGTTTTGGGGTTGTGTGCTGCACTGTATATAGTATTTATAAATAAAGCGTGTGTTGGGTGACTTATAATGATGTCTGCCTGTCTGTGTCTGGGCTGCTTTCCACAATAGGAAAGTGAAAAATTACAGATCTTTACTACATCTGGTTAAATTCTGTAGGAAAATGTATAAACCAAGAAGCAGCATTTCAGAAATGTTCATCCAGACAGCCCTAGTTACAAGGAATAAGTAACCCAGTACTGCGGCAGACAGTAGGACTTTACTGACCTTCAAAGCTCAACTTGACATCATTTTGGAGAAATTAAGATTGGCAGGCTTATTGGGCTGAATGGCCTGTTTTTGTCAAAACTGCTCAAAGAAGATGGATCAGAAATGGATAGAAAGATGATTGGATGGATGGGTGGATAGTTCTGGGGTTATACTGCAAACACAGAATAGAAAACATCTGAGAATATTCATTCAGACTTGTTACTGGAGCGTACACTGGTATACTGTAGTTGTAGTTCATGTTATACTGCAAACACAGAATAGAAAACATCTGAGAATATTCATTTCAGACTTGTTACTGGAGAGTACACTGGTATACTGTAGTTGTAGTTCATGTCTAAGAGTTCATTTGGTTTGACAAGCATTTTAGAAAAAGAATGCAAGCTCATGCAGGATGTAAACAGCCCACATTTTCCAGCTTACAGGCCGATTTTATGTTTTGGTCAGAGTAATCTGAAATATAGACATACAGTAAACAATGTGTAGACTCCAGGGTTAAACCCAAGTTGTCTTGAATAATAAGGCAGGTGTACTGTCTTGATCCCCAAAATAAATTATTGGAGATGAACCATTTGAGATTCTTATGGATAATTCAGAAAGGCAATTTTTGCAGTTATTTTCTGATATGTTTTGTCAGTTGTGCATCATTCCATGTCTCTAGGAAAACAATTCAAACTGAGTTTTCAAGGTTTTAGTTTGTGTTGGTAAAGTTTAATATTTTGATTAAGCACACGTTCCAGGCTTTGACACCTAAAATAATCTTCTGTTTAATAGAGTGCATCTAATGCACATGAGGCATACTGCCCTAATTTTATCTTTAAATGACTGTTTGAGGCCATATTTAATAAATATTAAAGTCAGCCAGGACAAATGCGTATTGTGCACAGTTACATAGTTCATATATTTGCCCTCCTTTTTAGATGCACTTTATTTCTGACCACAACTAGGGGGCTCCGCCCCCTGCTCGCTTCGCTCGCCAACCCCTGGTCGTGGGTAAGCCGAAATACAGTTGAAAGAGATTATTGTCATTCTTGGTAATTGTTACATATGTATCATGTGCCCTCCGTACTATGTATGCTGTGTTTTGTGGACGTTTGGGGACCTCGTACTCTCCATGGTTTGAGTGTGGGGCGGGATGCCGAAGCCTCTTGTGTTTGTTTTTTCTGTGAGGACATATGTATGTCTGTGAGTACTTATTGTATCACTGGAATGTGATTCACATATGCTGTGGAGTCCGGATCCTTGGGGCTTCTGCACCATCTCGGGTTTTTGCCCGTGGTGTGTTAGATGCGCATTGTAGGTCGCCTGCACCTTCCGTACTATGTCGGGTTTGATTATGCTGTGTAGTGTGTCGTTGTAGGCGCATGCACCCTCCGTACTATGTCGGGTGTGACTATGCAGTGTGTTTTGGACGTTTGGGGACTCCATACTCTCTCCGGTTTGAATGTGGGGCGGGATGCCGACGCCTCCTGTGTTTATTGTTTCTGTGAGTACGTACAGTATAATATTGTACTACTGTAATGTGATTCACATATGCTGTGGAGTCCGGGTCTGTGGGGCTTCTGCACCATCTCGGGGTGTTGCCTGCGGTGTTTTAGACGCGCGTTGTAGGCACCTGCAGCTTCCATACTATGTCGGGTTTGACTCTGCTGTGTGTTGTGGACGTCTAGGGTTCCATATTCTCTGGGCTTGTTGCTTTATTTCTTATTTCTGTTAGTTGAGCTCTTTCATTGTTGGCGGTGTATAGCGCGTTGTAGGTGGATGCGCTTTTCGTACTATCTCGGGTTTGATCATGCTGTGTGTTGTGGATTTTCATGGACTCTGTAGTCTGTCCTGTTTCACTCTGTTGCGGGGGGCTGTATTCTTGTTTTTGTGTGGCTGTGTCATCACCTATGGGCGCGTTGCCTCATTTCCTATCCACGTTAGGTGTGCTCTTTCGTTTTTGAGCTGTGTCTCCTTCGTTCTCGGAGGATCACGCTGTAGCCGCCTGCGCACCATGTGTCCTGCGTGCATGGGTATCTCGGGTTTGACTATGCTGTTGTTTGTGGATGTGTGGGGACTCTGTACTCTCTCCGGTTTGACTGTGGGGCGGGATGCGGACGCTTCTTGTGTTTGTTGTTTCTTTGAGTACTTATAATATTGTATTGCTGTAATGTGATTCACATATGCTGTGGAGTCCAGGTCTGTGGGGCTTCTGCACCATCTCGGGGGTTTTGCCTGCGGTGTTTTAGACGCACGCTGTAGGTGCCTGCACCTTCCGTACTATGTTGGGTTTGCCTCTGCTGTGTGGTGTGGACTTTTAGGGTTCCGTATTCTCTGGGCTTGTTGCTTTATTTCTTATTTCTGTTAGTTGAGCTCTTTCGTTGTTGGCGGTGTATAGCGCGTTGTAGGCGCCTGTGCTTTCCGTACCATCTCGGGTTTGATTATGCAGTGTGTTGTGGACTCTGTAGTCTGTCCCGTTTTACTCTGGGGCAGGGGGCTGTATCCTCTTTTTTGTGTGGCTGTGTCGTTACTGCTTTACGTACTATCTCGGGTTTGATTTGTGAACCTTTGTGGACTCCGTAGTCTGTCCCGTTTCACTCTGGGGCGGGGCGCTGACTCCTCTTGTTTGTGTGGCTGTGTCGTTCGTAGTCTCTCCCGTTTCACTCTGGGGCGGGGGGCTGATTCCTCGTTTTTGTGTGGCGCCTGCGCACTATGTCTCCTGCGTCCATGGGCATGTACCTGCGTCCATATCCGGTTTACCATTCTCGGTTAGTAATATGGATGATTATTCTTTTTAGTTTAAGCAGCTTTGAGTGTGTAAAGTAGACAACACTGCAGGTTTCTACTGTAGCAGGGCTGGTTATCAGTGGATTTTTTCTTATGAAAAGATCTGGTAGGGCCTGTGGGGACTGTGTTAGCTATCATCCCACGAACCTTAAACGTCTTAATAATATTTGCTACTGTTGTGACAGGAGCTGCTTGGAGATGGTCTTCTAACCTTTGCCTTTAACATGTTTATCTGTAATGTTCCTTCTGATCCCCTCAGACATCTCTCTCCGTTTCTTCCTCTGGTCCTTGTTCAGTGTGGGACATATGATGATATCAAATAGCAGAATAGGCTGAATATCTGACTGCATGGTTGGAGATGTAAGTGATAGTAATTAAAGAAAACCGTGAACTTGAGAAATCACTCGAATTCACTTATTTATGATCTTTTCCAGGGACACCAACAAATGTGACCAGGACCTTTTAGAATATCTTTTGCAGAATAAGCAACAGTTGATCTCTTTTCACAGTTGCTTTGCTTTATTCATTGAGATATCAAAGGCAGGCAGGTTCAGGTGGGACAATCACTTTTTATTTAATCACATTTCAGGAAGCATATAGCACTTTTTCAATGAGCTGTAAGTGTACCAATAAATTTGTCCACGTCTGTAAACCTTTTTCTAGACAAGAAATTACATTACGCATATCACTGAAAATTCATAATATTGATTAAGTTGAGGTTACTGTAATAATTTTAACAATACATGAAATTATTGAGGCGAGTTTACTACTTGTTTTACTTTGCACAACAGCAATAGTTTCAAGGAGATGGGAAGAAGTGCCCTCCTTGCCCTAATTGCAGAGATCGTACTGCTGCTTATCTAAATATATAAAAAGCTAAAGGTTGTGTCCGTTTGTCACGTGATTACTTATGTACCACTGGGGCTTAAACCTTGGTCTTGGTTTTAATGGAAAGCTTATGATGACATACACACTAGAGCAGCCAAACATTTGGGAAGCCACAAAGTTATCAGGTTTGCATCTTACAGCTAACTGCTTGAGAGGGTGACATGACAGAAATCTGCAGAGCATAAAGCGGATGGCTCAGGCTGCTCATACAAAGAAGAAGAACAGTGGGACCTTCTGCTGAGCATCAAGCACAGAAGGCCATGTCAGAAAGACAGACAAAGGCCTACACAAACTGACCACTGTTGTGTGAGGTAGATAGAATGAGATGGACCATGGTTATAAACTCCAGTCAGTTATTTAGGAGTCTAATGGCCTTGGGAAAGAAAGATTTATTTAGCCTGGAAGTCCTGCATTTCATACTTCTCTACCTCCTGCCTGAACAGGTCGTGTTGGGAATGGGTGGGGTCCCTAAGGATTGAGTTGTAGATGCTCTGCAGAGAGGGCAGTGGGGTCCTGGTGATCTTCTCAGCAGTCTTCACCACTCTCTGCAGGCGTTTGCGGTCCATAGCAGTAGTGTTGCCGTACCACACAGTGATGCAGCTGGTCAAGATGCTCTCCACAATGCAGCTGCAAAAGTGGCCGAAGATCTTAGTCGACATACCAAACTTCCTCAGCCTCCTCAGAAACTACAGCCGCTGTTGAGACCTCTTGACCAGCTGTGTGATGTTAAGTGTCCATGTGAGGTCCTCACTGATGTAGATGCCCAGGTATTCAATGCTGCTCACCCTCTCCACTTCAAGCCCTCGGATGAACAGTGGCCGGTGAGGTCTCCTCTCCTTCCTCATGTCCACTATCATCTCCTTCATCTTGTCTGTGTTGAGGGTGAGGTTGTTGTCCTCACACCATGATGCCAGACTGTCCACCTCCCTCCTGTATGCTGCCTCATCCCCACCAGTGATGCGTCCAATCACTGCGGTGTCATCTGCAAACTTTAGGATGATGTTATCTTTGTGGGAGGCGACACTCCTGGGTGAACAGGGTGTAGAGGATGGGGCTGAGGACGCATCCCTGTCGGGTGCTTGTGTTTGTGATAATGGTGGCTGAAATCCTATTACCAATCCTGACAGACTAGGGCCTGCCAGTCAGAAAGTCTAGGAGCCAGTCACAGAGGGTGGGGTGCAGGCCAAGTGCAGACAGTTTATGGGTGAGTTTATGGGGGATAACCGAGTTTATGAGAGGTAAGCCTAAACATAAAGTCATTGATGGGAGAAAAATGTGTGCCGATAAGTGAGGAGATCATGAAATACTCATAGCTTTAATCCATATGCCAACACTGCCTTTACGGCCTTTCATCAGTGTTTGGTTAAGGAGTACGATTTTACCAAAGTTAGATCAGTGAGGCTTATTGTGGTGTCGTGTTTGTTTACTACCGAAAACATAAGAATATGTGGCCAAAATCATAATGTTCAGCTTCCTCTATATGACCCATCTTTATGTGAAAATTGGAGGTCTGCATGTTTGCTAGTAGTTAATGAGTTCACAATAAAAATAAGACTGTGGACAGAACTTAAACCTGTTTGATTTGCATTTGAATAATTTTCATACAAGAAATGTAGCCATGTTTCATAGTATTAGATTACTTCCAAAAGTAATTTGTAATAACTACAGGTGCTGGTCATAAAATTAGAATATCATGACAAAATTGATTTATTTCAGTAATTCCATTCAAAAAGTGAAACTTGTATATTAGATTCATTCATTACACACAGACTGATGTATTTCAAATGTTTATTTCTTTTAATGTTGATGATTATAACTGACAGCTAATGAAAGTCCCAACTTCAGTATCTGGGAAAATTAGAATATTGTGAAAAGGTTCAATATTGAAGATACCTGGTGCCACACTCTAATCAGCTAATTAACTCAAAACACCTGCAAAAGCCTTTAAATGGTCTCTCGGTCTACTTCTGTAGGCTACACAATCATGGGGAAGACTGCTGACTTGACAGTTGTCCAAAAGACGACCATTGACACCTTGCACAAGGAGGGCAAGACACAAAAGGTCATTGCTAAAGAGGCTGGCTGTTCACAGAGCTCTGTGTCCAAGCACATTAATAGAGAGGCGAAGGGAAGGACAAGATGTGGTAGAAAAAAGTGTACAAGCAATAGGGATAACCGCACCCTGGAGAGGATTGTGAAACAAAACCCATTCAAAAATGTGGAGGAGATTCACAAAGAGTGGACTGCAGCTGGAGTCAGTGCTTCAAGAACCACCACGCACAGACGTATGCAAGACATGGGTTTCAGCTGTCGCATTCCTTGTGTCAAGCCACTCTTGAACAAGAGACAGCGTCAGAAGCGTCTTGCCTGGGCTAAAGACAAAAAGGACTGGACTGCTGCTTTCTGATGAAAGTAAATTTTGCATTTCCTTTGGAAATCAAGGTCCCAGAGTCTGGAGGAAGAGAGGAGAGGCACAGAATCCATGTTGCGTGAGGTCCAGTGTAATGTTTCCACAGTCAGTGATGGTTTGGGGTGCCATGTCATCTGCTGGTGTTGGTTCATTGCGTTTTATGAGGTCCAAGGTCAACGCAGCCGTCTACCAGGAAGTTTTAGAGCACTTCCTGCTGCTGACGAACTTTATGGAGATGCAGATTTCATTTTCCAACAGGACCTGGCACCTGCACACAGTGCCAAAGCTACCAGTACCTGGTTTAAGGACCATGGTATCCCTGTTCTTGATTGGCCAGCAAACTCGCCTGACCTTAACCCCATAGAAAATCTATGGGGTATTGTGAAGAGGAAGATGCAATATGCCAGACCCAACAATTCAGAAGAGCTGAAGGCCACTATCAGAGCAACATGGGCTCTCATAACACCTGAGCAGTGCCACAGACTGATCGACTCCATGCCACTCCGCATTGCTGCAGTAATCCAGGCCAAAGGAGCCCCAACTAAATATTGAGTGCTGTACATGCTCATACTTTTCATGTTCATACCTTTCAGTTGGCCAACATTTCTAAAAATCCTTTTTTTGCATTGGTCTTAATTGATATTCTAATTTTCCGAGATACTGAATTTGGGACTTTCATTAGTTGTCAGTTATAATCATCAACATTAAAAGAAATAAACATTTGAAATACATCAGTCTGTGTGTAATGAATGAATCTAATATACAAGTTTCACTTTTTGAATGGAATTACTGAAATAAATCAACTTTGTCATGATATTCTAATTGTATGACCAGCACCTGTATGTAGGTGGAGGAAATGTGCAATGTTTTATAGAAACTTATAAACTTAATAAAACATTAACAACAATCACATTTTATATACTGTACATTCATTCCTTAGTTCAGTATTATTTAGTATGGTTTTACTTTATTTATTGTCTCACAGAGATATTAATGTAGGATATTACATCTATCTATCTATCTATCTATCTATCTATCTATCTATCTATCTATCTATCTATCTATCTATCTATCTATCTATCTATCTATCTATCTATCTATCTATCTATCTATCTATCTATCTATCTATCTATCTATCTATCTATCTATCTACATCAACACAAACGCTAACTAAATAAACTGCAAAGTAACCCCACAATAAAACTGATGTACAAGACACCTTGAAGCTTAAAAGTGCAATTAGATAAGAAAGTAAACCTCAAGCCTTCAAGTGACCTAACAGACGAGAGACTTGCTCACTGTCTTTGGCCTAATTTGAACAGCATCTATTTTTTTAGGGCTACTGCAGCAGTGGATGAAAAATCCTTTTTCCTTTCATGGCCAGGTTTGCTGTAGCATCTGATGGACTGCATTAACACAGACTGTAGATAAAAAGGATATATGTGCTCTATCGCCACCATGACAGATTTTGTTGGAAGCTTTATTATGGATTGCTTCTGTAGGAATCCTCTGTGCCAAACATTCAACACCTACTGTGTTTACTCATTATCTTCAACTGTTAAAATCATCCATCCATCCATCCATTTTCCAACCCGCTGAATCCGAATACAGGGTCACGGGGGTCTGCTGGAGCCAATCCCAGCCAACACAGGGCACAAGGCAGGAACCAATCCTGGGCAGGGTGCCAACCCACCGCAGGACACACACAAACACACCCACACACCAAGCACACACTAGGGCCAATTTAGAATCGCCAATCCACCTAACCTGCATGTCTTTGGACTGTGGGAGGAAACCGGAGCGCCCAGAGGAAACCCATGCAGACACGGGGAGAACATGCAAACTCCACGCAGGGAGGACCCGGGAAGTGAACCCAGGTCCCCAGGTCCCCCACCTGCGAGGCAGCAGCGCTACCCACTGCGCCACCGTGCCGCCCCTGTTAAAATCAGTAATATAAAATGTTTATATTCTGTAAAGAAATAGAAGGAACAAAGATAAAGAGTTGGGACTCCAGGGGGACACCCTGTTTAATGTCCAGTTGAAAAGTAAAAAAAAAAAAAAAAAGAAATGACTTCCTCCATCATCTTAAATTAAATATGTTCCTTCCGTTGGGAAGCTCTGTCCTCTTTCAAAGTAGATCCATCATTGGACAAAGACTTTTGGTTGGGTGGCAGATAAAGTACAGTGGTGAGTGTGATAGGAGGGGGGGTTATGGTGTCTGTCATGGAAGTGATGTCATTTGTCCACTTTCTTTTCATAAGGATAAATGGAAGCCGTGTTAGAGGTTTTGTTTCAACCCCTCTCTTCCTCCAGTGTTTCCCTTGAGCACAACCTCTGAGACACTAACCAATCTTCAAGTGGAGACAATCTTCTTCTTCTTCTTCTTTTTTCGGCTGCTCCAGTTAGGGGTCACCACAGTGGATCATCTTTTTCCATATCTTCCTGTCCTCTATATCTTGTTCTGTTACACCCATCACCAGCATGTCTTCTCTCACCACAGCCATAAAACTCCTCTTAGGCCTTCCACTTTTCCTCTTCCCTGGCAGCTCTATCCTTAGCATCCTTCTCCCAATATACCCAGCATCTCTCCTCTGCACATGTCCAAACCAACTCAATCTCGCCTCACTGACTTTGTCTCCCAACCGTTCAACCTGAGCCGATCCTTTAATGTACTCATTTCTAATCCTGTCCATCCACGTCACACCTAATGCAAATCTTAACATCTTTAACTCTACCACCTCCAGTTCTGTCTCCTGCATTCTGGAAGTGGAGACAATACTCATATAAAAATATTTGTAAAATAATAAAGTGAAGCATTGTAATAATTAATCAAGCTGCTTTAAAAAAGAGTGTTTATTATTCTGTCTTACAAATGAGCTCCATGATTATATTTCAGACAGGGCTCCTCCCCTGGGTGGTGTTCAGATTCCTTTTTTTGTGTCTTTTTGCTAAGTTTTAGTTCATTTGTTAAGATTAATAATATTACTTACTAGGGGGCTCTGCCCCCTGCTCGCTTCACTCGCCCACCCCCAGGTTTGGTTTAGCAGATATACAATTTAAAAGACTGTTAGTTGAACTCATTCTAAGGAGGTCCCGTTGCTGACTTTCTGCTGCTGTCGCGCTGCTATCAGTCTTCCGTGCTGTACTCTGCCCTCCCTGAATCGGACCTAACAGTCGCTTAAAACAAAAAAGGCTTCAACCTGGCTGGGACGCTACAATACTTTCGAATTTTACTGCTTTCATATTCTTTACCTTTCTCTGCATGTATATCGTGCCATCGTTTGTTTGAGCTTTTCGAATTCCACTGCTTTCATAATCTCTTATCTGCCTTTTTTTCTCTCCAACGCTTTTGGGTCTCTTTTCTCCGCGCTGCTCTTTCTTCTTTGCTTATTCGTTGATGTTTCATCTAGAATGCATTGTCCTTATATGCTTTATACTGTATGTGCTGAGAGCTCAGGATCTGTGTGTGCTACATACCTTTATACGACTGTTATTTGATATTGTTTGCGTCTCGCGGGTCTTTTAAGGGTCTTCCGAGAACTTATGAGAAGATCACGTATCGTCGCCCTGCTTTTCCTTTCCAGAATTTTTTTTTACAATAGAGAGATGTTGAATATTATTGTTGTGTGTTTTTTATTAGTTGTGTGTATTATTGAATTTCTATGTGGCTATTCTTGTTCTGTTATGTTCCTTGTATTTTGTGGGTGGTTCCCTATTGAAGTTGGGGTAACAAGCAGTCCCTTGTGGTTCATTGTTTTGATGAGTTCTTTTTTTTTAATGTTCTTTTGTAAGATTCCTGGATTTTGTGACCCTTTTGCTCTGTTTTTGACTATTCTTTCGGATTTTGTATTGGGACTTGTTTGCTACTGGATTGTCAATTTTAAGCAGCTCACACTGTGCATTTTGTATTTATCTGAGTTTCCTTTTTACAGAGCATTTTTGTAATAAATATTTTTATTTATAAAGATTCTTTGTTTGCCCAATCATATCACCACAACATACTGCTGCTACTACCTTGCTTCATGCGGGGAATGGTGTGTTTTGATCATTTTTAGTACAACAAACATGATATTTAGTTTCATGGCCATAAGCTCGATTTTGGTCTCAACAGAATATAGAATTTTCTTCTCGTTGACTTCAGAGTCTCCCAAAAACTCTACTCTGCCAAACTCTAGCCAAGATTTAATGTGTGTGTGTGTGTGTGTGTGTGTGTGTGTGTGTGCGTGTGTGTGTGTGTTTTTAACAGTGACTTTCTCTTTGCTCAACCACTCTCTCTCGCATAAAGCTGCCACAAGTTTGTGTATGCACAGTCCAACCTTCTGTAGCTTGTGCCTCCTTCAGAGTTACCACAGTTATTTTGCTGGCCTCCCTCACTCATTCTCTTCTTTCATGATCACCAGGTTTTGTGGGTGGACTGTTCTGGGTACATATACAGTATATCTGTGCCATACTCTTTCAATTTCCGCAAAACTGATTTTAGTGGACTCCAGGGAATATTTAGTGACTTGGAAATTATGTTGTCTCCATCCCCTGTCTTGAGGTTTTCAATCAACATTTCACTGAGTTGCTTAGAGTGTTCTTTTGTTTCCGTTGTGTAGATTAGGTCACCATACTGACTCGCCAAAAGTTGGACCTTCCACAAGTACATGCATTTATACTACAGTCATCTGAAACACCTGAACTATAGACAGGTGATCCCTAGTAAAATAATTATATGTCTTCTAAAGCCATTTTTCAATTAGTTCATTTGGTAATTAATTTAGACCTCTTTACAGAGATCTGCTTTCACTTTGACACGAAAGAGTCTTTTTCTTTTGAACAGTGTCAAAAAAGAGGCTCTGCATGTTCTGTTTTGTTCCTTGTATTTTATGGGTGGTTCCCCAAGAGGCGGGGCCACCAGTCCATCTTCATCAAGAGACCACCCTCAGCCCTATAAAAGCTGAGGAAACAAGTAGTCCCTTGTGATTCACTGAAGGCACGCAGTGGTGTTGATGAGTTCTTCTGTTTATTTCTGTGCTTTTGTGGATTGCTGAATTTTGAGATTTTTTTGCTCTGTGTGTATCAAACAAACCCTATTTCAAGTAACTCCTTCAATTCCTTTTGTGCTTATCTAAGCTTCCTTGTTTTCAGAGCATGAGCATATTTGTAATATATATTTTTATTTATAAAGATTCTTTGTTTTCCCTGTGTTATTAAAGGATGATGGACCCTTCCTCTTATGGGAGGTTCTTGCTACAGCTTTTGAGAACTGATTCTAAGGTACTCTCAAGTTCATGACATCTATAACCTTTTTTTCGTGCTCTAGAGCACTTTTGTTCTAGCGTTTAATAGCAGCAGTAAGAGTGATGCTATTGTACTTTTTTTTTTTTAAAATAAGTGTTCTTTTTTGTATTTTCCATATCTGGCAGTGAACCATATTGCAAAATCATTCAGTAGTAGCATGTAGTTCTTCACATCACCCTGTAAATAAATTATCTTGTTATATCATCTAAAGATTTTGCAATATACTGTTCTAAGAAATGTTGCAGTTGTTAAGATAGAATGGAATTTTCTACTTGCTCACTACGATTTAATATTTCCCTTTCTTTACCTAGATAGGAAGAGGAAGGAGTATCTGATCTGAGTAAGACATAGCCTTGTATGTCCTATTGATCCGTAATGTAGTAATTGTAATGGAATCCTGAGTTGAATAAACTAATTAAAAAATAATTACTCTTCTAATTTATGAACAGCTCTGTGATTGTAGCAACAGTTTTCAGGTCTGCACACACAGCAGTCATTGTTTTCTGGTGTGACTTTTAAATGCTAACTGACGTGACTTTATGAAGTCTGCTCCCAGGTTATGCCAGCTCACTTCACGTGTGGCCTTTTGCTTACATTCTGTTTACGGATGTAGTGAGTAGTCAAGCAAAATGACACCTTTTACTGGCTAACTAAAAAGATTACACTATGCAAGCTTTCGAGGCAGCTCTCTTTTTCAGGTAAGACAGAAGGGGCCTGAGTTGCCTCGAAAGCTTGCATAGTGTAATCGTTTAGTTGGCCAGTAAAAGGTGTCATTTTGCTTGACTTCTCACTACATTCGTAATGGCTAACACGGTACAACACCCTAGTATCCTGTTTGTGGGCAACTTAAGCCTACTATTTGTTAAAATACTCACAAATAAAAATAAACTGTTAATAAGTATAATACTCCTCCACTTCTCCGTACAGAACAGATGTGAGAAAAATGCCTTTGGTGTTTAAGGAAAAGTAGATCTTGCACAGACTGTATACTTTATCATAGTCTGGTATGTTAGTTTAGTGGAGTCAGCAAACAAGTCCATGTGGGGAAAAAGGGAGACGTGGTTAGTGAGCTCTTAGTCTCCATTTCAGCCCATCAATAACACTTGTCATGTCTCCACAGGCACCCAGTTGGCTGTTTCTTCCCCCTGTAGGATTCTTGCCTAAATACTTTCAGTTTTAAAAGCTTTCGCCATTTTTGTCTCTAGGACATTAGTGTAGAGGAGAGATTGTCATATTAATTTCCCTCCCATTCAATGAATAAAGACAGAAAAAACTTTTTAATACTACATTATTGTATCTAGTTGTATGTATCTGTTATTAATTAGTCTTTTGAAAGCAATTTTTTGTATCTTTTCAGCTACCTGCTGTGTTCATCTTTTCTTGACACTGCAATAAAGCGTATTTAAGAAGAATTACGCTATTATTAAAGCAGCATAAGATGTGGGGTGGTGCCGTCAGCCTTTGACAAATGTATACTGCCTGCTTGCCTAATTATTACATTAGCATTTTAATCCATTGAATTTCTCCATAATAAAATCTGACAGAACATGTGCTGGGAGATCTCAGATATGCTAATACGGCACGTCATCTCTTAGACTTCACAAGACGTTACTGTAAGTAGGAAAATGGGGATGTGGAACAAAGAGGGGCTTCTCTCATCTGTTCTTGTTTGGAGCCCTCAGTGAGAATATTTTTAAATGTTAATGTTCATATTCTGACCAGTATGTTCAACTTCTACCGTTCTGTGTATTTTTTGTAGTTAAAGACCTTAAAAGTACTAGCATATATATATATATATATATATATATATATATATATTCTGTACAGGGTGAGTCAAAATTATGTTAACACTAATGGATTATTTTTATCTCAACCACACCTTTCCAGGCCATTGCCATGATCTCCACACTCCCCTGATTTAGCACTCTGTGATTTCTGGTTATGAGGTATGGTGAAGGAGCGTGTGTATAACATGAAACTGCATGATATCAATGACCTGAGGACCGAATATGGACTGTACTGTTGCTTGTTGGTTTTTGTGTGTTCAACATAATGGCGAACAGGTTGAGACATTCCTGTAAATCATCTTGCACATATGAAGTATGTTTTGTGAATAAATGTGTTTTTTGACTCACCCTGTATATTAGGGAATCCATTCCCGGGAATTTGGGAATCCTGCATTTCATTCCCGGGAATCCCGGGCACCTGTGGATGACACAGTGAACGGGCATCTCATATGTGAACGGTTTTGGAATGACCGACACTTATTTTTAATATAACTACTGCAATATGTTGACACCAATAAAAGACTAATCCTTATCTACAAGCAGTTCATGCTGTCATATAAGTACATGTATCTAGTTAGTTGCAGTAATAAGAGCGTAGAAAGCACAACGTGTCCAGCGTGCAGTCGTCCAGGCGAGAGCGCACCTTCATGCAGTGTACGCCAGCTGCTAAAAAAGCACGCTCTGCCTCTACTGAAGTAGGCGGCACAATCATCAGATACTGATACACTTGTTCTAAACAACGCTTGCGCTTGCCATTGCTCTGAAACACCGCCATTTCAGCTTTTACTGATGCATCCAGTTTCTTGTCATCATTCTGTGATGGCAAGTTTCTTGGCACAGATAATGCGGATGCAACAGACTGACGCATTGCAATTTCAAGTTGCTGTTCAAAGCTGTTGTCTGATGAAGTGCAAGCTGCAGCAATGGCGCCATCTTAATTATTTTCAGCTATAACTCTGTTATTTCTTGATCGATTTTTACACTTTTACATGCTATATATGAGAGCTTGGCCGTTCCCATTTTCCCGGGAATGAAAAATGTCCGGGAATGGATTCCCTACTGTATATATACTAGGGAGCTCCACCCCCTGCTTGCTTTGCTTCGCCTTAGTCAATGGGTGGGCCTCTCTGGCAGTGTCTTAAACTGGTTTGAATCCTACCTGGCAGGGAGAAAATTCTTTGTTAGTTGTGGTAATTATAACTCAAAGACACATGATATTCTATATGGTGTTCCACAAGGCTCTATCCTGGGTCCGCTGCTCTTCTCAATCTACATGCTTCCATTAGGTCAGATTATCTCGGGACATAACGTGAGCTACCACAGCTATGCTGATGACACACAGCTGTATTTATCAATAGCACCTGATGACCCCAAATCTCTTGATTCGCTAACACAATGTCTAACCTGTATCTCAGAATGGATGAATAGTAACTTTCTCAAATTAAATAAAGAAAAAACCGAAATCTTAGTGATTGGCAATAATGGATACAATGAGGCTATTAGAAATAAACTGGATGCATTAGGATTAAAAGTCAAATCGGAGGTAAAAAGCTTAGGGGTAACCGTTGATTGTAATCTGAATTTTAAATCGCATATTAATAAAATCACTAGGACAGCATTTTTTCACCTAAGGAACATAGCAAAAGTTAGACCTCTTATATCATCGAAAGATGCAGAGAAATTAGTTCATGCGTTTGTCTTTAGTCGGCTAGATTACTGTAATGCACTCCTCTCAGGACTACCCAAAAAAGACATCAATCGTTTGCAGTTAGTGCAGAATGCAGCTGCTAGAATCCTTACCAGGAAAAGAAAATCCGAACACATTTCTCCAGTTTTGATGTCACTACACTGGTTACCTGTGTCATTCAGAATTGACTTTAAAATTCTGCTTATGGTTTATAAAGCTTTAAATAATCTCGCCCCGTCTTATATATCGGAATGTCTGACACCTTATATTCCAAATCGCAACCTCAGATCCTCAACTGAGTGTCTCCTTAGAATTCCAAGATCAAAACTTAAAAGAAGTGGTGAGGCGGCCTTCTGCTGTTATGCACCTAAAATCTGGAATAGCCTGCCAGTAGGAATTCGCCAGGCTAATACAGTGGAGCACTTTAAAAAACTACTGAAAACACATTACTTTAACATGGCCTTCTCATAACTTCACTGTAATTTAATCCTGACACTCTGTATATCCAATTCATTATAATAACTATTCATTCAAAATTTGTACTAACCCCTACTCTCTCTTCTGTTTCCTTTTCCGGTGTCCTATTGGTGGTGGCTTGTGCCACCACCATCTACCCAAAGCACCATGATGTTCCAACAATGATGGATGGATTAAAAGCCAGAAGTCTGTATAACCATCAGCATAAAGTGACTCCGTGAGAACCCTAACTACAAAGAGGACTATTTCATTTATGTTAGGTAGAATGCCCAAAGGGGACTGGGCGGTCTCGTGGCCTGGAACCCCTACAGATTTTATTTTTTTCTCCAGCCTTCTGGAGTTTTTTTTTTGTTTTTTCTGTCCACCCTGGCCATCGGACCTTACTCCTTTTTATGTTAACTAAGGTTGTCTTATTTTAATTTCTTATTTGTCTTTTATTCTTCTTTTCTTCATTATGTAAAGCACTTTGAGCTACTTTTTGTATGAAAATGTGCTATATAAATAAATGTTGTTGTTGTTGTTGTTGCTCCCCAACTCCCGGATAACTGGGTATACAATTTAAAGAGATTGTTATTTTAGTGAATGAGTTATTCCCCTGGGGCTGCTTGTGCATGATCTGCATGTTGTGCTGCGCGTCGATCATTTAAAAGCCTGTACAGCAGCTGTCCTTTAAGCCAGCTGCTGCTTTAAAGCCTTACAATATCTACATACTTCTGACATAGCACCTATGTCCATATATTCAATCTCTTTTTGCTGTTTCATTATTTCACCGAGTAATAATTTCCATTTGTTTGTGCTAATGCAATCTTTATTATCTTTTTTTTTGATACTTTCGAATTTTCCTACTTTCATATTCTTTAACTTGCTCTGCATGTGTATCGCACCAACATTTTTTTTGAGCCTTTCGATTTCCACTGCTTTCACATTCTGTAGCCTGCTCTGCATGTGTATCGTGTCAATGCTTTTGAACATCATTATGAAGTCTTTTATTTCTGACCCAGATTTGACCTTCGAGCTTTTCAATTCCTCTTGGTCTGGGCTGATTATTACTTTCCTTATTTTCTGAATTTGCACATAGATTATTATTGTTCTCTTGTGCATCCTTATTTGCCTTCTTTTCTCCCCAACACTTTCGTGTCTCTTTTCGACATGCTGCTCTTTCTTCTTCGCTTAGTCGTTCACGTGCCAGCTAGAATGTATAACATTTTTAAGAGCTGGGAGCACATGAAGTGTGTCTGCCGTAAGCATTGCAACAACTGCGAGGTTAGATGTCCGTGAACTTGTTTTAAATTGTTTGTAAGTTGGGCATGATATGCAAAAGTCACCGTCTCACGGATCTTGCTTCCTAAGGTTGTAATGTCTAGTCTCGCGTGACATCAAAGTGTCTCTCCGAGATGATCACGTCTCGACCCCAAATTTTTTTTATATAATAGATATATATATTTTTTTTCTTTTTTAAAATGTGCATTGCAAGCATAAACAGAGTCAGTCTGCTGTACAGCTTCTGTACTATGTGAATCCATCATTATGTTTCACTGGGACCGTTGTAGTTTATGATGCTTTTAATGATGCAACACCAAGAGGAGTGTTAAGGGTCGCTGTCTAACAAGTTCAGCTTTCTTGGTTTGAATACTACACCTCATCTTTATCCATTTGTTGATTTTTCATGTCTGTCCTGTGTGAATATGGGTTTTATACGAGGTGCTTTGATTTTCCTCCCATGTCTTCTAAGATGTGCGTGTTAGGTGAACTGACATTTGAAAGTGGACTCTGTGTGAGTGTGAATATATATATGTTTGCTTGAATGAGTTCTGCAATGGATGGATGCCCTGTCCAGAACTGTTTTCTGCTCCATGCTGCCAGTATGTTCACCACCCGTGATCCTGAATTGGTTAAGCAGGTTTGAGAGCCTTTCTGGTGAATGTTTAATAGATGCACATTTGGTAGCCATGACAGCCTTAAGTCTGTTTGCACAGAGTCTCTTTCTCTATCATCTTTGTACATCTGGACACTACAAGTTTTCTCCATTCTTCTTTGCAAAATTGCTCAAGCTCTGTCAGGTTGCATGGAGAATCGTAATTGATTTGCCTTTGTCAAGTCCAGCCACAAATTCTCGGTTGGATTGGGGTCTGGACTCTGACTCAGCCACTCCAGGAAATTAAAATTGTTGTTTTAATCCATTCCTGAGCAGCTTTGGCTTTATCCTTGGGTCATTGTCTTGCTGGAAAATAAATCTTCTCCCAATGTGCAGTTTTTCTGCAGGCTACATCAGGTATCCCTCCATACTTTCCCTGTATTTTGCATATATTTGACCCTGTTCCCTCACAAGCGTTCCAGAGCCTGCTGCAGAGAAGCATCCCCACAGCATTATGCTGTTTGAAGTAATTGAGACAACTTAAAACAAAGATCTGGGGATTTGCCCCATATATTGTCATTAAGTCATAAATAATGACTGATACCGGTCTTTCTGTGAAATAACAAAGACAAGTGAATATGGCAAACAGGTCAGCTTTATAGAAAATGGCAGAAAATGAAAAGATGGCGTCGGTATGGTCAGGAAGTGATGTCATCAGGACGGGACGGAAGTGAGGTCATCTGCAAAGGAAGGGAAGTGACGAATTTTGACTTAGTCTTCTGTGGTTCTGAAAGAGGAAAGAGAAAAGGCATTAATGCTCATTACCAACCCTTTTCCTGGTGTCTTTTATGCCCCATGTTGGACCCTTTGGTGGTCCCCTAAGGGTGTGTGTTTGACAGCTGCTACTATCATGCTTGATGGTGGGAATGGTGCACCAAACATAACATTTACTTTGTTGGCCAAAAGCCCAATTTTGGTCTCAACAGACTATAGAACATTTTTCTAATTGACTTTAAAGAGTGCATTTTTTCAAACTCTAGCCAAGATGTTATTAGTTTTTTTTTTTTTATTTTAACAGCGACTTTCTCTTTGTCATTCTTCCATAAAGCTGTGACTTGTGAAGCACCCGGACAACAGTTGTTCTCTGCATAGAATCTCTAATCCAATATACTGTGGCTTGTGACTCCATTCAGAATTCTCATCGGTCTTTTGGTGACCTTCCTCACTTGTCTTCTTCTTACACAACCAATCAGTTTATGCGGACGGCCTGCTCTAGACACATTTACAACTGTGCCATTCTCTTTCCATTTCTTCATGACTAATTTAACTGGACTCCCAAGATATATTCAGTGACTTGTTGTTCTTGTTTTCTTTTGTAAGACACTTTTGTGCTATATAAATAAATGTTGTTGTTGGATATTTTCTTGTCTCCATCCCCTGACTTGAAGTTTTCAATTGCCGTTCCACAGAGTTGCTTTTTGACTTCATTGTGCAGGCTATGCCATGATAGTGACTCACTAAAAGGTGAATCTTCCCCATAAACAATCACTTATACTACATTTAAAACTGCTGGACTACAGACAGGTGATCTCCATTGAACCAATAAGATGTCTTTTAACTCTTAAACCGCCACAACCAGCTATAGTCGGTTCCCAATGCAATTTGCCAACACCCTGGAGCCAAGTATATTCGGCGATGTACATTCGTTGAACGCTGCAACCGCTTATAATCGGTTGCAAGTGCAATTTGCCAGCACGCCGGAGCTGATCAGTCAGTGCCGTACATTCGTTGAGCAGCCTGCTCATGACCACTGGCGCCCCCTAGTGAATCAGCATGACTCTCTCTGGGATTCAGCCGCTACACTAAACCAGCCTGCGAGCATCAGCATTGGCCTCTGTGTGCTTGCATGCAGCCATTCAAGCGCAGTTGGCTCGGTGATTTACTGAATTTCTTCAATGACATCAGTTGCACCTTGTACATATAATAATTGATAGTTGCAGTAGTGTTTTACAAGGGGGCTCCGCCCCCTGCTCGCTTCGCTCGCCTACCCCCGGTGTTTTGAACTCGTGCCTGCTGGGCAGCCGTTGTTTCAGACGCGCGTTGTAGGAGCTTGCGTTGTTTTGAACCCGTGCTTGCCCTGCTTCTGCGGTTTGAGACGCGCATTGTAGGCGTATATCAGTCAGTCGAGTTCGTTCGGTTTGAACCCGTGCCTGCTTTGCCTCCGCAGTTTCAGATGGTGGGTCGCGTTCGGCGTTTTGTACGATCCCAAGCAGCACATTATTCCTAACTTCAGTCCGCAGTAGTGCAACGCACAATATGGTGGTGACGCCTGCGCGTTCACTACCCAGCAGTGCCACTCACAATATGGCGGCGACGCCTGTGCCTTCCGTATTATGTCGGGTTTTACCATGCTGTGTAGGCGCCTTTGCCTTTCGTACTGTCTGATAACAATTTGAAAGAGACGTGGAGAAGTGTCACGGTTTGGAATTTCAGCTTTTACTATTTTATCGATGTCATATTCTGTGCGGATTTTGGAATCATCATCAAGTATTAATAATATATGGGCGTGCGGCAAACCTCTCTTCTGAAACTCGATAACGTGGATAATTGCTTTAACAGTTCCAAATACAAATCTATTCTTGATATCTTCTAGCAGGTTATTTAGTTTAAGTCTAAAGACTCTTGCAACTAAATCAGGACGATGTTCCACTCTTTGCCATGGCATAAGATTAGTTGTAATTTCTGTCCATTTCTGTAGCTGTGTCAGTTGAGCTTTTCGGTTTTGGAGCCGAGACAGTTTTGCTTCCGCGGTTTCAGACACGCGTTGTAGACGCCTACGTTTATTGTTTTTTTCAATGCGGGCTCGTCTTTGTAGTTCCGTTACTCGAGCCGTATCGTTTTGCACCCGTGATCGTGAATTCATTACTTGTCTGTTCTTTATCGTTAGTAATATGGGTAAGTAATATGGATGATCGCACTTACTGTTAATACGGAGCGTTTTCTGTGGTTGTACTGTTAATAGTGCATCACTGTAATGAGATTCACCTATGCTGTAAGGTTTGTACCTGTTCAGATGACGTATGTTTAATACGGAGCGTTCGTTTATTCTTATTACCCATCAGGTGTTGCGCCTGTGTTATCTGTGGTTGTACTGTTAATATTGTATTACTGTAATGTGATTCAAATATGTAGTGTAGTCCGGTGTTTTGTTGTTTATGTATGATGTCGGGTGTTTGCCTGCGGTTTTTTAGAAGTGCGTGGATTATGCTGTGTAGTGTGTACGTTTATTTCAGATGCGCGTTGTAGGCGAATGCTCCTTTAGTAGTATCTGCCGTTTTCTGTACCACAATTCGCTTGCCGTAATATCTCGGGCTTGATGTGTGACCCTTTGTGGACTCCGTAGTCTGTCCCGTTTTACTCTGGTGCGGGGGGCTGATTCCTCTTTTTTGTGTGGCGGTGTCGTTGCCTATGAGCGCGTTGCCTCATTTCTTATTTACGTTAGTGGAGCTGTTTCGTTTTTAAGCCATAACTTCTTCGTTCTCGGTGGATCGCGCGTTAGTTAAGCTGTGTCATATTTGAGCCGTCATTCCTGCGTTCTCGGTGGATTGCACTGTTTACTACAATTCGCTTTCCGTACCATCTTGGGCTTGATTTGTGAACCTTTGTGGACACTGTAGTCTGTCCCGTTTGTCGTTGCCTATGGGCACCTTGCCTCATGTCTTATGTTAGTGGAGCTCATTCGCTTTCCGTACTATCTCGGGTTTGATTTGTGAACCTTTGTGGACACCATAGTCTGTCCCGTTTGTCGTTGCCTATGGGCGTGTGGCCTCATTTTTTATTTATGTTAGTGGAGCTCTTTCGTTTTTGAGCCGTAACTCCTTTGTTCTCGGTGGATCGCGCGTTAGTTGAGCTGTGTCGTGCCTGCCTGGTTTGCGGCATGTCAGACGGTTCGTAGTCTCTCCCGTTTCGCTATGGGGCGGGGGGGGGCTTTGTGTGGCGCCTGCGCACGTTCGTTGTTTCTCCCGTTTCACTCTGGGGAGGGGTGCTTTGTGTGGCGCCTGCGCACTATGTCTCCTGTGTCCACGGGCAGGTCCCTGCGTCCATATCCGGTTTCTCATTCTCGGTTAGTAATATGGATAGTTTTTACAGTTCATTAGCAGTTTGTAAAATGATCAGTGTTGCAGTAATTGTGATGCTCTTTTCATGAAAAAAATTTGTTCCATTAAAATTTCACTTTTTCTTGGTGAATTGTGACGTTTCCTAAAAAAGTGCAGCAAAAATGTATTTGGTGTCCGGGGGTGCATTAACCCCCCAAGTATGTGGAGGTTTAAGGGTTAAAACCATTTTGTAATTATTTCATTTAGTAATTAATGTAGGCTTCTTTGCCCAGAGATTTGTTGTCACTTTGACATGAACAAGTCTTTTTTTTTCTGTTGCTCAATGTCAAAGTCACCCAATTAAATCAACGTTTATTCAGCATTGTATAATAACAAAATGTAAAATATACCAGAGTGGTAAATACTTTTTAAATACACTGTAAAAGGATGTGCATGTGCAGATGGTTCTTCTTTGACTTCAGATTTATTAAGAGCAGCTGATCTCATCTTGTGATTTTCTCTGACAGAAAAACAAGATCAGACGTTGGCCTTGCGTTATGTGACTTCAATTTAGAGAAGCTTGTTTGTTATACTTAGTATATTGATCCCTGACTGACTGGCCTTGTATTTTTCAGTCATATCCTGTATTCCATATTTTCTAGGACTAGTAAATGTATGCCTCTAAAATAAAGTCTAGGATGTAATCTCAGCGCTGGAAATGCAAGTTGAAGTGTTGAGTACGACTTCAAGTGTAGAGTATACATCTAGTAGGCGTATGCAGAACATGGCTTCATATGGTACTAACAGCAACGAGCTCCATGGACTGGATGCCACCTATGGCATGGAAAAGAAACTTATTGCTCATTCTCCATCCATACTTCCCAAGAGACAGATTTGCATTTTATAATTTTGTTAATGCTTTTCCATCAAGGATTAATTATAAAAGCTATCAGTTAGCTTAGTGCAGCAAGCTTTAAGCAGCCATTCAAATGAATAGCCCTGGGTTTTCAGTTGTAATAATAAGAATATTAGAAACATCATGCACTCTGCAAATCAAAAAAGGAATTTATGAATGGATTTGTCTGCTGTTTAGTACCTCCCTGAAGGACTCTGAATCACATTTCCAGAGTATTGGGCATCTTGAGAGTTTACATAGCTCAGAATTAAAAAGAGTACGGCCTAGAATAGCTTTTAAAAGAACAAAGTAGACACATTGGTTAGGAAGGGTTAGTGCAGCATTTAGGCATAGAGCAGCGGTGAAATTAGTAACACGGTGGTCCATAATATTTTATGCATTTATATTGGGTAGGTCATTGCCATCTTTCCTATAACAATGTTTTTTATATCATTATGGGGTGTGTACATGTAGTATTTTTGATTCAGGATGCATGAATCTTCCTAAGAAAGAATGAAGAAACCATTTGGAGCTTGAACCATTTTTTATTTCCAGCTTTTAAAATGCACTGTACTTCAAATAAAAATGTTAAAACCCCTTTCCAAAACAATTTGGTTTTCAACTTCTATACTGTATAGTCACAAAATACAACAATGGACTTTGCACAAATTAATATATGAAAAAATAGAAGGTGAAGTATTAAGATTTTGCATCCTGAACACTTCAGTGTGCATCTTATGGATTATGGCCAACTGGTTAAAATATCGCTTTTAAATGTTCCTCCCGTTTTACTGCGGTCACCTTTTTTTTTTTTTTTTTTTGTGAGTTCCTGTCATAATAAAACTTTACATCTGCAATACAAAAACTACAACTGGGACATGTCTCCTGATCTACAAATAGTGGCACTGCTACTAGGAATGCAGCTCAGATATGCCAAGTGCTGCTGTTTAATTTGCGAGTCTCTTTACATGAAAAACAACCGGCGTCTCCGTAAGCATTTGATTCCAAGGCTGAATAGGATGGCGTATAAACCACTTCTCAACCCAGCAAAGATGTTTTTGCCTTCTTTTCATATAAAACGTGAACTGATGAAATATTTTGTGAAAACAATGAACAAGAGAGGTGAAGGATTTTCATATTTGAGACAGTTGTTTCCACAAATAACTGATGCCATTTTTGTTCCACAAATCAGAAACCTCCTCAATGAGACATGATTCAAATATCTAGTAGTGGGGTGGGAAGAAATCGCATGAAAGAAATTCAGGGATGTTGTTGAGAATTTTCGTGGCAAGTGCAAAGCACCAAACTGCATCCAGTTGGCTGACAACATGCTAAACCATGAAGTGCCAACATGTCGCTAAAAATGATTTTCTGCATTTGCACTCGGACTTCTTCCCAGCTAATCATGGAGCAGCCGGTGACAAACATGGCAAAAGGTTTCATCAGGACATTACAATGATGGAAAGTGGTGTTAGAGTGCAAGTGGACTCCATCAAGGTTGATCGAGTCGTGTTGGGCACTGAAACGAGAAGCTCAGATGCTGAGTACAAATGAAAATCAACAGCAAGAAGTGTTTTTAGCTCAATTGAACTAATTCAGGGTGTCGGCCCCATAAAGCAATTAAACCCAATATATTCCATAAATGTTAATTTCATGTTTCTCCAAATTCCAATGTGACACAGTCAATCTAAAATTATATTTGTTTTCATCTTGAAGCTGTCTTTCATAATAACCAAAGCGATTTGAAAAACTTCTGAGTTTGTTGTCCAGTATAATAACTAATTATGGGAAAATAGATGGCAGACGTCTCCCCACAGAAGTTAAAACACATTTCTTTAATATGCTTTGTGAAGAAAACCCATTAGCCGTTTCGTTAGCTGACATTTATGTTAATTTTTAAATTTAAATTGTCTTAATAAGCATATGAGTGTGTCACATGTAACTTCATCAAGTTTTATCTTTTTTGAAATCAAACAACTATAATAACCAATCATTCTTCCTTATTTGTTTATTATTCACTGTGTCTCAGATTTGAGAGTAACCTGAATGGCATTGAGTCAGAATAAAGTATATGCTGTTTCATCTTCTACACATTAAGATGATGCTAAATGCTAATTTCAGAGCATATTTAAAAAGTAGAGAAAATTAGTGCTGTAGCATGAAATTAGGCCTTAGAAGTTAACAAAAGATTATAAGTCTTATTTCTATTCTTCTTCTTAAGTCACAACAATCCTAAATCATATAATATTGTACCATTAAGTTTATGAGGTGTTATTTTTAGTTCAGTTTTCAATGAAATATCCTTAAAATTCAGGAAACAAACTGTACTGTAAGATTGAGCAAAGATTAAAACAGAAATAAGAGTGGCTGAAGATTGTATTTTGTGCTTCCCCAGGAGCCCCGTGTTGGTGTTCCAGTGCTCTGACCAACATGTCATTTGCCTCGACTGCTTCCATGTGTACTGCGTGACAAAGCTGAATGATCGTCAGTTTGTGTATGATCCTCAGATTGGCTATTCTTTGCCATGTGCTGGTAAGTCTGTTCCACTCACTAATATGGCTATTTTTCTTCATTTAAGTAAGGTAAGGCATCATTTACAATTGAGACAGACGACATGTCTACCTGCTGAGAAGCCATAATGCCAGCACAGAGTGAATAGGCTAAAGTGTTATGAATAGCAGCAAAAATCAAGAGTGGGCTTCTTTTTCTTTATATTTAGCATTTTTTCTCTCATGGTGCTTACTTTTGCCTTTGTCATTTGCTCAATTTTTTCCTTTTAGTCTGTTCTTTAAAGATTTGTAAAAATGTTTCTTTCCAAGGACAGCAGTACAGTATATGTTCCAATCTCTAAGGAGTGTCCATGTTCTTCAAGGTGTGTCATTTGGTTTAATAACTAATTTAACATCATGTATCTCTTTTGTAAGATTTTAGAAGAGCAGAGTTTGTATAAATGTGCTTTTGTGTTAATATTTATAAACACAATCTGGTTATTGTATATTGCACAGTTTTAACTATTATCTAAACTCAGGCAAAATATGTGTACAATAAATGGAACAAAATCCAAAAGGAAACTTCTTGCATTTTCCTTAAATTAGAGTTGAATTATTGCAATTATTAGCTAAGGAAAAACAGCACTCTTTTATACACCAGATGAAATACTGCACCCACATTAGAAAAGTTTGTGGCTCTGAATGTTTTACTTTAACACATGCCAGTTTGTGTCACCACGCTATCAAGTGCACACCGCCTAAAGCATTAGCTTTGAGCCGCCGGGGCCTAGGTGATGCATCCGTGGAGTGAATTTAACTCTAAAGTCCATTAAGCATTTGGTTTGCTGGCGATTTTGATGTTTCACATTTCTGACTTTTTTTTGCTGTACTGTGCAGCAAACTGAACACCTCAGGGTACTTTTGTAAAAGTTGAATATGCCAGTTGTTTTAAAAAGGTGAATGCTACTAAACTCTTTTCTGAAGAAATTACTGGATCTCCAGGCTGATAAATTTAAAACCCTTTTTACTATTAACATTGGAGTTGCTGCAAAGTAAAGGTGAATGAATTATTACACAGAAATCCTTTATGTCTCCAAAGTCCAGGTATGTAAATGGTAGGGCAGTAGAAATTGACATGTGGCATTGCGTTGAATGGCATGCTGTTTCTTTGTTTATTTCCTCCTTTTTTATTTTTTGTAGTCCTGTAAATAACCTTTGTTTTGTGTGTCTCTTTACTTCTCTGTTGTTACTTTGGCATTTGTATAGAGCCCAAAATTAAAGGTATGCTCTTTATATTTAGGAAGTGCTGGTCGCCTTTTGCTTTAATGCTTTTTTTATTTTTTTATGTTTGTTTTTTTAATATTTTTTTTGCCAACTGTAATTGATAGCTAAAAATTTAAGACTTAATACTATGTTTTTGAAATAATAGAATAAAAGTTTAGTTAGCTATTTTCTTTGTAATTTTCTTCTTAGGGTACTCTATTCCACTATAATTACTGATTAGAAGTGTAACCATTGATCATTGGCAGTTTGTAATTCCACTGCCTGTTGGTATCGATGCTGCAGAGGCGTAACTAGGGTTTTCAGCGCCCGGGGACAACTGAAGATAATCGCGCCCCCTCCTGTTTGCCAAAATGCAATGGGGAACATCAATTCGGTGCCCCCTGGATGCTGCACCCATGGACAGATGTCCCCCCTTGCCCCCTAGCTACACCACTGTGATGCTGTGCAAATGGCTAAACTGAATTCCTGCTAAATTCTTATCAAAAGTCAGTAAGCAATCTGTACAAATCAATGTGCGAGAAGAACACCGGATATAACAACTTTGGTTGATACGATTCATTTTTTTTTTATCGTTTTCTTGAGATAATGGAATCATTTTCTTAAGATCTTGAGAAAACACAATATTTCCCAAAGATAAACATATAGTTTAACGTTTAGCTTATGGGATACCATGTGATGAGTCACTAGAGATCATATGCATGAAGAACAATCATGTTTGGACTCCGCAAAAAACACACAAGACACTCCGAAGAAGGGGACCAAGTTACATTTGGCACGCGGACATCTATGATAAATTCCACACTCTTTGGCATCAGAGAAAATGAATGCCTTGATGGCATCTCACCCAATATCATCTAGAAAGTGAACTTCAATAACAGTAAACCTGAAGTTATGGCAACTTACTTCATTAGTGGTGGCGGTTACTGGCCCAAAAATAATCAGATCAGATTGGATCTTGTTACTGAAAATGTACCCACGTTAGCCATTGCAGTCTGACGCGATGCAAAGCAGGCCTCCAACAAACCATCCAACATGATTACACCACTCGCAGAAATGCATGATGTAAATAGGCTTACATATCACACGAGTTCTCATCACCTTAGTCATTGTTATCACTTGTTGTCATGTGTTAATAAACTCTCCAGTAGCAAAGATTACATTCTGTTTTCTCAAAATCTCAAGAAAATGATTCCATTATATCGATAAAAACAAATAAATAATATGAAGAATGATGAACTTCCTTGAGAAAATTATTCTGTTATCTTGGAATAAAAAAAGTTACATTAGCGCATGCCACCCTAATTCAGGGTGTTGATAAGAAATGTAAAGATTGACTTCATGAGGTAGAAATACATAATAAACAAGAAAAGTTGTGTCTGATATCTGAAATATTACAATGTGTTCTTTAATATAAATGTTTAAAGACAAAACATTATCATTTGGAATAGAAAAAAAAAATCAAAAATACCATCCTATTCACAATCACTGACCTTGAAATATGTTTGAAATCTATCATTTTTAACATTCTGGGAGTGTCTCTTAGATGGCTAGGACCACTGGTAAAAAAACAAATATTAAAAATAGGCTCATATTCATGATCAGCAACCTCAACATAGCATAAAACAACATTCTACATGCCTGTATTACAGATCCTCATTTTTTCAAAGTTTTGTGAAAAGGAGTAACTTTGCCCCTCTTGTATCCCATTAGGGGTGAACCTCTGGGGTCAGTTGATGTGATATGCACAACTTCAAGTCCTTCTGATCATTTGGCTCAAGACACCCTTATGGTTTATTCTTTGTCATAAGGGTGTAATTTTCTGCACAAAATGTGGTCCAGAAATGACTTAAGAAATGATTTTTTGTTCTAGAGAGCCAAAAACAGAAGGATACCTCATGCTGGTACAGAAAAGGGCCTTCCCCAAACTGTTGCCACAAAGTTAGGAGCACATCATTGTCCAAAATTGTTCAACAGTATCCTTCACCGGAACAAAGCCAAACCTTGCCCAGACTGGAAAAATAGCCCCAGACCATTATCACTTTGCATCCACCACATTTTGCAGTGGACACTATGCAGTCTGGAATGTAACATTCTCCTGGCATCTTCCAAACCCAGATTGGTCAATGACACTTTCAAATAGTGAAGCATGATTCAACATCCCAGAGAACATGTTTTTACTCCTCTTGCATCCAAAGGCAGTGTGCTTTGCACCACTCCAGCTAACACTTGGCATTAGGCATAGTGACCTTATGTTTGTGTGCATCTGCTCAGCTATGGAAACCCATTTCATGAAGCTCCTGGCACACAGTTGTTGTGTTGATGTTGTATTCAGAGTTAGTTTGGAACTCTGTTGTGAGTGATGCAATAGACGATGCTGATTTTTACGCATTATGTGCTTTGAACACTCATTGGCCCCACTCTGTATGTCTGCATGGTCTACTATTTTGTGGCTGTGTTGTTTCTGCTCCTAGATGCTTCCACTTCACAATAATGGCACTTATAGTTGACCAGGGTAGATCTAGCAGAGCAGAAATTTCAAGTACTGACTTGTAGCAAAGGTGGGATCCTATGACAGTGCCATGTTTAAAGTCACTGAGCTCTTCAGCACAACCCATTCTACTGCTGATGTTTTGTCAGTGGAGATTCCATGATTATGTCTTTTAGTTTACGTAATGGGTGAGGCTGAAACACCTGAACCCAATAATTTGGAGGGGTGTCCACATACTTTTGCCCCTATATTGCACATTAAGCTTTCTTGTAATCTTTTATTCACTGTAGTCGCCTTATCAGTCACCAGGTGGTGTCACATTTAGCCTTGGAATAATGAAGCCGGACTCAGTGAGATCCACAGATGTGAACTTGTGCCTGTATTTTCTGTCAGATTATGTTAACAAAATAAAGCAATAAAGGTACATACTGTAGGTTTTAAAATAAGGTGCAGGTTATTTGTTATAAGTGTATTATTTAACATCATTTTAGGACCAATGTACATTAAAATTTCATGTGTATGATGTTGTGTTTGGGAGAGATGGAACAATTCTGTATTGCAGTGTTATTCATTTTAAAACACCTGTAATATCAATCCTAAAAGCAAAAATTAAGCCACTTGTTATCAACGCCATTTCCAGCTGAATAATTCTATAAATGTTTATCCTGACACAACACAGATATTCCTCAGACTGATCTTTTATGTACTTCAAAACATAACTTAGTCTACAAAGAGAACATAAACTAAAACAAACCTAGATGATTTTGCATGTCTGATAAAATTTGTAAAGTTCTGTCAGGCCAAACTGAGATAGGATATTAGCAATAAGTATGCATATGACTGCAATTCCTGCATTTTTATCATATGATTTTGAACAAACAATCTACACAGAGTGTGTAGTAAAAACTGAGAACTGATTGCATGCATGATTTTGATATTAAGATGTATTGATTACAAATTTATATTAATAAAAGTGCTTAAAGTTGTTAAGGGAGTAAGAAGGGTTGATGTTTATTCGGTTAAGGTAACTTTGGCCTAAACATTTAGAAAGTATTTCTTCATACAAGTGATATAAGCTAATTAAAAGGGCAGGCTCAGTTATGGGACACAATTTGGACCCCCTGGTTGTAGCAAAGTAGAGAATGAAAACAAAACTGAGTGCTAATATGAACAATGCTGCACATCCTCCCTGGCACACCAACATTGAGGACTTTCAACCAATGAATCATTCAGCAGAAGTGTGTGAAAAAACCTCAAGGGGGCCTCTTTATACCAGCAGCAATACGACTGCATGATGCCTCTCTGGGACTGGGACTCCCAAGTTTTCTTTCTTTGTAATTTTCTTGCTTTATAGTTATTCTGGTGTGTGTTCAAACCGTGTTTGTGTGGATATTTGTTTATTTACTTACATATCTATCTATTTATGTATGTATTTATTTAAAGAGACTCTGCAAAAAGCCAAATTTCCCACTGGGGACAAATAAAGTTCTATCTGCTGTATGCAAATTAAGCAGTGCTGTTAAAATCAGCACCTTGGACAGCTGCAGCAGAGAGGAATAGGGGAGCTACTTCTATTTGACCAAACTGTCTAACGGCAAAACCTCTTGCGATTTAAGCAGAATTTAGAAACATGCTAAATTTAATCAGCCCTAGTGATTTGTAATAACTGCGGTGGGTTGGTGCCCTACCCGGGATTGGTTCCTGCCTTGCGCCCGGTGTTGGCTGGGATTGGCTCCAGCGGACCCCCGTAACCCTGTTTTTGGATTCAGTGGGTTGGAAAATGGATGGATGGATTTGTAATAATGTAAATTATTATTTGTATAATTTTTACTTTTTTAACTTTTGTCAAATTGTATAGCCTCCAGTAGAGGTTGCAGATGGATTTTAGCTTCTTTCTTTTTGTCATATGTCAACAGGATTCTCCTGTGCACTTTCCCTTAGTAAAGCCAGCAGATATGTAATATATGTAATAACATACTTCCTAAATAGCAATAACATAATAACTTTCATAAAATATGTTTTAACAACATTAAAGATTCAATACAATAATCAGTCAGTAGTCCTTGCCTGTTAATGTCAGGCAACATCCCAGAGTGAAGAACAAGCTCACATGCCAAAGCTCAGTTCACAAAGCTTATCTGACCAGGGAGTTCAAAAACAGCTCCCCAAAGTTCTTCATTCCCAAGGTTTTAGGAGAAATTACCAACCATGTCAAAGCAACATGACCTGTAGGTCTTTTGACTTCTCCTGTGTACTGTATGTTTCATCTCCTTTATATAATATGTCCTGTATAATAGTAGTGGTAGTATTGTCAACAGATGAAAGTAAAATTCTTACCTGCATTAATCAATCAATCAATCAGTCAAATCTTTATTGTTTTATATGCAGAGTGCAGCATACAAGTCTAATGAAAATCTTATCTGAGTATCTACCTTACAGAATCCAACTATACTGGTACAATCAACACTACAGTAATGCAACAATTCAAAACAATAAATACTAAACTGCAGAGTAGAAAATACTGAGCAATAGCTAACAATATTCAGCCTGTGTAGTAAAAATGAGGGTAAAACAGAACAGTAGAATAAAGTGACCAGTGTGGTTAAGTGAGGAATTGTAATCACCATAGCAGCTTAGGAATTAAGCAATAAATTGACAGTTCTGAGATTCAGTAATAATAATAAAGTACAGTGCAGATAAGCCAAAACAACATATACAATAAAAAGCACACAGATATTTGGATTTTGGCACTACAGTAAGTGACATTGCAAAACATAGCATGTAGATCACAGGTTAAGCATTAAACAACCAATTCTGATAATATCACAGTGCAAAATAATGTGACACGAATATTCAGATCACTCCAGAGTCAGAAAATTGTTACAGTGAATATAGAATTTGTAGGTGTAGATCGATGGCTAATAGTGTCAATACTGCCAGTCAGTGCTTGTTCAGCAGTCTGTTGCCTGGGGATGTCTCTGTCTCTAAACCTTGTTGTACTGTGCAAGAGGGGAGGAGAGAGAAAAGGTCCACTCCAGCATGGCTGGAGTTTTTCTGAAGCAGTATGTACTGTAGATATCTTGAATTTCTGGTAACCGCATGTCAGTAATTTGCTGTAGTTAATGAATTACAAACTTAATAAAATAAAAAATTAACATTAAGTACATTTTATATACATTCCTTAGTTCAGTATCATTCAGTATGGTTTACTTTATTTATTGTCTCGCAGACAAATTACTTTAGAACATGATATCAAAACTAAATAAACTGCAAAGTAACCCCACAGTAAAACTGATATGCAAGACACCTTGAAGCTAAAAGACAATTTCAGAGAAAAGTAAGCATGAAGCCTTCATGAACAGGTGACCTAACAGACGAGAGACTTTGCTCACTATCTTAGGCCTAATTGGAATTACTTCTGTTTTTTTAGGGCTACTGCTGCATTGGATAAAAATGTCTTTCTCTTTTCCTTTCTTGGTCAGGTTTTCTGTAGCATCTGATGGACTGCATTAACACAAACTCTAGATAAAAAGGATGTATGTGCTCTGTCGCCACCATGACAGCTTTTGTTGGAAACTATATCACAGATTAGAACATTAGAACAATCTAAGTGAGAACAGGCCATTCAGACCAACAAAGCCTGCCAGTCCTATTCACTTAATTCTTCTAAAATAACATCAAGTCAAGTTTTGAAGGTCTCTAATGTCCTACTGTCTAATACGCTACTTGGTAACTTCTTCCATGAGTCTGCGGTTCTCTGTGTGAAGAAACTTTCCAACTGTGTCCCCATGTTCTTGATGAATGCATTTTAAAGTCACCATCTCAATCCACTGGACTAATTCCTTCCATAATTTGAAACACTTCCATCATGTCTCCTCTTAATCTCCTTTTGCTTAAACTGAAAAGGCTCAGCTCTTTTAATCTTTATTCATAGCTCATACCTTGCAGTCCTGGAATCATCCCAGTTGCTCTTCTCTGGACTTACTTCTTCTAGTGCTTCTACGTGAACTGCTCAGTCTTGGTACTGTACTGTAGTGGCTAAATTATTTCTTGCCTCTGGATGGAAACCTTCCAAGCTTCTTTCTTTAAACAATTAGAGATCTTGCTTTTGCTTTTTAAATCCAGTTATTTTGTAACTGTGCACTTCTAAAATTACTAGAGCATCCTTAAAATCCATTAGGAATTGGTCTACCTTGGTTTTAGAAAAGAAACCTTTCTTATTTGATGCCCATTGATATCACAGTTACAGCACACCTGCTTGATGGTCTTGTTTTCTGATTATTCTCTTCCTCTCCGTGTATGTTTTTTGCTGATTGCCCAGTGGGGGGTGGGTGGTCTCGTGGCCTTGGAGCCCCTGCAGATTTTGTTTTTTTTTTTATTTCTCCAGCCCTCAGGATTTTTTTTTGTTTGTTATTTCTGTCCTCCTGGCCATTGGACATTTACTTTAGTATTGCCTAATCTTATTTTTATATTTTTCTTTTTTCTTTCTTCATCTTGTAAAGCATTTTGAGATGCAACATTTGTATGAAAATGTGCGATATAAATAAATGTCATTGATTTTGACTTTACTGCTAGGCACTGTTGGGGGGGGGGTATGTAATGGGGTACTGGCTGCTGTTTGGGGTATGTATAGTTTTTCTCTTTTTTATGTTTTCATTTTTTATTCATTCAATGAGTTTAAATTAACACAAAAAAAGAAATAGGCCACAAAAATCCCTACAGCCATTTCAGCACTGAAGGCCTGCATTTGTCCATTTTAGCTATAAACGGTAATTTGGAATTTCAGTATTTCAAGTATAGATTTCATTTTGTAGAAGTTGGATTGTGCATGTGAGCTTGTTTTTTTTCACAACTATCTTTCAATGTTTCATCCCCTAACAATTCATGTAATTTATATATATTTAAAGAAATAAACAAAAACCTCTTTGTGACCATATCTGTTTTATGAAACGAGACATTTGAACAACACTAGGTGAATAGAAATTGTCCAGTAATGGTCACCTTAATGGTATTCGCACATCAAATGTCTGTGTTATGTTATGGTTTTTTTTTCCCAAAATTGGTTGAAGTAATTTCAAAGCTGATGAATTAAATATCAGCTTTTATCGTAAGATTGTTTCCATGCCCCCTTATTTAAGCTCAGACTGAATGTCCCTTCCTATCTCAGCTCCCACCATTAAATTTCCTAATCCACTTGTCCAGGTCGGGGTCAGGCAGAATGCCTGCCCAAAGTAATCATGTTTTCTGTATTGATGTAGTTCAGGTCTACATATTTGTTAACATTTTCCTTATAACCTTTGTGTAAAAGCAGCCTGATGAAATCTCTTAAGTGTGGCTTAAGTTATAATGCTAAATATTTTAAGATGTAATAAAGAAACAAAATGTACAGTGTAGATATTGGTTTTTTTGTGCCGTGGCTTCAGTAATAACAAGTTAGGATCTCTGAAAATATCCAAAGAGTAAAAAAGAAAAAATATTTTAAATGCACAAATAAAAGTCTTGTTGAATACCTGGACTTATTTATGGTCAACTTATGTAATAATAATAATTCATTACATTTATATAGCGCATTTCTCAGTACTCAAAGTGTTATCCACACAGGGAGCAACTGGGAAGCAAACCCACAATCTTCCACAGTCTCCTTACTGCAAAGCAGCAGCACTGCCACTGCGCCACCTGTGAGGACATGTGTATGTGTGTAAACTCCAATAAATATTTCTCATTCATTTGAATATTGGTGATTTAGGTGTAACGATAAAGAGTAATAAAGCATAGCTAAAGTTATATTGTAACTGTTTAAGTAAACCAGTTCATATTTTTCTTTTGTCTGTGGTTGCTTTTTCTTCATTTCTAACACGGGTGACTAAATTAACGTTCACCTTGAGCTTGTTTTTTCTGGTTTGCTGAATGTACTTACAACACGTTTAGAACAGAAATCATTTCTTTACCTTGTCATGTTAACTGCTGTTCTGTTGAGGTAGTGGTGCCTATGGATGAATTAACAGGAATAGACAGAGCAGCTCGGAATGTTTGATTTCCACCACAAGATGTTAAAGGAAATGGCAAAGCATAACAGGCGGCAGTTAACCTTTTTGGCAGGCAAATCTGCACGGTTAGCCCCTTGAAGAAGCGTAATGAATTACCTTTATCATGCTTAAATTTGACAGAATCAATCTATAAAAATATCATTCTGTCATCATAGCACTCATTTGAATTCAGTTTATTGTCTCTAGGCGTTTCAGTGCAGTGAAAAGTATTCCAGTATATAAGTGGTCATTGAGAATACTGGGCATTGCAGAATGACATGGAAGGCACAAATGACTAAGCCAGTGTTTTTCAACCATTGCACGGTGGTGCACCATGAGAGCTACCCATGCATGCCATGGAAATAATAGTGTAGTGCATCTGAGACTGAATCTGAGGGGGGCAAGCTCCTCAGGTTGGCAGGACTTGTCCTACTGTACCTGGAGATTCTGGCATTGAAAGCAGCTCTGCAATCCCTATGTTGCATACACAGCACTTAGAGCACTTCAGATGCCTCTCCAGGCTTTTCCAATAGTCCCACCCCACCAGACAGTTGAGTATGTGCATGAGATATATGTGTTTGAGGTTAGTAGGACAGTGGTGTACCTTGGCATTTTTGTGGTTACAAAAAGTGTGCCACCTGTATCCAGCAGGGGGTGCTCAGTCCAAGGAATTATGTTCTTAATTGGTGCAGAACATCCGGGAACCATACACATCCCTTTAGTAACCATGGTAGAAATATTCAGACAAGAGCAGTATGGTACAAAAAGAGATATATGTATTGAACTTTCTTTAAAATGTAATTTCCACCCCAAAGGAGACAATACATAATTCATGTATCCATACATATCCAGGCCAGAGAGAAATCAATGGAATGTACAGGTGTCATTCAGTTTTCAGTGTGGGGATACTGATAGCTTGATAGCTATACGAACCTCCAGTAGGACAGGGAGCAGCATCTGATCAGCTTCTACCTTTGTGATGGATCATCTTCATTATAAACACTCACATATTTGCATATTTGCCAGATTCAGGCAACTTCCAACAGAACGTTGCATGTTATATTTGGACTATTCCCAAAAAGCACCTTCCCCTGTTCTTATGGCTTCTTCAGACAGTAGCCATTGGTCACTCTGGCCATATATTGATTCAACAAACATCAGCATTTTAAAATAGCCAACCTAGATTGCCTTTCACATGTTTCTTCCATGTTCCTAGCAAGTGTCATCCTGTCAGCTGGGGTGTGTGTGGCTTCAATAAAGGAATAATCTTTTATAAAATAATGAGTTTTTAATAAATCTCACAGATCACAGTGGCACACTTAAAACCTACACCACCACCACTGGGAATTTGTCCTGAATGAATCAGTCTCAGTATTATAGACAGTAAGCTTTAACATCCCATCCTCCTATCGTGCTTATCGAGGTGCGGTGTCTTGTGGGGTAGTCGGAGGAGCCTGTTCCAGCAGTCATAGAACACAAGGCAGGACCGTCAAAACAGCAGAATTTATTTCTATAATGCATTTATATATGCAGGATGTACAGTTCTCTACAAGATGTCAAAGCAATACTTACAAGAAAAGAAAAACAAATTAAAATTAGGTAAGAATAATAAGGAATCAATAACATGAAAAAATAAATCCATACGCACTTAAGGTAGAAACTATCCATCCATCCATTATCCAACCTGCTATATCCTAACTACAGGGTCACGGGGGTCTGCTGGAGCCAATCCCAGCCAACACAGGGCGCAAGACAGGAAACAAACCCTGGGCAGGGCGCCAGCCCACCGCAGGGTAGAAACTATTTCATTAATAAAGAGTAGAGTCCTAACAATTTGTTTTTGGTCAGTAAAGTGGAGTGTGATGATAAGTCAAATGGCCAGGGATAAAAGGAAATAAAATGTGGTGGTGCCAGTCCTTCACAGGGTGAACAAATACCCACGGGCCAGATTAGCAGTACCAGTTCACTTAACTGTGGACTGTGGGAGGAAGCCGGAGCAGCCAGAGGAAAGGTACACAGACATGGGGAGAACATGCAGACTCCACGCAGGGAACACCCGGAGCACAAACACCTGTCTCCTTGTGGCAAACAGCAGTGCTACTACTCTGCCACAGTCATGCCCAAACTTTAACATGTTTATATGGAAAATTTTTATATTTTATTACATCATCATTTTTTAATTTACTATATTTCTGGTATGTTTCTTAATTTTGTAATAGTATTTTTTTGTCTCTAAAGGAGTACTTTAACCCGAAATATTTTTTATATGTTACTAGTTGATTACCCAGTGGCTTCACTCACTGAGTGCAAGGGAAAAAAATAAAATGTAGTCTACAAGTTATTAAACAGTAAAACATTAACATTTTAAGAAGTAAAGATACATTGAGCACTACTGGAGTGGTTTCGGGTATTTAAAGGTGGTATAACACAACAGGTAAGTAGTGCTAACAGCAGCTAAAATGTATTTGGATCATCTGTCGGTAGTAGATCCGTTTTGAAAGGCACTACACGACCGCTGTGGTATAGAAATTACATTTTCTATGTGATCGTCCAAATTTCTTTCTGACAACCTTGCGCTATGTGCCTGTGATTTAAGAGAAAATAATTCTGATAAATGTGGACGCTGCCCTTCCGTGCTTAACGGGCAGAAGGTCCAAACAATTCCCAAGTCCAACACTTTACATGAATAGGTCTTTAAATCTTATTAGACAGACTGAGGAGATCGTTCCTCCCCCCAAACTATGCGACTCTTCAGTTCCACCCGGGGGGAGGGGTAAACGTTAACATTATACAAAGTTATTGTCTGTTTTTACCTGCATTTTTATTACTCTTTAATTAATATAGTTTTTTGTATCAGTATGCTGCTACTGGAGTATGTGAATTTCCCCTTGGGATTAATAAAGTATCTATCTATCTATCTATCTATCTATCTATCTATCTATCTATCTATCTATCTATCTATCTATCTATCTATCTATCTATCTATCTATCTATCTATCTATCTATCTATCTATCTATCTATCTATCTATCTATCTATCTATCTATCTATCTAGATGTAAACTGTCCATCTTCTTAAAATAATTGATCACAACAGCAACCTTGAATGTTGCGGGGGTTTTAGTGACCCGAACTCACCTTAAAGGACAAACAGAGTCCTGCTTCGATGGCGCCGATTACACTCATTCGCAAAGATTTCCACTCTCCCAGGAGCTGACAGGGCACTTGAAGTGTCACAAACAGTGTGAGAAGAGAGGACGCTGCCCGGACTGTTGTTTGCAGCTCGGCGCAGTTAAAAAATAGAAAGACACAAAGCTGTTTTCCTCATCTCTTCTACTATCAAGTACTGCCAACTAAAAATAAGTTACAATGTAGCAGTTTCCATAACAGTCACATGGACGAATAAATAAAACTTCTTGGCGTGTTTGTGTTTATTTCTTTTTAATATCAGTAGAATAACTCTCACACAAATAATAACAATTCGTAAAGACGATATAAAAATGGTGTCCACAAACAAAGTGATTAGTTCCTGTATTATAATATGTTCTGCGGTCATATGTAATTTCCATATCGCGTGGTCATACGTAATTTCCGTTTTATACATAATTTCCATATTGCGTGGTCATACGTAATTTCCATTTCAAACGCGAAAAGAATTTTATATATATATAGATTTAGTAATATAGTTTATAGTGATGGTCGAGAAAAAAATTTCATTTCATGTTTTCAAGCAGAATGGAAAAAAAATCTGATTTAACAAGCATCGGTGGAGCCCAGCACTGTACAACAATAAGCGAATATGCACAAGTATGAGGCAAATTCTCTTCTTGATTAACATTTTCATTTATTCATTGGTAATGACTTTGCCATGATTTACCAAAAAAATGATAAAAATTCATACGAATATCAAAAATAAAATTAAACCTTAAAAAGGCATCTGGAAGGCACAAGTGGTGGCTCTGAGGCTAGGGATCTGCACTGGCAATCGGAAGGTTGCTGGTTCGAATCCCATAAATGCCAATAGGGACTCTGCTCTATTGGGCCCTTCAGCAAGGCCCTTAACCTGCAATTGCTGAGCGCTTTGAGTAGTGAGAAAAGCGCTATATAAATGCAAAGAATTATTATTATTATTATTATAATGCATTTTTAACAAAGAATCCTAAAACATTGGCCATTTTGCCTACCAACTGTCAGGTCACCTCTGCCACCTGATATGGTTCTTGGAGGGGATTTGCCAAAACTTATCTGAAAAGAGTGTTTAAAGTAGCCAGTGATCAATGAAGAAATCAAGTCAAGAGTTCATAGCCTAGTTGGAGCGAAGGGTCAGTAGGAAGAAGGAACAGGCCGGGGTGCTTTGGTCAGCCTTTATGGCAGTGTTTCTCAATCAGTGGGTCGGGATGCGGATTGTTATTCTGACAATCGTACTTGGCCCCTCTCCCCACCGTTCTTAATACTCACATTTGAATCATCAACAGCTACTCTCGGTGGGTTAACACAGGAAAAAGGTGAGTCACAACACCAAAAAGATGGAGAAACACTGCTTTATGGTGTACAGTGGGCGAAGTTGTTCCACATTGATGGAATGGTATTCAAAACCTTGTGGCAGGCTTAGGGGGGCACAATAGGATTTTGTTTTTCTTTCTGCTGTTTTATGTTTTCCATTTTGAAGATTATTGTGTAATTAATTAAATTGTTATTAAAGTTTTGCATCTTCTACATCATTCTGGATTTGCATGGTCACTACAAGAGTGCCCCCCTAATTGAGTTACTGTGCTTTTCAACACTTTGCTGAATGGTAACATTACATTTGAAACTTCTCATATGTGAAAAGTTACAGTGTTTCTTATTTCAGTATCTTCTTGAGACATTTTCCTACATGTTGATAGTATGCAGCATCTTTTTATCATTACTGTTTAAAAGAGTTAATAAGAGACGCATGGCCCACCTGGGGGTGACTGATGGGTGCTGTTCCCTGTACAGACTGGAGGCCCACACTAATAAATTGATTCTAATACTTTGCAGCGTCCACATGTCCATCCAGTTTTGAGACCTGCTTTGTCCATTATGTGACTGTAACTAGCCAAAGCATTTCCAGTGCAAAAAACAATACCAGTTTGTAGTTCCAAGGAGAGAGGTATGCATATTGGGTAATTAAAAGAGTTTTTTAGAGTTAAATGACTTGCTGTAGCTAAGGATCATCAAAGCATATTGTTTGTAATGAATGTAAAAATCATTTGATGTATGGACACAGGGTTTGCCCAGTGAAAAAATAAGCCGACATGTCAAAGGGGGAAACATTCCCTTTATTGCACTCTAACAATAAGCAAAGCATATTTTGTATTTTGGCATCTGTAGTAATAAGTTTTCAAATGCTGCATTTCCCTTTGTGGATTGAGTTACATGTATTTATTTGAAAGGAGCTATATGAAATAACTATTAACTGACTGAACAAAACCACGGTGCACTGATTTTATGACTTGCTAGTGGGTCCAGTGGGAAACAAAGAACAAATATGAAAGCATATGGTATACCCGGCTTAGAAAAAAAAGCAGGGAGCGATTCAGAAAAATAATTGCCATGTGTTTGCGTTTTCACAACTTGACTTAATACTCTGCTGACTTTAGTGGTTTTTGAAAACTCTGAATACATAATAAACAAAATTTCTTTGGATGTACCCTTTGTAGTGACATTTGCAAAATTGTTAGCAAAAAGGTATAGATATTAGCATTTTGTTTTTGCTGGTTCCCTGAGACCAAAACTTCAAGGGGTGTTCAACAAAAGGAAATGTGGCATTAAAAAAGATACTGAAATGTTGAGGTGTTCAAGCAATAAACTCACTGAGAGTGAAAGGCTTTTTTATTATCATTATTTTTAATCTTTGTTAAAGGTCTTTCTTCTGTGGTCACATTAAAATCACGTGTTAAAGCTAATCTTGTTTTTCTCGGTTCCATTTTGACAAACTATACCGGTCACTGTGCACTCAGATTTGGATGTTCTGTGCCAGACTTAGTGTTTCTACTGCATTGGTTTGTAATTTCTCGTTTATATTTCCGAGTGGTATTGTATTTTTTTTCTTGTTACCCTGAAACGTGACATGCAAGTAGGACTTTCAAAGTTCTCTGCACATGTGATGATGCTATTACTTCTACTACTAACGTTTGCTATGATTCTGTTTTTGTTTTTAATTTTCATATCCTTCATTCTTCTCATTTTTTATGTCTATTACGGGTTTCTAACTCTGAAGATTTCAAATATCTGGTTCGTTTTCATACCAAAGATTTATTTAACTCTTTTATTTTGTACTGTTTCTGACACCATTTTGTTTGGTTAATGGGCACTGTTATTTTGAAGCCCAGTCTGGTTCCTGTTGCTGGTGGGGCTGAGTTTCAAAGATCATGGCGTCAGTTATGTGACGGGTTCAAATTTCGCTCTGGTGGCCGTTTCACATCTGAGTTTGTGGCTAACTTCGTAAAGAGACTTTCTGCTATTCTTTTTTTTCCTTATTTTAGGCATACATCTTTTTGACTTTGATTTTTGGGTTTTGGTTTTGATTTGGCAAAAGTACAGTTTGACTTTTGTATTGATCTCTGCGTGTCAGTTGAGTCAGTGTATTGTTATTGTCTGCCTTGTAACCTAATGTTCTGAAGAAGGCGCTGAATAAGATAAAACTTAGTGGATTTGCCAGGTGTAAAGGCCAGCCCTGACATAGACAGGTGTAGGACACGGGTTCAAACCACACAAGCGTTTTCTTTTCTTTTTTTTTCACTTGTGGGCAATGCTTTCCTCGTACCCACAAGCACAATACACTCTTAAGCACAAACACACCTTAAACAAGTCCTTTTTTCCTTTTTCTTCTCTTTCTTTCTCCTCCACTCTCCCTCCAACAAGCTTCACCTCCCTCCTCCCGACTCTGGCTCCCGGAGTAACGACTATTGGCTCCTTTATATGCCTTATGCCTCGGAAATGCTCCAGGTGCTCGTCGACCTACTTCCGGCAGCACTTCCAGGTGTGGCAGAAGAACCGCCCAGGAAGGCTCAGCAGCTGTTGCATCATCCCCTGGTGGCACCCCAGATCCTAACAGGGCTGTAACCAACTCCAACTCCCATGAAACCCTTCATGTGTCTGAGGCACCGCTGCAACCTGCGTGGGGGGAGGGGGTGGATTGAATGGCTGCCATCTAGCGGTACAAGGAGGGTAACATTCTGGATAGGTTGGCTCCCCCGGTCCTTCCAACATGGAGGCAATCCGGTCACACAAGGGTCCCAGCCATCCATCACACAGGACAGGGCATGAGCTCCAAGCATCCCCATCTTCCTTTGCTTTTGACCACCTTCAAACTTGCTACAGTTGTATGGTGAAGGAGACAAAATAATTAAAAAAGGAGCACTTTTATTTTGCATAGTGCATTGTGCCATTACAAATTGCCTTTAGTTGACTTCTCTGAATGTCTGGTGGTTTAATCTTAGTGATCTCTTTATGCCTACACTTTGGATTCTGCCGCTGCTTCTCTTTGTTTTGGGTACCTTTGCCAGATATTCTTGTGTTATATATACCTTGTGTTTTGACCACATGACTGTTTTTAGGATTGCAGTTTAATGTAAAATATGTATTTTGGATTTTGTTTACTGGCTTCCTTTCCTACTTGCTTACCTGATCTGAAGTTTTGGCTATGTAACAAGGCATTGCTGTATTCACCATTATTTTGGATTGGATTTCTCCCTATGAAAGCCAATGCCAGAAGACTGTGGTGAGCAGGAAACTACCTATGAGGGTAGTAGGTGGTGCGTGAATGATCAATCTTATCCAGTCCATTCATGTACTGTACACTGCTCAAGAAAATTAAGAGAACCCTTAATCATCACAGATTAATACCAAGTCAGTGAAGCTTCAGAGATATCTGTCAATCTGGCCAATTAGGAAGCATAAGCGATTGTGAATCAACTTCATCTGCTTTGGTGCAAATGAAAGTGACAACAGGTGCACTGGAGAGGCAACAGTAAGACACCACCCAAAACGGGAAGGGTTTTGCAAGTGGTGGCCATAGTTGATTGCTCTCTCCTTATCCTTCCTGACTGATTCTGCTCTAGTTTTGCATTTTGCTAGTGTCTTTGTCACTTCTGGTGGCATGAGGTGGTACCTGTGGCCGATTCAGGTTGCACAAGGAGTTCAGCTCCTCCAGGATAACACATCCATATGTGCTGCTGCAAGAAGGTTTGTTGTGTCTCCCAGCACAGTCTCAAGAGCATGGAAGAGATACCAGGAAATGAGCCGTTACACGAGGAGAGCTGTATAGGGCCGTAGAAGGGCATCAACCCAACAGCAGGACTGGTATCTACTTCTTTGTGCAATGTGGAGCTCTACCAAAGCCCTACAGAATGACCTCCAGCTGGCTACTGGTGTACGTGTTTCTAACCATACTGTCAGAAACAGACTTCATCAGGGCAGCATGAGTGCCTGACATCCTCTTATGGGACCTGTGCTCACAGCCCATCATCGTACAGCTTGACTGGTATCCGCCAGAGAATACACAATTGGCAGCTCCGCCGTTGGCGTCCCATTCTCTTCACAGGTTCATCAATTTATTATAACTCATTCAATACTGAATATTTAGTATCAGCTGATGATGAGGATAGAGATTTTGGGAGCATGCGCTGATACCGTGTTGCTGCACCCACCACATCATGAACCACCTGTTTTTTACAATGTCTGGAGTGCCAATCGTGTCACCAACCCCCAAGTTTTCCCTGTAAGTGGGAGGACCAGCTTGCAGGGCTGGATGCAGATTAATGTCATACCCAACATGAAACAATTGCAGGTTAAGGGCCTCACTCAAGGGCCCGACGAAATAGAGTCACACATTTACGGGATTCGAACCGGCAACCTTCCAGTTGCCAGTGCAGGTCCCTAGCCTCAGATCCACCACTTCACCATGTTGATGATGAGTATGCCTTGTTAGTTATTGAGAGTGATAGTGCTGTTTAATACATGTATAATGGTAAATGCAAAAAAGGACAGGATTACTGTCAATACACTTCTGGCCAGTTGTGATGTCCGTGAACAGGTTACATGAGAGAGAAACTTTTTATATCATCGTCATTCTCAAACCTAATAGTATTATCGAGCGCCCTGGCAGCATCAAGCACATGGCATGAAATACAACTGGACAAATTACCAGTCTGTCACAAATCCACTTACACACACACATACACGCACACTTTGGAGTGACTAATCAACCTAACCTGCATGTCTTTGGGGATTTGAGGGAATAACCCGGAGTAAAACCAACACAGACACAGGAAGAATATGCGGAATCCAAACGGACAGCACCTGGGAATGTAATTTGAATGTCAGACACTGGATCTGCGATGCGGTAGCGCTAACCTCTGTGCTCCTATGTTGTATTAATCTTCTCACGTTAGTAAAGCAAATTAGACAAGGCAAACACTCAGCCTCTGTTACTGCCTTACTACAAGAAAATTGAAGAAGACTTTAACAAATGATTTTTGAGTTGTTCTGTTGTTGCTTGCTTTTAAACATGCTGTGATGAAGCCCAAATGTCCATCATTTGATGATAAACCTTTGCCCGCGCATTTTCAGTTGTCATGTTTTTTGTTTGGGGAACTTAATAATGTTCTGCAATGTTCCCAACCCTCGCCTGCTCAGTTTGTTTTCTAATGTGTACTTTTTATAACCTTCCTGTTGCCTACAGCATAAGAATTTTTTACTTTTTTGATGTCAGAAGCAACAAATAAAACTCTAATGGGGTGATCTTTTGGCAGCAGAAGTGTGTGGGGACAAAGTTTTACCTGACTTGACTTTAAGAGCTGCTGTATTTATGCATTTAATTACGCTTCCCCAAAGAACAAAACAGAATACTTTTTAAATTAAACTATATGTGATACCCATGATAGAAGCAAATATAGGAATACAAAATTTTGTTATTATTAAGCAACACTGAGACACAGTGAGGTAAGCTCAAAGTCTGATAGGAATAAAAATATGAAACAATTTTAGTACTTGAATGTTGGCCTGACTATTTAACTTCTCTATTTATCTTCTTTCCTTTTTTTTCCCTCACTGACTTGTTCACGCATATTGTGGATGCAGTCTCAAAGAGTAGGAGCAGATGTCTCTCATAACCTGGAAGTCACTGCTAAGGCTGTCGAGAGGCCTAAAATTCAGAAGCTGACACTAAATGCAGTTATACTCACATTAACGACCTTCCTGTGTTATTAACTGTGGGGTCTTTAATTGCAAAATGCTACTACTATAATAGAACAGAGTCTATAACAAGTATGCTCCCCTTGGAATTTTCACGTTATTGTTATAGAATATTGAATCATAGTGGATTTAATTTGTTTTTTTGCCAGTGATGAACAGAAAAGACACTTTAATGTCAAAGTGTAAACATATTTCTGCTAATTGGCCTAAATTAAATACAGATGGAAAGCATAAAAGAATTGATCACCTTCAGTAGTTATGACTGCCTTGAATCTGTGTGGTCAGCTTTCCATCAGCTTTACACATCTGAACTTTGCCATATTTTTCCCATTCATCTTTGCAAAGCTTCACAAGCTCTGTCAGGTTATGTTGAGACTGTGATTGAAAGGCCTTTTTCAAGTCCAACCACAAATTCTCAATTGATGGAGATCTGGACTCTGACTCGGCCACTCTGGGAAATTAATGTTGGTGTTTCTAAGCCACTCTTGTGTAGCTTTGGCTTTATGCTTGGGGTCGTTGTCTTACTGGTGAACAAACCTTTTCCCAAGATGCAGGTTTATTGCAGTCTGTTTTTCTCCAAGATTTCCCTGTAGTTTGCTGCATTCATTTTATACTCACAAGCCTTCCAGGGTGTGCTGCAGAGAAGCATCTCCACAACATGATGCTTCCACCACCGTGCTTCACAGTAGGCATGGTGGACTCAGTGCAGTGTTGAAACATTGTGTTTAGTCTGATGCACAAAAAGCCCAGGTTTGGTCACAGGCAACCATAGACCCTTCTTCCAACTGACTTCAGAATCTCCAATGTGCCTTCTGGCAAACTCTAGCTGAGATGTCATGTGCTTTTTTTTATTACTGTTGGTTTCTCTCTTTGTCACTCCGCCCATAAAGCTGTGGCTATTGAAGAACCTGAGTAACAGTTGTTGTCTACACTGCCTCTTTACTCTCATTCACTGCATCTTGTAACTCCTTCAGAATTCTCATGGGTGTCTTGGTGGCCTCTCCCACTGGTTGCCTTCATACATGATTACTCAGTTTTTTCAGATGGCCTATCCTAAGCAGCTGTGCCATGCCCTTTTCGATTTTTAATGATTGATTTAACTCTATATTAGATTTTCAGACATAAAACATAACTATAGATAGAACATGATCATCCTCTGCCTCTGAGACATGCCTAAACCTTTACTTACCTATTGACTACTGTAAATTGTCATCCTCTAATACTGCAATTGTTACTTAAACTGTCTGCCACAATAACTTTCACAGCACTACTAGCGCATCATTTGTTCTGGGAAAGATGTCCAGTATTATTTAAAGTTCAAAAATGACATTAACCTCTTCAAAGAGCAACTCTAAAACTGTCAGGAAAAGGTAGTCCTTCATCAATCCTGTCCTCCGTGTCCTCCCTTTTTAAAACAGTCAAAGTAATTATTGACCATTCTTAGCTGTTATAGGCAGTCTGGGCACTTTCTACACTTCTGGCAGATTACGTTTTAATATATTTTGTTCTTTGTTATGAATAAATACATATTGTGTTCTTTCTTTCTTTCTTTCTTTCTTTCTTTCTTTCTTTCTTTCTTTCTTTCTTTCTTTCTTTCTTTCTTTCTTTCTTTCAACAGAAAGAATGAAGTGGATGCGTATTTTCATAGGTGATGCTCTGCCTTGATGTTTTACATTTGCTTCCTGACTTGTTTACTTAAATAGTTATTTTAGATGTTAAAATGTATTGCTAAGTGCTTGCGACAGAGGAGAGACATCCATGAGTAAGCTCCGGTGATTGTTTTCATGCCCCAGGAAGAGAAGAATCTCAAATTAATGATTGTCAGGCTTGTGTCAAGTCTTTAGACTTCAAATTGAATTAACCAAAGATTTGTTTTATCAAAATGGGAGACGCTGGTATTTTTAGATGAGGTGCTGATTTAAATACATTAAGATATTTGTTCTCTGCAAATTAATTAAAGTAATTTTAGAAAAACAAATACTCTGGCACAGTTCATTACTGTTAAAATTTTTCTTAGTGACTTTTTTCCTTTTGTTAATATGTACAGTAGATTTAAAAAACAACTCGGTAATAAATGTCTTTATATACACTATTAATTTCGTTAATTAAATTGTCAGCATTGTTGCAAGAAATTCCAGTTCTTCCAGCATTCTAGTACATTAATTATGTCATAGTTATCTTCATTTTAATTTTCAAAGATGTTTTATTTAAGACTCCTGAATTTGCATCAGACTCACTATTGTTTGCATAAACCATGCAAGGGAACATTTGTAAATTATGTTTTAAATAATGTAAATAATTAAATTATGTTTTATGGTATTAAACATAAAAATAAGTCAGAGGGATGTTTCATTGTTGTTGTAGAAAAACCGGTTGACAATAATCTTTGTTTTCTTTATTACCATTTTGTAATGTTTGTGGAATAATTTGAAGATTCTACAATGGAGCTGAATAAGACATTATGAATAGAAATATTGAAAAGACTGCTGCGAATGTGTATTTCGGGAGTGGATTGATTTTAACGTAAAGTTTCCCTGAACACACAGACACGCACACACACTTCTGTTCAGCTTTGAGTAAGCTGCACATCATGGTAGTGCAGTGATTAGGACTGCACCTTCATGGATGTAGCATTACAAGGCTGTCAATGTGGAGATTGCCTGCCCTCCATGTGTCTGTGTGTGTTTTCCTTGGGGTTCTCTGGTTTCACATCCCCAAAGGCATGCAGGTTAAGTTATTTAGTGATTCTAAATTGCCCCCCGTGTGACTGTGAATGCAGATTTGTGTGTGTGTGACAAGGCCCTGTGATGGACTAGCACCCCATCCTCCCAGGAATTGCTTCACCACAACAATACTGTTTTGGATTAAACACATCTGAGAATGACTAGGACTTTATGGTTTGTTCAAAAAGTGCACGTGTTGTCCAGTCTTCAACTCTCATCCATCTTCTTGTAATCAACTGTGCTATTTAATATATTAGTCGGTGTTTAGATAAAAGTTTCACAAAGCTTTTATTTTGCAGGCCATTACAAGTGAAGGTTTTCACAGAACACTTTACCTCCTCTAAAACAGTCCTTTTATTCTCACCATTTCTCACCATGTAGTATTTGGTGTATGGTTATTTCCAAATATTTGTTTCTTTACTTCCAAAATCAGTGACTTGCAGCGGGTTTCCTTCCTTGCTAAGTTGTACATCTCTGACTCTTTCTCACAGGGTCGCTCTTCACATCTTCCTACTACTCAGCCTCGCAGCTCATTAGAGTAGATTTAATTTTAAAGAGATTGCTTTTCACATGCAATTTCACACTTTTTTGTCTGTTTGTTCACACTTTGTATGGTCTTCTGAAGGTCTTCTGAGTAATTACATTTGTACCCTTAAAGACCAGAAAAGATTTTCAGAAATCAAATTAATGATCACCATCTTCAGGCATGCAAGCAGAAATAGTTGAAATGCACAGCACGTCAGAGACAATGATGAAGCACGGATTAAAATGCCTCAGTACAATATCTTAAATATTATTACAATTAGGCCACATTATTCTCATTAAAAGATTCAGTCAAATTCCACTAATCACCCCTACACTCTTAGCAAATAAATGTCAGAGCTCTGCAGTGCTTAGTGCAATAGTTTTCTCCCTTGATAAGGGAACATTTTACAACTTTCTAATTATTATGTACAGTAGTAACCTTCTGGGGCTCCTGCAGGTAATTAGAACTTCAGAGCCTTCCTCTACTAATCCTGTAAGGACCTCTTAACTGGAACAGATTATGTGCTGCTAATATACACTACCCACGTGTTGCCTGCAGTTAATTGCTTCAATTAATACAAAGTGGCATAGCCGATATTTTGAAATCTTCATAGACCTGGAGCTTTTTATCAGACTTTTCTAGGTATTTAGTCCACCGCAGCTTTTTAATATGAGAAAATGAAATGATTCATTCATGAGTTATCTTTGACCTTTGATAGGTTACAGCAAATCATTACTAGTCCAGTAACATTGTGTCTGGGCCACCGGATACTTCTGAGGCAGGGCCTTAGTGATTCAGGGTTCTGCCTGCCTGGAATTCAGATTTATTCAATTTCTGTGGTATAATTTGTGTTGTAATCTTTATTACGGGTCCTGCAGTTTTCAATGTTGGTCTTTTTACATGCTTGCCCTTTGTTTTTATAAAACTTACATTATTTTGTCATTTTTCTGACAATGCCATTTTGTGATTCTGAAATGTTCTTTTTTTTTTTAGAACATTAAAACAATCTCGATGAGAACAGGCCATACAGCCCTACTTGTTTCTTCTAAAATAACATCATATCTAGTTTTGAAAGTCCCTAAAGTCCCACTGTCCACCACACTGCTTAGCAACTTATTCCATGTGTCTATGGTTCTATATGAAAAGAAGAACTTCCTAACGTTTGGGTGAAATTTACCCTTAACGAATTTCCAACGGTGTCCCCATGCTCTTGATGAACTCATTTTAAAATAACAGTTTTGATCCAATGTACTAATAGCCTTTCATAATTTTAAACACTTCAATCATGTCTCCTCTTCTTTTGCTTTTAATCTTCCTTCATAATTCATCCCCTGTAGTCCCGGAATCAGCCTAGCCGCTCTTCTCTGGACCTTTTCTAGTGCTGCTATGTCCCTTTTGTAGTCTGGAGACCAAAACTGCACACGGTACTCGAGATGAGGCCTCACCAGTGTGATATAAAGCTTGAGTAGAACCTCCTTGGACTTGTACTCCACACATCAGTGCCCTATATAATCTAACACTCTGTTAGCCTTCTTAATGCCTTCTGAACACTGTCTGGTGGTTTATAGCCAAGTACAACTCCTAAATTCTTCTTATAAGGTGTACGTTCAACTTTTACACCTCCTATTGTATATTCGAATCTAACATTTTTACTTCCTATGTATAATACTTTATATTTACTTACACTAAATTTCATCTGCCATAAATCTGCCCAAGCCTATATGCTGTACAAGTCCTTCTGTAGTGATACAATAAATTCCAGATTATCTGCCAATCCACCTATCTTGGTATCATCTGCAAACTTAACCAGCTTGTTATTTATATTCCTATCCAAATAATTTATATATTAAAAATAGTAGCAGCCCCAGCACTGACCCCTGAGGGACAACACTCTTAACATCAGCCAGTTCTGATAAGATTCCTCGCACCATAATCCTCTGCTTCCTGTGTATGAGCCAACTTCTTAAAGTTTGATTCTCAACCTTTCATGTGGCACCTTTTGTGGCCATATTATTTACTATTTCTATGCCCACTGCCAATCATGTGGTATCATTTGTCATCATTGCCATGTCTAATAAAGATGACAGTACCTACTTCCTGATATTCATGTATTGGATCTCATTCTCAAAACTTTCTGCCTTACTGGTTAGTTTTAGAGGAAGCCTACGACTCTACCAAGAACATGTGTTTGGACCTTTTCTTGGCAATGTTTACAGATTTTGAATTGTGGTTACTGTTTCCAGCTTGCTCTTTCAGTACTTTTGCTCTTACATTTTTTGTCCCATGCCTGGGTTTTTCAACTGTGTTTTGTCATTCCCTCAAGTTGTTCATTTCGGTGTCATAACCTTCCATTTGAGCTCATCAAGATCATAACAGGTTTCTGAAGAAAGACAGAGAGAAATGTTGTTCTCAGACTCTATGTCTCCTCCTGTAGTGTGGGATCTGCAATTTATTATTGCTAAAGTGCTTTTTTAGATGATCAAAATGAAAAGGGTCTTGCTTTGACCAAAAGGCATATCCACACATTCATATTTAAAGAAGTTTCTTTTCCCGACACAAATGTACAACTGTCACAACTTGAGGAACAAGTTCCCTCATCAAGTGCATGACCTGCTATGGTGTAGTGCAGTGTTTCTTACCCAGTGGGTTGGTACCAGCTAGAGGGGGATTGTGAGTCGCTATTATTTCTGATGGTTGTGGGATACAAAGTAGGTCTTGGTGGGTCACAGATTGGCCGTGCAGTGTGTTGCGGCATGTCTGGCGATAGTGTCCGATTAAACAAGTGGGACGTGCCACCAAACAGTGTTGAGAAGTGCCATGAGTACCTAGAAAAAAAGCTGTTTTGATGTCTCATGCCTAGGAAAGTGAAAAGGACATAAATAAGTATAAAAGAAAACACTGCTGCTAAAGTAAGTATAATTATAGGGGAACTGGATATCTCAAGTATTACTAAATGCTAGTTATATACTGTAGCATAATAATAATCAGTCTAAAGTGGACAACTCTGTGCCCACCTACCAACTCATGAACCTAGGAAAAGAGTAGTAAAAATATATAAATATATATAATAATAAAACCATAGAGTGATAGGACAACCAAAAGGTGAAAACCAAGTTTGAAAGATACAACAAGCAGAATGCCCACCGGGTGTGGCTATACATATAAGGTCTTTTGTTCTCTCCCATTACCTCACTTAATAATAGGCCACTGTTTCTACACCTCTTCCTAATTTCTTTCCAAATCAGTGACCACAATACTTCCATGTTAGTTGATCCTTTAAAACTGATGTCACAGTAGATAACGTCTGGCTAATGGGGATTTCAAACTTGACAACTACTGATGCTGATCCTATCGCCTGAACATGTCCTCTTACATGGCTAGTTATCACAGGGCATTTCTAATTAGATGACAGCATAATGAATTTCCAGCACAGGTTCACATTTGCGAAGTATTATGAGCTTACCTGTTTTTCTGATAATCAATACATTTCACCTGACAGAGTCAGTGCCCATGCGAAGGCTTTATAGGTGTAGTGTATGACAAAGTGGACATTGCCCATTCTGCTAGGCTTTAATGGCACACCAGGCCTGTAAGGAAGTAGATTTAGCAGACATCCAACTGCATCTTCCTCCACTTAGATTCCAAACTAAGTAACTGAACTCTAACTTGTCTTAAGGTCTCCCTTGACTTCTTCTGATAACAAAGGTGTAAATCAGAGATGTACTGGCATCTCTCTAGAGGCTCCTCTGCAGACTTCTTGAGCCAGAAGATGTGAAATGAACTCAAACAAGAAAAAAGAGCTATAATTCAAGGGATGACAACTCTGACGAACAGAAAAACTCACTTAAGAGGACACACTGATTTTGTAACTGGAAGTGACTTTAATCCATTCAGAAGAAGTTATACAGACTCTTAAAATTTGTTGTACTCGTCCAATCTGGGGAATGCTGGGGACACTCTTTGGCTGTCTCGGGTGGCTCTCTCAAGAGAATTCCTGTGGGAGCTCTATTCTCACTCTGCAAAATGACCTTCTGAAACTTCTCTCTGAAACTCAAAACTGTTGTCCTCTGTTTAGGGAACTGAAAACTGAAAATCTCTTTCTCTTTGTGAATCAGAAATTGATAACATCCCTGCCAAGCCAAAATGTGGGCCAGTAGCTGAAAAGGCTGGGAAACAACCATCACTTCAACCTTTGTGTCAGAAAGAGTAACGTTTTTTGCTATGAAATTGCAAATGACACAGCAAAGGTCCTAACAGCAGAAAAAGCGAGCTGAGAAAGCAGAATTGTAGGACACCACCAAAAAATGGTCATGCAGCCAAGAGAAATAATGCACTCCAACACAAAAAGAATCCTCCACTCGAACCTGGGGCAACAACAAATTAATAAATTCACACAACATCGCACATATATTTAAAAACTTGGTATCATAAAACTATTTATGTGTGCCAAGATAAATTAGAACTCTAAATAGCAAGTAAACAGCCAGTCTCTCTCTGTTATATGTTTGCCTGTCTAGTCTGTTTGCGTCCTGTCTAGTATGTCATTATATATCTGCAGTTACCATATTTCTGTAATCCTTGTGTTTATCAATAGACTCTATTATTCTGTTCCTGAAAATGAGTGTGCTTGTCATGATTTAGGCTGAAAATTGATGTTGTGTAGCTTTTTCTTTTTAGAGAAGCCATATTGTATACCATTGTCAGGGTCATGTCTTGCATTTCTAGGGGTGTGGTCTCCAGGGTCGTGACCTTGCCTTAATTTGCAATCATCATAAAAAGTCAGCCTTTCGCGATGAGACTTATTTAATCTGCTGCTAAAACCGTTACTTTCATTTTGACTTTAATTGTGATTACTTTTCTTGTCTTGCTATTTTTGACTTATTGTGTGTTATTTGACTTTGAATTTTGCCTCTCGTCTGGGTTTTTGTTTGCTTTGGTTTATTTTTGTTATCTTTTGTTTTGCCTTTTGCTCACATCTCCTAGTTTTCTCAAGAAATTAGTTATGTTTTCCAGCCGAGTCAGGACAGTGCTTCAGTTACCTTGTTATTAATCAGAAGGTTGGAGATCTGCCTCCTACAACAGAGCAAGGTAAGGTAAATAAGGCAGGAGCCTTACCAGATTATTTAATTAATAACTGGTATTTCCAAAGGCAAAATTAATAATTAACCAAGTTAAAATTCATCTTCCTACATTTATTGGCATCCCCCTGGGTGGTTGTCTTATTGATTATTAAATATTAATTCCTACAACTCCTATGGCAAGCTCTGCCATATTCCGTTTCTTGTTCTTTTTTCCATAATGTTGTGGTATGTAAAACATGAAGAATCAGACAGGTGTTGAAGTATTGAATATTAACCTTAATTTTACTATAAATCAGTCTGAATTTTAAAACTCTTAATCCAGTGTATCTTGTACTTCTTATTAGCTGACTCTGTAATAGCAGGCACAGCATTAATTGGTAAAGAACTGCACAAACAAGCAATATTGGAAAGGGGAATTTAGCAGAAGTGGTGGAATTTGCTTGCTTGACATGCAATGAACATTAATAGAATCATGCCATTATAGCATTGTGTGATGATGAAGAGTATATAAAAAGGATGGTGCTCTGAGGAAAGGGCAGACGCCTTGGCACATCAGGATTCTGTCCAGTGTCTCAATTCTCCTTGTAGAATTGTAAATAAGTCCTTGACTTTTTGAGCTTATTTATTAAGCCTGTTGTGTTTCTTCCACACAGGTAAGCTCCCTCTTCTGTTTTCAAGGTCCATGACATCCAAGTTCCTTAATCCATATATCTTCGTCATATGTATTGTACTTCCGCCTGAGTGCTCATTGGTTGTCTGCTCTCATACACATGCAAGCCCACCGCAATGAATTAAAACAAAGCTGTTTGATTTTGTCAGGGTGACTCACAGAGTGGCTGGACTGAGTCGTTGGGTATTTTAAACTACATGACTGGTGATCATGGGAGAGTACCGCAACTGCCTCCACCCACTAAGATTTTGTAAAATAAGTATGGAACTGATAATCTCTGGAAAAAATTGTGTAATGTGATGTGACCTTAACTCTTTCATGGTGGATGTTGACCTTTGTGGAAAGAAGGGGTTGACAGTGGTAATCAACTGCAAACAGCGACAAAACCCACTGTTATGTTTTAGTTGGACTCTCCTTACTAGAAGGAAACTTAGCTTCATTGGTTTGACCGAGATTCCTGAGAGGAACAAACACCAGCAAAAATGGCATCAACATCTGGCAAGAGATTGAAGCAAAATGCATAAAGCAAAATACTCTGTGGGCGACGTTTTGCAAATTATCGTTGAATTAGACTCTGAATTGTCAAAGTCCAATTTTGTGAGTGAAAACAAATGTGAGATACCAGCATCAGCCGATCAGTCCCTGGCTGATGAACAGGTTTGTGTAGCCGACGTACCTACAGTAACAATGACAAGAGGTACAAACCAGATTGCAATGCACTGCAACTGCGACTGTCCCTGCCATGCAAAGACAGCCTGACAGCCAGCTAGCTACGCATTCCTGGCGAACTGGTGGCCACAGCATGCAGCAACAGACATTTTAGGTTGATTTCTGTGTGAAACCATGGCTTGGTGTGCTTTTTGGAAAACTGTGTTTTTTCGAAACAAAATGTTCAGCCCTCAAAGAGTTAACCCAGCACACGTCTTGGCTTTAGGGTGACTGTTTCCTGGTAAGTCTTTTAAAACCCACTCAGCAGTTACTTCACTGAAGTAACGAGAGACCATTCCTCATTACAAAAGTGGTCCAACTTGACCCTGTAATGGAATTAAAGGAGACTTAACTGCCTAACTGATTGTAGACGAGGGAGGAGAACTAGCAGCAAACCCACAACTAGTGGGAGAGGCACTACTGTTCATCCCTTCATTCCACTGTGGCCCACTGACAACAACAACATTTCCTCACTGTTAAAAACTGTACTGTACACGTATTGTTCAGATATAAACAACATGTCTTCAGTGCAGCCATATCTAACTTTAAAGTACAATGCAAGTGCACCAAAGACACAAAAATGTTGGGTTTTTTTGGTGGGTTTTTTTGCATGTTTTCCATTTCATTTTCATTTTACTGTTTTTCATTTCGTTTTACTGTATTTTTGTGTTCGTCCAAACTGAGTTTTTTCTTTCTAACATGTAATGAAATGTAAACCTCAGGGTTTGTAATTACTCTGCTTATTCTTTAAAAAGTGAATAAGTAAACAATCTTCATTTCCTTATTTCAGATCAAATGAGCTCAGTGTGCCTAGTTAGGACTGCATTGAGTTTTCTAATGAAATTTAAATGTCAGGCCAAGCACTATAATGATGTAAATTTAGTCTAGCAATCACAATTGATATTATTAAACTTCAACTGTGCATTATATTATTATTTGAATTTCCTAGGGCTTTTGGTGTGAAACAGTGCCTATTTTAAACATTTTCACATTTAATTAGATTTACTTCATGTATTTTTAATAAAATGAAAAGGACATTTGATTTCTCTTTTCTTTCTTTTTCCCATTTTAAAAAAGTTTTTCGTCCTGTGCACACTTTTCAGCACAGTTGCTTACATATGTAAAGAGCATCATGATGATGCTCACTATGAAGGCTGACATTGAATTGAATTCCGTACCAGTTGAGGACCTGAAGCACCTGGGTGATTCCCGGGAGGAGGAGGAAGAATGCATACATGATGCTGATGTTCACTTGCATTTCAGAAAGCAAAATGACAGCTTAGTACAAGATGTGCACATGTATGAGTTATATTGGATGATCTGCCCTAAGTGTATACAGCTATAGCCATCTTCGTTTTCTTTTGGCGTATAATACAATTCTTAATCATCAACTGTGTTCTCTGTTACTTCCCACTTTATATTAACCTTTGTCAGATCATTTTGTGTCAGAAACGTCTTCTCCACTTGTTTTTTTGGTCTAACCTTTACTCTTTTTCCACCTTCTGGTGTCCATCTCATGGCTTTATGAGTGATGTTGTTCTCAGAGTTCCCTTAGGTTCTGTATATTCAGCTATCCTCTTCCACGATTATTTCCTGTGCCCTTGTTAATGCTGACCCTGTTTATTACGATTTCATGGGTACTGCAGTGGAGATTGAAATCTCTTTGGAAAAAAAAAGCAAAATTAAACAAAAGTATGGCGTCTGACATGAGGTGCATTGTGCGTTCCCATTTACTGTTTACCTTTAACGTATCAAGTGCTGCGTTCCATTTACCTTGGAAGTCAGATGTCAAAGCTAGGAAAGATGTCACATCGGAGGTGACTGCGTTCCAGTAAAACATTCAGAAAACTAATATGGACATATCCAGGAAAACCTTTGTTGTGCTTGTTCCATTTAAATAAATAGCTGTTGGTAACTATGTATTATGTCATATTTTATGTATCCAAACATGGTAGCAACATGTCCATGGATAAAGATCAGACATTTCTGTGTGTACAACTGATTAAACGAGACACAAGTAGACAGAAGTGCTAATAAACAGTATGATACTAACACTTTCACTAAAGTTTGAGCCATTTTGGGTTGACATCATGATTTTTGGTTGTTTGGATATTTTATTTACAAATGAACACTTGGTTGAAAAGAAATGAGTATGGCCTCCCTCCATACACAGACCCATAATGCCACAAATGTTTGATGGTGTTGCAAAAATCTGTTTAAAAATTAAATGCATTGCCGTGCTTTTTTATTTAAGGGTTTTATGTAGTTATTTTTTTAATCTGAAGCATGTATTTTACATTATCATTTCTCAATTTAACATGGAGCTTTCTGTTATCTTCCAGAATTAATTAATGATCTTTCATTTTACTCTAGAAGTTCTGTAAGAGACACTTCACGCAAATGTGGTAATTAAAGTAATTCTTTCAAATAAAAAATCTTTTGTTAATTTTTCATACTTTAATCTAATGGAATTATTATAAATGATTATTTTGGGTAACATCCTCTCACCATTGTTTTCTTAACTTTGTTGACTCATTTATTTTTAAGTAACATGAGTCAACCTATTGTATAAACGTAGACACATTGAGAGCTACTTTTAATGTCCAGCTGAATTCTGTTAGGTACTTGTAAGCTCATCTGACTCACTTCATCCTCTTATTAAATTAAACCAACAAAGAAAATACAGGGTGAGTCAAAATTATCTTAACACTAATGGTGCTGCTATGTATATAAAGTACTTGTATACAATTTTTGTAGACAATTTATTTGCCACATATGGTACATTTGTTGAACTTGATGGCGAACAGGTTGAGACATTCCTTTAAATCATCTTGCACATATGAAGTATGTTTTGTGAATACCATATATACTCACAGATAAGTTCTCCCATGGATAAGTCAGAGATTGATTTTACCGTATAATTTCTGGTATTTTATAATGTCGGTTGTATAAGTCGAATGCAAAAAATGTATGCCATTGGTCCAAGAGATTATGATATGCTAACACCCACCTGAGAGAGGAGTACACTGCCTTTATTTTTCTATGTATTGTGCCTACGTGACCACTCAGTAATACCCGAACTATTCCAAAGCAACGTTTGCCATGATTTGTGTTTTTTGTATCTCACACCCTCATACACCTTTATCGTAAGAGCATCCCTTATCTATGATGGAGCAATCGATCAGAAGAAAATATGAAGCTGGTTTTAAATTAAAGGTCATTGAAGTAGTGAAAGAAATTGGTAACTACACTGCTGCAACAAACTTCGATGCGTCTGAGAAAATGATGTGAGATTGGAGGAGGCAAGAAGATGTAAAAAAAAAATGTAAGTGTCGCATTTTTGAACAGGCGTATAAGTCGGTCTGATTTTACGATTGATTTTTCGGATTTCAAGACCCAACTTATACGTGAGTATATACAGTATATTGTTTCCTTTATTCAAATGTTAACATAATTTTGACTCAGTAAAACAAACAAAAAAACTAAAGTCTAAATTAGGCAAGAATATTTAAAAAGAGTTGTATTTATTTAATCCCAAGTTTTTTGGTATTGCTGAAGGATTCTCCACTACCATTACCAGTACCTAAACCTGAGTGATGATGTAGATGTGATGCTGGAGGGCTTCGTTTTAGTAGCTGGTCTGATTTTCATTATCATTCTGTGCCTATAATTGAGTTATTTGATTCTTCACACCTTTTATTTAGTTTTCCTATATTTAAAAGAATGTGGCGGTGTGATTTATATCTTCATGCAAACAGAATCAAGGTACTATAAGTTGATGTGGAGATGAATGGCTGAGTCTGACCTTCACTGCAAAAGTTTATGGTAATACTATATTGCATAGTACCTATTACATACTGCAGTTTAGCAAAAAAGAAAAATTGAAGATGATCATTTAAATATTTTTTATAGGTTTTCTACCCTTTAACAGAACGGGATCTCCAGTTTTCTGTACTTTTTCAAATTTTGCTTAGGTTTTGTGTTTCTCCCTTTGTGGATCATGCGGGCCAGCATCTTCACTCTTTGTCTATGTCTGTTGTTTTTTTTTCCTTCAAAGGAGCCTCAATTATGATACTCTCAACACAAATGTGCCTGGTCCCTAACTGAATCAACAAATTATTTCTTCTGTGGACATCTCTGGTACTTGTTCATGTGATCGTTTAATTCACTGATATTTCTCTATCAGTCTCCACACACACTTTTCCAGCGCTTAAAGTCGTCCATCCACTTCTTCCAATTTCCAACTCAGAGAGCACAATGCTCCGTAACAATGACTTGATCGTTCCTTTATTCAGATTTCTTTTTACCATAGACTACTTCATTACAGCTCTTTTGCAAAACCGTTCATTTTCTTTTGCTATTCTGATTTTGATTTCTTTGAATTCAGTCTCATTGGTTTTTGATGTAATGCTTGAGCTTTTCTATACTTTTTCCATAAACATTTATTTACATTCATTATCCTTGTTTTGCTGATTATCATCAGTAGTAATGAGAAAAGCAGGCACATTTCCATTTGCATACAGTTTTGAAAAAGTGACACTGAAATTAAATTTGCAGGCGATTTTGCAATTGTCAAATATGAAACTCACAATTGCTTTTGGATGTTTTAAGGGTTCTATTTGGTATAGGAAACAAGGTATACTGCTCCCTAAATTCTCCTTCACACTTCCGTGTTTACCCATGTTGTCTTCTGCAACTGCATAATGTAACTGATCACACACCAGTAAAATCAATTCAAATTTTTTGTCTCCCGTTGACATCACCATGTAGGAGAGCTAATTTAAAAATGCAACATGCTGCCTATTTTCCACATGATGACATACTAAAATGCTCCATAATGCACATCACTGTGTTTTCTTCACAGAAAAAAAAAATCTCGTTACACAGGAAGCCACCCCACGCAGTTGTTATCTAGCAACCAACATGTCCTGTTTCTTAATTTTTGCATAAGAGGTTGAACATATATACTCTCCATTTGCCATGGAGCTGCAAGTTTTTTTCTGTCATTGATGCATCTTTTTTGATCATTAACATTGTCGTCATTATTGGCAAAGCGGGGATCATACTACCAGAACACACCTGATGGATCAACAGAACTTCTACAAGTAACAGGAAATGAGTTTGCCGATTTTTTTTTTGCCACTTGGGAAAAAAATAGATATACTTTATTTGTCCAAAGGGGGAAGTATAGCTTTTTGCCGAAACTCAATAAATAAATACTATAATTAACAACAGCATCCTCCTTAAATATACACCACAATTACTAAAAAGAAACGTAAACTTCTGACTTGGCTAAAGATAAAAAATGCAGTCACTGTGTCAATGAGGCATTATAAAGGCATATTGCCATTGGTGTAGAGCAGCTCCACTAGTGTTTATTGACACACTGTGGCTGAGTGATTTGTAGACTGAAAGCACTTAATATTAGTATGTCAGAGGGATGATATGCAGCATTGTTCATTATGGCAATGAGTTGTTTTTTTTCATTTTCACCTTCCGCCTCTAGCAGGTTGAGAGTCCTATAACTGAACCTGCTTTATTGATTAGCTTGTACTCTTGGTTAGCTTCTCTTGAAGTGATGTTATTAGCCCAGCACACCATAGTGTAGAAAATCAAAGTTGTAGGTCATGTAAAGGATGTCACATGTCACTACCCACATTAAAGGAGTGCAGTATCCTAAGATAAAAGAGTCTTTCTTATATAGCAACGTCCAAGAAAACTCCACCCTGCCATTGATGTGGACCTTCAAGTACTTGCAGTGGTGCAACACCTCCACATCCACTCCCTTAGGCCATGTTTAGATGATGTCAATTCAAATACAGTATATTCTATCCATTATTCTTGCTAGACCTCTCAGTATCTTCAGGATACTCTCCGATGATTCCCTACCCAGCTTTTTCATGTACACATTGAAGATCATAATAGACATCCTTGTCTTAGTACTCTACCTTGACTGCCTTGGGTTTTCTTCATATTCTGACAGCTGACCCCACGTATAGAGTTTCTATGGCTCTTCTGTCTTTCTAAACTTTTGCTATACATGAATGATAAGTGCCTTTATTAATATCTTACAGTTAACTCGATCAAATGGGTTTTATAGTTCATGAAGCAGATGTAAACTTCCATCGGGTTTTGCACGCTCCTTTCTTCTAGCTTTTGTAGATGGTCCATTGGTAGCAGCTCTTGTAGATTGGTCCATTGTCTTACATAAAGTCCTATTTGTCACTTACAACTTCTCAACTGGCACACTCTCTTGCTTGTTTGCCTATTTGGTATCTTCAAGTTAATTCTGGATACATGCACTAATAGAATAACAATTCTCGAATCATCTTAATTCGATTAGAGCAAGATCTTGTGTTAAATTGATAGTGTTGAAGTACCTTTTAAAGTTTGTATATGGAAACATTGTTTTAATATATACTCTTAAGTCTTAACACTGATAGTATTGTTGTGATGAACTGTACTCTTTCCTTAGGAAGCAACCATAAATAGAAAATGAAAATCTTTATATTTTCAATGCAAGGTTTCACAAGTGCAGCAACAGTTAAACAAGGAGTACATACTAGTGTTGGTTTATTTTGGATCCAGTAATCAGGAGTTCTGCCATTTTTCAAGGACCAAGTATATCCACTTGTGCACTAATCTTGAGTTTATTCTTCCTTATTGAGATTTCTACTGTTTAAGTGAAATGCTATGTGCACTGTACATTAAGTGCAGATGTAATAATTCATAAAGTCATTGTGATTAGATTTACAGTGCACTAGTTTTGCAATAAATTCAGCCATTTGTACACAGAGGTTCATAAATATGTTTTCTTGTCACTCCTGTTTGGGAATTTGTTTTGGGTTCTTGTGACTTGTTGCAGTTCTTTTCCACAATTGCCTGCAGACAGCAACATGAAAACTGCTTTGATTTGATCAACTTTGGAAAATGTCTGTGCAAAAAGGTCACCTTCAAGTGGTTAACTTAGTAGTTGGCAGGAAAAGAATCCAGAGACTTGTTAGATTGTGGATGGCCTTGAGGCATGCCAGATGTCGAATAGCTTCTACCTGATTCATTTAGAGTTAACTGGCAGCATCCTTACTCTGCCTTTTGATTAACACTAGAGAGTTACCGCTGGGAAGTCCAATATAGTACTTTGAGCTTATGACATATTCCACTTTGTCTGTAGTCCCGGCCGGGACACCCCTGCAGTATATGTTCTGGGGGAGCAAGCATGGGAGACCCAATACCTCCCCTGGACACTAGATGGCAGCCTTCCTGGGTTGCAGCGGTGCCTCTGACCCCTGCTGGGCTTCATGGGAGGTGGAGTTTGGTGCAGCTATGTTGGGTTCTGCAGGCGGCGCCAGGGGGTGCAGCAGTGGGAGCTGCTGGGCTCTTCTGGGCAGTAGTTTCACCACATCCGGAAGTGCAGCCTAATAAAAGAGTGCCTAATAAAAGGAGCCAGTCACCACCACTCAGGAGCCAGAGTCGGGAGGAGGAGGATGAAACTACCTACGAGGAGTGGAGGAGAACACTTTAAATTATTAGTGTTTTGGTGTGTGCTGTGCTTGGGACTGTGTACTGCCTGTGGGACATGGGGAAGATGTGCACCCACAGGTGAAGAAAAATAAATAATTGTTTATTTTACGTGTGCCTCCGTTTCCAGTCGGGTCGGGCACCTGTATAGCGGCTTTCACACTAGGTATATTATTCCTGAAAAACATCAACACATTGCATGTATTCATTTCATCACTGGTTGCACGGATCTGTTGCAAATAAAGCAATAGAATAGCAACCTTAAATCTTAATTTCATTCAATGTAAAATAGTATGTAATAGTTAATACAAATAGCTTTTTTTACCAATCTGTAGCATGCCAGCTGCTGCAACCTATAAGACAAGAACCAGATATGACAAAGGTTTGGGGCATGTCGGTGACCTCATATCATGAAATAAATCGAAAAAAGAAATGACCCTTTTACAGATATTAGTAACGTCTTTTCAGATGGCAGTCCAATGTGGAACTGACTGAAATGGCCAAACTTCTGGTTATGTGGAGTCCAGGCAGACAGGGGTGGGTCCTGGAGGGCAGACAACAGAAGTGACGTCGTGGTGGAATGGCTGTCAATCTTCAATTCTCCAGAGGGAGGAAGAGAGAAGGCAGGAGAACACAGTGCCAACCCTGGGATGGTGGGTAATTACCCTCACCAGAGCTCTTAAGCTTACTCCAAAACTCACATGGTTGACAATTCATCCTGATTAGTGAGATCAGATTGGATGTATCTGCTCATCTTCTCAGACGAATTACAGCCACAACAGAGCAGATTCATGGAAAACAGAATCCAGACAGGAAGATTTTCAGCTGAGGATGGCAGAATCCATAAGATAGATAGATAGATAGATAGATAGATAGATAGATAGATAGATAGATAGATAGATAGATAGATAGATAGATAGATAGATAGATAGATAGATAGATAGATAGATAGATAGATAGATAGATAGATAGATAGATAGATAGATAGATAGATAGATAGATAGATAGATAGATAGATAGATAGATAGATAGATAGATAGATAGATAGATAGATAGATAGATAGATAGATAGATAGATAGATAGATAGATAGATAGATAGATAGATAGATAGATAGATAGATAGAGGGTCCCAGAGAGGGAAAAAGGTCCCTTGTTCAAAGTGAGTTTCCAGTTTTAGGGTCAAATGTACAACCTAAACTCCATAAAATAAAAATCCTTTACAACGGGTTTTCTCTTATTTTATGTTTTTAATGTCCTGAATTATTATTAATATTATTTCTTCTTACACATACTTTTAGCCCTTAACAAGCATCCATAGGCTTCATGCTTAAAGTGTAATATGATTGTCAGGATTACTTCCAACAGACCAAATATTTTCTGAAAATATTTAAAATAATAAAAAAGATTTGTTATTAATATAAGAGTGTAACCTTGCTGAACAAAAAGATTCCCCATTACAGCAATGCACCTGTGCACAAGTGTCTGGGCAGAATTATTCTAGAGAGACGTGACTGCTGAGCTGGTTTTATACATTATATTTGAAATTGAACTTGAATAAGGGCAGTTACATTTGCAGATAATGTATATAGGAGATTACTGTGAACATCACTTCAGGCTTTGTACATTGTCATCATTTTTATTCTGCTTTCCTTGATGAAGGTCACAGTAGCAACATGCTGAGCTGGCTTGCCCAGGCCATCCTATCTTCAGTAAGTTCCTCCTGCTTCTTCTCCCAGATGCTTCCAGGCAGGTTGACAGATACACGGTAATCTCTGTGGCGTGTCCTGGGTCTGCTCTTTGCTCTTCTTTCAACTGATTGTGCCACATCCACCTCTTTAACTACATGCCCAGACCACCTCAACTGACAAATCTTGATCCAGACAGCCGATATGTTGTCCCTGCACTGCTGTGCTCCTCATCTTATTACAGAGAGTGAGCCCAGCAACCCTCTACAGAAACCTCATTTTGTCCTCTTGTACTCACAGTTCTATTCTTTCAGCCATTAAACAGGGCTTGTATCCATTATTAATCTAATTTCCTATTTCTGTAATTGTAAAACTATTGTTAATATTGCAGCTATAAAAGTTGCAAGTTTTGATTTCCTGCTGTTTCTCTATGTAAATCTTGATTTAATTTGTGCAGTGTATTTGCTAAAATGTACGACTGAATGGTACTCACTCATTAAATCAAAAAAGCCTGTTATTGTAAGAAAAGGAGAATATGATGTGATGACAGACAGGCAACTGCATAGAACACGGACTATCTGGCTTTGTTTTCATGCACAGTGGATTCCGAAAATATTAAGAGCACTAGATTTTTTTCAAATGTTGTTATGCTGTCTTGTGCTAAAACCATTTAATTTCTTTTTTTCCTTCCATATCCCAGAATGAAAAAGTAAAAACAGTGTTTTGGAAATTTTTGAAAATGTATTAAAAATAAAACAATACTGAACTATCATATTGACACAAGTATTGGGACCCTTTGCTCAGTACTTTGTGAAGCACCTTCAGCGGTGATTACAGCCTGGATCTGGCAATTTCGATTCTCAGTTAGATCCTGTCATGCTTTGTTAGGTGTGATGGAGACCATCAATGAACAGAAACTTTAGAACAATAATGAGGAAAATGGCCAACACATGCATCCACATGTGAATACGGGACTCACTAATTTCCCTCATCAAAACTCCAAGTCCAAATCTCTGCCACACTACCATGTGGACCAGTGCCCATCTGGACCCTGACTGCTCCATAATTGTACACACCACAGTCTTCATCACTCACTATACCACACTGTTACTTCTGTCTGGCCGCTGTGTTATAAAGCCTGGATAGGTGGAGGGTTGCAGTGATGGTTATCCTTTTTGAAGTTTCTCATATCTTTACACAAGTTCTCTGGAGCTCATCCAGAGATGTCATTGGGTTCTTGGTCACCTCTGGGCGCTTTTCTTATGATTGCTAAGTTTGGGTGTATGGCTACCTCTAGGAAGGCTCCTGATTGTCCCAAACTTCTTCCATTTATGAATTATGAAGTCAGCTGTGCTCTTGGGAACCTCCAATAGTGCAGATTTTTTTATTTGTATCCTTCCCCAGATTTGTGCCTCGTCACATTCCTGTCTCTAAGCTCTGCAGGCAGTTCCTTTGTTCTCATGGCTTGGTTTTTGCTCTGATACACATTATCAGCTTTGGGACCTTCTATAAACTGGTATGGGTGCCTTTCCTAATCATGCCCAATCAGCTGAACTGGCCATAAGTGGAATCCAAAGAAGGTACAGAAACCTCTCAAAGATGATCAAAAGCAAAGAGTCTGTATACTTGTATTAATGTGATATTTCAGCTTTTTTATTTTGATAAATCTGCTTAAATTCCTAAAATCCTGTTTTTGCTTGGTCATTCTGGGGTATTGAGTATTGTCTGACAAGGGAAAAAATGTAGTTAAATGATTTTAGCACAAGGCTGCAACATAACAAAATGTCAGAAAAGTGAAGGAGAATACTTTCTTAATCACCTATAGTTACAAAATGGTGTTGACCGTCCTAAACACAAGACATAAAATGACGCTGCCAGAAGACTAATGTAAACGATTTGACCAACATGCTGCACGTCACTGTGATATACAAGAATGCATTAAAATATATAACTTCATTTTATATAATATAAAAACAAGTCAGCATGCCTGATGTACTCCTTACTCCAGTTTCTATGCTTCTATTATCTGAAACCTTATTATCTCATAGGATGAGTAACAGATTTATAATTAATAAGAGTTTATATTATAATAGACTTTAATCTTTTGGTTGGTTAAGGAGGCTGAAAGAAATTTCAAATGAATGTCCTTACTGCAAGAAGATGAAACCGATTCACAAAAAAATCTATCAGAGGAATTCTTTGTCCAAGGTTGGATCCTTGCTGATATTTTTATATTTTGTTGAGTTCTTTATACAAAGTACGTTTGAAAAATTCAAACAGATGGGAAAGTGCTGGTAGGTTCTTTAAAAGTACATAGCCAATGTCACAATGCATAGAGGGAGAGGAAACTGTCATTTGCAATTTTCATAAGGTTTCCGTTTTCATCAGAGTTATAAATAAAGAAACAGGAGCGTATCAGTTTTGCATACCCTTTCAAATAATAAGGTTCTGTCAGCTTTGATTTCCCTACTATTGATATGCAGTGATATTTAATGATCATGAACCAAGGATTAAATATGATAGAGATGCTGCCATGTTTGATTTTACCTCAAATGTTTCTAAATTGAATTATTAAAGATAAGGTGGCTTTAATGTTTACAGAAAGTGATTCATGTTTATTTTAGGGACTGTATAAGTGTTTAAAGTTTTATTGACTTGAAGACTAGTAGTCATCGAAAAAGAATTTTGAAGAATTTCAATCAAATTACCGTCAAAACCTATGATTCATAAGTCTTTTTTGTAGAGCGGTTTTGTTGCCTAAAATCCTGTTATCAGACATGAGTGTCCAACATTCCGGTGTTCTTCCAAAAGGTCTTGCACAGCATGAGCGGGGAACCAGGTAACAGTTGTGTCCAGACATATTAGTATTCCATCTGTTAGAAAGCTTGGTAAGGTGACACGACTTGGATGTGATAAGTTTGTGGAAGGGGCCAGGGCCCATATAAAGAAAAACACATGTTGGGAGTCGAAGCAAATTCAGGTGATGCTAATTTCAGTAGTTTGTCACATCCAAAATTCAAACTCCAATAAGGCACCTGGCACAGGGACACAGTTGGAAACTTGTTGAGGGTGGATTTCACATAAATTTGACAAAAAGAAACACAGACACATAATTACCAAGTAGTGTGGTGAATAGCAGGACTTTAAGTCTTGACTTGATGACATTTTGGACACTCTAGGTGAACAGGATGGACAAGCTCATTGGGCTGAACGGCTTGCTCTCATCACAGTTGTTCTGCTATTCTAAAAAAGGCAAGAGCAAATCACATTAAATCATTTGCTAACATTTTCATTTATTTTTTCCTGCTTTTTTTTTTTATTTTTTAAAATAGGATTCACTTGATGATGAGCACAGAGTACCGTATGTGAAAATAACGCAGAGCCAGTTTCTCCTTCATGGGCTGTGTTATTAGATTGGATGCGCATTGTTTATTCACCTAAAACAATCAAGTAAATCAGGATGAAGCAGAAAAATGACCTTTGACTAATAATACACATCTGTTTATGTTTGTTGGAGAAGTATTCCAGATGCTATCATGAACTCCTGACCTCATGGACTGGGAGCAAACATTAGCCATCTTATTAACTAAGCATTGCAATTAACAGCAGGAGCTGGCATCTGCTTAATAAACTAGCTGAACAAAAACCAGCATCCGCTGAGATACCTGACACCTCCTAACTAATGTAAGCAGAAAATGATCTGATGTGAATGTAGCACAAAGTGAAATACGGAGTTACTGTAAGGCTGTGTCAGCATATATCTACAAAGGAAAAAAATGAGTAAAGGTTATTTTCACGCTGTAGTGGAAAGAAGGTTAAAAGACACCATGTTTCATCTCTTATATGTAACTAAAAGGGAAAAAGCAACTAATAAATATAAGAGGGAAAGGAGACAACAAAGCCATGGCAGATATCAGGAGAAAAGTTCAGAGTAGATGAGAAAAGGCTTCCATAAGAGATGAAGAGAGAAATTAAAAGGTTAGTCAGTGATTAGGTACTGGAGGAATGTGTGATCCCAGGCTGAGAAGGAGCATAGCTTCTTCTGTTTTTCTTTGAAGAGTGTCTTTGAAGCCCTGAAGAAGAACACAAACAGAGAGAGCAGTGTTTGCTGTGATCAGAGGTTATGAAATGTCCTGTGATAGACTATGGAAGGTCTTAGATCTTAATGTCTCAAATGTGAAACCGTCTGGAAGCTTTCTCCTTGTTTCACCAATGTAGATTGCCAGACATTTCCTGCAAAAAATGCAGTAAACAAGATTTTTTGAATAGCAAGAGGCCCATTTTTTATGTTGAATTTACCAGATGGACTAGATACAAGGGTACTGTTCGTGACATATTTGCAAGTAGTACAGCGGCTCCTGTTATAGCTCAAAGTGCCTGGTGAGGAATGTGGCTCTCCTCTGTGAACTGTGTTGTAGACAAGAAGTAGATCAAGTGAGGGCTAAGAAAATAGGGTGCTGACTTAACATCAGTCTGAAAAATAGGAAGCATATGTTTGATGACCTGTTTGGAGTAATAGAGCGTTAGGGTGGAATGAGCAGACCAGCAGGATGCGTTTTAAATATTGGGGTTCCTCTTACAGTTGATTTTCCTGTCATGTTTCAACCAGGGTTCCTCAACTGGCTGGGGTTCAAATGCTTGTTTTGTGTCTTTGATGTACATTTTTGATTTATTTGTATGTGTTCTGCGGTGGGTTGGCACCCTGCCCGGGATTGGTTCCTGCCTTGTGCCCTGTGTTGGCTGGGATTGGCTCCAGCAGACCCCCGTGACCCTGTGTTCGGATTCAGTGGGTTGGAAAATGGATGGATGGATGGATGGATGGATGGATTTGTATGTGTTACTATTAGTTATGTTTTATGATTTGCAGTATGCCTGTGTTGTGTTCAATATGTTTTGTGGGTGGTCCCCCAAGAGGAGAGACCACCTGCCAATCACTGCCAGGAACTGCCCTCCAAACTATAATTCTTGAAGGCTTCCCACAGTTCCTGGCGGTTCATTTTGAATACACTTAGGAGAGGTGAGTTCTCATGCTTTTGTGTACAGTGATCCCTCGCTATATCGCGCTTCGCCTTTCGCGGCTTCACTCTATCACGGATTTTATATGTAAGCATATTTAAATATATATCGCGGATTTTTTGCTGGTTCGCGGATTTCTGAGGACAATGGGTCTTTTAATTTCTGGTACATGCTTCCTCAGTTGGTTTGCCCAGTTGATTTCATACAAGGGACGCTATTGGCAAATGGCTGAGAAGCTACCCAACTTACTTTTCTCTGTCTCTCTTGCGCTGACTTTCTCTGATCCTGACGTAGGGGGTGTGAGCAGGGGGGCTGTTCGCACACCTAGACGATACGGACGCTCGTCTAAAAATGCTGAAAGATTATCTTCACGTTGCTACCTTCTGTGTGCAGCTGCTTCGTGAAGCGACATGCTGCACGGTGCTTCACATACTTAAAAGCTCAAAGGACACGTATTGATTTTTCACTGTTTTGTTTTTCTCTCTCTCTCTCTCTCTCTCTCTCCCTGCTCCTGACGGAGGGGGTGTGAGCTGCCGCCTTCAACAGCTTTATACCGGCGGTGCTTCACATACTTAAAAGCCAAACAGCCCTATTGATTTGTTTGCTTTCCTCTCTGTTTCTGACAGCCTGTGCTCGTGATGCGCACTCCTTTGAAGAGGAAGATATGTTTGCATTCTTTTAATTGTGAGACAGAACTGTCATCTCTGTCTTGTCATGGAGCACAGTTTAAACTTTTGAAAAAGAGACAAATGTTTGTTTGCAGTGTTTGAATAACGTTCCTGTCTCTCTACAACCTCCTGTGTTTCTGCGCAAATCTGTGACCCAAGCATGACAATATAAAAATAACCATATAAACATATGGTTTCTACTTCGCGGATTTTCTTATTTCGCGGGTGGCTCTGGAACGCAACCCCCGCAATGGAGGAGGGATTACTGTATTTAATGTGTTTTGTGATTTTCTGCATCTTTGACATTTCATTCTGTTTTTCAACTTTTCTTGGGATTTTGTATTGGGATTTTTTTTTGTTATAGGATTGCCTTACTATTTTAGGTAATTCTATTGCTTTTCAGCTCCACGGAACTTCATTGTTATTGAAGAACATTTTTGTGAAGAATAAAGGTTTCATTTTATAAAGATTCCACGAGGTCCCTCTAGTGGACATTTTTAGAAATGCTTTTGGAACTTGCATGCTTTGGGAGGTTTATTCTGGCTTGAGTGAGGTCACCATTACATCATAGAGTTCACTCATGTTCACATAGGGGCAATTTGGAATCAATGTTTAACAACAACAACAACAACATTTATTTATATAGCACATTTTCATACAAAAAGTAGCTCAAAGTGCTTTACATAATGAAGAGAAGAAAAATAAAAGACAAAATAAGAAATTAAAATAAGACAACATTAGTTAACATAGAAAGGAGTAAGGTCCGATGGCCAAGGTGGACAGAAAAAACAAAAAAAAAACCTCCAGAAGGCTGGAGAAAAAATTAAAATCTGTAGGGGTTCCAGGCCACGAGACCGCCCAGTCCCCTCTGGGCATTCTACCTAACATAAATGAAATAGTCCTCTTTGTAGTTTGGGTTTTTCACGGAGTCACTTGATGCCGATGGTCATACAGACTTCTGGCTTTTAATCCATCCATCATTGTTGGAACATCATGGTGCTTTGGGTAGATGGTGGTGGCGCACGCCACCACCAACAGGACACCGTTAAAGGAAACAGAAGAGAGAGTAGGGGTTAGTACAGATTTTGAATGAATAGTTATTATAATGAATTGGATATAAAATAATAATAATAATAATTCTTTGCATTTATATAGCGCTTTTCTCACTACTCAAAGCGCTCAGCAATTGCAGGTTAAGGACCTTGCTGAAGGGCCCAACAGAGCAGAGTCCCTATTGGCATTTACGGGATTCGAACCGGCAACCTTCCGATTGCTAGTGCAGATCCCTAGCCTCAGAGCCACCACTCCGCCTGATACAGAGTATCAGGATTAAATTACAGTGAAGTTATGAGAAGGCCATGTTAAAGTAATGTGTTTTCAGCAGTTTTTTAAAGTGCTCCACTGTATTAGCCTGGCGAATTCCTACTGGCAGGCTATTCCAGATTTTAGGTGTATAACAGCAGAAGGCCGCCTCACCACTTCTTTTAAGTTTTGCTCTTGGAATTCTAAGGAGACACTCAGTTGAGGATCTGAGGTTACGATTTGGAATATAAGGTGTCAGACATTCCGATATATAAGATGGGGCGAGATTATTTAAAGCTTTATAAACTAACTTATTAACCTAACTTGTACGTTATTCTGGTAATATGGGAGTGCCCCGTGGAAAATCCACACAGCTACAAAGAGAACATACCAGCTCCACATGAGCAATGACCAGACATGAGAGTCAAACCCGAAAGTACTGGGTATGTAAGGCAGCAGCTCTGACCACTGTACCATTCTCCTGTTGAGACTGATGATTTTGAACATCATGCTTTGTTTTGAAGAACACCATCTGGCTTCCAAAAAGAAACTGGCTTCACTGAAAGCAAAGGAATGTAAAGTCAAAATAGATTCATTGTGATGATCTCAGAGAGTGGCATGGTGTTGCAGTAGTTAGCATTGTTGCCTCACTCATTAATCTGCTTGGGTATTCCTCCCCAGTGCTGATGATGTGTATTTTGCTTAATGGACAACTGTGATCTGGTTGTGTGTGAGTAAGTGTACTCAGCAATGGACTGGCATGGTGCTCCATCCAAGCTTACTTTTAGCCTTGTGCCCAGGGCTGGTGCAGTAGGCTCTGGCTCCTCATAATACTTGAGTGGCATTAAGCAGATCTGAGAATGCTACGGTATGATAATGATACCACATGCCCTGCCCTGGTAGTGCCTTTCCCCAGCAAGGCAGAAATGACATTGGGAGTCCATTTCTTATTATTGTTTGAACATGCAGCAGGTGCTCGGAATGTAAGAGCTTACATATAAAATTCATTTCTTTTCCAATTTATCTGTCTCATTTTCCAGATTTTATTTCTATATTTTTTTAAAAGCCTTCAGTAAGTAAAGTATTATCTGAATACAATAAAATTATCCATTATTGTAAACAATGCAGTTAAATCTATTGCAAGTTGCAATAACAAAAAAAAGGCAAAGTCGTAAATTATTTTTCCACAGGCGATCTTGGTATCCATAGGGACAGAAATTGATGTTTGCTTTAACCTCTTTCAGACACAGAGCTAACAGAGTGTGAAAGAGAATCAAAATGTGTGTGCTTTGAGGAAAGTGATAAATCTTTAATGATTTCATCATAATAGAATAAAATATAAAAATATGCAATCAACATAATGGTTCACAAACAACAGAAAAGGAAATGGTTTAGTATGTGTATAATGATCATTGTTCCTGTCGTTGCATCATTTGTAATAATTGCCATCCAGGGCTTCCAATGTTTCTTTTCCTTATTTGTAAAGAGGAGTGACAAATAAGCACATGAGAAAGTGAGCTTTTCTGCAACAGTTCTTTGCTAATGGAGCTCCTTGTATCGCCCAGATGCTGCTTCATGCATTAAACTTTAAACAGTGGGAACAGTAAATGAAACAAGTTCAAAATATCAAGATGATATTGCTTTGTTTCCACTTCAGCAAGCTGTGAAGGTCTGCTTGAACACATCCATGCTTGCTTCCTAACTCAACAGACTGCTCACAGATGAACTGCATGCTTCATTTTTAGCACCTTCACACTAGCTTGAACTTCCCTCTCTGCGACCAATCCGCATTATCGACAGATGCCACTCTCATTGCAATTTCTATTTTTCAGGGATCCTTTCATCAATTCATTTTTCAAAGTTTCTTCTCCTAGTCCAGTCCCAAAAGTGTTCTACTGGACTATGGACAGTTGTGTGAAGCTACATAACTCACGAAAATTGAAAATGTTTCCCATAGAATAAACTTCTTATTTTGGCTCACAAGCAAATTGAAAAACATGCAGTAACAGCAGGAGGACAGAACTGACAAAGATGGCTGAACTTTCGGTTTTCAGTTCTTCTGGCAGAAAGATGTGGATCCAGGTGGGCGGACTCCAGATGTGACGTTAGAGATGTTCTAGCCATCAGTCATGTGGTCTGTAAAGGAAGGATGAGAGGTAGGCATTAGGACACGGTACCAACCCTTGGTACGACGGTAGAATAACAGTCACTAGAGACCTATGTGCACATGTGTGACAATACAAATAATCATAATCAACCAGAATGTGATCATTTTCCATCCTCAGTTTTTTAAAACCCTGTTTAAACCCTGTTCCTCTGTCATCAGTTTTCCAGATCAGATTTTTATTCTCCTTATTGTTACGATTTTGGTATTGCAATATTAGTTTTTCATTTTTTGACTATGTAATTTTATTGTTTTATTTTTTACTCTCATTATTCTAACAGTGCCATTGTGTTTCTAGTTTTGGTGTGGTTGCCACCATTTTGTGTTGATCTCTGCATGGCATAGCTACGTTGTTTATGGTTGCAATGTTATTTCTGATCACATAACACAAAATTTAGGTGAAGTATTATGTCATTCATCACACCTACTTACCACTTTAAGCTTGCACACAGACTGCAATACAAACTGCATACACTGTCAGCTACCAGATCATTTATACTTGTGGTTGCCAGTTTGATCTGTATGTCAATATTCTCCCTGATCAGTAGGTGGCAGTGTTTGGTCAACGTTGCATATCTTACAATTTCACAGCAGAGGAAGTGAATTGTTCAGATGATTATTCAATGTAAGATGGCTACTCTTGATGAGACTCTGCTGGTTAGATTAGATTAGATTGTGGAAGAAGAGTTGTGTTGGCTGTTGATGGTTTTAAGAGGAAAAATAAGAAGGTGAAGTGTGCGTGTTTTCTTATAAACTTGTTGTCTACTGTTATTTGCAATTTCCTTCCACAAATTTTTCTTCATGAGTATCTTTGGGATCTCAGAGAGAGGAATCATACAGGGGCATATATCACCTCAGTTTTGTCACCAGCCGTTTTGGATATGCAGTGTGTAGTCTGGAATGTATCATGGCCAACACAAGCCACCACTTCTGGTGCCGTTTTTGCCTTGTAGCCTTGCAACCAGTATGAAACCATCAAGTAAAAACCAGGCTTTAGTCATCTAACAGTGTAGGACATCTGTCGTCCAGATGTTCAGGTTCAAAGTAGAAGCAAATGTCTTTATTAGTGTCAATTAGGGTTAAGTAAATCAAGTTATTTTATGGACCTTTTTGCTATGATCTTTAGGTTTTCATTTTGGTTGAGCATTTATGGTTCTAACGATCTGTTCTCTCTGTCTCTTTTGGTATTTTGACCCCTGTCTTGTGTTAGACATCAGTTTGGCTGGCTTCTTCCTCTTCTTTTTCCCTCTCTCTCTCTATCTATCCTACACCAATTTTCAAGGCATTTGTAACACACATTGCACAGTTAACACAGTTTAATTTATTATTATAACATCCACATTCAAGCCCATAGCATGATATACAATAAAAATACACCCATACATCTATTACTGAACTATTATTATGGTCTCAAGGTCTGGAGACAATGTAGATAGTATTGAGTGTAAGGCAATGACCAACCCTAGCTAAGGTGCAAATTATCACTAGACCCTCTCACATACCCATCCACCTTCACTTATAGGGTGCCAGTTAACCTAACCTGCATATATTCGGAGAAATTTCACCCACACAAACATGTTGTTATGGTTCAGTTATGGTTATGGTGTGGCTCAGTTAATATTTTTGTTGTTTATTAAATTTTCATTGTTTGTTAATTCTCTCATCGGCTTGCCTTTATGTAAAAGTATGTTTTTAGTCAATTAGTTTCTATGTTCTTTGAAGACATTCATTGTGATTTGAGGGTGGAATCCCAAGAGGTGGAGCCACTCTGATGTCACTGCCCAAGGACAGTCCTCGGCCTTTATATTCTTAAGCTGAGGATGGATCCCTTAGTGGTTCATTGAAGCTCAAAGAATGCATTTGTGGTAAATTTTGGATTTCCTGGTTGTTGGATTTATTTGCTTCTTTTCTTGGCGTTGATTATTATATTGTATATTGAGACTTGTTCATCCTTATTAGGTAAATCCTTTTTGCCATTTTTTTTCTTTTTTGTTATTTCTAAATAAATCAATGCATTAATGAGAAATACTTTGGGGTCCGGTCCTTCCGACCCAGAGGTTTTGACGATTCCTCTCTCTAGATGAGAGTTTTTGTATTTTTTGGTATATTTTGAGACTATGAAGGGAGTATTTTGAATTTTATAAGCCAGGGCCCATTATAGACCTGTGTAGGTCAAAGCCAGCCATTGGAGGTTGTGGTCAGACTCCCTGAGGTATTCCTTATTTGTGGATTTTTTGGAGTCCTACACCTTTTTCTCTATTACAATGCACTCAGTTTATGACAGCTACACAGACTGTGCAAACTCTATCTACACAGTGATCTGACAAGGACTTTGTGAGGCATCAGTGCTAATCTTGTATTTATATGGTATATTTAAAATGAAATGCAAAACATGCTGCACAAAGAAATGTTTTCTTGTCAGGCTATTGGTATCATTCAGCTTCTGTTCAACACGGAATGACCATGGAACCAAAGTTGTGGAAATACTGCATTATCTTCCATTTAAACTGACAGCTAAGCTCTGGTGTTTTTTATTTTTACATTTGTTCTTTTTCTTTTACATTTGTTTTGTCATCTGTAGATCACCTTTTTTTTAAAAAAAGGCTAAAAATTGAGAATTAATGTAATTTGTAAAAATAGAGTTGGGTGAGAGTTTTATTTGTATTTTTTATCATTCAGTCATCATACATTTGTGTGAAATCCTGCCCTTAAGTTTCCAACTATGTCCCCAGTTTCTTGTTGCAGAATGTATTTCAAACTAACAAGTGCGATCTAGTGTACTAATTCCTTTCATAATTTTCCCCTTATAATCTTTGTTTTCTGAAACTGAAAAAAATCATCTCCTTTAGTCTCTCCTCATAGTTCATACCTTAGTCCTGGAATCAGTTGAGTCGCTCTTCTCTGGACTTTCTCCTAGCGCTGTTATGTCTTTTAGGTAATATGAAGACCAAAACTGAAAACAGTACTCCAGGTGAGGCCTCATTCGAGTGTTACATAACTTAATCATAACCTCCCTTGACTTGTATGTTACACAGTAAATAACCTAACATCCTATTAACTGGGGCGGCACAGTGGCGCAGTGGGTAGCGCTGCTGCCTCGCAGTTAGGAGACCTGGGTTCGCTTCCCGGGTCATCTCTGCGTGGAGTTTGCATGTTCTCCCTGTGTGTGCGTGGGTTCCCTCCGGGTGTTCCGGTTTCCTTCCACAATCCAAAGACATGCAGGTTAGGTGCATTGACGATTCTAAATTGTCCCTAGTGTGTGCTTGGTGTGTGGGTGTGTGTGCCCTGCGGTGGGCTGGCACCCTGCTCAAGGTTTGTTTCCTGCCTTGCGCCCTGTGCTGGCTGGGATTGGCTCCGACAGACCCCCGTGACCCTGTAGTTAGGATATAGCGGGTTGGATAATGGATGGATCCTATTAACTTCTTGATCACTTCTGGGCACTGTGTGAATGTAGATGGTGGTGCCTCCCAGCTCCTACTCATAAGGTGTTCTTTCAAGTTTCAGACCTCCAATTGTGCATTCAAATCTAACATTTTTATTTCCTTCATGTAATACTTTACATTTACTTACATTAAATTTCATCTGCCATAAATCTTCCAAAACCTGTATGCTATATACCGGTAAGTCCCCCTGTTGCAATTTAGCTGATTCTACACTATTTGCCCTTCCATCTGGTTTGAGATCATCTGCACCACTTAACCAGCTTATTGATTATATTCTTATCCAAATTGTTTACATGTATTAAAAACGGCAGTGGCTCCAACACTGACCCCTGAGGTACTGTGCATCACATCTAACATCACCTGGCATGGTCATTTCCCTGCCCTGATGCTCACACCTGTATATATGCCAAGAGGGCACTCTTACTGTATTCCAAGTCACTTGGAAAATCCTTGAAACTGAAATGGCTACAGATAATGTATGTATAGTCTTCATACAACTACTTGCAGTGCTTGGGTTGCATGAGATAAATCCATTTCCTGGTATTTTGCCAGTTATCTAAGCAAGAATTGCAAGCAGTAAACTGCCTATCAGAGGGTTTGTGTGACCCTCCTAAATATACGCACTTGTGGCAGGACAAAGCAGTATTCTCTGAGTGCCTCATAAAAAGACAGTGATATTTTAAACAACGTAGACAGAGAGTAAAATCACACTGAATGGCCTCACACTGGGCATGTAGCCAGAGCCATGTGACAGGCACATTAAAACTAAATTATTCTAATAAATTATAGGCAAAGCAGCACTTCTATTTTATTATCAAAAACCAGTCTAGATATAATGAGTGAAGGGTAATGCAGAAGAGACAGCAAATGACATTTTTCAAAACATCATTTTGAAGCATCCAGAGTTGTATGCTTTATCAAAGGAAAATAATGCCACTTGGTGTTAATAAGCGGTATTTGCAAATGAAGCAGATCTGTTGTGTCTCATTCTGTCAGTTGAAGATTTTTCAAGTCCTTTTGCTTAAACAAAGTGTGCTGCTGCCTGGTGTAAAAGAGAACTCCACTTTCTACTTGGGAACATCTGACACTGTGCTAGATGAAATAAGCATCAAGTCCTCAAACTCACTTTGACTCCCATTTCTAATGAAGTCGTTGACAGGGTTGTTCAAGAAGCCAAAGTGTTAAAGGAGAGATAAATATTGTGCCGTCAATATGATAGGAAGTAAAGATGCAAGACGCAGAGTCCCTGGGGGTAGACAAGACAGTGGTGGCAATAAACAGACCCAGTGCCTCATTCTTGAAGTGCCTTCAGGGCTGGGAAGCTATATTTATCGTCTAAAAACAATGCTTTAAAAGTCAGACAGTGAGCTGCGGCTCTTGGGAGATAGCTGACGAGCACAATCACAGCATTAAATTCATAACAATCCATTCATTTTTAATCACTGTTAGCCACTGTTATGGATATAATGGGTGCCATGAATAAAACATGATGACCTTAAAATAAATGCAACTTTAAATAATGTCCCTTATTTTACAATCAATGCCTGAGTGAAAAAAAGCAGCAGTAAATGCATCCTGCAAGATTAAAGTTGTGGTATGGATATAAAATTCTGTTAATTTTTTCTGAAAAACCTTTCTCAGTGTATTAAAGTGGCCTGTCTCTGTATTCAGTTCAAATAGACAGTTGCTGAAACCCTTTTATATTAAATAATGAATTTTGAAATGATGGAATAGATGCAAGAATGCAGAAATGATTGTTCTTTCATATTTAATGGATTAAACACACCGACACTTTGTACCATGCCACTTAAGAGATGGTTAACAAAACCTAGTATTTTTTTCCAGCATATTTCACACAGTATTATTATTATTCACAGTTTGTGTGAATAATATTTTTGGTATCTAATGTTTTTCAGAAACAAATAAATTGAAGTTTTACATTTTAAGAGGGCAAGCGTACCACTACCACCAAATCATTTTACTTTTGGATTTAGTAACTATTATAGTCCTGTGTTCCAAGGTGTAAAATATGGGCAGACCCAGTGGATCTGGGCCCTCCATCATTAACTCTTCAAACCCCCAGAAGCTTGATAATTAGAGGTTAGCCAGTGATTAATGCAACGTTTAATTCTCTTCATTTAGTGTTTCATGAAAAAGGGAATTTGTGACAATGGATCAAAGGAATTTAGTCGCTGTCTGGAGGAATATTCGTGTACTAATTCCACACGTGTCTGTCTGTCATTTAACATTTAAATGAAGTTCTCTAGTTAATTAAAATCCCTGGGTCTAGTTGTCATCACAGTGGATATTTTGTTGAGCTGTGAGACATACAACATTTTGTGTTTTGTTTTTTTTTGTCGTAGTACAATGATTGATTTGCCGATAATAATACCAATCTTGGTGGTCACAATCCTAAAGATGCATCAGAGACAGAAGTAATTCTAAGTACTTTCCTCCATGGCACCTTGGAACACGCAAATCCTCAGCATCATTTGTAGAAATCAAAAAATGGGAGATAGCAATTGCTGGGTAACAGAATAGGACAGCTTCCCATGAAATGTGTTTTCCTGCAGGGAAATGCTGTACTGGGTACAATGGTTTTAATGCATCTGCTTGAGGAAACTATGCAGTTTGTCACATTTTAATTAATTAACACAGCATAATTAATTTTACTCATGTGCTGCAGATTGATTGTGCTATACAGCTATAGATAAAAAAAATGCAGAGACACACAAAAGGGAGCAAAGTTCCTTGTTTTCAACACTAAAGAAACTTAAAAAAGCACAAAAAGACTCTTTTGTAATTGCAAAATTGCATGCAAAATGAATTTTAGCATTAGTTGTGCAAAAAAAGTATGTGAAACAAAACTCTTTGTTCATTAGTAATGACAAAACAAAAATTTATATATATATATATATATATATATATATATATATATATATATATATATATATATATATATATATATATATACTTAATTTAAAACAGTACCATAAAACAGACTTTGTTTTTTCAAAAGCAGCACAATACAGTCATTTTCTCTTTCTTCTCTTCTCTTCCCTTTCTTTACCTTTTTCCAAACCCCCTCAAGTGATTGTTGCCCTGCTCCACTCCCGACTCTGACGTCCCACATCAAACTGAGCAGCTTCTTTGATGCTGAACCTGGGAGTACGTCCGGTGCCACTGTCTCACACCCAGGAGACACTCCTAAGTCAGGTGAAACCTCTGTAAATTAAGGACTTGTCCTACCTGCAGCTCTCCCTTGTGGCCTCCATGACACCCAGCAGGGTCATCCAATGGGACTGCAACTCCCATCCTGTGCGGGATGTCCATCTTTCCACTGTGACCACCCATTATAAAGGCGCAGAACCATTGAAACTAGTCAGGATGCCCATCTGTCCATTAGCACCATCCATTATGCAAAGCTCTATCCATTCCGACTGGAATGCCAGCCAGTGGATAATCCTCTGTTACGATGCCTTAACTGCAGATTTTGCATGTCCTACTCAGTTCCTTGGGTGTCTGTTCACTGTTCAAATATATTCAGTATACTCACAGTGGTATTAACAATGATGATATTTATGGTGGGTTTTCTCCTGTTCCCCTTGCTTTTACCCAAAGTTTTGCTCTAATCGCATATCTTAGTTCTACCTATTGCTTGTTTGGTTCCGATCTAGAGAGAATGGCAAAAAAAGGACACATTTAGCATGTGCATCATGGATTCCAGTCTCAGTTAAATTACAAAGGCACTCATTCAGTTAACTATGGCTGGTAATTCCTGATTCAGTTTAGTTGCCAGGCAACAGCTTGCTCCCACATGACTTTGTATCTTAAAGGCTAGCGCTATAAAGGGACCCATGCAGTGAACAGCCAGTTGCTCATTTGCTTGTAACAGTTTTAAAAATAAAATTGAGTTGAAAGACAGAAGTAGACAGCGGCATTTACAGTAGTTACTCAGCTGAATTCAAATTTCAAGATCACGTTTAAATGTACTGCCATATATATAGGGCAATGAAATTCTTACTTTTTTGTCTCTCACAGAAGAATGACAGTAGCACAATAAGAACAACACCTTATATTAAACAGAAATATCAGACAATATACAGTATATATAGCGAAGAAAACACATCAGGCACAGTCATGAAGTTGTCAGTATAAATAGCTATTGAGTAGCCTTACAAGTCAAGGATAAAAACTGTCTCTCGTTCAAGTGGCATGAGTGCTAATGATCCAGCACTGTTAGCCAGAACAGAGGAGGCAGAAAAGTGTCTGAGCAGGCAGTGGTTGCCAGTAATACTGTGTGCCTTTCTTAGTGTGTATTATAAATGTCCTAAATAGAATGCAGCTGTTAAATATTCTATGTCGACTTTATGACCCTCTAGAGTGCTTTGAGCTAAGTAGGATCTCTACCAGTATACAACATAACCAGGGAGGAAGGCTTCTACTCTGTATTACAACAATTGTGACGAGAACAAGCTATTCAGCCCAACAAACTCATTCATCCTATTCTCCTACATTTTCCAGAATAGCATCAAGTGACAATTTGAAGGTCATTGAAGTCATTTTCTTCATCAAACTACTTGACAATTGACCTTGCGCTATGTCTGTAGAAGCTGGTGAGCATAGATAGTCTATGGAAGTTTATAATACAAGATGTGCTGCACCCACTTGAGGTCATTAGTAACGGTCACGTCAAAGAAATCTAGACCTCATCGCCCTCCCCACAACCTCCCTTCTGATGGAGTTGGATGTGTGTTCCTGCTTCCAGACCATCTCCTTGGTTTTGCTGATGTTAGAAGTCAGTCTGTTGTCTTTAAGCCATCTCATCACTTTTAGTATTCAGGCCTATGGTGATGGTGTCATCATAAAATATAATGACAGAGTTGGAGCTGTGTCTGCCCACACAGTCATTGGTAAACAAGAACTACAGGAGGGGGTTTAGCCCACTGCACTGTGGGGTTTATTATCTGAGAATTAGCAAAGAGGAAGTGATGCTGCCGGTCTGAAGGTGCTGAGGTCTGACAGTTGTGAATTTTAAAATCCACATTCTGTTATAATGCAAAGTCAGAGGACAACGTTAGATGTAGCCATTCTTGTAAAGACATAGGAATACAGGCCACCCACCCCCTCCTGGGTATTTTACAATATTATATGTTTGTTCTGGGCAGTCTAATAAAAATGAAAGAATCTTGTCATGCTTGGATTCTAAGGCTCCTAGTTTCACAGATGTCTACCCATGGACAGGTAAACAGCTTGGAAGTTGAATAGTGGCACCAAGTGCCAGGGCGGGATACCAAGAAAGGAAAAAGAATGGAGGAGAATTGGCAATATTTGTTAATTATTGTAGTATTTATATAGTTTGTACAAATGACTAACAAACAGAGTTGTAATAAGAACAAATATTCAGCAGCTCTAGTCAGGGTATACTAGACTAAATTAGTGAGTGTTCAGCCTGGATTTAAAAGCGGACACTGGAGGGCATTTGTTACACAAGCAGGCAGTTCATTCTATGCAATTGGGGCCCTATGACCTCCTACTGTGGTTTAATGAATCCTTGGAATCCTTAGTAAGCCAGCTTCTTGAGATTGCAATGTGTGCTCTGCTTTGTGTGTAATGATAAGTTTGGCATATGCTAAAAAGTTATGAATGGAGTTTCTTTTTCATTTTAAAGAATCTTCTAGGTGTTGTTTATGTTGTTTTCATATTCAGGGAATTCAATTCTATGGTTATTTTCTTGATTGGAGCCTTCATTTAAAAGTTGACATTTATTTAACATCTTTTAGGGAAACAGTTTTTTCTGATGGTGTATGTTGCCATTTTCTGGCTTTCATCATCATGATGCATGTCTTGGTTGCTAGGGCTGGGACCTCCAGGGTCATGACAAAAGGTGGTCTGTTTGGGGAGAGTAAAAACGTCATCTCAATATCCATTTTGGATCCAAAGACAAATCTTTGCATCTGGCAATTCTACTGATATTTGATCGCAGGTTTTAGAAACAAGCTCTGCTTTTTGACTTAATATTTTTTGTTAATTTGGTTTTGATGTCTCTCTCATTTCCTCTTCTGGTCTTGTTGTTTTCTTTGCTGTTTGACTCCGCTCTTTCTAAATTTTTATGAGAAGTGAGAAGTGAAGCAAAGTGAATGTTTTTATTGGCTAACTGAGTAGATTACAATATACAAATATATAAATGTTTAAGGCAGCTCAGGCCCCTTCTTCAGGCAAGTTGTACAGGAAGAAGATGTCACTGTTCAGGTGTGCCAGTTGTTTCCATCGGGTCTTTAGTTCCATGTAGCACAGGTATATGTCGGTGTCTTGTATGTCTGTAGTAGTAGAGTGATGTACTGTGTTAGCCATTTATCAATGCAATGAGAAGTGAATCAAAATGATAACTTTTATTGGTTAACTGAATAGATTACATTGCGTCCATAAATAGCTAACATGGTACATCACTCTACTACAGCATTCACTTTATTAAGACATTTTATGATATGTAAGGAGGAGGATTTTGAAATCAGCCCTAACTTTAAGTGGAAGCCAGTGTAATGCCTGAAGAACAGGGGTTATGTGGTCATTCTTTCTAGTTCTTGTTGTTATTCTTGTTGCAGCATTTTGAATTAATTAACAGCTGCATATAGATTGGTTTGTGTGGTGCATTGCTGTAGTTATTTCTACTTGAAATAGGTGCATGAATTAAATTCTTGGTATCCTTCATATTTTAAAACTGTCCTAATTTTACAGTGGAAAAAAATGGTCTTAGACAGTGTTATAGTGTATGCCTTTAAAGACATATTGGTGTTATAAAGATAACCCCTAGTTACTTGATGAATCAGTAAAAATAATTCTAATAGTAATAAATACCAGCAATGTAATATATTAATAGACATGATTAAGAATAATTGCAATTCATAAAATACTAAAGTAATAAAGATTTCATAGTAGAAAGGTTTGTGAGTCCTTATGTGATATTGGCAGGAGCTTTATGCTCCTGGTAGGATCACCCACGTCGGTAAGGTCAAGGGGAAGGGGTCAGGCTAAGGGTAGACCCCTACCTAATCCAGTAGAGATACTGAATATTAAATGCAAAATAGTTATAACAAGAAAGAGGAAACTATCCACCATAATAGACCAGACATAACACTCGTAGACAAACAAAATGAAAGTACATGTATTATTGACATTGTTGTACCAAACGCAACTTACAAAATACACATACACAAATAAGATGCAAAAGTACACAGAACTGAGAGAAGAAGAACAGATAAGGTGATCATTGTGACTGTTGTTGTATGTGCCCACCGCTGTTGCCATCTCACATACACTACACAAAAGCCTACAGACATTGCATATAAGCCAACACACTACAGAAAGCAGCCATTTTAAATACATAGCACATAATGAGGAAAATCCTTAACATAAACACAATCCCCTAAAACATACACACATGTACACAAGACAAGTAAGATAGAACAAACAGAAATAATATTAAGGGGGTTAACATTTAAAGGTACAATATAAATAAAGCACTGTTTGTAAAGCAACACTGTTGCTAATAAATACCGGGTCCAGGTAGTCAGCTGGGTTACACTGTTGAAAATTGAATTCCCAAGACCCTCCAGGTTTTTTATGGCACATAACTTCTTTACTGTCTGTATGAAGCCTTCAAGGAAGATAATCTGATTGCATGGTGTTAAGTTCCATTTCTGCCTTGAAAACACATCACTGTCTTAAAATAAGCTCCAGAAATCCATGCAGCTTCTTTGCTTTTGTCCAGCTTTTTAACTTTGGCTAAGTCCTAAGATTGCTTTTGTTTTCTTTTACATGTGAAAGTTGCAAATTGTTAATTTCATTTTTTTGTACTCTGTAATGTTAGCTATACAAATGAGCTTCAATTTGTGTGCAAATCCAATCCATAGCTGACAATCTTCATGAAAACATTAAGACTCAGTGACTTCATCTCCTCATCTTTTGCAAATATATTTATGTTTTTCAGTTAGCAATAGAGGTCTCTGTAATCAACTGGTTCATTTTCATAAACTACCCCTCTGTTTATAGCAATACTAAATTATTGTTATTATTTTGGTAACTCCTTTGTATAACTACTGCAAAAATGTGTTCATTACTCATTTAGTACTATGTTACAAGACCTTAACAAACACTTTTTCGGGTCTTCATAACACTTACAAATTCATCAGTAACATGTTTCTTCATCTCTGCAATGTGACCTACTAACAAAACTTCACGTTGGAGTGGTCTGAGGTGGCTTAACTGAGACATATTGCTCTAGATATCACAAATGTGGTAAAAGACCCGTGAATCCATGCAACAAGTAATTTTATCATCATGTCAATATTCAACACAGCACAGAGATGAAAATACCATCTACTGTATTATAAGTTTTATGAAGACCAAAAGAAGCCTTTGCTAAGGTTTTGTTACATAAGAGTACATAAGTAATAGATGCATTTTTGCAGTACCTAAACTAAAGTGTTACAATTATATATATACACATATACACAATTATATATGTACATATACAGTCATATGAAAAAGTTTGGGAACCCCTCTCAGCCTGCATAATAATTTACTCTCCTTTCAACAAAAAAGATAGCACAGTGGTATGTCTTTCATTTCCTAGGAACATCTGAGTACTTGGGTGTTTTCCGAACAAAGATTTTTAGTGAAGCAGTATTTAGTTGTATGAAATTAAATCAAATGTTTAAAACTGGCTGTGCAAAAATGTGGATCCCCTTGTAATTTTGCTGATTTGAATGCGTGTAACTGCTCAATACTGATTACTTGCAACACCAAATTGGTTGGATTAGCTTGTTAAGCCTTGAACTTCATAGACAGGTGTGTCCAATCATGAGAAAAGGTATTTAAGGTGGTCAGTTGCAAGTTGTGCTTCCCTTTGACTTTCCTCTGAAGAGTGACAGCATGGGATCCTCAAAGCAACTCACAAAAGATCTGAAAACAAAGATTGTTCAGTCTCGTGGTTTAGGGGAAGGCTACAAAAAGCTATCTCAGAGATTTAAACTGTCAGTTTCAACTGTAAGGAATGGAATCAGGAAATGGAAGGTCACAGGCACAGTTGCTGTTAAACCCAGCAGGTCTGGCAGGCCAAGAAAAATACAGGAGCGGCATATGCGCAGGATTGTGAGAATGGTTACAGACAACCCACAGATCACCTCCACAGATCTGCAAGAACATCTTGCTGCAGATGGTGTATCTGTACATCGTTCTACAATTCAGTGCAATTTGTACAAAGAACATCTGTATGGCAGGGTGATGAGAAAGAAGCCCTTTCTGCACTCACGCCACAAACAGAGTCGCTTGTTGTATACAAATGCTCATTTAGACAAGCCAGATTAATTTTGGAACAAAATGCTTTGGACAGATGAGACAAAAATTGAGTTATTTGGTCATAACAAAAAGCACTTTGCATGGCGGAAGAAGAACACTGCATTCCAAGAAAAACACCTGCTACCTACTGTCAAATTTGGTGGAGGTTCCATCATGCTGTGGAACTGTGTGGCTAGTTCAGGGACTGGGGCCCTTGCTAAAGTTGAGGTTTGGATGAATTCAACCCAATATCAACAAATTCTTCAGGATAATGTTCAAGCATCAGTCACAAAGTTGAAGTTACGCAGGGGTTGGATATTCCAACAAGACAATGACCCAAAACACAATTCGAAATCTACAAAGGAATTCATGCAGAGGGAGAAGTACAATGTTCTGGAATGGCTGTCACAGTCCCCTGACTTGAATATCATCGGCAATCTATGGGATGATTTGAAGCAGGCTGTTCATGCTCAGCAGCCATCAAACTTAACTGAACTGAAGAGATTTTGTTTGGAAGAATGGTCAAAAATACCTCCATCTAGAATACAGACACTCCTCAAAGGCTATAGGAGGCGTCTATATTTGCAAAAGGAGGCTCAACTAAGTATTGATGTAATATCTCTGTTGGGGTGCCCAAATTTATGCACCTGTCTAATTTTGTTATGATGTATATTGCATATTTTCTGTTAATCCAATAAACTTACTGTCACTGCTGAAATACTACTGTTTCCGTAAGGCATGTCATATATTAAAAGGAAGTTTCTATTTTGAAAGCTCAGCCAATTATAAACAAAAATCCAAAGAATTCAGAGGGGTTCTCAAACTTTTTCATATGACTGTATATACATGTATAGTCATATGCTTCTTTACCTTTTGCTGCAGGTTGTTTGTTTTCTTGTTTGTTTAGAGCAAGTGTCTCCAACTCCAGTCCTGGAGAGCTACTGTGGCTGCAGGTTTTCATTGTAACTCTCTTTATAATTAGTGACCAGTTTTTGCTGCTAATTAACTTTATTTTAATTGATTTGTTTTTTAAGATTCAGTGCTCTGAATTGCTTAATATTTCCTTAAATGGCACCCAAACAGAAATGAGATGTGAAGTGATCCAACAGATGACCAGCTAAGTTGGGGCCTCAAACACCAGCCAATTTTATTCCAACCAACACTTTTATCACTTCCTTGATATCCCTTAAGACCACCTTTGTTGTCCATTCTAAACTAATGGGCTGCTGTATAATGGACAACATAACATCTCTCTTCAGACTTCTGTGAAAACGTTTGAAATGTGTTGAACTTTTGCATTGCTGTTTATCATAGCTGAATCACCTCTCATATTTAACAAATTTTAATTTATATATTTATAAGTACAGTATGCAGATTTTTTTTTTATAAAATTCCAATTGAAGTGTTAATCTTTTATGAGCAGTTTGATCATTCGATCAATTAAAGCTTGAAACCAAGTGAAACAGGATACAGCATCTGATCCTTTGGTATTTATTAAGAAACTGCAATTTCAGCTTTTAAGTTTATTCAGAATATTGTAAAATACATTTTCTGGAAAAACTGCATTCTTTTGCTGACACTTTTCAGAGGTGATGGTTACCTTATCGAAAATTAAGGTTTTGAGGTGATTAGTACAAGTTTTACCACTTCCTCTAACATCATTCCCATCCTTAGAGATGACAATGCAAAAAATCTCAGTCTCCTTCAAAGCTACAGTATATTTCTCCCTTGTGGCATGTCCCTTGATACAGTACTTATGGTGTTGTCCATAAATTAATTGAATGTCAAATTAAGATAATTGTGTAGCCATAAGTCTGAGCCTCATTTATACATGTTAAATCAATTTACTCTGTCAAAATGATTGACCTCTCTAATCTTTCGTTTGCAATTGCACGTTCTGCTATGAAGGTCTAGTATACAATATCACAAAGGATTTTTTATGTATGAATATAACTTAACGTTTATTCAATCATTTATTAGCTTAGCTTTATTTGAAAACTAATCTGCTTTCGTTTGTTTTTCATATGTAAACTATTAATCTTTTACAGCATAACTGTTTTTAGGTGGTGTCCTTGTTAAACTAACCAATAAAAAATAATAATGTCATTGATATAAATATAGAAGAGCACAATGAATAAAAAATAGTTATTTTTTTTCCTGAGTGGGTTGGTTGGCAATTACTAACTAGTCCTGTGTGAGTGCAAGTGTGGATGTGTACCTGAGTGGGCTCTGTGAGGGACTGGCTCTCCGGTAATCCTAAACTGGACTGAGTAAGTTTTAAAATGTTATAATAATAATAATAATAATAATAATAATACATTTTATTTATATAGTGCCTTTATGATCTATTAGGTATGTTACTAAGTAAGCAAAAGATTACATTATTTTCACGAATGGATCACAAGATCATGGGACACTGGGCCTGAGAAGACCTCAGGGTCCCTTTCCCTGTTTTCCCAAAACCCCTGCTACCAGCCAGAACCAACCTGCTGGGACTTTGAATAAAAGAGCTTTATTCATCCAAAAGCTGATGCTTATTTGTATTTATAGGACATCAAACACAATCCAGTAAATTTAATATTCTGGCTGAGTAGCGCATACTAAATGCATAATTTACACAACAATAATTTGCGTTCAGACTGCTTTGCTTTAAGTTGAAACCTGGGAACTTCAAGAAAAACAAGAAAAATGTAATAGCTTTATTGTATTCAATAATAAAACACCAATACAGTGAAACCCTGCAATAACACACCCTACAAGAGCACAAATATGGTTGCCTTTCTTCCCCACAAGACATGACAAATGTCACAGTAACTGTTTTGCTTGAACTGAGGCTGTGCTCGCTAAAGCTGAATTAACAGTGCAGTGCTTTCATTTTGGTGACGCTCACAAGCTGTGCTCGAAACATTCTTCGCTGTGCCTTCAGTGAGATGTACCATAGCGATTCTGTACAGCTACAAACATAATGTCTGGGATTACATTAGATAGGCTATCTATCTATCTATCTATCTATCTATCTATCTATCTATCTATCTATCTATCTATCTATCTATCTATCTATCTATCTATCTATCTATCTATCTATCTATCTATCTATCTATCTATCATACAGTGCCTTTCATATCTATCTATTATATATTGCCTTTCATATCTATCTATCTATCTATCTATCTATCTATCTATCTATCTATCTATCTATCTATCTATCTATCTATCTATCTATCTATCTATCTATCTATCTATCTATCATATAATGAAACAATAAGATTTGTATGTCCAGAGTCCCTCTGAGTAATTTGATTGGTCAGTTTTGGATTTGGCGATGCAACGAAAGAGGAAGTGTGAATGTGAGACACATGAGGAAGAGTAAAGGCGTATGAGGCATAAAATATTAAATTGGACAGGAAATGAGGTACCTTAAAAATAAAGGCAGAGTCTGAGAAGCATGCTTTATGCAAAACATGCTTTAGAAAGGCAGCTCCAAATACAATGAAAAGACACTGAGGGTACACACAGAGCAAGAGAGAGCAAATATTTTTTAATGCTTCTATTACCCATCTTCGATAAGTACTGAGTTAGCTAGTTAATAAGTCTGTGTGTGTATGGTTCCTTAGAGTAATTTGGTTGTTGGCTTTGGTGATGCGATCAAAAGAAGAAGTATGATTGTGAGACACAAGAGGAGGATTTAAGGTGTAGGAAGCACGCTGAGAGTCGCGTTCAAAGACAGGAATGTATAAGGGTGTACAGCAGACAGTAGTTAAAGGAGAAATGCTTTTGAGAAGAGGAGCGACAGTCAAAATAGATTTTAGACACATGCAGTTACAGAGGAAAGATACTGAAGGTGCACAAATTTCTTCTTTGGCTACAAAAATATATAATAAAGTTCAGATTCATAAATCAAAATGGTCCAATTCTTCCTCTTTTAGCAACTTTGAGGTGAATTTCAAATGTTATTTAAAGTCTATGAAAATTCTAAAAAACACAAACACAAAGAATACATTTGAATAACGTAAAAAGTAACATTTGGTTACACAAATGTTTAATTTGTTGTTTCTGGATGTAAATAATAATAAATAATTTTACAAAAAACAGCAATGTTATAATTTTCAAGGTTTTTTTATGTAATATCTCAACCAACTCTTAACACCAGGTCTTAACTCACCAGGCAGAAAAAAACATCTAGAGGGGAAATATGCAATAATAATTAATAAATCAGTTGTCCTACCTTGCAGAGGCTTCAGTCTTACCGTAGGACTTGACTTTTTCAGGGACTCCAAAATCGTCTTCCAAAACTCCGCTGGTTTCATTTTAATGAGGGCCCCCCCTGGCCTTTCAGCCCATGAGCCTGAGCTCCAATCTGTGATTATTGTATTATTTTAATTTCAGTGATGCATAAAAGATTTTGTACGTTTTGTTGGTTAAGTGATCTCAACACAAAACAATAGTGTTTGGTTTCATTTGTACAATGGCAGCGTTCAGTTCCTGGTGTGGTCACTTTGTGTAGTGAGTTTGCATGTTCTTCCATGCCTCCAAATGTTTTTCTACAGGTATTGTGGTTTTCCTCCAACACCTCTAAGGCATGTTAGGTTAACTAGAGACTCTCAGTTAGCTCAGTGTGAGTGAGTGTGGTTACATACATGAGTGAGCATTACATTACGCTGGGGGTCTCTTGCCTTATGCCTGATGTTGCCAGCATAGGCTTTAAAAGAAGAGAGTACAAATGAAGGATTAGTAGTTTTTAAATGTTAAGACACTTCATTTTAGGTTTTGCTTGTATAAGACTTTTTTGCAGTAGTGAGGTACCTCATGTTTGATTTTTGAGACTTCTGAAAAGCCTGTGCTTCATCGCCATCAATGACATTTTTAGTATTTCTCACAAAAACAAATAATTGTAGCTGTGCCTTTTTAAGAAGTCAATCAGCTTTTATTTACTGTATATTGTATATACTGCATATAGTAAATAGTTCACCATTGCATGGAACACAGAGCAGAAAACTTCAAATTAGAAGAGCAAATATGGAAACACTATTTGTAAAATTATAAAATAAACTTGAGTCAAATACAAAATGTAACACTAACAAGTATGCAAAACAGCGGGGGGAGATAATTCATCTTGAAAACATTGCACTGTGGAAACAGGAATCAGTTGGCCCTAGAGAATTGATTGCACAGCAAATCATGAATGCTCCAGAGAGTAGGAACCGCAAAGGCAAAAGAAAGTTCACCAAGAGTGCTGTGCATATTTCAGAGGTTCAAATGGGCTCTACAGCATAGACATGTGCTCTGCTGTGCTAGTGGTGACGAATTTGTAAGTTAATACCTTAGCTTTGGAGATGCTTTGTACCTGTCAACCTGCATTTGAGCTAGCTGAAGTGAGACTTGATAAGCATATATTTTTTTTAATTTATAGGTAATTGCTACTTTGTAGTAATGAGTGAATAATTTATGTGAAATTGAATTTTCAGCATAGCTCACAGAGACATAAATAGAATAGATTTTACAGGTACGCAAGCAATTACCCACATTATACTGCCATTGGAAAAAACACAGAAATGTAAATGTGTTTTTGGATACCTGGACTAGTGAGACACTTGTGGTACAAACTCTGCTGCCATTGTTTAAAATTATGATATCAATTATTATTCTCATACTTATGAGTGTTGCCTTTCTTTCTAATTAGTACAGAATCAATCACAGCATGATAGATGCAATGAAACAAATTGTATTATAGTTTATAAGAAGTTTGATATTAGCTGTCTGAATGACTCCTGACCCGTGACTTTGCCATCAGTCATTATTAGAAGCCTTTTCATCAATATTTGTTCAGACTGAGCTTGACTCGTGTCAATTTGCACACAAAGGTATCTTTTTCTCTTCATTCCATTCTACAGCATTTTCTGGCTCCTGTTTATCACACAGCATCATTATTCCTGCAAGGATGTCTGATAAACTTCAGCGACTGGCCATAAGTTAACCATTGTCCTTCTCAATTTTAGATTTTTTTTGACTAATCTAAGTCTATATCCTTGAACATATTTCCCCTTGAGACTGTGTAGTGTCACCTCTCCTCTGTTGTGTCTCACTCTCACTCTCAGATTCAGTAAACACAGTAACATTTGCCTAAAACAATAGTAGCTCTCATGTTTTAGGTAGTTTGATTTAAATGTCTATTATTATTATTATTATTAGCCTTTGAACATTCTGTGTAACATGCTGGGAGCAAAAGATGAGGTTGTGATATTTGGGGTTTGCCATTAAATGGATTCTGACATAATTAGTTGGAGACAATGGTCCTCACTAGGTCACCTCAATCTAATGACTGTTTTGCATTGTGCACCATCCTGCTTTAAGTGAAGTCTGAACACCAGTCTGCATTTTGGGAAAAGAGTGTGCCCGCTTTACAGGAAAGAGCATCTGTTGCTGTGCTGTCTATAAAGCCATCACTCTTTGCATGTCATTATGAGGTAAAGCATTGCAAATATTTCAGATACAGTTATCTGAAATTTTGCCATATTCATCTATGGTGTGTTTATTTTAAATGTTTCAGCACTGGGTGGGATTTTGTATTACTCTAGTCTCTGGTGCATTGAAGGGATATTAGGACTTTCTTCTTTGAATTTGAATTTCTTGTTGAAATATTTGCTCATTTATCTTTGCATTTTTGGCCCAGTGTCTCCTTGATTATACCACTAAGTTGTACTTAAGCTAATTTTTCTTAAAATGTACATAAACCGCATTAGTGATGGGATGGATGTAAGACAGTGAGATTGCTGTTGTCACATTAATATCAGTTTTAAGCATGAGTTTCTAGAATTTGTTCAACTATGACAATCGCATCCAATTGCATAATCCGATACAAGCAAAGTCTTCGTGATTGGTGGGGCCCAGGCAGCTCCCCAGCTTTGCTGCCGATGGTAACACAACAGCTGAAGAGTTAAGTGGCTTGAAGCATTTACAGGAAAGACTTCCAAAACCCTGAGGTGCAGCCTTTCTTTTGTTGGCTCCTCTCACGGCCCCAGTTCTCTTTTAAACTCTTCCCTTCTCAGAGGAAGGTTTCAGACCTTAGACACGTATCCTGAGGTCATTAACAAGTCCATTTTAGGTTTATGCTGTTATGTTTTTGGTTCGGTTCTAAATGTTTTGGGATTTAGGCCTGAAAATGTGCTATATACCAGAATTTGTCATTTTATTTTTGTTGTTTTAAAAGGATATACTTTGAACTAAATTGCAGTTTACTTGTTAATGAAGCAATAGAGTATGGCACTGTATTCTAACAAATATGTTAATAGTGTTTGATTTGTGTAATTAACAGATTTCTGCAAAATGTTACAATTAAATTATTCATTTGTTTTTGTGGTTAATTACAAATGTGGGCTAAGAGTTTAAATATACCAGGGGAAGGAAAGTTTACAGCTGAATTTGTCATTTTTATTCGAGTGATCACTAACCATGTTATATTTATTGCCATAAATTAAGATGTTCACTTGTGTGTTTTACAATACTAAGAAAACTTTAAACCAATATTACAAAGGTGACAAAAATAATAAAAATCTATAAAGAGTAAGGAGGAGAAAAGTGTCCTTAATGTCTAAGGAGAGAGTGACTCGTATGTCAAGTGTGCAGACTTTGTGCATGTCCTAATCTGGTGTTCACTTATTAGATGTCATTGTCTCCTGTTCCTCACTTCAATTCTCTCAACTCTTAATTGTGTTTTTGTTATTTTAATAGGAGACACATTGAACTAAATTAAACGTACTTGTTAATTGAGCAATTGAATATTGTGCTGCACTTTATTCTAGCACCTGTATATTTTTTGACATGTTCTCATTTCACCCATGTAACCACAAGGGGGTGCCACTGAGCCCTAAACTACAGACACAGTAATCCCCAGGCACTGTTCTTGGTTCAAGTAAAGGATTTTATTTGTCATCAACTTCTTCTCCAGAACATTAGCAAAAATACACCAATTCAGCAACTCCAAAGACCTTGACAAGAACTCCAACTCGCGTGCCACCCAACAGGTGTCTTAATCTGGTTCAGCCTTGAGCAATGCTGCTACCTCTCGTGGGGGAGAATGAACTACTCCTGGCATAGCCATCCATTAAGGCCTCCTGGCTGGGCAAGAATCTTTCCTTTATCCTGGCCAGGATGCCTGTCTTTCCTTCATGGCACCTACACCTCTCATCTGTGCGTGCATTGATTAAAACTGTTGTCCTTTCTTTGTTCTGTCACTAATGCTGTATAATATAACAGATAGGCTGTTATTTCACATTCTGTGAATGGTGAACCTAAAACATTCTTCCTTTTTTTTCCTCAAAAAATTTATCTTTTATTCTTAATATTTATGTTTACTGAGTGAATGCATGTAATAAATATTACAAAAAATGCAAAATGTATCCTTCCAAAGATACTCAGTGTTTCCTCAGTAGATCTACGGATTTGTTTCTTATGTAATAGAAAAAATCTGATCGTTATTACAATATCTTTATGTAAAATAATAATTTTCTGGAAATGTGATCCTGCTGTTCCAGTTAGCAAAAATCTTCAAAAAAAAGAGGCCATACTGGTGAGAAGTAATCATAGTACCGTGAGAGATTGTATTTTAATAGGTTCAAAAGTCTATTATTAGGTGAGACATATATTATAAACTACTCCAAAATCAAAGGCTTTAAAAATAAAAAAAATTAAAGATTAATAAACATTTCAAAGATTTTAACACTCATATGGCAGCATCCTCCTTTTCAGTATGATACCCAGTCCCTGTCTGAGACTTTCTCATTTACATGTTAATAAGACAGCTATGCCTGCATCACTTTACCTTGATACAGCGATATTTCAAAGCACGTCGAAATTATTCCTTTAAAAGCAGATATTTTGAAGTGTAATGCAAAAGCTGTCGGGCTTTCTCTATGCCCAAGCAATCCTACTGAACTGCGAACAGAGGAAAATGTGAATCTGTTTGATTCAATATTACTTTTTTATTTATCACCTTCAAAATATCTTTAAAGGCCTGTATTATGGACGAGTAGAGCGTAACAGTAATAAACCTCGGCCTAACAGTTAAGCTTAGTTGGTCTAACCCTAGCCAGCATGAGAGTGCAGAGATGGAACACATTTAGTGAGATCATTATAGTGCAGAGTTGTATTGGAATGCGGTCAGAGTACACCGACATTCTTACTTACATGCAATTGTTCACAAACACTGATATAACCAGATGGTTAACTGTAGTTCTCAGTTTCAGTTAGTAGTAGTACTGTTACTTGAATATAGCATTAAAAATGTTTGCAAGAAAAGAAAATGTAAGTTGTTTCCCATAAGGTGATTTTTTTCCTACTAATTCTAAAGAAAATAGTGCATTATTTTTCAAATGCACCTTTATGTGCTAGTTAGAATTCTTAACACTCAGCAAAAAATAGTAAAATGAATATCACAGCAGTTCACAAAATAACAACACTCCATCAAGCGTCACTTCAAGGAAATTTGTTAAGGGAATGTTTCACCCAAAGTTATTTAGTTATTTATCCCATGCACTTTGCAGTGGTGGCCGAGAAAATTTTTTAATCTCACGGTTTAACTCAGAATTGAGATGAAGAAGTGTATGATATACTAGAAGCCAATAGCAACCAGCAGTACAATGACAAATGAAAAATGTCCATGAAAACAAGAAACAAAAATCTCATATTACTTGTGTCACATAATCCACATGTTAGTTATCCAGTTGTATGCTGAAAACATGCAAAACATATGCTTTTTTGATAAAAAGAAAATATTAAATCTTTCCTTCCAGAAACAAGAGTGCCCATCATAAATAAGAAACAAAACCCTCTTGGGAACTGAAGGTCCACCTTTACCCTCATTCATTGGTCGAGAGTCCTGTCTTCAATTTAAAAAGGAAAAAAGCACCGTATTAACTTTAAACAACCATTCTTTCAACTTGTAGTTCCAGTGATTTATTCTACCTTTTCAGCAATTCCTGTTCTATAAATTGCTCGCAATTAAAGATTGTAGAATTAGGAGGATTTATACCCAGTGGCCACTTTAATAGGTACACCTGCCTTCTAGTGATTTGCCCTAAGAACAGTCTGGATTGGTTGGTGGAATTGTTCAGCAAGGCTGGGAATACAGAGCTCAAAACTGTTGGCTTATATCAATGCCATGTGTACCATAGTAGCCGAAATGTTTATGGTAGTGGTAGTACAGCATCATGTTCTTTCTCTTTGCACAGATGCTTGACTGGGTTATTATCTAGTAACTGCGAAGCCACTACATTAAATCAATTCACTTTCACACTACTACAGCCATTTTCAAACTTTTCAGGGCTTGTGAAATGAAAAATTACCCTCTTGAAAAAGTTCATTTGTGTTCCTATAATAAGATGTACATCTAATAAGCAGCAATGTTCAAAGACCTCAAAAACACATTTCTTGCCATTACTCCTCCTCCTCCAGCAGCCTACATTTCTGAAACTCAGCCTAAATGGATTTATTGACTCCTGTTTTTTTTTTTTTTTTTTTTTAATACAGTATCCTGATTCTCCCGTTAGCATGAATTCCTTTTTTTTCCAAAGTGTATAATCAAAACAACATGAATAAAATGTAATTTTCTAAATTAAAAAGCATTTTATACAGGAACCTTTTCATATTTATTTTATTTCTTGAAGGTATGTTGCATATGTTTAAAATTTCCTTCATATTGTTTTTTTTTTGCTGTTCTTTTTTGTAATTCTTCTGTGTGTTTGAGGGGAGTTGTTGTTGTAATTTGTTTTAATATTTCAACATTTCTTAAGCTCTTGTAAGAGCTAAATTTCCCCATGGAACAAATAAAGTACTTTCTGTACTCACAAAATATAGTCCATCCATCCATCCATTTTCCAACCCGCTGAATCCGAACACTGGGTCACAGGGGTCTGCTGGAGCCAATCCCAGCCAAAACAGGGCACAAGGCAGGAACCAATCCCAGGCAGGGTGCCAACCCACCGCAGGACACACACAAACACACCCACACACCAAGCACACACTAGGGACAATTTAGAATCGCCAATCCACCTAACCTGCATGTCTTTGGACTGTGGGAGGAAACCGGAGTGCCCGGAGGAAACCCACGCAGACACGGGGAGAACATGCAAACTCCACGCAGGGAGGACCTGGGAAGCAAACCCGGATCTCCTAACTGTGAGGCAGCAGCGCTACCACTGCTCCACCGTGCTGCCCACAAAATAGAGTGATATTGCCTATTGGAGTTACAGTATAACTCTGTGACCATCTATATGTATTTGTTTTTCTGTCTGCTTTTCTTTATGTAATGTGTTATAAAGAAAGCCAACATATACAGTATAGTATAATAGCAACAGCAAACACCAGGTCTTCTTAAGTCACAATGCTGTGCTGGAATACATTAAACAATTATTCATAACACTCGCCTTCACGATAGTAGCAACATATTAAGTAGGGTCAGACTGGACTCCACAATTTACAGCAACAGTCTCAAAGTACTTCTGGAAAATTCCCAGGGATTTCTAACACTGGCGACAGAGATACAATACTTCAGGTCTGGGGTGTCTTGGGTCAGCCCCTGGGACATTGTGGGCATCCTTGCTAAATGACTAAATTACCTCAAATGGCATTGCTCGATGTGGAGAAGCAGAGGTTCAACTCAGATTTCCTGTAATAATGTTCACCTTCTCACCCTGTCACATAGTAAGCCTGGCAGCTGAACACAAAAACCTCATTTTGGTTGCTTGTACTCGCAATCTCATTCTTTCATTAACTGTCTACAGCATGTGAATGTTTATGATATTTAGGATTTCGGTTATATTAAATTGAATATTTTGTAAAGTTAAATCAATTCCAACGAGTTCTTCTGGCACAGACTCTTGAAAGTGCTTCTTTCACTTCTTGGCAAAATCCCAATCTGACTGCAGTTCTTTCTTACCGTTTCTAAAAGTGCGTAAGTGACATTTGTGTATATCATTCTAGAGTTGAAAGATGACTGGATTGCCAGAACCTCTGTAATACTTCTCAAAAGCGACACCATACTTCCCCATATGTTACATATGAAGGTGTTGAATAATTAGACTCAACTTGTGACCTCACTGGTTCTTTAGTTGAAGTTCTTCATAGAATGTTGGTGTGGTGTGAAATTTTGCATTCAAGTTGATAAATATTTTGTTTGTCTTTATTTGTAACTTAGGCAAAGCAATGTTAGTGTTACATTAGTGAGAAGCATTCATGTTTACCCCCTAGGACTAAGTCAGGATAGTGAATTTTACAACAGGGTTGGTGGAAGGGCCTCAAACAAGTTTGTCAAGTGATTCTCTGCAGGACTTTCTCAATCAACCCCCACAGGAAAGCCAGACTGCCTAGCTGGCAAACATCAGCTTAACAAATGGTTTGAGGGCAGGTGTGAAGGTATTCTGTGTCCCATTGGTCTGAAGTATGGGTGTTTGAAATTGGCTTGTATCAGAAGCCTTTAAGTACCATGACGCCCTATTGGATGTAGGGTGTGGAGAGAGAATCTATAAATTTGCTTGCTTTACCCCTCCCTAGCTCTCTTTCTTACCAACTGATGATGGAGCATTTCACACCAAGAGCTGAAAAGGACAACGCAATGAAAAGCACAGCACGGCAGCTATATTGAGACAGGCATGCGGCCGGTTCTGAAGAAAGCTGACCACAAATGATGCTTTAACTAGAGACATTTTAAGTAACTAACAAGTCTGTGTGCCGCCTGAAACTACACATCACCTTTTATCAGGTTGTATGGTTGCCAATATTCAAATGTACTTTGTATATTGTTATTATTTGTGAATACTATCAATAATACATTATTTAAATTGTAACTTAACCCCTGCTTGTCTTTTACTACACCTAATGGCCTGAGGCTATAGATGTAGAAGGGAAGGTGGGGAGAAATTATATGATACAATACCTTATAAACAGTGGGAAGTCTGTGAGATTTGAGGCATTCTGACAAAGACTACACATTAATAACACAAAAAGGGGAAAGTCGAGTAATAGAGAACTCTACCAAGACAAAACAAATGTGCAATTGCCATAGGTTGTCAGAAAAGAGATGATGATTTAAAAAAATATTTGTTAAAATACAAATTCATGACACTCACATATTCAGAAAGTTGTTTACACCAAGGCTTGATGATGATGATTATATAGATGATACGTGTGTGTTTGTGTGGTTTCCTTTAACAAAACAGAGAAATATTAATCTAAAATATTAATCTAAAACTGCCGCAATACAGTAAGTGAAAATAATAACATGACTGAACTAAATACTGTATGACAATAATTTAGAGAATAATCTGCAATTAACACTATTATACTGTAACTGATAACAATGAATAAAATACGATTTTGCACTTAAAACATTATGCACATGGCACTATCATTAAACAAGCTTGAAAATATTGATGCAGTTTTTTAGAATGCTAGGAGAGGTGCTGTTCATGAACTGCAATGTTTAAGCATAAGTAATAATTGGTTGCAATTTACAAAGTTTTAATCTACAACCATCTGAACAACCAAAATTACGAATGTATATTAAATAACGTTTCTTACATATTATGATATACATAAAGACATTACTTTTACACAGCAATGAAGCTGTATTATACAGATATAATACCCACTTTTTTAGGACACACAATGATCACGTTTCGGAGATGTTCTTGGAATGTGATGAATACAATATGAATCCTGCTGCAGAAGTAGTTTGAGAAATCTATCATAACGATTAACTGCAGACGTCTTAACAAGAGGTGCCACAAGTTGGCTGTTCCTCCAGAGCTGGCAGGGCAAAAGCAGGGCAAAGGTGCTTAGACCAGTGTGTTCAGGACTATACAGAACTGACAGGTTATATTAGAAGATTAAAAAATCATTGGCTATGCAGTGAATAGCACCCTGTAGAGGACACTCGGGGTCAAAATCAGAAAATGACTGCAGCTGAATAGCAGATTTTTTTTACACACCATACTTGGGGACTTCACTTTAATCACTGCTGCAGCTGCCTTTATCTTAGCCTACTGCTGTTTGTCAGTCAGATCTGGAGACCCTCAAACAAAGATGGCACAGAAGGCCTTTTCCTTAAAGTTGACAGCTTCAATCATCATTGAATCATCACCAGTAAGTTATACTTTTGTCCCAGCTATGGACATCAACAATCTCACACAGACACCCAGCTTTGTAACCTTATAATTGGAGAGAGCAGGTTTAAAAATGGATGGATATGTGCATAGTAGTAAAAGTGTTGGTGCACAGATTTTAATAGGACTTGTCTGTATTGGCTTGTATTTGTAGAGTTAGAACTCCCACTGTTTTCAGAAAAAAAATACATTTTGCTAATCTAATGTTTCATCCTCCTAAAAAAGCTAATTAATAACATTGATAAAAAAGCAGATTTCCATTAGCATGTGACTGAAAGTTAGTATTATAATTCTAAATGGCAAGACATGAATAAGGGAATAATGCCATCAGACTTCTGTGCATATTGAAAACAATTTGTTAATTATGTAGCAAGCCATGTACAAATGGTGCTTGACATTCCAACTACATTTACACCTTTGCAGAAGAATACTTTGGTTAACAAAATCAAAAGATGTTCTTAAATCTAAAAAACGTCACTGCAGCATTTTCTTCATGCCCTGGACAAGATCAGGCTGTTTTTGTGCTGTGACTGGGCCCAAGCCAGCTTGATACATTTAATTAAGGTTGCGTTTAAGGTTTGATTTGTGCAATGAACGTATTTTCTCCAAAATGTTACATAGAAAATATTCATTTGTTATTGTTGTAGATTACAAAAGTAGGCTAAGAAATGAAATATATCAGGAGAAGGAATTTTCATAGCTGATCTTGCTTTTTTATTTGGATGATCTATAAACACATTTTATTCACTGCCATACCTTAAAAATGCTTATCACTGTTTTACTATATGAAATAAGAAAACATAAAACCAAAACTATAAAGACAACCAAAAATGATAAATGTCCAAAGAGAAAGTTATTCATATCACTCTTGTGCATATCCTAATCTTCTCCTGTTCCTCACCGCAACTCTTTCAAGGACAAAGGATATGATAAGGAAGGATACTGAGCAGCCAGGCTTCCTTTACCGAGAACACCAAGCAATTCAAGATATCAGAAGCAGAGGGAAGACATTAGCTAGCAATGGAGGGCAAGGTCCTTTGACTTTCAAAGTTGTTGTAGTCATCCACTCAGAAGAACTGGAAAGCCTTGTACTAAGGACAACACTTATTGGTGCACACTTCTTCAGTCAGTCTGTTTTATGCAAAGTCCACCAACCAATCAAATTCAGTATAAGATGTTTTCCTTAAGCCAATGCCATATTAATAGACTTCTACCTAAGAGGTATGTCAGACTTTCCGGCTGCAGTTGTGGAAGAAATGTAAAATAGTTAATAGATGAACAACGAATAGTTGCTGGAACATGTGACTTTTCACGAGTGAAAATTGAAATTTAGCAACTTACAACACAGTTGTGCTTTTTGCCTTTTTGTGACAGCCAACAAAGTGCTGACTGATAGAGGAAGTGTTAACAGTTACGGCAAGTTTACTTGCAATCACGGCCCCCCTTTTCTTTTTTTCTTCTTCAGGAAAACAAGCTTCTCTGCTTTTTGAAAAATCCAAAACACGCCTGTTCCTTATTTCTTGTTGCTGAATTCTATGCCTTATACTTCAGGAAGCATATTCATGGGGTTGTCAGCTCTCTTGCACAAAAGGGCCCACCCCCGACTTAAGAAAAACTTTAACCTTTCTGATTTTTGTCACAGCAAGTTGCAGGCCAGTTGGAGTGAGCCCCTGGGTATGTCACATTAAGCAACAGATTCACTGGGGCCTCCAAAATCGCTAAGATTACTTAAATGAAGGCTATGTCTGAAAATCGCTGGAAAACTCACATAATGTAACATGGCCTTTAGTCTTACTGGGTCATACACTTAATACTAACCGCTAATCATTTCCTTGTCATTGCTTGTTAGTGCTGTCCTTTCTGTTTCTGAGTCCTTTCTGCAACCGTGTTGTCTTGTTAATAGTTCACAGCAATAAAAATTGAACTCGAAACCACAACACAAAATCTAAAATGGCAAGCACTGTACAGCACAGCGCTTGGCACAACAAGCTCTAAAATGGCAACAGCTTTCCTAACAGCAACTTACACATTAGTATCAGAGAAAAAGAGTGGCAAAACAAGGTTGAAGAAAAACCCAAGAAAAATTGAAACTGAATGACTAAAACTGATATGTGGCAAAATCTTGTGGGAAAATACATCTATGGCTGAGACAAACTCAGACCTGTTGACTTATTGTGAAGGTAGGCGTAAGGATTTAATTATTATTATTGTTTTTTTGTTTTGTTTTGTTTTTTGCTGTCCTTACAGTGTCAGAGGCTTTTCCTATTTTCTTTTCTACCATGACAGAAGATATCAATTCTTTATTTTTCTATAGGAGGTGTCTAAATTGATAATTAATTATACAAAAACAAAATCCTCTAATCATCTTCTGTAAATGGAGGAAATGTAAAAAAAATGAATGAATGAACAAATAAAATAGTTACATGCTCAAGTATTTGCTCCCGAATAAACTAAATGCATTTTTTAAAAATCTTATCGTTATTAAACCCATCTAGAATAAAAAAGTTTTATTTTCAACAGTTGTGATCTGACCTGCAGTGTTTTAAAATGCGATTCATAAAAACTGGTTGTGCTTTCTTGGGACTGCTCCATATTTCATACTTTTTTCCTGATTAGTTCTTGATTGTTCTGTATTGTGCTTTGTGATAGTCTCTACTATTAAAGACCCCATATAGAATCAAGATTGATTGGTTGAAAATGCCTGCAGTGGGCTGGCATCCCAGTTTGAGGCAGCTGCTACTGTGTGCTAAATGCTTTTGGCATAGACTCCACATCCTTTATAACCAAGAGCAGGACACATGGGTTTGGAAACAGATTAGCAAATGATTGAAAATGTGTCTTTTTAGTAAGCTTCTGTATACTGGCAATTAATATCTTACAGGCATATGGACAGTATACTTGGCCACTGGAATTATTTCTCTACATTTAAAACAAAAGTAGGCTTGCAATGTTGTTTTGGATGAGTTTACTAGTTTACACCAGTTCACCATTCCACAAGCCACTCTGCCATGACGCCAACATGCTAGTCTTTCTTTTTTCTTGAACATTTACTGATGTTTAATCCATGAAGTGACTGAAGGGAAAGTGATTTTACATCCTGCTATAATTTCTTTTACTTTTAGATCTGTTATCATATGCTTTAATCAGAATTATTGTTAGGAGCTTTCCATTATTAATATACCTACTAGTTTATATGTACACAATTTATTAGGACCACCTGTACACCTGCTTAAACATACATTTTTCTACTGCAGTGCTTCCCAAACTCAGTCCTGGGGGGACCCACTGTGGCAGCAGGTTTTTGTTCCAACCACCTTCTATTTTTAATTGGACTCCTAGTCTGCCCAATTAAGTTTTGGAGTCAATGGAGAAATAACAAAACTAAGTTTGGGAACTTTTTTTTTTTTTTACTTTTTAACAATTTTCAGCCTGATTTTCATTCCAGGGGCCTCATGTATAAAAGGTACGTATGCACAGAAATGTTACATACGAACGTTTCCACACTCAAATTGTGATGTATAAAACCTAAACTTGGCGTAAAGCCACGCACATTTCCACGGTACCTCATACCCTGGTGTACGCAATTTCTCCGCTCGGTTTTGCAGACTGGCGGCACCCAGCGTCAAAGCAGTGCTACTGTTCCTGTGTGCTCATCCTTTCTTTCTTAGACCCACATTCCTGACGCGGCTTTATAAATACACTGAAATTAACTGCATATTGTTTATTAGTGTAATGCATCTGATTGTAATTAACCTGTAGCAATATAATGGTCCAGGGAATAGCCATAGTATTCCAAATACCATAACTGCTTTAGCATTGTTACGCTCACTGCATCTTCTTCTTCTTTCACCTGCTCCCGTTAAGGGTTGCTACAGCGGATCATCTTTTTCCATATTACTCTCACTGCACCACTCAGAGTATTTATATCACTGTATCTGAGTGGGGAATCACAGCAGCAGCTGATTGGAAAGAGAATTATCGGTATACAGTTTCAAGCACACACTACATCAGCCACAACGCGTCAAAGCCTTTCCTGTACGGACCTCGTGTTTCAGAAACTGTTTCATCCCAAGAACTCTAAACGCACTCAATCAGTCCATCAAGTGCTCCTTGTAGAACTGTTTGGACTTGTAAGTACAATCACCTCACTGTAAACTTGCACTACAGTTATAATATTGCACAACCTGCGCTACTTTATAAAGCGCGTATGATGACAATATCATTTTTAAGATGAAATGCAGCAAAATATGTTGCTTATAGTATACAGATAAAACTTTAACTTCATTTAAATAATCTGTATTGTTAATAATTAAACATGTGAGGACATGGTGCCGCAGCGCTAGCTAGTTCACGGATAGCTGCTGCCTTGCGCTGTATTATTGCTGGTGCTGACGCAACACTCGAAGGATAGACGGATAGAATAATTAAACATGTACTACGAAGATATTTCAATGTTCCTTAAAAGTTTTGAAGAATCGGTGTTCTAAGCTTACAGATGGCTTAACGTTTATTACAGAGCTGATTGTGTGGCGATTGGGTATTTGGAGAAAGAAAAGTAAGGACAGGAATTGGAGGTTAGTACGTTTGAAAGAGACAGTACTTCTGTAATAAATTATTTTATCAAAGGTCGCACATGGCTCAGCAAGCCTCTTGCGTGAGATATGAACAATCACTGCGCCACCGTGTTCCCATGTTTAATAACATGCTTTCATTCCTATCATCATGAAAAAGATATCACGTATACATCTCAGTATTTTAATTATTCAGAGAGCTGTAATATCACGAATGTAATGGATTCTGTGTCCTGTCGGAGAAAGAGAAAGAACGGAAGCACGTAGTGATTCACACACATAGAGCACATAGAAGATCAAACAGAGAACAAAGCATTTAACGTGCTACTTGAGAAACTAGTAAAATAAACGATTTTAAGATGAAGTTTATGATGTTCTACTTTAATGACAAAATAAACTACGTGATTAAAGTGGAAATTTCGAGATTAAAGTTGACATTTCATACTTTTTTCCCACTGTGTGCCTATTTTTTTTCTCTGTACCCTAATAAGCTTTCATATGACACTCAGACGGTCCGCTGCGAGTCGCCTTTTCACGCCGACTTTGATATGTGATTTCTTTTTTATTTCGGGCACTGTGCGACTTTGTGAACTTGAGCTTTCGAGTTTCTCCGACACTATGTCACTCGATCAACTTTCTTATGTTGATTATACCACTGTTTAAACCAACAAATAGTATGTTTTTCCTTTGCCTCCACTTGGTATCCACTGAAATTCTTATATTTTCCCCCATGCTTTTCCCATTGTATTTTCACAGAAGGCTATTTATATCAATTTGCATATTCAAAGAGGCATAATTCTGGGAGGAGTTGGGGCGGAACAGAAGGTGCGTGCACCTGCGTTACTTTTCACGTTGATTGGGATTTATGTAGTGGAAGAACGTGAAAGTTTGCGTACGCACAGATTCCTGCATCTGGATTTTTCTGTGCGTACGCACATTCCCGCTTTTGTGCGTACGCCATGTTATAGTGTTATACATGAGGCCCGAGTTGTTCTGATTGTTTCATTTATTATCTACTAATTAGTGGGTCTGATGCCAAGTTATTGCATCCTTTCATCGTTCAGTGTTGTTTACCTGGCTGTCAGTTCTATTTGTTTCAAATATCATTATTAGGATGCAGTAAAGGGTGCAAACTGCACAAAAAAATAACAAAATAACAGGACAACAACAAAAGAGAGATAAGCAATTAAAGCAAAAGTAGAAATATTTCTAAATGTCTTACAAATGTAAAAATCATACTGCTGTGCTTTTCTAAAGTCAGAATAAGAGAAGGGAAAAAAGACCATCTAAATAAATGAGATCAGTTATTATCACTAATTGTGAATTTGGCTGGAATAAAAACCTGCAGCCACAGGGGTCCTCTGGACTGAGTTTGGGAACCACTGATCTATTGTAATCAGCAAAACATGTGGTAGAAGTACAGTGCATAAAATCACGCAGATACAGGTTAGGTGCTTCAGGTAATGTTCACACCAGAATGGGGAACAAATGAGATCTCAGTGATTTTGACTGTGGCATGATCGTTGGTACCAGACAGCCTGGTTTGAGTATTTCTGTAACTGCTGATCTCCTGGGATTTTCATGCACAGCAGTCTGTAGAGTTTTTGTGAAAAACTAAAAACATCCAGTGAGTAGTAGATCTGTGGACAGACATGCTTTATTGATAAGAAAGATCAGAGGAGGACCAGTTTGAGCTGACAAAAAGGCTACAGTAACTCAGACTGCCACTCTGTACAACTGTACTGAGCAAAAAAGCATCTTAGAATGCACAACACATTGAACTTTGAGGTAGATGGGCTACAACAGCAGAAGACCGCATCGAGTTCCACTCCTGTCACCCAAGAACAAAAAGCTGAGGCTACAATGAGTACAGGCTGACCAAAACTGGACTAGAAAAATGTGGCCTGGTCTGAGGAATGTCAGTTTCTACTGAGGCACACAGATGGTAGTGTCAGAATTTGGCACCAACACCTTGAATCCATGCATCCCAAACTGCTCTGTGTCAGTAATAGTGTGGGGAACACTTGGCATTTGGACCCATTAATTCCAATCAATCCTCACTCTGTGTGTTATTGCTGACCATGCTCATCCCTTCATGGCCACACTTTATCCATCTTCTAATGATTACTTCTAGCATGATAATGCACCATATCACAAAATAAAAGTCTGGTTTCATGAACATAACACTGAGTTTAGTTCTCTTTAGTGGCCTTCACAGTCAGACCTGGGTCCAGTGGAACATATTTGGGATGTGGTAGAACAGGAGAATGAATGTGCAGCTGACAAATCTGCAGAAACTGAATGATACAATCATGTCAACGTGGACCAGAATCTTAAGGGAATGTTTCCAACATCTTGTGGAATCCATACCACACAGAACTGAGGTTAGATTTGATTAGATTAGATAAACTTTATTAATTTTGAGAGCAAAATGAAGCTTTACCTGGTATTAGTAGAGTGTAGCTAAGAATTTGCCCAGTGAGTGTATATACTTATATAGTGGATGTATATACTTGTACTGTATGTATAATATACTGAATATATTTATAAGTTTGTATGAGTGTGTGTGTGTGCGTGTGTGTGTGTGTGTTTAGTGTATGTATTTCTTTTACAGAGCCTGACATTCATAACCAGCCTCTCCATTGTTATACAAGTGGCATGATTAAGTTTACCAAGGAAACTATTTTCAAATTCCAAAAAGCAGCACATTCCTTTAATCAGATCTGTAACCTCTGAAGCTGTAAATATTCATCCAGTTGCAACTCCCATTTTAATTTGTCGCTGTTTCTTTTTGCTGATCCTGTTTTTTCTTTTTTTTTACCTTTCAATGCTACTGTACTAAAAAAAATTCAATTAAAGGATACCATCTGCTGACACTAATTTTCATGATATGTAGCTTAAAAAAACAGAATGCACTTCATTTTGCTCTTTAAAATGTGCCAATGGATTATTAAGCCCACTGAGAATGCCGACAACATTTTGTTTGATTGCTTTTTTTGGAAATGCAGCGAGAGCATTGCTGACCATTAAATGTAGCTTAGTTTGCAAGCATCATCTTGACCCAATGTGATTTACTGTATATTGTATATACTGTATTTCCTATGTAAAATAAAACACAGGAAAGCTCAAAGTAACTGTGGTCAAAAATGGGAAAAAGGCCCATTTAGTGTGGGATGAATTGGGTGGTCGTGTTAAGACACCATTGGTTTAAACAAAGGCACAGTATTTAAAAATTAGTTAAAATGCATTTGTTGTTATAATAAAGATGACCTTCTTGTGTCTGAATCCTTTTAAAGAGTGGGAGTAACTGAGAGAGGTGTGAGGGTGACATTAGTGGAGGTCTGGGATGTTCTTCTGGGTCTAGACCTTTAGCTATATGGAGGAAACAAATAAAAGCATGGGAGTTCCATTACAACCCTCTCAAGTGATTCCGTTTGCCTTACCTCGTTTGACATATTTGAATAATTACACTGAATATACTACCTGTGGTTAATGAATTTCCTGGATAAGCTTTTATATGTATTCATGAAATTATCAGAAGTCCAGGAAACCATTTGCCATACATAAAGAAAAATGAGTGTACCTAAAATATAACATTCTCATTTCTGATTGATCCAATTTAGGGTCACGAGGGGGCTGTGGCCTATTCTAACAACATCAGGCATCAGGTAGAAAGCAGCCCTGAATAGTCCATTCTAGAGGCAACAAAAGAAACACAGGAGCCAATTTTGAATAAACTAAACTAAAATTGGTGTACTAAATATCAAATTGTGAGAGTGAAAAAAATGTTATGATACAAACCTAAAAGGAATTTCTCCTTAGTTTTGCTGTACTGCTAGCATGTAAAAATGCTATGATATACTTGTTTGCATGGTCATTCATATTGAGTTTTAAGTTTTTGTCCCTTTTTCCTGCTACAATTTGTTTTTTCCATAGATAATGCAATGAGATTGAAATCGGTATTCTTAATATATGCCGTCCCATCTGTTATAGTTTAGTGAGGCTATTTGGTTTACAGTACAAAACTGTGAGTGAGTTAAAGACCCTGTGATATAAAGAAGACTGTTTCCACAAAGAAGAAGAGTTGGGGACCGTCCCCGTATAATGTCCAATTGACAAAGAATGAAAAAAGGCAAAATAAGCAATCAAAATATTTTTACAGCAGTTGATAAGTGAACATGACAAAGATGGCAATTACATACAGTAACAAAATGGCAGGTGGATATGATGTTTGTGACTGGCAGATGGAAGTGACGTCATCAGTGGGAGCCGGAAGTGATGTAATGCTGGAAGTGACGTCATTGCAATGGCGCCAGAATGACATCGTCAGAGGGAGCCGGATACGTAAGTGACGATCGTTGGCCATCTTGGGAACCCAGAAGTATGGAAGATTGGTCATTTTTCTTCTTTTTTTGACAAAAAAGAGAGAGAGGCAAAGTACCGCAAATCAACCCCTTGTCTCATGATATTTCACTCACCTCAAGGCTTGTTGACTGCCTCCTAAGCGCACGGATGTGACAACCCTCAACGTGGACAGTAGTACTGTTGTGAGAAAGAACTTAAAGATGATGTCCTGATTGTAATGGACCATTTTAGTTAAAGAACTAGAAATATATAAAAATGAAACACTAGAACAGGAATTGATTGATCTATGTATTCATTTGTTTTCCTTGCTCAAGTATTTCAGTTTTGACAAGAGTAGCATTAATGTAGCATTAAAGGCCAAATTTGGAATGTAGCTGCCTGAGATTAATTTTAGAATAAATAAAAAAATTCAATTGTATAAGGGTTTCTTAGTATTTTACCCCAGAACAAAAATCAGGTAGTGGTTAAATGTATTATGAACAAAGGGAGAAATTAAATATACAGATGAAGAATCAGCAGATATATCCAATTTATATTTTTCTAAAGGTAAATGCAATTGTGAATTATGGACTTAGTTCATTTTTTTTCCTGACTTTACATTTTTCATGTGTATATTCAGGTGTCATTTCCATGTTTTTCAACTTGATTCGGAATATCAGATTATTATTACTGTTAACTATTTTCATGACGTTTATTAAATTAAATGTTTTTTTTTTCTGGGATTTACCACCGTGACACTTTGTTTTTGTTACTGGCACTGCCATTTTGTGGTGGTTAAGGAAATCGGTAATTTAAATCAAAGAAAAGTCAAGATAACCATTACAAATAACTGGGTACTAGCCGACGCCCGCCGTAACATACGGCGGTATAAGAATAGGAACGGAAAACAGTGAGAAAGGAATTCAGAACTCAAGAAGATATAAATACTTCTTGAAAGACACAGTGTGCATGTAGAATTTCCGGCCAAGTAGGATTACATGTGAAAGTGATAAATAAATCAGGCTTTCCGAATTTACGTACTATGGCCATGGCATCCTGATAATTTTGTTGCATGTATCTTGGACTTCCTGGCAATGTGGATGGTAATATGATCATTTTGCCTACACGTACGTTATTTTCAGCGCTTGCTTGCAGTGCATCTGAAAGTCCTTTGAATTGTTCTTGTTGATCTTGATCTTGATCTTGTTGATGTAATCTGAGATAGTTGAGACGCGCGCCCTCTGTTTTAACATACGCATCTACGATGTACTGTTGGCATAGTTTGCCATTGGAGTGCAAAATACTAAATGTATTCTTCATTGCTAATCTGTACACGTAAAACTGGCATTGAGTAAGCCTTGGCGGTTCTTTTATCTGGAACATGTAAATCTTTGTGCCAGCCAATGTCTCCGTAAGGGAATAAAAGTGGGTAAACCATGAGGTCGCAATTCATATTGAGCGTGGAAATCTGTTTACAGGAGTTATCTGTGCACCCATGGAAGCAAACGCTAGAGAAGAGTTGTATTCTCGAATGTGTTCACAATAATTTTTAGCTTCTGATGTTTGCTGTGTAAGAAACTATTGTAAAGACACAGGTGGCCCCCGCAAAGGTGGTAAAGCTACTTTACCATTGTGGCAGCACCTCAAGTACTTGTTGGATGTATTTCGCTCAGCAGGCCAGTATAGTGCATGACAAGGAAGAGGACGAATAGGAATCGAGAAATGCTGCATCGGCTGCATGTGGGCGGGACCGGTTTTGAAGTGGAAGCAGGACGAACCAGAAGAGAAATATATATGAGAGATTCTTTATTTCAATAAGCCTGATGGAGCCTTGTCATGTAATCAGAGTAAATAAGCACGACATGACTGTAGAAAGTTAACAATCTTAATTAAGTTAGGTTTTTTAGCATAACACAGTCGAGAAACACTTAGTTGGTACCAATCAGTAAACAGATAAATGATATAATCTTTAACACACTTATCTCTTAATATTACCTAAAGTCCCAAAATAGTTAAACAGATGAAAAGCATTTGGCACACATTTATATCTAAAGTGATTTTTCTTATTTATGAATTCTTTTTGTGAATATAATCATTATTATCTCATCATTCCTTTGATAATGTGCTTTGTACAAATGTAACAAAACGTCTTAGTTAAACAAGCAGGCACAGTTTGAGGCACTTTAATTTCATACGGAGAGCTTTTCCCTAACAGCTGTCCTGTGTGGTTGCCAAGCTCGTGTCTTTCAGAAGTTGTGTCAAGTGACATCATTGGCACAAAGATTTTTAAGTTGTCAGGACATAATGGTCTTCGTCTGTATTTTCAAATTCCCTATTTCCAGTAACTAATTTAAGGCATATAAATTAACAACTGTGCTCCTGACTTTGATTGTGGGCTTCATTCTGATATTGACAGAACTTTAGTATCTTCATTTCTCTTGTTTCATCTTCTGACCCATCTGGAACTGGCCTTGTTCAGTAACAACGTAGTAACAGGATGGAGTATTCAGGTCATTTTAAATAATTATGAGATTACAGAGACTGGTCTGCCAAAACGTTTAGGAAGTTTTAAGAGTGAACAACATTTGTTTTCAGAGAAGCTAGTGATTATACAGTATATATGAACCCTTAATATGTTTTATGCAAAGGTCACCATCAACTAAGAATGTTCCCAAGGCCTGGAAGCAGTGACACTTAACCTTGGTAATTGTAGGCCTGTAGCTTAACTTGAATTGCAGGCATGTAGATGGAAGCAATTGTTATAAGTAATCTAATGACAGACAGAGTTTAGAAGGAAATATCCCATTCAAACAAAATCATTTTACTTTTTAAACAGGCAGCTAAGTATGAGATTTCCAAATGCATTTGATGTGATTTCACACCAAAGATTAATTCCTAAGGTAGAAGCTATTGGCATTTGCATTAGTGTACACAAATGGAAAGTGAGTTGTTCATGGGCAGGAATTAAAGAGCAGAATGCTGTTAATCATAGGAGGTCATCAGTCCTTTCTCAGAATTGTTCTTATTTAAAAGAATGGCATGGATTCAGACTCAGTAAGTATTTTGTGAAATTTGCAGATGATGCCAAAATCGATTTTGTAACATTTAGTGACAAGGCAAGAAAGACAATTCAGAAAGACCTGTACACAGTGACCCCATTCCCCCAACCCCCACCCATTAATAGTGGTACCCTTGGGGAATAAAAGCAAAATTGTCTGTGGAAAAAAAGTCCTTATTGTTTATCTTCTTGATATTTCATTTAAAATATAGAGAAAAATATAACCTTTAACTGAAGTAAAATTAAAGAAAGGAAAAGGACATTTTTATCATGAAACAAATATTTTTCCTAAATATTTATATTCCAAAATTATTAGTATCCTTTATTTTAATACTTTGTGCAGCCCCCTCTTTACAAACATAACTGCTCTGCGTAGTACTTAATGAGGTTGGAGAACATTCCTCCATACAGAATCTCTCTGTAGATCCTCCAGATTTTGAGGCCCATGCTTGTGGATTCTCCTCTTCAGCTCATCCCACATGTTTTCAATTGGGTTTTTATGCCAGGGGACTGGGTTGGCCATGGCAAAACCTTGAATTTGTGGTCACTGATCCATTTTTGTGTTGATTTTTAGTTGTGCTTTGCAATATTATCCTTCTACAAGAGCCAATAACCTAATATACTGTACGCTTCATGGCAGTGGCAGTTAGATTTTTTAAATATCTGCTGATACTTGGTGGAGTCCATGATACTTTGTATCCTAACAAGTTGTCCAGGACTTTTGGCAGCCTTCTGAAAGAAGGTTATTGATGCCTATGAGTCTGGGAAGAGATCTTGAAGATCTGCATACAACTGGAAATGAACTGTTTTACTGTCTAGACCACAGGTGTCGGACTCGGGTCCTCGAGGGCCGCAGTGGCTGCATGTTTTCATTCTAACAATCTTCTTCATTAGTGAGCCGTTTTTACTGCTAATTAATTTATTTTGCTTTAGTTTTAATTAACTTGACTCAGGCCCCTTAATTGTCTCTTTTTCCTTAATTAGTAGCCAAACAATAATGAGACATCAAACAAGCCCCCATATGACCAGCTCACCTGTGCCCATCACACAATATCTGAAAATAAAGAAAGGCGAATGTTGATCTCTCAGGTCACCAAAACATTTTGGCAATGTCCTTTGAAAAAACAGAAAAATCAACAAATTTGGAACTATCTGCTGTGGCAGAATGAGAGTAGCAACAAGCCATTGAATTAAATAACGGGCTGAACAACAAGAATCAGCTTCTCATTAAGAGAGTGTTTGGAGTGAAATTGGTTTGAAATCCCAGTTTAGCTGGTCATCTGTTGGCTCGTTTCATGTCTCATTTCTGTTTGGCTGCCATTTAATGAAGAAACAAATCAATTCAGAGGACTGAATCCTTAAAAACAGGGCTATTGAAATGAAGGGAAAAGGAGTTAACTAGCAGTGAAAACTGGTCACTGATTAGGAAAAGGGCTAGAACTAAAACCTTTAGCCACAGCGGACCTCCAGGCCCAGAGTTTGACACCCCTGGTCTAGACGATCATCTACAAGTGGAGAAGATTTCAGAAAACTGTCAACTTATCCAGATCAGGTCTCCCCAGCAAGTTCTGGCTAACAGCAGAACGTAGGATGCTGAAGGAAGTCTCTAAGAAGCCCAGAATTCATCATGGGACCTACAGGTAGCTCTTGCCACTGCTGATGTCAAAATGCACATGTCTATGATTAGAAAGAGACTTTACAAATTAGATACACACGGGAGGTGTGTCAGTAGGGAATTTTGTTATCCAGAAGGCTAAAGTTTGCCCCTGAATACCTAAGCAATGACCAGGGCTTCTGGAGCAATGTGTTCTGGACAGACAAGTTAAAGACAGAGTTTTTTGGACACAGTATGAGCAGACATGTTACACAAAAAGCAAAAATAACATTTAACCAGGAGAACCTGATACCAACTGTGAAGCATGGTGGTGGAAATGTTCTGATCAATGTCCGGGCAGCTCACCATCATAGAATCCACTACAAATTCTTTATTGCACCAGAGCATAATGTGAGACCATCTATCAGAAGATTAAAACTCAACCAAAAGTGGTCCTTGAAACATAATAATGACCATAAACATCCCTGGAAATCCACTATGGAATGGCTGAAAAGAAAAATGGAGTTTTCTGGAATGGCCAAGTGAACAACAACATTTGTTTCTATAGCACATTTTCATACAAACAATGTAGCTGAAAGTGCTTTACATGATGAAGAAAGAGAAAAAAGACAAAATAAATAAGAATTAAAATTAGGGAACTCTAATTAACATACAATAAAAGTAAGGTCCGATGGCCAGGGAGGACAGAAAAAACAAAAATAAAAAACTCCAGGCGACTGGAGAGAAAAATTAAATCTGCAGGGGTTCTGAGGCCACGAGACCACCCAGCCCCCTCAAGGCATTCTACCTAACATAAATGACCTCAATCAGTCCTCATTGTATTCAGGGTTCTCATGGAAGAACTTGATGATGATGGTCATGTGGACTTCTGGTCTTTAATCCATCAATGAAGGGACATAACGATGCTTTGATTAGGTGGTGGTGGCACAGATCGGCACCACAGAAAACTGGAAAAAGTACAGCATATAAAGTAGGGGTTAGTACGGATTTTGGAGCCACCATGAATAATAATGATAATTAATTCAATATACAGAGCATCGGGATTAAACTAAGATGAAACTATGAGAAAGCCATGTTAAAGTAATGTGTTTTCAGCAGTGTTTTGAAGTGCTCCACTGTATTAGCCTGGCGAATTCCTATTGGTAAGCTATTCCAGATTTTAGGTGCATAACAGCACCTTTTTCTTCTTTCATCCTGTAAAGCACTTTGAGCTACATCTTTAGTATGACAATGTGCTATTTTAATAAATGTTATTGTTGTTGTTTTCTGAAAAAAAGGAAAGTTACCTTATGTTCTACTGAAATGTACCTGTATATCTTAAACAATACATTACATTATTTTTTACAGCCAAGTTCTGTAAAATTGATATTTTTCTAACTTCAAAATATGCTACATACTGTTTACTGATACATTACTGCTCACTGAAAAAAAATTGCTGTTAATTTTACAATTCAAACCTGTTAAATAGCAAAGGTCAACAACTGTAAAATTAAAACGGTAAAGCTCTGTTTTAGTCACACTAAAGTTACGATATTTACATAAGGACATATGCAATATATACCATATTGTTCTGGTGAACCAAATACCTTTGCACAGTTGGGAAAAATCTTAAAGTTCACAGACTTAGTTTTCCCTGCATGCTGAAGGTTTTTTGAGGTTATGGAAACTGATTTATGGTGGGTTGTATTCCATAAGCTGGTACACCTATAGGACACCATACACCACAAAAGCAAACTACTTCTCCACCAGACAATGCTCCATAACTTCCTTAAACATTGAATTCTTTTCAATGTATATAATTAAATGATACAACACCTTTGCTATTGGTTGTTGCTTCTCTACTGATGCAGGCTGTGTATTATTAGTATTTGATCCTGTCAACATTTTCTAGTGGTTTAATGACTGGCATGTTTGTTACAGTGCATTGATTTCAGGTTATGGTTAAACATTCACTTCTATTATAATGTTTAAAGAAAAAAAAAGTTTTTTACTATAAAGTTATACTGTAGACCTAAAAATACTGCCATCTTCTTTGTTACAGTAAAATTCTGGCAACCACAGCTGCCAGTTTTTTACCATAAATTTAACATTTTCTTTTTTATAGTGCATGTACTGCTGAAAATTCTTCCTGAACAATAAAACATTTTCCATATGGCAATGTGGAGAGTCAATGTAGTCTTTTGCAAATTACAGGTGTGCAACTTTTTTTTTTTTTTTTTTTTGAGAGCAGCATCTTCCTCCTTGGTGTCCTGCCATGGACACCGTGCTTGTTCAATGTTTTGTGTGTGTGGTACACACATGAACAGAGATGGCTCGTAACCTGTTCAAATGCTTCCTTCAAGAGTTTAGCTGTTACTGTAGGTTTCCTCTTTACCTCACTGAGCATTCTTCATTGTGCCGTTTGGGTCATCTTCATTGGGTGCTTCCTTCTATGGAGAGAAACCACAGTACTAAATCATCTCCATGCATACACAGTTTGTCTATCTTTGGACTGAAGGACATTTAAACTCTTTGAAGTTTTTTGTAACCCTTTTCCAGCTTTGTGCAAACTGCCAGTTCTTGATCTTAGATCTTCTGAGATCTCCATTTTGGGACACATGCTTCACATCAACCGCTGCTTCTTGTGAATAGCAAACACAAAATGTTTGAAAGTTTTTTATTGGTCAAAGTGTCTCTAAACCACACCTCTGATCTTGTTTCATTGATTAGACTCCAGGTGTCACATCTCCTGACTCCAGTTAGTTTTGTTGAAGCCTAGGGGTTCACATTATTTTTTCCCAGGCCATACTATGAATGTTTGAATTATGCATTCAATATGCACAAAGACAATACAATTTGTACATTATTATTTAAACCATTTGGTGTTTGTTCATTATTGTAAATTAGATGAAGATCAGACCACATTTTGTGATAAACTTACACATAAATGCAGTTTATTACAATGTATTCAAATACATTTTCTTATCATTGTACATGGACACACAATCCACCAATACAAAACCACAGTACCTTGTACTTCTGACTAGTAAGATGTGGAGCAGCCACTTTTCATGACACGCGGTGGCTACAGCTCTGTTCTGACCCTTCCTTTCCTTTAACCTCCACTTAAATTGCACACCAATTACATTGCATGTTCATGTGCCTGCATAAACCTATACCCACTTTGTGTGTGCCTATATATATATATATATATATATATATATATATATATATATATATATATATACACTAGCAAAATACCCGCGCTTCGCAGCGGAGAAGTAGTGTGTTAAAGAGGTTATGTAAACATATATATACATAAACATATATACTTATATATAGCTTCCCGGGTCCTCCCTGCGTGGAGTTTGCATGTTCTCCCTGTGTCTGCGTGGGTTTCCTCCGGGCGCTCCGGTTTCCTCCCACAGTCCAAAGACATGCAGGTTAGGTGGATTGGCGATTCTAAATTGACCCTAGTGTGTGCTTGGTGTGTGGGTGTGTTTGGGGTTGGAAAATGGATGGATGGACTTATATATACATATCTACATATACACATATCTACATATATACATATATATATATATATACATATACACATCCACATATATATACATATATCAACATATATATACACATACATATACACACATACATACATACACACACACATATATATATATATATATATATATATATATATATATATATATATATATATATATATATATATATATATATATATATACACACATACAGACACATATATATACATATACATATTTACATATCTACATATATATACACATATATACATATCTACATACATACACATCTATCTATCTATCTATCTATCTATCTATCTATCTATCTATCTATCTATCTATCTATCTATATATATATATATCTCTAACTATATATATATATATATATATATATATATATCTATATATATATATATATATATATATCTATATATATATATATATATATATCTATATATATACATCCCCGTGCTTTGCAGCGGCGAAGTACTGCTTTTAAATTTTTATTAAGAAGAAAACCTTTTTAAATTGAGTGAAAATATACCAATAACAATTTGTTAAGGATCTGTTTTTTTGTGAAGCTGACTTCACACAGCCTCTCCGCTGTTTTATAAATGAACGTCATATAAGGTCTTCCTTTTTCGTTGCTTTGCCAACGGAAGCAGCCTTTTTATTTAATCCTGTTTTTACGATTGTTCTGTTTGTATATCACGTTGTCAGTTCAGCACTCCGGTTGTAATATGACCAAGCTGTGCAAGCACACTCTTGAGAATGCAACGTATAGTTGTACAGGAGAAAAGCAATCTTGCCTGAAATCAATGGCAACCTTTTGTAGGTCTATGAACTTAATTTAAACTTTAGGTTTACATGGTGTTTTCTTTCCAAAGTACCTGCACTCATGAATATGTCTGTATGCGTCAGTCGCTCAAATCCCCGCGGTTCACACCGGCGAAGTTCTGTTTTTAAATTTTTATTAAGAAAAAAAGAAAACCTTTTAAAATTAAGGGAAAATATACCAATAACAGTTTGTTAAGGATCTGTTTTTTTTGTGAAGCTGCCTTCACTCGAGTGATCACTTCGAGCTTTAAGCCTGAGAAATCACCCCGTAAATGCACACGTTTAATTGCACATCTGTTAATATGTATGCTTACAAAGTATTAAAAGACACTCAACAATTACACAGTATTAAAAGACACTCAACAATTAACGTCATTTACCTTCGTTCCCGCGTTTGACTCGTGCTGTAAATCTCTTCCTTGTTTTCACTTCACGTGATTACGTAGGAGGCGTAATACATGATGACGCGATACGTGACTCCGCCTCCTCCATTAGAGTATATGGACAAAAAATAGGTTCCAGTTATGACCATTACGCGTAGAATTTCGAAATGAAAACTGCCTAACTTTTGTAAGTAAGCTGTAAGGAATGAGCCTGCCAAATTTCAGCCTTCTACCTACACGGGAAGTTGGACAATTAGTGATGAGTGAGTCAGTCAGTCAGTGAGTCAGTCAGTCAGTGAGGGCTTTGCCTTTTATTAGTATAGATATATATATATATATATATATATATATATATATATGTGTGTGTGTGTGTATAAACATCCATCCATCCATTATCCAACCCGCTATATCCTAACTACAGGGTCACGGGGGTCTGCTGGAGCCAATCCCAGCCAACACAGGGCGCAAAGCTATAAACATGCCTTCATATATGTTTGTCATTTCTTCTCATGTCCATTCCTATGCAGGTGTATTTATAAGTGTCCCCTTCTGCATACAACTGTTTGTGAGTCTGTGGGTGTGTGTTTGTCCATGTGAATGTCCATACAAACTTGTGGAAATATAATTGCTGAATGTGTGTACCCGTTTACTGAGTAACTTTATCTTTATGTGCAGAAATATACATAGCTAGCTGTGATACCCATCTCAGACAGGTTGAAATCTAAGTAAGCAATGTAAACCTCAGCATTATCATTTGTAATGCACCATGCAATGCATCTGTCTCTGTTATATTCCATTTGTTATGGAACTCGTAAAAGTAGTGGTAATGTTTGTGATGTGCCATCTTTTGGAATGACAAATGCACTTATCCTTTTATTAAGGTGAATGTATGCATTTATGGGTATGTGTGTACCTGTTCATGTATGTGTACTTATTACAGTGTGGGTGTATTTGTACACGAGTATATTCATATGTATGCGTGTGTCTGTCCATGTGAGTGTAACAGAGTACCTCTGTGTCCATGTCCGCAAATGACCATCCAACTCTGAGTCATTGTCAGCCCTCTCTTATCCAAGTTTGTGTTTGTGCCTTCATATGTATCTGAGAGTGTGAGGCTACACACATGAATGAGTACACTTCTTTAAAGGACTGTAAGTGTGGGTATATGCACACATGCACAAACATGAATGTGTGCAATGACAAATAATATTCCCGTTAATGGTATTCTTTACACTGCAAGACTGAACTTTTACCGAAAATCACACTTTAAACATGCAACCTTGACATTTGCTAAAGAAACTAAAGCTGCAGAAACTTCATCCATAATGACAGCTTTATCAGTTATGGGGAAATGTTTAGGTGCAATTAGCAATCACAAATAAGGCTAAAATTAGGCCACAGAATTGCACTGTACATGTGGAGATGTGTTTTCATGTGACAGCAAAAAGCAGACAGTAATACAAACACATGTTACTTTGAGCTTAGCTGTATTAGCCTTTGACTCTTCTGCCACCCCCTTCCAGGAACTCTCCTGAATAAAGGGCAATGTCAGTGGGCACAGAAAGAGCCAGGTCAATAAAAATGTACCCAGTATTCCCTGTAGAGCACTGCCTCCTCCTCCTCTTCTAACAGAGTGCTGTGGCATTTCTTCTAGTCGTTCTCTTTGTTCTCCAGCATCTCTCAGATGAAATTGACGAATTAGCTGACGGTAAGCGCCAAATGTAGCGGAATGAACCATAATCAAAGCACCGGTCTGTTGTGACCAAAACCCATTATCCTAAAGCCACTGAGGTCAGGTAGTAATTACTGTCAGTCACTCCAAACTGGGTTGGATCCCAGCAAGTCCCCTGATAATGCCCTTGCGGCAGGACAAATCTGCAGGGGCTCCCATTTCTGCACTGTGTTGAATGAATTTAAGGAGATGGAATTAAATGTAAAGAGTCGCTGTCAACCACTTTCTTCTCTTTCCTTCTCCCCCTCTCTTTTCCCTTCTTTGTTGACTGCACTGTGCCACTAGTCCATTTAGCATAACTTGGAAGCTAAGAAGGAACAAATTTCTATTAAGGTGTCTTCCAGATGCCTCTAAGCATCTTGTCGTCATTAGCTCTTTAGTACAGTTGACAGGCGGCTCCCAATTGAAATTTCAAATTTGTAGTTTTGTAAACGGATGAGTTAGGCATTTTTCAGAGCATTGGAGTTACAGTAAGAAACCACCTGAATTTAAAAGATGCAGCCAGACAGGTAAATGTCAATTAAATAATTTCACTTAAAAAGGTAAGACAATTGCTCTTGCCCCTATATCTTCATTTAACAACAAACTAGTATTACCCTTCTGAGTTATACTGAGATGAAGCAGGATTACTTGGAGAAGTCAGGATCAGTAAATGCTGTGGCTTGAACCTACAACCTTCTAGTTTCAACTTAGCAAAATGACCACAAAGGTTATTGGCAGGGACTGTAGACAAACAGGAATATAATTGTTTTTAATGAGAATAGGCAACTCATCCTAAGAGGTTAAAGGCACAAGCGCAGAACTGAAATGGTTGGCAATACAACTTGTGCATCTTGTTAGTCCAGGGAAGAGAACTGAAGGTTAAATATGGGACTCAAACCTTGGTGTAGCATGGAGGGACACACATCAGGGTGGTCTTTGGTAGTATGGGATAGGACAATAATAAACAGGCATGTGAAAAAGTAAGTACACCCCATGAAATGTTTTTCTTTTTTCTTTTTTAAACTATGTAGACACATCAAGATTCAGCCTTCATTCATCTTTAGATAATGGTGATGTAATTGAAAAAGCACGATAATTACAATATGAGTTTGTATTAATTTTTTCAGTGAAAAATTAACAGATATGCCATGTCCATCTATGGAAAATGTAAATTTAGCCTTCGCTCTAACATGTGGATGTTATTGTCCCTGAGGTAGGCCTTTCCTGTAACTGTCTAGCAATCTTTAACATGAACTTGAAGAAAATGTTTCCAACTCCTCCATGCAGAATTCTTTCAGCTGTGTGATGTTTCAGTGGTGTGCTGCATGCACTGCCCGTTTTTCAAATCTCCCCACAGCATCTCATTAGAACAATCTGGACAAGAACGGGCCATGCAGCCCGTCAAAGCTCACTAGTCCTATCACCTTAATTCCTCAAAATAGTCATCTTTGAAGGTCCATGACATCCTACTGTCTACCAGACTATTTGATAGCTTATTCCATGTGTCTATGGTTCTCTGCATGAAGAAAAACATCCTACTGTTTGTGTGAAATTTACCCTTAGCATGTTTCCAACTGTGTCTCTGTGTACTTGATGAACTCATTTTATAGTAACAGCCTCAATGCACTGGACCAGTTTCCTTCATAATTTTAAACTCTTCAATTATGTCACCTCTTAATCTCATTGTTTAACCTGAAAAGGCTCAGCTCTTTAAATCTTTTCCCATATTTCACCCCCTGCAGCCCTGCAGGATAGATTTACCTGATTTATATAAAATTATTTCTCAGCTGAGACCCTCCACCTGCGTCCTTGACCCAATACCAACAAGTTTTTTCAAAGAAGTATCCGGCGCGCTAATTAATAGTATTCTTGACATTGTAAACTCATCATTAGATACCAGGGTCTTCCCAGACTGTTTTAAGACTGCTGTAGTTAAACCCTTGCTCAAGAAAAATGATCTTGACTCCTCTGCTTTTGAAAAATTTAGACCTATTTCTAACCTGCCTTTCTTAAGTAAAATTCTAGAGAAGGCAGTCATTACGCAGCTTAATTATCACCTCAATAAACATGCCATTCTTGATAAGTTTCAGTCGAGTTTCAAAACAAATCACAGTATAGCAAAAAGGCTGCCTCGCCACTTCTTTTAAGTTTAGCTCTTGGAATTATAAGTAGACACTCATTTGAAGATCTAAGGTTACGATTTGGAGTGTAAGGTGAAAGGCATTCCGAGATATAGGATGGAGCGAGATTATTTAAGGCTTTGTAAACCATAAGCAGTATTTTAAAGTCTAAATGGCACAGGTAACCAGTATAGTGACATCAGAACTGGGGTGATGTGCTCGGATTTTCTTTTCCTAGTTAAGATTCTAGTGGCTGCATTCTGTACTCATTGCAATCGATTGATGTCTTTTTTGGGTGGTCCTGAGAGGAGTGTGTTACAGTAATCCATCGAACTGAAAACAAAAGTGAGAACTAATTTTTCAGCATTTTGCAAAGTTATAAGAGGTCTAACTTTTGCTATATTTCTTAAGTGAAAAAATGCTGTCCTAGTGATCTGATTAATATGTGATTTAAAATTTAGGTCAGAGTCAATAATTATCCCTAAATTCTTTACCTCTGTCTTGACTTTTAATCCTAATGCATTAACTTTATTTCTAATAGCCTCATTATATCCATTATTGCTAATCACTAAAATTTCTGTTTTGCCTTTATTTAGTTTGAGAAAATTATTACTCATCCATATGGAAACACAAGTAAGACATTGTGTCAGTGAATCAAGTGTGTCGAGGCCGTCAGGTGCTATTGATAAATTCAGCTGTGTGTATTTCTAATTCCCTCATTATATCCATTTTTGCCAATCACTAAAAGTGAAAAAGGTATTTTACTTTCACAATTCACAGTATTTTTGCCGTTAAATTTACTGACATTTTTTACAGTGTATGGCATAAAAAGGGTACCACATACCAACATGAAAACATCATCCCAATAGTGAAGTGCCGTGCAGGGAGCATCGTGATTTTGGGCCTGGACATCTTGCCATCATTTTGGGGCAAATGAATCCCAAGTTAATCAAGGATAATTATTCTATCCTATTATCCTAGAGGATAATGTCAGGGTAGCTGTCTACCAGCTGAAGCTCAGTAGAAGATGGATAATGCAGCAGGACAATGGCCCCTAAACATCGAAGTAAATCTATTCAAGAATGGCTTCAGACAAAGAACCTCCACCTTTTGGAGTGGCCCTGTTGGAGCCCACACTTTTATCCAATAGAGATGCTGTGGATTGACCTCAACAGAGTCGTTCACACCAAAGTCCTGTAAAGAGGAAGGGTTCAGAATTCCTCCTGAACCATAGTGGAGGGCTAATCCACAGCTACAAGAAGCACTTGCGTGAGGTTATTGCTTCCAGATGAGGTTTGACCAGTTATTCCTCTCATAGCTGAGCACAAAATGTGCCACCTGCTTAAATTATGTTACTTACTTTTTAAATTTTGGAATACGCTGAATGTAAGCATACTGTGTACAAATATTAAAAAAAAAACAGGGTTAATCTGAAGGCAGAATGTGAAGGCTGTTGAACTGGCTGACCCCATAATCCCATCATTATTTGAATGCATACAGTTTATTTACTTCCCTTCCTTCCTATTTGAGATGTGACAGACTTTAGCTTCTAATATAGATGTGCAGTCTGAGACAAGATCACCATGTGACTCTTATAACTTAACTTTTAATTAAAAGAGCTCACTGATGCTTTCCTTTCACAAGCTTGTCAGCAACCTAGAGTACAGGCTAGTGTTACTAAAGCTCTGTAATTTACTGGCAGCAGCTTAAAGATCTGAGGATTAAGTTTATGTGATATGTTTGGGTATCACAATCACTTTGAAGTTCAGATGGGAAGGCTGTATTTGGGAAGGGGATGCTGGGTAATTGAAAAACTGACAGACTTTGCACTTTGCAGGATTGCTTGCCTTGAGCATTCCATAATAAATGAAGTAAAAAAAAAATGTTTGTCATGTTAAAAAAAAAAAAAAAAAATGCAACAGCATTTGGATAATCATGGAGACGGTGACAGGACGGTTTTCAGTGTTCTGCTGTTATCGAGTATCCCGACTGTCTGCCTGCCTGCCTTAATAGAGTGATTTCATTGACCTTCAGTCTTGCGCTTGAGGAGAAGCTGTTCTTTTCTGTGTGATTCTGTGAGGCTTAAGTAATGAATGATGCTTGGCATGTATTTTATATTTCTTTATACTCATAAATATACATTTCACTTGCTGAAATTTTTGCAGATGTCGTGATTTTTAAGAGTTTTGGGCACCTCAAAGACAATTTACCACAGTGATGTTCAGTAAGGAAAATATCTCATTCCCTTCATAATACAGTCTTGTCCTTTAGTGTCATAAATTGATTTGAGAAAAAAAAAATACACAACATAGCAGATACACCCACCGCCAACCCCCACCTCCCCACCTCACCCCATTCTGCTGCGGTAATTGACCAGAATGTGCTTTCTTTCTGTAGAAAGAAGGTCATTCTGAAAGTTCCTAGTTGAACCTGGAAACAGGAAAGATTGCATTGTAGCCTGAGTAGATACAAACAAGGTCAAAGCAATCTTACGCATCAGCCGTAACCCTTTTTGTTTGGGAACGGCTCCTGTACAGAATATAAAAGCAACACTTGTCTGCCTTTCCAATTCATTTTGACCCCTCAGAGCACTGAGGGGCACAGAGCACTGAATAGTGATGTGGCCACTGTGTTTCTGCTCTTTTTCTATGTGTGTAAGACCTTTATGAAGAAGAAACTAAAAAATTTTAAAGGTTAGATCACACTGCCATTCGCCCATATCAGCGGCTGTCGGGACGGCTAAGCTGCTTGCTGTTGTCTGTTCAACCCAAAGAACAACAGAAAACAAGACCACACATGGTCTCGATTTATGCTTATGCCAGACTGTGTTTTATTTATTGTTTTAATATTGGCTAACAATATATAGTTATGTGAAAGAGTCAGTACCCTACATGAAATTTTTTTTTCTTTTATAACATACTAGCTGTGTAAGCCTGTGCTGTAAAAAGCCCGGGGTCCTAGAAACTATTAAAATTTTTAGAAAAAAAATTGAAATGTAGAGATGTCAGGTAATTGAAAGGAACTACTCTGAGCATCTCTCTCCTAGCAGAATTCATTTTGTCGATGTGCTTGCCTCGCTTCTGTATTAGTGGCTAAGCGAGTGTCTCTTTCTTTGGAAGTTTTGTTTTGCCGATGTGCTCGCCTTGCTTGTGTTATTAGCGGCTAAGAGAGTTTCTGTTTCCTTGGAAGTGGAGCCCTTACATTTATTTTTTTTTTACCTCCTCTTTGCTCGATCAGCTGCTGTCTTGTGCCTTGCTGCATTATCTGCACTTCGTTCGCTTACCCCACTAACATCCCACCCCCCCACCAGCGGTATGCACCGTTGTGAAGAGGTGGGCTGATATAATAGAGAGATGTGGTTATGTCAAGATTTGATCATTTTCTGTGTGCTCATTCTCCCTGTGTTGGATTTATCACCGTTTTTTCTCTGCCTGTTGCTCACTACAGGCGACATAGGAAGGTTGAAGGCAGCAGTGAAGATCAATCAATACTCAGTGAGTCACCATACTCTGTGCATTCAATAAATTTAAACCCGTATAAAATAGCCTTCCTATGAAATATTATTTTCTCCTAAGTAATATATATTTTATTTCAGCTTATTGTGGACATTTATTATGCTTATCACTATGAATCCTCTGCGAATTGTACTTTTTTGGCTTTTAATGGTACCTGCAGTATATGACCTTTGTTTTATATTTTCAGTAGGAAATGTTGGATTCCTGTTGAAACTGCTATGACACAAATCTACTGTTATCTCAAGCTGTGAATTGCTAAAGGTTAAATGTTAAGACAAAACATATACAGTATATTTTAAAGTGACGTGGCTTTTTATGGTGTAGATAAGCAATTAATGAGAGTAATTAATCAGACTCATTTTGTGGTCTCAAGGACTGGAGCCACTTGAAACACTCTCTTTTAGTAGTCAGTCTGTCATATCTCAGCCAAGGTTCACCCCCTGGCTAGGTTTCAAATTCACATTTTATTTCTCTTTTTGTTCATGTTTGATTCTTTGATTTATGTTGTTTATGTCCACCACTCTTTATTTCTGGTTTTGTCTGTGCTTATTATATGTATTTTGTGGGTGATCTCTCAAGAGGTGGGGCCACCTGCCAATCACTGCCAGGAACTGCTCTCTGCCCTATAAAACCTGAGGGTCCCCCATGGTTCATTTCAAATTTGTTTGGGAGTTGGATTAGTGTATGTTAGGTTAGTTCTGTGCTTTTGGGATTTGTTAAATTTTTGATTAATCTGTTTTTTGACTTCACCATTGGATTGTGTATTGGGACTTATTTGCCTTGTGTGTTTTATGGAGCTTCATATATTTACAGAGCTTTTTGTGAAATAAACCTTTTTCAGGTCCAGGTTTGACGGAAAATGTAAGTGACATCAGTTTGGAAAAAGCTCTCAATCTTCTGGTCTGCAGAGGGAGAGAAAGAAAAGGTGTTACCATATTAATAATAATAATAATACATTTTATTTATATAGCGCCTTTCCCATGCTCAAGGCACTTACAGAATATAATAAAGAACGGCAGCATATACAGTATATAGCATTGTACAAACCAGATAAATAAATAAAGAAGATTAAGACAGTGAATTCTGAAAAAAAAAAAAAAGAAACAGACAACATAATTGATGGTCTCGCACACACACACACAGGTTACATGAGCATCTTGACAGAGAAGTAAACTGAGAGAAGGGTAATAAAGTCAAATAGAGCTAAAAGCCTTCCTGAACAGATGAGTTTTGAGTTGTTTTTTAAAAGAATTCATGGAGTCAGCTGACCTGATTAATTTCGGTAGGTCATTCCAGAGTCTGGGCGCTATACAGCTGAAGGCCCTGCTGTCACCCATGGAGTGTAGATTAGTGAGAGACAACAATATTGCCAGAATCAGAGGACCTTAGTGGGCGGGCAGGCACATAGTGATGAAGAGGGTCACTGATGTAGTTTGGCGTGAGGTTATTTAAGGCTTTGTAAGGTATTAGTAGGATTTTATATTCGATTCTGTAAGACACAGGGAGCCAGTGAAGACGGAGCAGGATGGGTGTGATGTGCTTGCTGCTGCTGGTTTGAGTAAGGACTCTTGCAGCTGAGTTTTGAATAAGCTGGAGCTGTGATAGAAGATTAGAAGGGGCACCTGTCGTAGGGAATTACAATAATCGATGCGGGATGTGATAAAAGCATGGACAAGTTTCTCAGCGTTAGAAAAGGAGAGGAAATCAGCGAACACGTGATATGTTACGGAGGTGAAAGTAAGAAAGTTTCTTAATGTGATTTATGTGGGCGGAATAAGAGAGGTAGGAATCAAAAATGACACCAAGATTTTTTACAGTAGAGGCAAGTCTGATGAGATCACCGCCAAGATAGACTGTATTGTGATAGTATTGTGCTGACCCCTGGAGAAGCGGAGAATTACCGTCACCAGAGCCCTTAAACTGTACCCTATGTGCAAGCATGTGACAATAGACAGCTGTTGCTCGAGCATGGTGTTGTGTCACAGGCTTTGGACTTTAAACCCTAAGGTTGCTGGTTCAAATGCCAGCTCTGATTTCTTGTGTGACCCTGAGCAAGTCACTTACTGTAACTTACAGGTGCTCTAATTTTGTAAAGTACCTGTTGTGACAGATTGGGGTCTCCGTGACCCCTTGAACCCTCAGACTGGACGTCAGACACCAGATAAAAGTCCAAATAATAGTTTTATTATTAATAATAATAATAATAATAATTGTGCACAAAGCACCCTCCACTCCACAATACTCAAATAATTAACCAATAAACAATAATCAATCCTCCACTCCCAGACGCGTTGCCACCCTTCCACCCAGCTCAGCTCAACGTCTGGGAGTTCCCATCGTCCTTTTATATTCCCTGACCCGGAGGTGTTCCTGTCCAACAGTCCACAGTTCCTTTTTCCTTCCGGGTCAGGGTAAACAGTCCTTTTCTTCAACCCGGGAGCACGTCGCTCCTTCCTGTCACGTGACTGTGATGTACTCCCGGGTTATAGGGCACAGAAGAGTCCACGAGCCCCCCTACAGCGACTCCCGGTGGCCCCCAAGGTATCCAGCAGGGCTGTATATAAAAACTGCATAGTCCATGAGGCCCTGCTGGAACTCGGGGCACGTCCACGCTGCTGGGAGAGCTCCTCCTGGCGGCCTGGGGGTGAGGGCCGGAGTAGAAAGCCGGCAACCTTCACACTGTCAATAACTGTAATGTATTTATATTTGTAAGGCAACAAACAGGTCTGGGAATTTTAGGGCCCAACCAAGTTATGCTTAACTAAAAGAGACTTGTATTCCTTTATAATACTAGGGTCGAGAGGTTTACTTACCTTGGCAGTGACATTCATGTCTCTGGTGACTCTTCCTATGAAGTCAGTAGAAGGATTGGGAGAGTATGGGGGGGTCATGAGGTCACTGGAAAGGGGTGTGTGGCGCTCCTGATATCTATGTAAAAGGACAAAGGCCCAAGTCCTGGTGCTTCCTGTCTTGCTATATGGGTGCGAGACATGGACGCTGTCCAGTGGCCTGAGATGAAGACTGGACACCTTTGGTACTGTGTCTCTCCGGAAAATTCTTGGGTACCGTTTGTTTGATTTTGTGTCGAATGAGTGGTTACTCATGGAGACCCGAATGAGGTGCATTACCTGCATTGTGAGGGAGTGTCAGTTACGGCACTACGGCCATGTGGCGCCTTTCCCTGAGGGTGATCCGGCTCGTAAGATCCTCATTGTTGGGGACCCGAGTGGCTGGACCAGGCCAAGGGGTCACCTACGTAACACCTGGCTGCAGCAGATAGAGGGTCATTTCTGGAGGGTGGGACTGGACCGTGTGTCTGCCTGGGGGGGTTGCAAACCGGGATCCCGAGTTGTTTCGTCATGTAGTGGGTGCGGCAACGTGATGTACCAGTGCATGCTCCCCAACTTGACTTGACTTGACTTGACTAGTGTTGTACCTTATCTTATCCAAAGTACCAGTTATCTTATCCAAAGATCTTGACTATATATTGTTCTCCTCTCTTACTTAATGAATCTTAGCCTGAAGAGGTCTATTAATTTTTTACATTTAAGATGTCTCACTTAAAGACTTTCCAATGTTGTATCTGTCCTGGTGTCTATATAAACACAGGGAACTTCAGTTTCAGAATTACAACCTGCCTGAAGATGGGGCCCTGAGTTGCCTCAAAAGCTTGCATATTGTAATCTTTTTAGTTAGCCAATAAAATGTGTCATTTTGCTTGACTTCTCACTACATTCCTTTATAACCAATAGTAAATTACCAGGAGTAGAAACAAATAATAATAACACATTTTATTTATATAGCATCATTTCCATACTCAAAGTGCTTCACAAATATTTAAAGGAATACAATAGGAATAAAAGCACAGGCAAGGATCACATAAACATCAAAGGATGCAAACTAATATCAAACATTAAAAACCAAATAATGCCAAAATACATGAAAGCCCATCAAAAACAAGAAACAGAAAAAAAACAGAAGAAAGCCATTTACAAATAACAGTTTATGGAAGCTTATGTAGATGCAGCAGTCACTTACTGTATGTCAGAAAAGAACAATGAAAAGGCAGGAGCCAAAACCAAATAAAACACAGCTCATCGCAGGACCCCAGCACATGCTCACACTGACTTGGTTCATAGGATACTTTGAAGATACCAAGATGTGTAATGCCAAAATGCTTGGAGAACACCGGTGCATGCAGGGAGAATGTAATGTCTGAACCAGAATTGAACCAAGGTTCATGTGGGGTGCAAGGTAACATCACTGAGAATGATGCTACTTTTATGAAATTAAAATTAGGATTTTTTATTTTGAATGAAGAGTTGTGTGAAACAACTCCAATAAATAATGTTTGATTATGTTGGTGTATACATTTTTTTCAAAGACAATGTCGTTTATTACTGAAGAAACAGAGATATGTTAAAAATACTTTTAGTAAAAGTATTTGACAAGCCCATAAAAAAAAAGAATAAATAAATAAAAATATACAAGTTGTGTTTTTCAGGTTAGTTTTAGGTTAATGGCAGGATGTCCGTGTCAGGCCTGAGGGACTGTTTCAGAGCCGAGGAGTGCAATGCCCCAAATAAAGCACTGAAGCAGTCCAGTGTTCAAGATTAATGGTCTTATAGTAAATGTGCTCAATCCTCCCCTGAAAACTGAATTGAGCCATTATTTTGAAATGCTGATAACATAAATATACCATTTAGACATCCATCTGTAGACGTAGGTCAGTGCTGAGGTCAATTGCGACATACTGTCACACGTGTCAGGAGAAGAAGGGCAGTGCTTTGCTGGTTACAAGAACTAAAGGAGAAAACTGCAGGTGGTGCCTTTTTTATTCAGACAGAGATGGGCACAATTGTGTGAGAAAAAAATGTCTTAAAGTGAAATCATTAGGCCCAGAAAAGTAATATAAAACAGACCAGGGTTCTACCCACTGGGTGAGAAAGAACCACACAGAGGCAGGCAAGGCGAAAATGGAGAAAGCGGGTGACAGGGAGTGACTGCACAGCAATAAAGTACAGTATAACATGGGGTGTGAAAATTACTAGCCAGTGCCGGATGGTGGGCCTGCTGATGTTGTCAACCTCCAGCCTTGGTAAAGGACGGACCAGGCAGCCCATTGTGCTTCATTTTTAGTTCCGCACCAAGTGCAATTGTAAGAATCATTTACAAAAAGATATGGGGGAAGTGTTTATCTCTGCCTTGCCACTACAGTTTGACTTGCTGTCCAGGAGGGTTTTTAGTTCATTTTTTGATTGCTTTCTTTTATTGTTAAAAGATATGTGCATTGACGGAGACATGCCAGGAAGATAATTACACCAGTAGAGCAATTATTCTGTATGTAGCTGTATACATTTCTCAAAGCCTGGGTACTAAAAAAGGCCATTTTAGTTATGCAAATGTGAAATATTAGGAAAGTCTAATTAAAAATTGCTTTTTAAGAGATGAACGAGGAATTAAGTGTGGACAGGGGATGATTAGTGTTTTTCAGATAGCAGTTAGGAAGTCATGAAAAAAACACAATATAACAGCAATAAAAATTAAAACTGCAATATAGTGCCTTTCTAAAGTTACCGCTAAGCTTTAATAGTTAAAAAAAAAAAAAAACAACTGTTTTCAGTACCTTCACACAAAGCTGAAGGAATAAAATGATAGTCTGGGCAAAGCTATATTTTGCATTTGATGCGATGATAGTAAAGACAGCCTTAGGTGAAGAACAAAAATGGAAATCAGTGTAGCTGAGAAAAATATAATTGTGCAAACAAGGATGAAACATTAAACCTGAGGATCCTTTTTCAAAGGCCAAATATACCATTGTTAAGATGTGGTTTTTCAGGTCTGGAATCCCTAAGCAGTTGGCAGAAGCCAATTAATATAGCACATATTGTCCCAGAGTGATGTGTGCGAACATTTTACCAGAAGACAGCTGGTGTTTGTCCATTTGGAGAAGAGGGTTGCTGCTTAACTGAATTGACCAGGACAGAGTCTGTACCTGACTCTGAGATTTGAGTTCAACTCCTCAGGCACCAGGCCACACTTCCCACCCGGTGTAACAGCAGCTGACTGTCGGCCCCATCTGGTGATCTGGGCGTCAGACCAAGACTAACCAGCTGTAGGGGAATGTGATTTTATTATTGTAGTACTTGTTGGACTGTGTTCGGTATTATTTGGTCTGGGGTTTGGGGCTCTGTGGTACCCCCAGTTGGTTACTTATATATATATATTGTAAAAGATAGCCCAGCCACAAACAGAAACGACACCAAAATGTCCACAACACACACATTTATTCCACACTATTTTCACTATTTACATGATTGCTCAGTCCTTGGTCCTTCCGGCCGCCTCCACTCCTTTCTCACAATCTCCGTCCTCTTCCACCCGACTCCGGCACCCCGAATGGAGTGAGGTGGCCCCATTTATAACGCCCCGGATGTGTTCCAGGTGCCCGATGACTAACTTCCGGCAGCACTCCCCAGTGCCGCCCTTTCACCCGGAAGCACTCCAGGTGTACACCATCCCTGGTCTGGCAGCACCTCCTGGTGTATATATACTGTAGGCCTATATGTAATATATATATATATATGTGTGTGTGTGTATGTATTAGAGCTTTATTTAGAGCATTTCGAGCTTCTGTAAAAAACTACATTTCCCAATTGGGACAAATAAAGTTCTATCTATGTCTGTAACAGTTTAGTTTGGTGTTTCTCAAATTGGGGTCTATGATGCATGGCAAGAGGGTCCTCAAAATAACTGGTAAAATTTGGTAAATAATCTTTATATATAATTCGCTACCGTGGCTGTTCGTTTGTCTGTCCAGGATTTTAAATCACCTGTAGCTCGCAAACCGTTTGAACTATTGACCTGAAATTTGGTACACATGTACTGTATGTACTACGTGACCTCTACTGTCCGCTTTTGGGGTGATGATTGACCTCCAAGGTAATATATTTATCTTTTTGTTTTTATTTTATCTTATTGTAGAATCAACTCTCGGCAGTGGCCAGCAGGGCACTGTGCAGCGCATGCTTATGGGGGCCGTTCTCATTCCCTACCACCTTCACCATCACTTCCCCTACCTCTTCATATCTTACATTATTATTGAGGCAAATTGAAGACTTAAATGCCAGCTTAAGTGAAAAATTAAGAAAAACGTACTAAGTAATTGCAACACAAACACTAACTTAATCAGTTTTAACGTGAAAAGATGCCAACGAAAGAAGAGAAAAAAGTGGGTCACTAGGGTGGAGAAAAGAAGGGCTGCTCAGGAAGCAGTAAGCGCATCAACCTCTGAGCAAATGAATGCTAAACATACAGAGAAAGAGTAGGAAAACTAGGAATGCTCAAGTCAAATGTATTCACTACACGTTATCGTTCATTGCGCCGTTACTGGTTCATAAATATTACATATACATGGTTTACCAAAGGTTTTGGTTATTCTCTTTTATTCTCTGTTTCACGTATTTTAAACAATTACCATAAGATATCTGATTAGAATTCAAAAAATAATGTCCTTTATTAAACAAACTAAAGACGTGTTAAACAATGTACAGAATTTCCAGACAGCGTGGCCACATGTCCATGCAGCAGAAGCATCAACATATCCCACAAACAGTGTTTTCCGACAGCTAATCAAAACCCGACTAGCTGCTGCACTTTATCTCTCTGCCCTGCACATCAGCCCTTTAAATAGTAAATACAATAATCTAGAACACTGACCATTTTAACGCATGGTGAGACCCTTTGCACCGTGCATGAGCATAAACACACACACTTATCTTTGTGCCAGTCACTCCCATAATGTTCTGAGACAATAACAATGAGTGTGAAGCCTTTCATCTCTCACTGTGTCACATGAGTCTCCATCACTCATGACTCTGCTTTGCTCACTCGTACTGAAGCTAGTTAGCTAGTGTGGAGAAGAAAAACAACTTTTAAATAATGGATAGATTCTTGGGTCAAGTGTCTATGTCATAAAGTGAAAATAAGCCAACATTTGCTAAAAAAAAGTTAAATATGATGATAATTATATAGAGTGTGGCTTTGTGAGTCCTCATTCTCAGCCCTGTTACCAAGACAGGGCACGTTTGCATGTGGACGATGACCTGAGTCTACCTATCATCCGTCACTCACCGAATTGAGAGACTGCAGTCAGAGACAAGTGCACCCATCTCACTAATTTTCTAGTTGCATGATGAATTAAAGTATATGTGTTTTTGTGCAATTCTAAATCTAAACAATCTGAAAATGTGTTTTACTTTCAAAAAGTTCTATGCATTTTATGATAATAAATGATTTGTGCTGGAGCAGTAAGTAAGTATAGAGTGTGTTTCTGTATAAAGGAATATATTACAAAAATTCTCAGAATCAGAATAGTTATGGAATACGCCACTATGAATCGTACACCTACAGTTTCATTAATCAGTCCGCCAAGTGGCATTGTGCTGAGATGATAGAGTGTGTATTTCTGGTGTTTAATTTACAATGGTGCAGGTGACTTTGCCGATTTCTTTTTTTTTTCTCCAAGCCACCAGGGCAGATTGTCAAAAGAAAATGATGATTTGGTTTTTGAACATTGATATTAAAGGACTTGTTCAGAAAGAGTTTGTTCTCTGTGGTCACTTACATTGAAGAAATGTCACCGATTAAAAAAGGATCAGGTGAGAAGTCGGGAGATGTGACGCATGCAAAACTGGTTTTTGCATAATGACAACACACCTGCAAAAACCCATTTGCCTGCCAAAGAGTGCTGACCAAAAAAATGCGATTCTTGGTTCTCAAAAAACGTATTTGCCACATCCTTCTGCCTGTGACTTTTTGTTTTGATCCCGAAATAAAAACTGAAATTGAAGTGACAAAGGTTTTCTATCAGTGAAGGTATCCAGTAAAAACTCCAAGAGGTTCTAGACATATTTTGAAAGTGAATAAAAGAGAATTGCTGTGAGATTTTTAAATAGTGGTTTGTATTTAATTTTTTAGTCCCCTTTCCCCTGTAGATAGATTAACCTCTGACTGCTTTTGATTTTTCTTGAGGTAACCTTAGTGGAGTGCTTTTGGAGTTTGTTTTTGCGTATGATTTTTCACTTTTTCTGTCCGTCCTTCTTGAACTGTGTTGTTTGAAGGAGGAAGAAGATTCTTTTAGTTTGTTTTTCTTTGTTCCTTCACCGTTTGATTTAGAGCCACTGTATATATTATAAACAGTCACTTGTACCTGTTTTGATTATTTCTATTTTTATTCCTGTCCATGCAGTGAACTGTGTTTATTAATTGCAAGGCACTGGCACTGGCTGGAATAAAACCTGAATTTCTGTTTATTTACAAACAACATTTTAGTCTGTGTCTCAGTCTCTCACCGACTGGTCCTTCGGTTACAACTCCAGATCCCCAGGATCTGAGTTTCTGGATGGGCGCCATTACCTGGGGCATCCCATGAGCAGGCCTTGTCTAGCTGGTCCATTGATGTTGTCAAGCTTGGGTCACAAAGTTGCACAGGAGAATACAGGAGGATTTCTAAGGAGTATATACTTTATTGCTGTCCAGACAGATACAAACACAAGTCTCTTTCAGAAGCGATCTGACCTCACAAGGAACAGGTCTTAAACTTGACGCCTCGGCCCCGACTTGTGGTCAAAAGAACACAAAGTCTTCCTCTTCAAGGGGGTACAGTGGCTCAGAAGCAGTGACCGGAGCAGAGGGAGTCTAGGGAAAGAGAGACAAGAGAGTGAGACCTCAGGATGGTCTTGGCTCGGTCTTTTAAATGTTCAAGCAAGCCAGCAGCTGATCCCGCAAAAAGGGGCTGTAAGAGTGTGTTTGTTTCCCATTGAAAAACTGTTTAAGAGGGGGTTTCTGAAGGGCAGGTGCGTCCCCCTGCAGCAGCGGTCACAATGTCTGTCCTTTAGGACTGACTGTCCCTGCAAGACACTGCTCAAAACTCTTGTCTTAACCTACAACCATGTTTAGATGTCAGTATTATTGCAGCCAGTATGTTTTTGATATTGAAGCTAGTTTTTTATTAGTAAAGAGATCAATGTGATTGACAATCACTCTTTTTGTTTACCTGTCTTTTACTGTATTTGCATGCTTTATTTGTAAAAGAATATGGTATATCTTCTAAAGTAGTTAACATTCTGAAGCGTTTTAGGATTAGTTTAGTGCCTGCACTAAAATGATTTGCCTCTACTTGTGTAATTTTGTGTCTGGATGTAACATCGGATACAGTTACTTGTGTCTACTAGGACTCCGCTGGGCATGGTGAAAAGTGAGAACAGACTAAAGTATGGAGGATGATGGGCCTACTCCTGCAGGTAGCTGACTTACTAAAAAACAGTGCATAGATAGATACTGTTAGGCATAAGCAAGTAGACATCTCAAAAACATCTGAGGCCAGGATTTCTGTCTAATGCAAGACCCAAGTTATCGGTGCAGTTCAGAGGTAACGAAGGCTCTTTGATCAAAGTGAGGCAAGCATCTGAGGTTTTAATTTGTGCTGGGGATAAACTACAAAAAGAAGCAAGGTTATCCTTCTTACTGTTAAAAGAAAATAAAGTTTGCCTACAAATGTGAGTTACATTAAGCAACCAGAAATCATTGCAGGACAGATTAGAGTGTCAAAAGTGTTCAAGGTACTGTACATAATTGCAAAGGAGACCAGAGCACAACACAGAAATGAGAACTGCTGAAACAGACAGGAAGACATGAGAGACCCTAAGAGCAAAACAGTAAAAAAGCCAAGTGCTAGAGTCAGGAGTGTGAATTATCGCAAGATAGCTACTTAGAACTGAAGCCTAATGAGCTTCAAGTCAAAAGTCAAAGTAGCCAGCATTCTATCCAGCAGTGACAAATCACAGGCATGGTTTTCGATGCATTTCACAGGGTGGGTACCAAAGGGTGAGACACCTCCCGAAGGAGATGGATTTAGTATATAAAATAAAAGGATGTCAATTTGGGTCTAATTCCTTAAAGGTATACTCCACCCAAAAATGATATTTTTTTCTATGCAACTTATCGCACTTTTATTTTTAGTGATGGCAAAGAAATAAATGTAATTTCATATTTTCATGCAGAATGAGGGATAAAGTTTATGATACAATAAAACCCCATGGTGACCAGTGATATACAACTGCAAATGATGTGAAAAACTTCCATGGAGAAAAGGAAAAATTTTCACGTCAGTTATCCAGTTGTATGTTCAAAACATACAAAACCCAACCATTTTTTTTTGTTATAATTTTAATAGTTACTTCTGGAAAAATTGATGTGTAACATAAACAGGAAACACATTCCCAGAATATCATGCTTTTGAATTGTAGACAGGACTCTTGACCAATAAATGAAAGGGCGAGGCAAATCTTCAGTTCCAAACCATGAATTTGGCAGTATCAGGATCCAAATCATGAATGTGGTTCCAGTTTATCAGAGGGCACATCCATCAACACTCAATTCAGGGCCGACATAGAGTCACTAGACACCCTAACCTGCAATATCTTTGGGATGTGGGAATATAGTAATGTCTTTAGTAGGAAATCTACAGGAAAAATAAGAAAACTCCATACTCAGTAAATTGTGCCCAGGTTGGGATTTAATCCCAAGAGCTGTGAAGCCACAGCGGTACTAATGACTCCACTGCCGTGTTGTCTAATTTGATCATTTTTCTGAAAGAAAAAAAAAAAGCAAAATTCAGTGACGAGTACAGTCACTGAATAATAAATGACTTGTGAGAAGAAGTGAATTAATTCTATTCATAATTATGTAAGAAGCTAGTGGGTTTAAAGTAAGGGGAGGTCTTGGTTTAAATGTTCTCCAGCAGGTGCTGCATTCAAAGAATAAACCAGGTAGTTTTTAATCATAGCTTTCATGAGCTTGTTGCAGGTGCTAGAAAGAGAGAGAAGCTATCCGCAAAATCGTGTTGATTGAATAGGCGGCCCTTGTGAATTTAGAAAAAAGCCGCAGTAAACGCTCCCTGTTGCCATTCTCTCATTTGGCTCTGTGGAGGTAAACAATACACCTTGATTAAAGAGGGAATAATGATGGCTAGGAAAGGCTGCAATCAGCACATGCACCTGAGAATATATTTAACACTCTGGTTGGATATTTAGAAATTGCAATAACAATGGAGAAAAATCCTTCAAAAGTAAAAACTGGGTAGCATTCTTCTCCTACTCTCTTCTTACAGTTCAAACCAAAAAGGCAAAGACTTGGGAAGAGTTTCTTCACCAGTTCACCATACTGATAATTTCTCCTGGAAGGGAAGTCTGTACCCTTGGCTTCAGCCATATCTAAATATATTCAAGGATGCTGGATGCCGCAAGCTGGGGTAAAATGTCTGGCATGGATTTGAAAGAATGATTTAATAATTCGGCACACTTTATGTGATTATTTTGTTTGGGTTGGCTGTACAGCTTTCCCCATGCAGATTTGGACCTTTGGTGTATCTGTGGTCATGGTGGTAAAGTATCATCCATGATCCGTCAGTTTTTCTTGTTGTTGTCTAGGGGTAAACATGTCTGTTCTGCTCTCCAAAAATGAACAGTAAGCAGTGATCTCCTTTTTTTTGGATTGAGGTGTACTGGGGGCTAAAATCCTTGTTGGTTCATCAGAATGATGATCGAGACTTGCTCAGTGTCAGCATTGGTACTAGTGAACATGGACTGGTGCCCTGCTCCTTCTTTAACACATATCTGACCATTTTTGAACTTCTCAATCTGTTTGTAAATATTTCACTGTGGTATAACAATGCCTCCATATTTTGCAGAAAATGTTCTATGGACCTCAGCCTCTAGTACACCTTCAGCCCATGAAAAGCAAATCACTGCTTGCTGCTTTCCTTTATTGTAAATGGAGAGCAAATCAGCCATGTTTAATCCTAGAAAAACCAAAAGATAAAGTGACTGTTCAAGATCGAACATCGAACCTTTACCACTGTGACCACAGACACACCATATTTGTGCAGGGAAAGCTGTACAACCAACTCAAACACAATTATAGCAAAAATACTGATAATTATTGACTTTATATCATAGAATTATTGGCTGTAGGCCATCTCCTAATTTTAAAAAGCTGACCAATCAATCAGTGTATCAAACAAAGCACCTGACTCCTTGACATGTGATATCCATCCATTATCAAACCCACATCATTCAGTTCAGGGCCATATTACTTGGTGCCTGTCCCGGGTGTTTCATGTTCAAGATGGGATCAACCCCAGACGGACACAGTCATTTGCAGGTCAGTCTCACCCACGTATCCACAGGCATTCATATGGGGTCAATTTAGAGTCACTACCAAACGTTGACTTAAATATTTTTTATTTCAAGGCCCCATTTGTGGATGACCTGATCAGAGAACTTGTAAGTGTTTTTAGTAGCCATGTCCTGTAACCAAGACTCTGGTCGATAAAAGGGTGTCAAAAGATGAGATTTTCTGTGATCATTTGAAGTAAGTGGCCAGATATGACAATGGGCTTCTGTAGAGCTTACTGAAGGTGAAAGAATGGAGCAAGCAGTATTATTAAAAAGAGCTAGTGAATCCCCCACTTTGGCATGTGCATTGTGTATTTTGATGTGTAATGTGTGTGTGTGTGACTGCATACGCTAGAGCTCTTACCAATGAAAATAGTTTAACATGCATGTGGGTTTTTGGATATATTGTGAAGGAACTTGTGGAATGATGGCCAACCTGGTCAGGATGGTTGGGGGTACCTTTCCCAAGTGGGACACCAATACAATGGATGGGCAGTGGATGGATGTGGGGTAATATGATTCAAAAGTTCGTGGGTATGCAGCATTCCACTGGTGATGCACCAATCTGGATTCCTACAGGACTGCATGGAAGTTGTACTTGGAATGAGCAGCTGTGTATGGAACCTCTGGGGAGGTAGCTTCCCTGTCCTCATCTGTCTGACCTGGAAGTGCTTCCAGTGTGTACTGGTAAGGTACTGGGAGTATTTCTGGGTTTCACTTTAAGAGAAGCCTTTCTTCCTCAGTCAGGTGAGTCAGAGTCAAGAGCAGAGTGAGATGAAGCTCACCTGAAGTGGAGGCGAAGGAGGAAAAGAAAAAGTGTAGTGGATGAAACTGTGTATCTTTATATACTGTAGTAAAGACCCCTGGTGAAAACAAAGAAAAAAGACTTCAAACCTGCCACTGAGTACAACGTAGTCTTCTCTGGGGTTTGGGGCTCTGCCCCCTAGTGACCACAATGTTTGTGGAGGGGGATTCAGGTTTTCACTGGCACCCCATACTTTATATTACAAAGAACTCCCCATCATGACAGTAAAGGTTGAAATTGAAATACTTATTAGAAGAAATAATATGTTTGCAAAGTACGCAGTCAGTTTTGTTTTCTCAGTGCATGAGCCATAGAGATGTGCCTGTTCCTGATATATTCATAATAAAGGAATGTAAGCCAAGTGATTACTATTGCAACGTTCTTTTAGTCTGTTGACATTTGCTTTCAGCATACTTTTGAATTGGTAAATACCACAGCAGCCTAGACACCGAGGTATTTTATTGAGAAGATCTTTTCATTTGTCTTTAACAGAAGGATTTCTGATTATCCTTTAATGGAATAAGAAAAGATGTGCATAAGAGGTGCCTAGAATAGGCTGCTTTATGATACCTTTTTATAGCATTTACTTATTTGTCTGCTTCATTACCACATTAAATATCTTCTCCTTCCTCTCTCTAATGAAAAATATCTTATATCTGAGAGTTTTCATTATACACCTGTCATGCCAGATCACCCACACATGTGAACGAATCTGCCACATTTTGTTTTTTTCTTATAGCTATTTTCTAAGAAGCTGCAAAATGCAAAATGATGGTTTACGTAAATTAACAATTAATGAATTTTAAAACTCTGTAATGTTCTATTTTTGTCAAGAAAGATTATATTGACTAGCCTTTATTCAGTGTATCCTTGACCATTACCACTGCTGACTGGCTTCATCTCTTATATTAATCGATTTTGGTTGTTTTGTGGCAGCTTTGGGAAGAATGACTTACAAACTGATTTAACCATTGAGGTAATGCAGTGTTGCTAACCTTCAAAAATAGATATGCTGTAGGCGTATCATTGCATACTGCCAGGCAGATGTATGCTTACAGTTGCATAATACGCTCAGCCCATTAACATATGGAAAGTTTCTATCTATCTATCTATCTATCTATCTATCTATCTATCTATCTATCTATCTATCTATCTATCTATCTATCTATCTATCTATCTATCTATCTATCTATCTATCTATCTATCTATCTATCTATCTATCTATCTATCTATCTATCTGTCTGTCTGTCTATGTCATTTAGAATGAAAGAGAACTGCTGCTTATTGAATAGCACTGGGGCAGGAGAGAAAGCAGGATGATAGGACTTGAAACCCCAGTCCATTATAGAATATAATCATTTATTGAGCCATTAAAATTATTTCTTTTTAAAGCGTTTTTTTTACTTTGTCTGAAGCCCACTGGTAGACACATGTTCTATTTGTTACGTATGATCCTGTTGTCTAAATTTTCCAAGTGGAAACGTTTTACACTCTCCCATTTACTCCATTTTTTTCTATAGATATTTCTCATCAGACTGGATGGTCATGCCAAGATGGCTCACATTTTGAGAAACCATAATCACTTTCTCCAAGTAGTTTACTTGAATTACTTTTCAAGTGTTTCCCTTGTCGCCTATATATAAAACAGGATATACATAACATATCAGAACAGTAGCATGACTGTGCAGCAATTGGGTCAAGAAGAGGGAAGCTCATAGAAGTCATCAGAGTAGGAACTATGATTGTTATTGTGTTTTTGCATCTCATGGAAGAAGCAAAATTATATTACCCATTTGTTTTGTCATGGTAGGGTCCTAGGTGACCTTATTCGTCCCATTATACTCTTTATTATGTAGACCTGGTCAAAATATCCCCCGAATCCCTGTGAAAGCCCCCATAGTGGTGGCTCTGAGGCTAAGGATCTGCACTGGTATCCAGAAGGCTGCCGGTTCGAATCCCCGTCACTGCCAAAAGAGATCCTACTCTGCTGGGCCCTTGAGCAAGACTCTTAACCTGTAATTGCTCCAGGGGCACTGTACAATGGCTGACCCTGCGCTCTGACCCCAAGGGGTATGCGAAAACTAACAAATTCCTAATACAAGAAATTGTATAAGGCGAAATAAAGAAAAAAAATATATATGTTACACTACTTTTACTCTACTAAGCAACAAGATAGAGCACCAAAACAGGCCAGAGAGAGAGAGAGTTACACATTTATTAAATATTATTCAAATAGTTCCATAAACAAAAGCAAAATAAAGTGTGAACACCATGCAGCCTGGTACTTCTGGGTGTTTAGTCTTTCCAGGCGGCCCGTTTCTTGCGTTGCTTGAAGTTTCATCATTAAGTCAAAGCATTCTTGGATTCACTCCCCTCTCCTCCTGTCTCTGTTTTACTGATTTTATGAAGCTAATCCAGATATGATGTGGTAATCCTATCTCCAAGACAACTTTGCCTTTATTAAAATTAAATTTCTTGCTTCCAAATAGTGCTTTCAGAGTTCATATGCTTCTGCCGTTTGAGCCAGGAGGTTATAATAAGACAATGGGGGTTATAGGAAGCACTCTTGTGCCATTGCAACTTGTATTTTATAGTAGATGAATTTGCTTATCCCTTACAAACAAACTCCACCCCAAAGTAGCATTTCTAAAATTCTCGACTTACAGTATAATATACAAGAACTTAATAGACTTTCTACTTAAACTAATTATCCAAATATTCAGGTAATTTTTAAGCAACAGCAAAGCATTAATAGACAAGGTATATTTTAGTAGCCAAGTAACATGACAAGCTGCTTTAACATAACAAGCTGTTTTTGCCTAGAAAGGAATAGAGCATCTTTGCAAAGATTCTGTCCTTAAACTTCTAGGAAAGTTCTGCTCCTTTCTCCAACACCGTTGGATGGATGCCACATTGTAAAGAAAATAGGCCACAGATAATATAATATGGAGGGGCAGCCTTCTGAGGAAGCCATAACTCCTCAGTGCTACTCATTACTTAGATGGTCACTGGAGTGCTAGGAAGCCTATAAGAAACTAGTAGCAGCTGGAAGGAAAATCCAGAATAGTGGATGACAGCACAGAGGGAGTACTATGTTCATTTTCGTTTTCAGAGAATTGTGGCCTAAAAGAATAAGGGAGCCTGGTCGTTTAATAAATAATACTGAGGAATGCAGGGGGACCTGCAGTCACTGGGGAGCTCTGGGTAGAAGGACCAGCATTTGCTAGAGTCATTCTTCACCCCAGAATTGGTTCCAACGATTGACAGAGAAATGGCCTTTAAAGCCAGAAGCCCTACGAGCTTGGGGTCAGTAGACAAAACAGTGGCGAGAGATAACTCTGTCAGGAAGACAGAGTGCCCAGTGGTGTATATACAGAATATTGGAGAGTTTTGCAAGTGAGCAGGGAGAGTTCTGAGCCATTGTATTCTTTTTAAATACCATTGAAGTTTGTGTTCTTCTGTGTTTTCCCCTTCTATTCGTTTGTTATGTATTAAACAAATTCTTTTTTGAATGAAGAGCTTTGTTTTAAGCATTTTTTCCAGCTAGGTGTAGAACACATTTACAGCAGGATCAGCACATGCTGGACAGATTATTTCTATATGACTCTGGGATTTACTGAGGAGGATGCAGATGCACATGTACACCTTGGACTTCTCAGTTCTGCTGGAGCTCTTTAAAACTACCTGTTGATTGATTTTCTTTGTGACACAGTTTAAAGAGCATTTGAACTTGCATGTCTTACTATTTTGGAGTAGTCCTCATCATGATGACATTGATTGCTTATGATGCAGAATATGATTTAGCACTTTCCGCTCTGAACAAAACTGGGAAATATCTGGAGATTCAATCCTGTTTCTGGTTTTGATGCTGAGTATTTGAGGTTGATGTTAACGTATCTTTTAATACTGTCCGTGGCCTATTTTCTTTACAATGTGGCACCCATCCAATGGTCAACCAAGTTGAGGCCATTCATACTTAGGGCCAAATGCCATTAAAAGCAATAGGGTAACAAAGTTCTAAAATTTGTCAAAACCAGATGCTATTGACTACAAATGCCCTAAGCCCTTTAGTTATCACATACTTGCACCAGCGCTGCTAGACATAGAATGATACACTCTATATAGAAGCTGTGAGAGAAGCGGTGCTAGAGATGCATTGGCAGCAGTCTCTCTGCTGTCTTCCTTCTCGTGCTAATAGTTCAACCAACAAATGATCACAAACTAGCAATAAGTAAAAAAACGAAAATAGCATTGTGCTAGTTGTGCTTCATGCAGTTGGCATGTTTTATTTTTTTGTTTCTGATCTCTGCAGATGGTTTGCACTTTTGTTCTTCCATTAATAAGATAGAAATGGTTCATAAGTAGTAATCCATTTTTTGATATTATCATTATTTCACAGGACCTCATGTGTTTTCTGATTCTTAGAGGGCCCTTTAAGGGTTGTGTTGATCGGCACTGCTCCACATGGCCAGTTTTTATGCATTCAACTTGCACTGTCTTCCCTTACATGGACCCTACGTATGGCTGCTGAGACTCGTTGATCATTTTGTGTAACTCTATATCAGCAGTTAAAGTATGTACATCAGTGACCTACACCAGACACATAGAGCTTCAATTGCAATGACCTGTACACTTTGTGACCAACATATGGCAAAATGACCAGTCCCAAAAAGAGCTGTAAGTCGTGTGTAACTGTATTGGAACAAATAATAAACATATTATTCATATGAAGAAAACTAGTAAAATAAAAAACGTAAAGGTAATAAATAATCTACTGACCAATCTAGTTCTTAATATCTTGAATTTTGGCAAGTAGATGGTTTTCATTCCACACTATATTGACAAAGGTAATGCCAATAGGTAGAGTGAATTCTGCTACTGTCTATTATTGTCTTTAAAAGGATGTGCTTCTCTCTGACTGCTCAAGTTATCACTGGATAGTCATTGCTTAAAAATTAGTCATACAGCAAATTGTCTTTATATTATAAAAAAAATCCTGGGAGAAGACAAGACTTTTTTTCCTATGACGAGACACGATCTTTTGAAGAGAGACAGAGAGACACTTTCACATCCAGCGAGATGGTCAAGTCACGTCATACTTACAACCTTTGGAAACAAGTCCCATGAGACAGTGACTTTTGCAAGTCACGCCCTACTTACAACCATTTTCAAACCAGACAACGGTCATCTAACCTCTCAGTTGTTAGAATGCTTTTGGCAGACACACTTCCTGTGCTCACATGCAGAGCAGGTTAGAAATAATGGAAGCAGGAAAATTCGAAAGTCTCAAAACAATGATAGTAAAAATCGCATTAGCGCAAACAAACAGAAAATATTACTCGGCGAAATAATGGAACATCGAAAAGAGATTGAATAGTGTTTGGGGATATCTGGGGGAGAAGAGAGACAAGGCAGTGAGTCAAAAGGACAGCTGCTGTACAGGCTTTTAAATGTTTGAAGCACCACACAAGATGCAGATCCTGCAGCATGGCAACTATTAGCAGTATTCATTATTTAAACAAAATTAACGATTTATCTGTAAAATGTAACATATATATTTTTAATGCATTTCATCATGAAAGCGATATCAAGTATAAATCTAAGAATTCTGAATGTGCAAAGAGCTGGAATATTATAAATTTAATGTGTTCTGGGTGGCAATGTTGCTTGCCGCTGCTGTCAGGTCAGGAGGAAGCCCCAGAAGCGTGTAGCGATTTAACAACTGGGCCGGTTTTAAGATGATGTTTACGACAATCTGCTTTAATGATAAAGTAAACTATGAGATTAAAGACGAAATTTCCACTTTAATCACAAAACAGAGATTTTTATTATGTCCTTATTTTCTTTTTCTCTGTGGCTCAAATATGCCGCCGTATATTCTGATGGTATTGTAAAGGTGCAAAAAAAAAAGACGGCACAGAAGATGGTATGTGAGACTTTTAAAATGTAGTGTGTCATTACTTTGGGGAATATGCGACGCTTGAATATCAAAGCACCACAAATGCATTTGTATGTCGGCATTTTGCTTCACCACATCGAACCATTCATCAAACATCGAAGCGCACACCTCAGCCTTGGAGGATCATAAAAGCGGCTGGAGTAGCAAGAAATTCAGGCTGAAATTCTGGGCTTGAATGTGGAGAGTTATGACGATATTCCAGAAGAAGATGACATGACTGTATTTGGATAAATATATATTGTTGTACATGAATAAATATAAGATATTCCCCGAAAATAAGCCCTAGTGCATCTTTTGGAGCAAAAATTAATATAAGACCCTGTCTTATTTTTAGGGAAACACGGTACTGATATTTTGGATGACAGCTGAGCATTTCTGCCTCAATTCTAACAAATTTAAGTTGATGAAATTTTAGCACAAAAGCTGTATGCACAAGAGGCTGATCTTGCCTCTTACATTTTCACATGAAAAGGTCTTTTATATACTGGAAATGGTACAGTACTTTGCTTCAAATAGAGCTTATAAAGCAAAGAATAATTTACTTTATAAATTGGTGAATGAACACAATACAGGATGGGTTTCAATAGTGATATTTATACAGCTTAAACAATTTTAATAACAGTTATACCATGAAACACTACTTAAAAATCAGCTAACCTTGAGGATAGAATAATATTACTGATCTCCAGCATGGGTCTCTTTGGCAGGAAAGCAGAGATGCATAACTGACCTTTGGAATGAGCCAGCTATACAGCCGTGTCTTTTTAACAATGAAATATTAACACAGACCTTGAGTTCCTAAACCTGCAGTCATTGTGGGGCACAGCGAAAAGCTTACACATGGGTGCAAAAAGTGAAAACAACATCAACGGTAACTAATACTGAATACTTTCAGCCAACATATTACACAGCAGAGTTTTGTCAAGAAACGCTACTGAGGCTCCTTTATACCAACGGCAATACGCCTGCATACTGCCTCAGTTTGAATGAAACTGCCATGGCAGAAGTTTTTTTCTTTCTAGCTTTCCTTCTTTTCAGTCATTCTGTTGTGTATATGAGAGGGGGTTGTCCTGTGTCAAATATAGTAATAATTATTTATTAATTTATTTATTCAAACTTCTGTGAAAAGCTAAATTTCTCCCTGGGAACAAATATCTATCTATCTATCTATCTATCTATCTATCTATCTATCTATCTATCTATCTATCTATCTATCTATCTATCTATCTATCTATCTATCTGCTTCCATATATTAAAATGTTGTGCTTGTTAAATATAAATCGAACATCTTGTATCTAATGATTTTGAAAATGTCTATTTTTAATTCTGTATTTATTCCACATATTTTTCTTGTTGTTTTCTTCTGTTTAGTGGTCTTAGAATTAATGTCTTAAATTATCTTATCGGCTTGAGGACATTTTCACATATTTAAAAATATTTTTACATCTTTTTCTTCATTTTTGGTAGTGTTTGGGGATGCTTTCAACCAAAACTGCTACCACATGACAACCTGAAATCACAGCAAGTGATATCACCATTAAGATGTTTTAAACAGTGTATGCAAGTGGACGCTAGGTGGCACTGTTGCCCACCTTTTTCCCAACAGACAGACACACTGAATACAGGGTAAAATCACCAAGAAGGTATTTAATTATGTTCTTCTTGTTTTCAGTGCCTCCAAGCACCTCCACCACCATACACAGGCAATTCACTAACAATAATAATAATAATCACAATAATTTCTCCTCCACATCTCCCAGTAAGCTCTGTCCAACTCCTCCCGACTCCAGCTCGCTTGCTGGGTCTCCAACAGTCCTGTATATTGTCCTTGACCCGGAAGTACATCTGTTCTTCTTCTACTCACGTGACTTGTTAGCACTTCCAGGTCAGATGGAGAATTGGATTTTTCTTCAGCCTGGAAGTACTTCAGGACTCCTGTCCTCATGACTATAAATACGCCATGGGTCCTTCTGTTCCTTTACAGCTCCCCCTGGCGTCACCCACAGCACAAAACAGGGCTGTGCAAACGAACTCCAAGTCCCAGGATGCCCTGTGGGAATCCAAGGCACTGCCAGATCCCAGCGAAGCTGTCATCTAGCGTTTTGGGGGAAGCAGTGTCCTGAAAAAGCTGCCTCCCCCCAATCCTTCCATCATAGGGGCGTCCCGGCTGGGATGAGCCGCTGGCCGTCTGCCACAACAGAAACAAACTTTCATGGTTCTAGTCAGTGTGTGTTATTGGCTAAAGATTTGGAAATTCTTGTATGACTACTTAAGTTTTTGATTTTTGGTTTGCATGTTGGGATTAATAGTTTAGTATATTTTGACTTTGGTAATGGCCCTTGCTAGAATGAACTAGTTTGATTTTGTATCATTTTATCTCCTTGTCCTTTTTATCATTTTTTCCCTGCCAGTTTCCCAGTTTTGGCAGAACAATTGGCCTAGGGATTATAATGGATACTTCCTGGATTTGGATATTTCCTGTATTATCTTTGGGAGGGAGGGAGGGACGGACAGATAGATAGATAGATACATACATACTTTATTAATCCCAACGGGAAATTCACATGCTCCAGCAGCAACATACTGATAAGGACGGTGACAGCAGTCTGTCACTGAATCTGCTCCTCTGTCTGGAGATGATACTGTTCCGTGGATGCAGTGGATTCTCCATTATTGATAGGAGTCTGCTCAGCGCCCGTCACTCTGCCACGGATGTCAAACTGTCCAGCTCCATGCCTACAATAGAGCCTGCCTTCCTCACCAGTTGTTCCAGGCGTGAGGTGTCCCTCTTCTTTATGCTGCCTCCCCAGCACACCACCGCGTAGAAGAGGGCGCTCACCACAACCGTCTGGTAGAACATCTGCAGCATCTTACTGCAGATATTGAAGGACGCCAGCCTTCTAAGGAAGTATAGTTGGCTCTGTCCTCTCTTACACAGAGCATCAGTATTGGCAGTCCAGTCCAATTTATCATCCAGCTGCACTCCCAGGTATTTATAGGTCTGCACCCTCTGCACACAGTCACCTCTGATGATTATGGAGTCCATGAGGGGTCTGGTCCTCCTAAAATCCACCACCAGCTCCTTGGTTTTGCTGGTGTTCAGTTGTAGGTGGTTTAAGTCGCACCATTTAACAAAGTCCTTGATGAGGTTCCTATACTCCTCCTCCTGCCCACTCCTGATGCAGCCCACGATAGCAGTGTCGTCAGCAAACTTTTGCATGTGGCAGGACTCAGAGTTGTATTGGAACATACTATGCTTCTCTTTCTTTCTTTTTTTTTTTTTTTTATTGAATTTTGTTTTTTTAATAGTGCTTTCTTCTTTGAATAAATAAAAGAAACTTGATAAGACTTCCTGTGTGTAATTCTAAGATCTGCCTCATAGCAAGCACTTAAAGTGAGCCAGGAGGGAATGTAGAGAGCTGGCAAGTAATCATAGCGGTAGACTAACTCTGGGCTGAAATTGAACTTGCATTCTTAATCCTTACTGCACTTTCCATTTATTCCCTTTGTTGTTGTTTTTTCACTTGAACTTCACATCAGAAACGTCTTCATCATTATCACATCCTTTAAAGAGTCATGTACAGTGCCTTCAGAAAATATTCAGATCCCTTTAGTTTTTGCATTTTTTTCATTTCATTTCATTTAAATTCCTTTTTCCCTCATCAAGCAACATTCACTATCCCAGAATTACAAACCAAAAACAGATTTTATTGAAATTTATTGAAAATGGAAAAATGAAATGCCCTTCAACTCTGTATTATGTTGAAGCACCCTTGGCAGTGAGTACAGCGCAGAGTCTTCTTTAGTAGAAGGTGAGAAGATTCTTCTCTGCAGATCCTTTCAACCTCTCTCAGGTTAGATGGAGACAGTCAGTGGACAGCTGTATTTCAGCTCATGCCAGAGATGTTTGTTTGGGTATAAGTCCGGGCTCTGATTGGGCCATTCAAGAACATTCCCAGTGTTGACCCTAAGCTACTCCTGTGTTGGCTTTGGTTTGTGCTTAATGCCATTGTCCTGTTTGAAGGTCAAGAGTTCTCTGGAGTAGGTTTTAATTAAGGATATTTTTGTACTTTTCTCCATTTAACTTTCCCTCAACCCTGACTAATCTCCCAGTCATTGCTGAAAAAACTCCCCACAGGTTAATGCTGCCAACACATGATATTGATATTGCACAGGTCATGAGCTGTGCCTCGTGTAGAAGATCAGCCCAGCTACAGACAGACACTGAGACACGCAATGCTCAAAAGCACACTCTTTTAGTTTGTGTTTCTTCTACAGCACACAGTGCACCAACAGCCACAATAGCTCAGTTCCTTTTACTTAACTTTTACTTTTCTTTCTCCTTCTCTTCTGCCACCTACACTTCTCGCCCGCAAGCTCTGTCTTCTACCTCCAGGCTCTGGCTCTCTGAATGAAGTGAGGTGACCTCTTTTATAATGCACCTGGATGTGCTCCAGGTGCTCCCTGATGACTTTCTTGCAGCACTTTCTGGTGTGGCGGAAGTGCTGCATGGGCACCCGGAAGCACTCTGTGTGTATCTAGTTCCTGTTCTGGCAGCACTTCCAGGTGTGGAGGAAGTGCTGCAGTCCATGGCTCTGGAACCATCCAGGCGCCCCCTGGCAGTAGCCACAGCCCCCCACAGGGTTGAGCTTCCAAGCTCCACGGCCCCCATGCAATCCAGAGGGGCTGCCTTCTTGCGTCCCAGGGAAGATATTGCCCCTCTCCCAGTCCTTCCCTTCTCCAGGCGTCCTGGTGGGGCAAAGTCCCCGGCTGTTTATCACACTGGCTTGCTCCAAATGTGACTCTTAGAACTCAGCTCAAATAGTTCAGTCTTAGTTTCATCAGACCAGAGAGCTGTGTTTCTCATAGTCTGAGATCTCTTTAGGTTCCCTTTAGCAAATTCCTAGTGGGCTTTCATGTGTTGTCTAGCCACCCTGCCATAAAGCCCAGATTAGTGAAGTGTTGCAGTAATGGTTGTCCTTTTGGAAGTTTCTCCCAATTCCACACAGTTCCTCTGGATCTCAGCCACAGTGACCATTGAGTTCTTGGTCACCTCTCTTACAAAAGCTCTTCATTGATTGTTCAGTTTGGCCAGGCAAGCCAGCTCTAAGAAACATTATGGAGGCCACTGTGCCCTTGTATACTTTCAGTGCTGTAGGAATTGTTGTGGCCTTGCCCAGATCTGTGCCTCGACATACTGCTGTCTTCAAGCTCGGCGGGCAGTTCCATCAATCTCACTGGCTCTGATACGCATTGTCAGCTGTCGGACCTTCTATAGACAGGTGTGTGTCTTTCCTAACCATGTCCAGTCAACTGAACTGACCACAGGGGGATTCCAAACAAGGTGTAGAAACATCAATGATGATCAATAGAGTGAGACTGACCTGAGCCAGATTCTAAGTGTCATTGCAAAAGGTCTGAATACTTGTGTCAGTAAGAGAGTTCAGATTTTTATTTTTAATAAATGTGTGAAAATTCCATAAATCATGTTTTTGCTTTGTCATTCTGGGGTTTTGAGTGTTATTTGATAAATAAACAAATAATAATAATTTAAATGAGCTCAGCACAAGTGTACAATATACCAAAATGTGAAAAAATGAAGGGGTCAGCATACTTTCTGAAGGCACTGTATATCTCACAGAGCATTTTTTCCTGGGCTGAAATAACACAGTGACGGCCCTTGTCCTGCAATAGTGGCCTTTTTTTGTTTGATAGGTTTTAACAAAGAAAAATTATACTTTAAAAAAAAGCCATTATAAGGCAAAAAGAAAAAATAAAGATTAATTTATGAGAGCTAATGAACCAGTCAACCTGTCTTGAAGAAATGCCGCTTGAAAACTTTGTTTTATGGCAATTAAAGGAGATATTAATCATGAACTGACATGGTGGCAGAAAGTACCGCTCTACTAGAGCATTAACCCAGTCCATCTAATATTTGTCACTAACCCTATCAGAATTTTTGATTTATTTAATTGAGTCTGCAGTGTTTACACCTCAGAAAGTATCTGACAGAAAAAGATGCAGAGCAGCAATTTAAGGCTCTGCAAACAAGACAGGAGAGTTATAACCCAGCTAGCCAAGATGTACTATAATATACAGTACTTAAACCTCAGGCGCTCGGGGAGAAACGGAATAGTCATTTAGGCTAAGTTTAGACCTTTTAAAATGGAAAGGAAAGCTAATGAATATTATTTGTAAGAGAAGCCCACAGAGAGATGAATCAGTGCAGCACTGTCCAATTAACATAAAATAACATGCCGTTCTCAAACCCGCTTAAGTGATAAAATTCAGGCAGCATTTGTTAGACCAGATTTATTTACATCTTTTCTGACATTCCATCCTGGCTTCTCACTCTCTCCATAACATAACCTAAACAAATACAAATGCTTAATATATGTATGCTTAACTCAACTCAATTCATGTTCACCAGGGGATCTGAGGATATTCTAGCAGCATTTTGCACAGGGTAGGAGCTAAAGCTGGGTGGGCAGCTGGTCCATCACTGCTGGACACCCTGTGAATCATTTTGCAGTGGGGACAAACCTGTATATATTCAGGACAAATTTAGAAAAGAGGGGAGCACCACAATTATGTTGTAATGCATATTCTTACCAACTTTACCACTTAGAGGTGGGGTGAAAGCTTAAACTTGCTGCACTGTTAGAAAAATTTGGCCCATTTTTGTCCTAAATAGGTTTGTAGGGTCAATATTAAATGTGTCCTAATTCACTTATAACAATAGGCCGGAGTGCAGAAAATGTAATATTTCTTAGATGCATGATGCAACTAGACTGTGTAGCAGTGCTACTGGGGAATGCAACTTCAACTCCCATCAGTCCCTGCAGTAGCTGTGATTGGTCATCTGCTGAGGGAGCAGGGGCTGCTGGGGACAAGGAGGCTGGCACGATATTTAAAAGGAGTCCAGTTCTACAGAGAAAGAAGTCTTTTGTGTTTCGTGTCTGGTGTTGCCTGTCTGTTTGCTTTCCTGTTTTGCTACCTGTGCATTCTTATTTTTTCCTGGAATGTTCTCTGTTTTGGGTGTATGGACTGTCTGGTGTCTAAGACACCAGAGGATTTGTTGTCGACCTCCGAAGAAAGGAATGCTCCTGATCCCATTCATTCACCATCATCTTATCAGGAAATACCAGTAGGACTGATCTTTACATTAATATATAGCGTGCTGATCTCTGGACTATCTACCTCCATCATTTAATTTCATCAGTTGCCATTTTCATGGACTTCATAGTGTGTGGTTTTTGTTAGTGGTTTGTTACTGTTGAGTTTGTGTTTATTGTATATCACCATAAGGGGAACTGGGGTGGGATCATTGTAGTTGCATATATTTCATTTATTATTGTTTAATACATTCTTTAATTTCTCTTTTATTACCGGTTGCTTTTTTGTCTCTGATAGGTAGTGTGTGTGAGTCGGGCCAAGGCTGGGTGCGTTCCTGGGATCCCCACTGAAAAAATAAATAAACCATTGTCATATCGACGGTGTGAATCTTAGTTGTGTTTTAAAGTCCGCTACAACTGGTTTCAGTTAACCTAGATATTTTGCTCACTGATTCAGAACATTAATTGTTCATTCTTTTATTTTCAAAACCCGCTGACACGTTAGGATTGCTGGGTAACTCAGTTGAACCTCATTATGACTGATCCGTCACCATCATCAGTCGGCAATTTTCAAAACCCGCTGACACGTTAGGATTGCTGGGTAACTCCGTTGAACCTCATTATGACTGATCCGTCACCGTCATCAGTCGGCATTGGTCTGTACTCAATTCAGTGATTACATACAGTATGTCTGGATTAACCACAGGACTCTCTAATCGTTGATTGATTTTTATGGTGTTTGCTTTTTTGTGGCCCCAGAACTTTTAAGAAACTATGTGAAAACTTTATTTTTTTTTAATCTCAAACAAGTTACAATAAATGAAAATATAATAATTGATAGATTGAGATATGAGAAGCACAGAAACATAGTCTTATAGTATATGAAAAGAGCCATAGGTTACCAGACACAGTTCAAAGCTACAGGTTAGAGTTCTACATGATGTTACATTAAGGAACACTCCACCCAAAACTGATTTTATTTTAAATGTCACTTACCCCATTTAGTTTGTAGTGATAGTCAAGAAAAAATTGTAATCTCATATTTTTCAGGCAGAACGAGAAAAAAAAGTTTGATATAACAGGAGTCTATTGTGACCTGTGCTGTACACATCAAATCAAATCCTGTTTGTCGCATACAAATTATACCTTCAGTACATTATGTAGTGAAATGCTCAGTTACTCAACTCCAATGACTGTGCTTTTAAGAAGGACATTGAAGGACAATAACAATGATACAGTATATGACTTTATAATACCAAAAATGATTAATAGAATGTTAAATATATGATACATAATAACTAAATAAATAACTAAATTTAAGTGAGTTAACAATAGGGCATCATATATTTCTAGATTCTTTCCTTATTCAAGATGCGCATTGTCTTTCGATGGAAGCTCCTTCTGAATGTCTCTCAACTGATCTTCAGGCAGCGGGAGCATTTACCTGTTGGGATGGCTGGAATCTTTGATCGTTTTTATTGTCCTGGTCCAACATCGCTTGGTATAGATGTCCTCAGAGTCTGAGAGTGCACACCCGGTCCTGCTGCTTGTTTTTGGCAGTAATACTTCATGACTGGATATGTTTGATGGTCGATGTGTAGATGTTCTTTAGTAATTGGGAGGGCAGCTTGAAATCCCTTGAGACATCTGAGGTGGTAAAGACATTGTTGTGCCTTCTTTACCAAGGTATCGGTCCTCATTGATGTGGACACCGGGGTACCTGAAACTGTCCACCCTCTCTGCCTGTTAGCACTGACAGGGTGGTAGTGCCTCTACTTTTCTCAGTGGCAATCAATGTGAAAAACACCCATGGAAAAAACAAAAATCAACATGTCCTTTATCCAGTCATATGCTCAGAATGGGCAAAATGCATGCGTTTTTTCCTTAAATATTATTAACAGTTAGTTCTAAAAAAAACACCAAACAGAAAAGTGCATTCCCATAATCCAGTGCTTTTGAACTGAAGAGAGAACTCTTGACCAATCAATGAGGAGGAGAGGCAGTCTTCAGTTCAAAATCACAGTCGTATTATGGGAGTTCATTTTCCAGTTTATGATGTGCTCTGCTTTTTCTGTCCATTTTCATGTAGATCAGCGTTATGTGAAAAACAGTTTTGGGACAAGGGAACATTTAAAAAGATTTACCATTTAAATTAATCCTAATTATAGGTGATTGTGTTACATTTACTTAACAAAAGGGTTTTCAGGAATAGATTAGCTCCTTCTAAAGGAAGGGCAAGCTTGCACGCCTCTCCTATAAGCGCCTACCCCACTGAATTAGCATGCAACCATTAAGATGTCCACTCACATGCTGAATGACGCAGTTACTTGTCTCATACATAACTTTAGTGATTGCAATACAACTAACACATAAAAAGAAGGTAGCCTGAATTATTTGAGGTTTATAAGAACGTCTTTTTTGATTATACATAAAACAGAGAGAAATCCTACATATTCTTGTGCTTTTAATGCTTAAGCACAATTAATGATTTTCTTTTATGTTTTTTCTTCATGTATGCATGTTGATTATTAAAAAATACACATACTTTTTCTGTAAATATATACTGTTTTTCATAGTTTATACTGTTTTTGTATTTAGGATGTCGCTTTATGCTTTGCTGAATGTTATTTTGTGTTTTATGTTAGTTACTGTTTTTTATAAATAAATCAAAGTGGACATGCACAATAAATAAAAATTGAATTTAAACTATCTATATTAGCCAAGCCTGGAAGTCATCAGCATAATTGCAATGCTGCCTTATACCGAATGACAGCGTCAGGCCATGAAAATGATATTTATCTTAAACGGTGAATGACATAGTGGCCACTCTATCAGACCACTTTATAAAGCCATCCAAAAACAAAGTTTCAGTTGCATTGAATCGGTAAAATCAACCATGTAAATTAATTGAAAATAGGATTTAGTAACTAAATTAAAACTGAAAGAAAAAACTAAAGCAATAAGTGTAAAGATATGAAAAAAAAGATGAGAGAGAATCTAAGCCGAAGAGTAAGGAATAAAAATGATAATCACTGCAGGAAAAATAGTCTGAGCTGAAATATCGCCAACTGAGTATTCGTGACATATTCATGCCAAAGGCTTATCAAAAGTGATTAAGGCAAATGACTTCACAATCATTAATCAAATCATTTAATGTAACATTAAGTAGAATAAAATGATGCTTTTTGAAGGACTTTTTGCAGAATTTCATTCATTTTATGTATGTAGTTAAGCTATTGGGGTTTAAATATTTGAAAATCATGGTACCTTGAGATGTTCTTTCCAACAAACTACAAATCAACAAAGACAGAGACAGTTGCCTAAAGGATAATAATAATGGACTAGCAGAAAATCAGAAGAAAAGTGCAGAATCCTGCAGCCATTATCCAAGAAGACACTCACTAGGGAGAGCCCTCCTCCATCGCAATAGATTACTAGTGCAGGGGGACAGAACTTAACTAATATCACATTCAGTGACGATCACATCCTGAGTGGGGCTGTGGGCCCTCACGCTTAATAAATCAACTCTTCTGGATGGTCTTTTTTTCTGAGATTCATCTAACAAAGGGAAACAGTGTACAAGTCAATGACATTTTGGGTTGCATGTGTTATTTTACATGGATAAGATAATTCATATTTTAATAATGCACTTTGATAGAAACATTTTTTCATAAATATAAGGCATTCTTAAACCTACTTAATCCAACTGAATTCATATTTTAATACTAGCCATGTGCACCCAACTACGTTGCGCGTGTTAAAGTTGTCTGTGAAGGGCTCCCTGTTTAAACGCAGCTGCCAGTCGTGAACTGGGCCTTTCGTCGCACAGCATTATGATTTTTTATAAGGAAAACAAAATTACAAAACAAAACCCTTGGACATTGATTTGATAGGAACGGCCTACTCGGAATCACTGTCCGAACAGTAATTATGTGGTGGTGTAGGAGCATTTCTGCTTCTCTCTGTTCACAGTCCGTCTCGTTTTCACGACGCTGTCGTTTCCTCTCACGATCTCTTCTCAACCTTACACCAATCTCACAGGTTGCTTTGTGGCAATCCAAAGAGTAAGGCAATATACACGGAGCAGTGGTTATAAAAGGGGGACACATAGGTATCCAGGCTCTTTAAAGCATAAATAGGGATCACTTCACTGACATGTGAGCAAGCAATGGTACAACTGTGGGACGTGCAGCACTCGCCGGCTACAACATAACAATAATAATTTCCGGAACGTGCTGTTACGTTGTCATTCATTTTACCCACTGTCTTTCTTTCATTCATATGTTACGTAGGCACGTACCTTTTATCTTCAGCAATCTCATTCTCTAACCTGGCCTCAGGAACTAACCAGCATAACACTGTCCACCAGCCCTTTTGTTATTCCGGCACATTGTTGACATCCATGAGTAACAACAACATACTAAACTGGAAGGTGGTCTACGCATCCGTGGAATTTGTGGACAAAGAAAGTTCAAGATCCAAATGAAGATTATATATAAAGATTCGTTAATTTAAAGCACAACAATTTGTTTATTTTGAATGTCTGTGTTTTGAGGTGTGACTGGAGTACTACAGTCTTCAGTAGTATAAGCCTGGAGGAGATTCTTAATGCAATGCCTATGTTTTAACTGTCTCTCTACTGCCATCTAGTGCTTCTTTTTCTAATTCATTCGCGGAGAAACAAAGATCAAGATCCAAATGAAGATTATATATAGAGATTTTAAGTTGTGAAGGATAATTTATTTGAGGAACCACTGTTTCCTATTTCCAAGGGTTTGCGTGTTCTCCACATGTCTTTTCAGGTTTCTTCTTACATCTCAATAAAGTGTAAATATTAGTGAGTGTGACTACAGTGGTGTGAAAAACTATTTGCCCCCTTCCTGATTTCTTATTCTTTTGCATGTTTGTCACACAAAATGTTTCTGATCATCAAACACATTTAACCATTAGTCAAATATAACACAAGTAAACACAAAATGCAGTTTGTAAATGGTGGTTTTTATTATTTAGGGAGAAAAAAAAATCCAAACCTACATGGCCCTGTGTGAAAAAGTAATTGCCCCCTGAACCTAATAACTGGTTGGGCCACCCTTAGCAGCAATAACTGCAATCAAGCGTTTGCGATAACTTGCAATGAGTCTGTTACAGCGCTCTGGAGGAATTTTGGCCCACTCATCTTTGCAAAATTGTTGTAATTCAGCTTTATTTGAGGGTTTTCTAGCATGAACCGCCTTTTTAAGGTCATGCCATAGCATCTCAATTGGATTCAGGTCAGGACTTTGACTAGGCCACTCCAAAGTCTTCATTTTGTTTTTCTTCAGCCATTCGGAGGTGGATTTGCTGGTGTGTTTTGGGTCATTGTCCTGTTGCAGCACCCAAGATCGCTTCAGCTTGAGTTGACGAACAGATGGCCGGACATTCTCCTTCAGGATTTTTTGGTAGACAGTAGAATTCATGGTTCCATCTATCACAGCAAGCCTTCCAGGTCCTGAAGCAGCAAAACAACCCCAGACCATCACACTACCACCACCATATTTTACTGTTGGTATGATGTTCTTTTTCTGAAATGCTGTGTTCCTTTTACGCCAGATGTAACGGGACATTTGCCTTCCAAAAAGTTCAACTTTTGACTCATCAGTCCGCAAGGTATTTTCCCAAAAGTCTTGGCAATCATTGAGATGTTTCTTAGCAAAATTGAGACGAGCCCTAATGTTCTTTTTGCTTAACAGTGGTTTGCGTCTTGGAAATCTGCCATGCAGGCCGTTTTTGCCCAGTCTCTTTCTTATGGTGGAGTCGTGAACACTGACCTTAATTGAGGCAAGTGAGGCCTGCAGTTCTTTAGACGTTGTCCTGGGGTCTTTTGTGACCTCTCGGATGAGTCGTCTCTGCGCTCTTGTTGTAATTTTGGTCGGCCGGCCACTCCTGGGAAGGTTCACCACTGTTCCATGTTTTTGCCATTTGTGGATAATGGCTCTCACTGTGGTTCGCTGGAGTCCCAAAGCTTTAGAAATGGCTTTATAACCTTTACCAGACTGATAGATCTCAATTGCTTCTGTTCTCATTTGTTCCTGAATTTCTTTGGATCTTGGCATGATGTCTAGCTTTTGAGGTGCTTTTGGTCTACTTCTCTGTGTCAGGCAGCTCCTATTTAAGTGATTTCTTGATTGAAACAGGTGTGGCAGTAATCAGGCCTGGGGGTGGCTACGGAAATTGAACTCAGGTGTGATACACCACAGTTAGGTTATTTTTTAACAAGGGGGCAATTACTTTTTCACACAGGGCCATGTAGGTTTGGATTTTTTTTCTCCCTAAATAATAAACACCATCATTTAAAAACTGCATTTTGTGTTTACTTGTGTTATATTTGACTAATGGTTAAATGTGTTTGATGATCAGAAACATTTTGTGTGACAAACATGCAAAAGAATAAGAAATCAGGAAGGGGGCAAATAGTTTTTCACACCACTGTATATACAGTACGATTATGGCCACAGATGATGTTAATTTATTGGATTCTCATATTCACTCATAAAAGCCGTGAATTTAATATGATGTGGATGTTGGAATGCTAAAAGTACCGGCCTATTTCTGACAAATAGAAAAAGCATATCATTTACATTGGAAGATATTTACCAAGAAAATATTGAAAGGAAAACAATCAGGTGTTTTAAGTTAAAAATATATATATACAGTAGAGTCTCGCTTATCCAACCTTCGCTTATCCAACATTCTGTATTATCCGACATCCCACCGCAAAAAACAAAAAAACAAAAAAAACAAACGCATCAATCGGCAACAAGAACTGCAAGTTGCGAGTGTGAGCGTAGTCTATTTTTTGTTGCTAAGTTCATTTTTTCAGTTAAATTTTTCTGTTGTTTTTTTGTAAAACATGATTACAGTGGATTATGTGGCTGGCCCTCTCTGGCGTGCGTATCTCTCACGCGTGTGTGTGTGTGCATGTGCGTGTGTGCGCATGTATCTCTTGCGAGCGTGTGCATCTCTCTCGTGCACGTGCGCGTGTGTGTGTGTGCATGCGTCTCTCTTGCGCGCATGCGTGCATGTGTGTGTGTGTTCGTGCGTGCGTCTCTCTCGTGCGTGTGTGTGCGTGCATGTGTCTCTCTTGCGCGTCTGCGTGCGTGTGTCTCTCTTTCTCTCACGTGTGTGTGTGCGTGTGTGTCTCTCTCTCGCACATGTGCATGTGTCTCTCTCGTGTGTGTGTGCGTGTGTCTCTCTCTCTTGCGCATGCATGTGTCTGTCTGTGTCTCTCTCTCGCGCTCTCTCTCAAGCGCTGCACAGGGAATTCACAGGGAGAGACTGAACACATGCGGAAATCATCGGCGTGCACAAACCAAAAGGGAAACTGGCTTGTTCTTATACCGAGTGTGTGGTCATGCACAGAGGCAAAAGTTTGGTGAACTTTTTGGTCATAACCCTATTTGTACGTGTTCAGAGATGTTCGTGAACTGAGGTTCCACTGTATTAGGCTCGTAATGTGTAAAATTATAACATAGTGTGATGTTTAATAGGCTTTTTCTTAACACCTCCCATTATCTGACATTTTCGCTTATCCGACGTTCTGCCGGCCCGTTTATGTCAGATAAGCGAGACTCTACTGTATATAGAAAATTAACTATTAAAGGACGCTGTGAGTGTGAGGAAAAAGATTATTTGGTTTAATGAGACAAAAACTGAACTCGTTGGGCTGAACTCCAAGCACTATGTCCTACAAAGACCAGGCACTGCTCATCACCTGCCTAGTACCATCCCTATGGTGAAGCATGGTGGTGGTAACTTCATGCTCTAAGTGGACTTCTCAATGGCAAGGACAGGGAGACTGGTCAGAATTGAGGAAAGCAGGAATGCAGCCAAATACAGAGAGGCCCATAAAAAGAACCTAATTCCGAGTGCATGCAGCCTAAGGCAGGAGTGACAGTTCACCTGCCAGCATGACACAGACCCAAAGTACACAACCATGACAACAAAGAAAGAGACACTTGTCTAAAGGATAATAATAATTGACTAGTACAAAATTACTACATGCAGGGATGGATGCAGGATTAACGTCATACCCAGGACGGAGCAATTGCAGGTTAAGGGCTTTGCTCAAGGGCCCAACAGAGCAGAGCCCATTTTGGCATTTACGGGATTCAAACCGGCAACCTTCCAATTGCCAGTGCAGATCCCTAGCCTCAGAGCCACCACTCCGCCCTTCACGCAAGACAATATGGAAAAGCGCTAGGCCCTTTACCCTTAATGTATTCTTCAGTATCATATGGACAGTATAGATATTTGCAGTGGAGGGCCTACATTTTTTGGACCCCTCTGTTATGGGGGCACCTCCGCAACCAGCAACAAGGCCTGGGTATTGTTATTTTCTTCAGTGAAGTTGTTCCACAACAGTTCACCACCAATTTTATTTTTTTAAACTTTAATAATATTTTAATTTTCATTGTAACTGTTATTTTGTATTGAATTACATTATGTTATTAATATTTTTGTTTTTTTTTAAAAACCCTTCTCATACAGTATGCACCCAAAATATTTAAGCAATGTGGAGTAAAGTTGCTTCTGGGGCCCCTCTAGGATTAGGGGCCCTGAAGTTTAAGCTTCATAGTAGATCCGCCCCCCTGGATATTTGGCTTGAATAAACCGATGATCACCTAAATTCTAAATGTTCAGAATAGCATTCACACTTGCCTAATAAACCCAGAAGACTGAGTTTTAATCCCAGCCCAGTCACTGCTTACAGGGAATTTGCAAGTTTTTCCTGTGTGTGTTGCTCAGGGCCTCAAGGTTTCTCCTCACATCTTAATGCTTGATGACATCACATTAGGTTACCTGATGACTGAAATTCGGTCCTGTGTGAGTGACTGGGGTGTACACAAGTCTCCGGTTCAACTCGTCCATTCAGTACTGGACACTGTACACATTTTATAAAGCGGATTAAGTCCACAAAGCACTGCGAGAAAAGGAAAAAAAAAAAAAGCTTTCTGTCAGATTTTACACTGGAAGCACTTCATAGGCGGCCATGCAGCAACTTCATTTACATTTTCTATTATGCTGTCAGTTTGTTTGAATCACATCTCTTGGTTCAAACAGAACCAGTTGAGGCACTATGTTACAGTGACTAAAGTCCTGCATAGTTTAAATGCAAAAATAAAACAAAAACTGTTTTTTATATAGTGGAAGGATTACACAGCTATGGTTATTTGGTAGAAACTCTATAAAAGCGCAGTTAATTTTGTCACAGCAAAACATGGGAGTAACATAATATGGCTACCTCACTTGTCCTTAGCATTACAATATTTAATAATCTTTGCCGTTTCTCTTTATTTGTCTCATATGAATTTCTGGTGATCTCAACTAAAGATACATAAGTTACATGAGACGTAACAGTGTAAGGGGTCCAGGAATCTGGAGACTGCATTGCATCTCTGTCCCACCTAATATTCATTACATGCAGTGGGATTTACTGATCAATAACTAGGACCGGAAAGCACAAATCCTGCCGCTGTCTTATGTGACCAGAAACAGATCACATAAGCTTCCTGCGCTCTGATTGAATAAATATATAGAAAGTGTGCACTCCATCTAAACATAGTTTGTCTGAAGAAATGGGACACACTGAAATGGGGAGTCTTGTAAGAACATCAGAAGTTTGAAAAGCATATTTGCTTAGCTAAAAGAGCTGTCAAAATACCTCATCAGGTTTTGTTTTGAATCTTCTAGTTCACATCACGTTAGACCACTTTTCCAGCGAGATTCTATCGTAGCCTTTATTTACCTGATCTTAGCGAGTCAGAGGGATTCGGCCGTGTGCTCACGTGAAGCCTGTCGCATATTGTGACATGCCTAGCCACTCACTTCTACTAGTTTGCTCAGTCACTCTGAAAACAGGTCTGATTTTGTCTTTAGTCATAGAGATGGGCTCTGTATGCATGAGAGAGGAAAACCAGTCAATGCACATCCGGAAGTACAGTACATATAATGCAGTGACAAGGAATAGGAAACGTAGATGTTTTACAAGATCTCACAGACAGAAGAGACGCTTGTCTGTGTAATGTCTAATGGTTTATTTATCACGGCAGAAGGAAAAAAAAAGAAAAACAAAGGACAGAGATTTTGGCCGAACTCACCATAGCTGTTAACCCTTTGTGAGGCACCGGCTCCATCAGGCAGCACACTACTAGCTGTCAGTAAAAGGGTGCGTGCACAGTCACTAAATATGACATGCCCAGTGATTTATGTAAGTTGACATGTTTTGGTGATGACAAAGTTTGACTAGAAGTCATGTAATGTGATATCGGCTTAATTAGGGATGCACATTACTTTTCTCATAAAACAAAAAATGAAATAGCAAGACATCTTAGTGTTTGAAATATTTGTCTCTTTTTTTGTTATGCTGCTAGGTTATGACCAATATGGTCTGTGATTTTAAGATCATTGATTGTACTCACTAATCATGACGCTGGAGAATGGTGGCATGTTGATGACACATGCAAGTAAGAGTTTCACTGTACCCTGTACACATGAAAATCATTCCCATATGAAAGTTCAAAAAGAGGAGGTATTGTAGTTTTTTATAATGAACAGAAATGAATATCAGGAAACATCCCACCACAAAGAAACTCAAATAAAACACCAAAGATGACACTGATAAGTTCTATTTTAGGGAACAATCCATGTGGTGTGCTGAGTAAAGATAGCAAAATCAAATGAATTACAATGAAATTATAACAGTGAATGCACAATTGAAAGAATTTTGTTCCCATGGGTAAATTTAGCTTTTTGCAGTAGCTTTTTAAATAACTAAATGCATAGTTAGATAAATAAATATATATACAGAGACTATGGTCTGAAAACATACCCGAATGACTAAAAAGGAAGAAAATTTTAAAAAGAATCTAAACTTCTGAATTGGCAGTCTCAGTTCCAGTGAGGCATTATGCAGGCATACTGCTGTTGGTATAAAGAAGCCCTAACAGTGTTTCTTGACACACTTCTGCTGAATAATTCTTGGCTGAAAGTCCTCAGTATTAGTGTGTCAGAGAGATGATGTGCAGCTTTGTTCATAATGGCATTCAGTTTTGGTTTAATTCTCTCCTTCTCTACATCCTCCAGGGGGTCCAGAGTGTGTCCCATAACTGAATTTGCCCTTTTAATTAGTTTGTTGATTTGGTGAGCCTCTCTTGAAGTGATGTTACCAGCCCAGCACACCACAGCAATAGAAAATTGCTCTGGCCATCACAGAGTTGTAGAAGATGTGAAGGATGTTACTTCCCGCATTAAGGAATGCAGTCTCCTAAGGAAAAAGAGCCTGCTCTACCCTTCCTTATACAGTTCCTCTGTGTACGAGACCAGTCCAGCCTGTCATTATTGTGGAACACCAAGTACTTGTAGAAGTGCCCCACCTGTACATCCAATACCTGAATAGTGACTGGACAAATGTATAAAAATAATGAACAGAAGAAATTCTAATGTTAAGATCAAAGAAATAATAAATTCCAAAAAAACTAATACATAAGGCAAGCTCATGGTAAAAAATGTGAATAAAACTCCAGAGCCAATATACATAACAAAATAAATATGTAAAATTTGGTTTACGTCATAAATCCATGGTCAGTCCAAACTACATGTGGAGAGGAACTAACACATTTTGAGGGGGACCTCTTCATTGTGCCAAAAATTATAATAAATTAACATCCCTTGAACTGAAACATAACAAATTTTATTTTATGTAATATAATATACAATATATATATATATATATATATATATATATATATATATATATATATATACATACATACAGTATATATATATATATATAATATATATATATATACTGTATATATATATATATATATATATATATATATATAATATATACAATACAATACAATAATATATACAATATATAATTTAAAATGTTAGATTCCAAATTTAGTCTCACCAAGTGAATTAAACATTTACTAAACAGGAGGCTGGAAAATACTATGTGCATCTAAAAAAAGGAAGAGGGAAACTTTAATAATTCCTTAATGTGAGAGTTCTGGGAAATGTGAAGGCAGTTAGTTAAATATATATATATATATATATACAGTATATATAACATAATTAATAATACAGTGCATCCGGAAAGTATTCACAGCGCATCACTTTTTCCACATTTTGTTATGTTACAGCCTTATTCCAAAATGGATTAAATTCATTTTTTTCCTCAGAATTCTACACACAACACCCCATAATGACAACGTGAAAAAAGTTTACTTGAGATTTTTGCAAATTTATTAAAAATAAAAAAATTGAGAAAGCACTTGTACGTAAGTATTCACAGCCTTTGCCATGAAGCTAAATATTGAGCCCAGGTGCATCCTGTTTCCCCTGATCATCCTTGAGATGTTTCTGCAGCTTAATTGGAGTCCACCTGTGGTAAATTCAGTTGGTTGGACATGATTTGGAAAGGCACACACCTGTCTATATAAGGTCCCACAGTTGACAGTTCATGTCAGAGCACAAACCAAGCATGAAGTCAAAGGAATTGTCTATAGACCTCCGAGACAGGATTGTCTCGAGGCACAAATCTGTGGAAGGTTACAGAAAAATTTCTGCTGCTTTGAAGGTCCTAATGAGCACAGTGGCCTCCATCATCCGTAAGTGGAAGAAGTTCGAAACCACCAGGACTCTTCCTAGAGCTGGCCGGCCATCTAAACTGAACGATCGGGGGAGAAGGGCCTTAGTCAGGGATGTGACCAAGAACCCGATGGTCACTCTGTCAGAGCTCCAGAGGTCCTCTGTGGAGAGAGGAGAACCTTCCAGAAGGACAACCATCTCTGCAGCAATCCACCAATCAGGCCTGTATGGTAGAGTGGCCAGACGGAAGCCACTCCTTAGTAAAAGGCACATGGCAGCCCGCCTGGAGTTTGCCAAAAGGCACCTGAAGGACTCTCAGACCATGATTCTCTGGTCTGATGAGACAAAGATTGATCTCTTTGGTGTGAATGCCAGGCGTCACGTTTGGAGGAAACCAGGCACCGCTCATCACCAGGCCAATACCATCCCTACAGTGAAGTATGGTGGTGGCAGCATCATGCTGTGGGGATGTTTTTCAGCAGCAGGGACTGGGAGACTAGTCAGGATAAAGGGAAAGATGACTGCAGCAATATACAGAGACGTCCGGGATGAAAACCTGCTTCAGATCGCTCTTGACCTCAGACTGGGGCGACGGTTCATCTTTCAGCAGGACAACGACCCTAAGCACACAGCCAAGATATCAAAGGAGTGGCTTCAGGACAACTCTGTGAATGTCCTTGAGTGGCCCAGCCAGAGCCCAGACTTGAATCTGATTGAACATCTCTGGAGAGATCTTAAAACGGCTGTGCACCGACGCTTCCCATCCAACCTGATGGAGCTTGAGAGGTGCTGCAAAGAGGAATGGGCGAAACTGGCCAAGGATAGGTGTGCCAAGCTTGTGGCATCATATTCAAAAAGACTTGAGGCTGTAATTGCTGCCAAAGGTGCATCGACAAAGTATTGAGCAAAGGCTGTGAATACTTATGTACATGGGATTTCTTAGTTTTTTTATTTTTAATAAATTTGCAAAAACCTCAAGTAAATTTTTTTCATGTTGTCATTATGGGGAGTTGTGTGTAGAATTCTGAGGAAAAAAATGAATTTAATCCATTTTGGAATAAGGCTGTAACATAGCAAAATGTGGACAACGTGATGAAGCGCTGTGAATATTTTCCAGATGCACTGTATATAAAGAATTTTGTGTGGTTTTTGTATTATATATAAAGTAAGGGAGGCGGCACGGTGGCGCAGTGGGTAGCGCTGCTGCCTCGCAGTTGGGAGACCTGGGGACCTGGGTTCGCTTCCCGGGTCCTCCCTGCGTGGAGTTTGCATGTTCTCCCCGTGTCTGCGTGGGTTTCCTCCGGGCACTCCGGTTTCCTCCCACAGTCCAAAGACATGCAGGTTAGGTGGATTGGTGATTCTAAATTGGCCCTAGTGTGTGCTTGGTGTATGGGTGTGTTTGTGTGTGTCCTGCGGTGGGTTGGCACCCTGCCCAGGATTGGTTCCCTGCCTTGTGCCCTGTGTTGGCTGGGATTGGCTCCAGCAGACCCCCGTGACCCTGTGTTCGGATTCAGCGGGTTGGAAAATGGATGGATATAAAGTAAGGGAAAGAAAAGTTGGGAGAGAGAAAATACGCATAAGGCAAATAGTGGAAAACATTTTATAAGTTGCCAATGTTTATGCTTTAACTACATGAGTTGGAAATTTGTTTCAGTTTTATCTGACATTTTCCATCCTTAATGTTTATTTCCTTTAACTGTCCATGATGTCGTGTCTTCAAGTACATGATTCACTAAGTAAATGAAAGAAATCTGTTAAATCAGATTAGTCTTTGCCTTTGAGAATTTTGAAGAGTTAGGGCCTCATGCAGCCTAAGAGGTTTAATTCCTTCAGCCTGTAATAGTATGACATACTTTTTATTCCCACAATGCACTTGGTTATTCCCCTATGCACAGCTTTATGAGCTGCTATGACTTTTTTTTGTAGCCGGGTGACCAGAACCACACAAATGTAATCTCATTAACACATTATAGCATCTATGCATGATACTCCTTGAATTTTATTCAAAGGTTGTTGCAGTATAACTTAAGATTTTATTTCCCTTTTTAATTGTTTTTGCACATTGCTTGAATGATAATATTCTGTCAAAAATGTAATTTAAACTTCAGTGGTTGCTATTCAGTATTCATAATTAATATCCCCTTTGCCTTACAACTCCATTTATTAGGTTCTTGTGAAGATGGTCCATGGACTTTAAGAAGACCAGCTGTCTCATGGCAGTAATCTGATGAGTTTTACTTCTGCTTCCTAAATGAGGCCTATCATCCATTTTAGTTAGATTGTTTCCATCTCGTTGCTTTGGATTAGCTAACTCAGATGCCCGACATGGTTGGCCAGACTTGGCATTGTTATCTTGTGCATTACTTTTTATATGTACTCTATGCAAAGGGTCGTCTATTGTTCTTATGTTTTTAGGTGCTTTTATGCTATTCATTTACCATTAGTAGCTTTGTGATTGACATAATCATGCCTTTTTTTGACTTGTTTTCCTTTTTATGCTGTGCCATGCATTGATCTGTAGCAAATTTCCAAGTTTTTTTTTAAAAAGAGGAGCTTTAGAGAGTAAGCATTTGTGAGGCAGAGAGGGGATTTGAAAAATCTCTGCAAGTTAATCTGACCAGTTTATCACATTGTGTTAATCCATTTGCCTTCTTCGTGTATCCATAGCAACATAATGTCGCTTTTAGTCCTTATAATTACTTTTAGACAAAGCGAGACATTACCTATTTTAATATCCCAGCTCATCTTTCTGATTAACATTAGTTTATTCCATTTGCATAATAAAAGTAATATGAAAGAAAACTGTGTGAGAATGTGAAAAAAGATAATTGCATTTGCATAGATAGCCTTAAGGGGCATCCTTTATTGGATTGTCTTTAGTGCCAAGCTTTTCAGCAGCAAGGCATTTAGTGGGTGACTCACACAAGTGAAATAGAATGTAACATTTTACACACAATTAGTCTCAGATGGTAGGGCTGCTTATCTGCTTGTGGGCTTGCTCTTCTATGTATGATGGTGGCATATTAGCCTATTAAACAAATGAGTATAAATGTGAGAGAAATCAAAGCCTACACACTGCAACTACCTGCCTAACATTGTGTAGGTTCCCCTCGTGCCGCCAAAATAACTTTGGCCCGTCAAGGCAAAAGACCTCTGAAGGTGTCCTGTGGTATCTGGCACCAAGACGTTAGCAGCAGATCCTTTAAAACTTGTAAGTTGTAAGGTGGTGCCTCCATGGATCGGAATTGTTTTTCCAGATGTTGAGAATTTGGAGGCCAAGTCAACACATTGAGCTATTCCTCTAAAAGAATATGTGATTCATCAGACCAGGCCAACTTCTTCCAGTGCTAAAGCTGTGATGAACTATGTGTTGTGACACCTTTCTCTCATGGCCAGCATTAAGTTTTTCATCAATCTGTGCTACAAAAGCTTTCCTGTTGGGTCAAACAAAACAAGCTGGCCTACACTGTCAGACCTTGGACCAGTTTTGGTAGGTTCTTGTGGTATAGCAGGTCTGCGGCATCCAAAAAAAAAGGTCTTTTTAAATCAATATAGCCGTGCCATTCTCCATGGGCGTGATTGCACGACCGCGGGGAGTTAATGAGGTGATCGGAACGAGTCACACCTGCACGTGTGGGTGCGGTCGTTCTTGTTTGCCTCATTGGCTTCCTGCGGCGTGTAATTAAGGCGCTGCGCCCACAGAGTTCAGTTCTCCCATAAGGATGTTGGGAGCTTGAAGAGAACACGCATTGTCACAGTTCTAACCACAGCATACTGGTAACACCCCTCAAGAGCTGCCATTTTGGAGATGTTCTGACCAAGTCGTTCAACCATCACAATATGGCCCTTATTAAAGTCGCTCGTTCATTAAGCCTGCCCATTTCGTCTGCTTCCAATACATCACCTTCAAGAACTGACTTTTTACTTGCTGTAACTGTGATGAGATAATCAATGTAATTCCTTCACCTATCAGTGGTTTTAATGTCGTGGCTGATTGATGTATACAGTGCAATATATGTAGGAGTGGCACAGTGGTTGACGTGGCTGCCTCACAGCTCTGATGCCCTTAGTTTCATTTCTAGCCATCAATCAGCCAGTGCAGTTCCCCATATCTGCGTCAATCTTTTCCACTATACTAATGTTTTCCTCCCACTTTCTAAAGATGGACTGTGTAGCTCCTCAACCTTTACTCAGACACCTTCATTCACTCGTATGATGCCATTTAGTGTGGCTTAAAATCATCAAGACAGTATCTGGTAACATTTTATTATAGTTGTTAATAACAAACAGCTTTTAACAGTTTACATGTTATAAAGCATAAGCTTTTTTAACATGATTTAAATCAATAAAAATATATATTTCAAGAGTCTTATTATTTTTAATGTTAATTTTTTACTAACAGTAGCATAGTTAATAATATGTCTATGTCCTGTTAATAAACGATTTATAATGGATACATAAATTAAAGTGCGACTCATTTCCCAATATGGCAGGGCTTGGAAAGCATCTGTTAAAGAAAAATCTGATGTACTGAGGGAATGGCTGTTTAGTGGGAGCATCTCTAGCTCTGTTTGATTTCATTTTTGGAGATTTATTTTTATAAAGAAAATAAAGACAGTTGGTGTGTTGCAGTCTGTAAAACAGTTAATCATCATACTGGTCTGCTTAGGTACCGTAACTGGGGGGACATGCACAGGGGAAACTGCCCCTTCCATTCCTAAAGTCCAGTCTCAGAGAAATGCCACAGAAAAATTTTGATGGTTGAAGTATATCAAATCAAACCAAATCAAATTGAAAAGTCCATACCAACTGCATTTGAATTTGTGTGTTGCTACAAGCTACTAAAGCTACAGCAGGTAAAAGTGACTTGATTCCAAATTTTGGCTCACATGTGTTTTTTTTTATTTTTTCATTTTGACCATTCAGACTAAGTTTGCAAGCGATTCAGATCCAATATGACTTTCTACCGATATCCAACCTGATTCTGCAAAATTAATAAAAAGAAATCAGACAGAAGCAACATAATAGACAACCATGAGTACCAGTTACCTGTATGTGAAGATTACAAATTATTTCTAGTACATGACAGGATGCCTGTGAATTTGTCAGCTCACGAATGCAATGCTCAAAGATCTGCACAGGACTGTCCCGGAAAAATATGTACATTGCATTACATGTGTAGCAATTAGGCAGTATTGCCAGACCTTTTTTCATTTTTGTAATCCACATTTCCCTAAAAGAATTTAAAGCCTTGTCATATGAGTAAAAAAGAAATGACCATTTAATAGCAGTATAAGCAAGTATTTGAAAGGGTAGCTTTCTGTTTAACCTGCCAACCTGTAGATGACAGTGGTGGTGATAATATAATCATAATCTCACTGTGCAGCCCCATAAACATATAGATTAAATTAAGGTCCATGAAATAAAATGACCAGGCTAATATAGTCACAAAATTCAATGAAATAAAAGTATAATGATTATCTTTAAGCCTTTACCCATACTTCCTGTTTACTGCATCCTAGTCTACATGGGCAAAAAAATACAATATCACCATCTAATCAATTCTTAATGTCAGAATTTTTCCAATGATATATTGACTGTGGAGACCATTTTCGTGTGCCAGAAGTGAATGAGAAGACTGTAACTCACTCACATGAGGTGGTGGACAGCCAAAGACAATCTTTGTGGAGTTTTGACATAAGTTTTAATGTAAACCTATTTGAGAAATGCTTATACTTTAAATTAAATCAGCCTTTACCAATGCATTCAAAGCCTAAAATTACAGTCGTTTTGTTGAGTTACACAATTAATTTTATGTTGCTGCATTTAAAAATCGGTGCCAGTCCTTCCCTGTTTGGGGGTTAAGGCTGGAGGGGTATCTAAGATATGACACAACCCAGTGCCCCACACCAACCCACCCGTCATTCCCTGCACCCTATCCTGTGAGTCCAGCCCACTTGTCTCACATTAGCCTAAATGTGTTCTCTCTCTTTCTCTCTCACTCCCCCCTTCTATTTTCGGCCACAGGGACCTGGTTACTTACCTGTCTGCTTCAAGGACATGGTTTTATGACTTGATTCTCCTGGCTCCGGCTGTGCTAACAACTCTCCACGATAATATCCCACATGTTTTTAAAATTTTTTATGCTGTTTTTCAGATAAATTCATAAAATTTCAATAATAGCAGCAAACGGTAGTGCTAAAGAAAATTTTTTTGCCACGTTCTCCTAAGTGCAAATGTTTTGTGATTAACTTAGTTGATTTTTGGTATATGAGATTATGTTTTTTATGGGAGCGGGTGTGTTTTGTCTTGGTAGAGTTCTATATTACTCTACTTTCCCCTTTTGTATTCTTTATTGTGTAGCCTTTGTCAGAATGCCTCAAACCCCATAGACGTAGCATAGTTTATAAAGTATTGCACTTTATAACTTCCCACCTACCCTTCTATATCTATAACCTCAGACAATTAGGTAGGGTAAAAAGACACACAGGAGTTAAGTTACAACTTTAAATAATGTATTATTGATAATATTCATAAAATAACAACAAGCAAAGTACAAGTGAACACTGGCAAACATGCAACCTGATAAATGCTGATGTGTCGTTTCAGGCGACACACAGATTTCAGTTACTGTAAATATCTTTAGTTAAGTCGTCATTTCTGGCTTTCTTCAGGACAGGCCGCATGCCTGTCTCAATATGGCTGCCGAGCTGTGCTTTTCAGTGTGTTGTCCTTTTCATGGCAATAGTGAGAGAGAGAATAAGGTTGTAATGATGAGCATTTTTCTTGTTATTTTGATCATATAAGTTAAAATTGAACAAAAGGACATCTTTAAAACACAAATTTAACTTCCATGCACGCATCCAGCTCTTACTTGTTTTTCCCTTATACTTCACTTGAATCTGAGGGAGGTTATATTAGGATTTTCTTGTTTATGATCTGCAAAGGTTATGCACACTGTGTGAAATCAAACGGAAAATCACAAAAACCTTCAACAATTAAACAAAATTAAAAACTGTGAGTTAAAAAAATGATCTCTAATGTATTTGTAAGCCTATATTTGCTCATATTGCAATGTATTTTATCTGTCAGGATCAGGGCCGGATTTTCCTATAGGCTAACTAGGCTTCAGCCTAGGGCCTCAAGATCAAGAGGGGCCTACATTCAAATTGTTAGCAAAATTTTATTATCTCTCATGTAATTTACAAACTTAAAAATGGAAGGTGAAAGGGCCTCATAAGTGGAATAGCCTAGGGCCTCTTTTCATATAAATCCGGCCCTGGTCAGGATAAGTCATTGTAGGATCCTGATCCTGACTTGCTCTATAATTAAGACGAAATATATTGCAAGAAAAAATAATCATTTATGGAAGTCAATGGCAGTAAAAAGATGATAGTTTGGGTAGAACTCCATGTAGTTGTCTCTGATACCCCTTTGCCTTTTCTACCATTTGGGAAGAAGAGTACTGGCCACTCTGCCTTTGTGACTTCAGCATATGCAAGTGGAGATTCTGTCCAGGAGGTATTCTTGCCTCTTTCTGTGTGTCCTGATGGCGATTCAACTGATTGGTCACCAGCTCCCTATTACCCTGACTACTTTTCAACTACCTTTCTATTTCGCAGTCTCTGTCTCTTTTCAAACCCATCACATTATATGAATTTTTCAGTGATTTTCAGTCACGTACTTCATTTGCATGGTTTTAGGAAGTCAGAGGCAGTTTCTGTGCAATCTCTGTAATCTGACGTCCTCAGTGACTCAATCCAACTAGTCTGCAACTCTCCCCAACAAAATCTTATGTGTGTGAGAGTTGAGAACCAATGAGCGCTCAGCCTGAAGTACATTGCCTAGAATGCAGCTACAATAAATAAGGGATGCGAGTGTCTTGGACTTTGCATACAGAATGGAGGTTCATCTGTCTGACATCTCATGTTTTGGCAGAAATGGAAAAAATGGGTAGATTGAAGTTGAACTCGTTGTACCTGGAAAGCAAGCATCTGTATCGTACCTGTGTGACCAGACAGCATGTTAGAGGCTGTCAGAAAAACAGACAAGCTCATGATATTTTGGAAATGAGAAAATTAGGTAGCAAAGTCATTATGGAGTCATCTAATTTTTCATTCCATCTGGTTGTGTAATCTAACATTCCCAGACTACGAGACCAGCAGCATTATTCATTAAGCTTTACTTCTCCTCTGACTATAAGTTGTGTAAAGTTCCACCAGGTTTCTTGCACTGGTACAACTCTCAATTTCCTTCCAGGTCTCCATGCCTGACAGGATCTTCCCTGGCCAAGCATTCCCTGCCTTCCCACACTGACATAGGCTTGAATTTCTTTCGGCATGTCTCTTCTCTAGAGGTTTGTTTCCAAAGTTCTTTCTACCCTGTGTCAACTGGGCAGTGCCCTCAACCCTTTCCAGCCAGGCATCTCTTTACTCCTTCACAATATATACACACCCCTTTGCAGTACAAATACATGAATAAATATATGATATTTTCTTTTTTTGTCTCCTATTTTAGTATTTCAAAACCTGGAGATTTTCACTTTATATATACAATAAATTTATATTGTAAACTTTCAGAGTCGTCTAGATCAAACTTGCCTTGGACATTTCATATTTTATGAACAGATCGAGTCTTCTTTTTTTGTGGCTGCCTGGAGGAGGCTAATGTTTAATCGTTTTACTTTGGGTGTGGGCCATAATGAATGAATAATGTGTGCTGTTTAACATTTTCATAAGAAAGTTCCCCTTGAGGTCAGTTTCATTCTGATGACATTTTGGTTTTTAACTAGGGTTAATAGGCAGTGTTAGGGAATGTTTTTAATCGAAAATGTTGCTTTGGCTCTCTTTCGTTCAGTTTTTCAATGTGATATTAAGATATTTTTACATTTTAGTAAGCTATGAATAATACCTTAACAATAAATTATGTCACACTTTGTTTTCTTATAGCAAATTGAAGACTTGTGATTTACTAATGTCACTGTCTAATGTATTGGGACACAGTCAGCTGACCTCTTTTGTTTTATATTCATCACATTCCCAATCCTAGCAAATTCAATTGTAAGACATCAAAACATTTGTATCTTGTGGTCATGGTCAAGAAGCTTGGCTCTTTGTCCAACCATTCAAATTTACAACTTTCAAATTACTTATATCTATAGCACATTTTCATACAAGATGTAGCTCAAAGTGTTTTACAAGATGTCAAAAAAGTAGCTGCATGCAAAGAAAAATAAATTAAAATTAATTAAGAATAATAATGCATAAATAGTATACAAAAAATAAACAATTCACACTCATGTAGGATAGATATATCAACAACAACAACATTCATTTATATAGCACATTTTCATACAAATTGTGTAGCTCAAAGTGCTTTACAAGATGAAGAAACAAAAGTTTATAAAAAATTAAAATAACATTAGGCAATACTAAATAACAGAATAAAGTAAGGTCCAATGGCCGGGAAGACAGGAAAAACAAAAAAAAAAACTCCAGAGGGCTAGAGAATAAAAACAAAATCGGCAGGGGTTCCAAGGCCATGAGACCACGCAGCCCCCAATAGGCATACTACCAATCATAAGTGATCTAAATCGTATATAACTAATGAAATAAAATTGTTTTTAAGTCTCAAAATGGCAGTCCGTTGATAAGGTCAGTTGGCCTGGGTAGACAGAGAAAATACCAAAAGAAAAACTCATGTTAAGATAGAAAATAAAATCAAATTCTGCAGGGGTTCTAGGCCAAAAGACTGCCCAGCCCCTATTCTGCCTGACAGAAATGTTCTTAAGTAGTTCTTTATTTACTGTATTTTATTTTATTTTTTTAACGCTTCATCTTAGAGGATTTCGATGCAGTGGGTCTTGTGACATGTTGGTGTATCTCCTTTCATTCAAACATTCTACACATCTCAGGCAGCTACACAGGACTTTGATCAGGTGGTGGTGGTGGTGGCATAGAATGCCACCACGGAAGACCTGGAAAAGAGAAAAGTAAAGATTAATAAAGAGTGCAGTTTATGAATGGTACAAATGAAATGGGCAAGACCCATGATATAAGAGACATGGACTGAGGTAGATTTGCTGGTGACAGGGGTGGTGGTTCAAGCCATCTCAGAAACAACTTCCCAGCTGGTATTTTCTCTTACTGGCCCATTAGAGCTTTTATACAGTGGTCTGATAAATAAAACCCACCAAGTGAGTGGCAGCTTTGTGGCTTGACACACACTCTTTATGTGATAAGTCAGGAGGATAAAAGCCATATTTGGTCACGCTAGCAGAAAGTCTGTGCATATTCAGTTAACAGCTCTTTACAACAGTGCTGTGCCAAGGAGTATCTCTGAACGCACAACTCATCTGATATGGATCATGTACAGCAGCAGAAGACTAATAATATGTAATTTAGGCTACCTCTCCTCCTCAGTGTCTGGTGTGACATGCAGATAGCAGGGTCAGAACTTCACATAAACAGCATGGATAAGTGGTGTAAGGTGGTATGAGGAATGTTTGTTTGACACACATTAGCCCTGTTAATACCAATAGAGCATCATTTGAATGGCACAACAGACCTACGGATTTTAGTGGATTATTTCTTTATGACCATATTCTGCCTTTTTTCAAACGATAATTCACCATGTCACAATCAACTTAATTCTGGTTACACAGAAATGATAGTAACTTCAATTACCTACAATGACCTTCCTAGTCAAACCAAAGTCATTTATGTATATTACCAGATGTAAATAGTGTAATAAAAAACAAAATTTAAAGGTTTAAGGTTGTAGCCGGGAAGAATTCATTTAATAGGAGTTTGAGCATCACCCAGATGAACAATATGTCCCATCTCCTTCCTGACAGTTGAATGGCAATTATTTCCTGTTTCTAGCTGGTATTGTGCTAGTATTGATCCTCTTCACTGGAAGGAAAGGAGGAATGAATACTCTGATGTGATGTCAGTCTTTTGGAGGGACCTCTACACTGGGGATAGGAATGGTAGTTAGTGTTATAGTGCAGGGGTCCCCAATCCCCGGTCCGCCGCCCACTACCGGGCCGCAGCCGTCTGACAGCCGGGCCGCGAGAGAACTGCCGGCAACAGAGACTCACTCAGACTTTTCAGAACGCTTGGCAGATGAGGCTTTGCAGCGGCGGAGAGAGACCGAGGTGAGAGAGTATTTTTATGGTCCCGACAGTTTCCCCATATGACACGAGTTTATAGAAATCTCGTTACTACGAAGTACATTCAGCAGATACTTTCATTACAACGAAGTGACCTTGAAATGCCTGAATGAATCATCCACAGAGCAGTTAGATCTGTGGTCGCAGCTCAGTTGTGCACATTTGCACAATGATCCCCAAACAGAAACATTGTAAAAAAATTTCTTTCTTCGAACTCTCCTTGTACTGTTTTTTTTTTTTTTTTTGCTGTTTTAGTTTTCTGTGGTTTTCAGTGATACCTTTTGCTTTTTGCTCGTCGACATTTGAAAAACATCCGTTGTAATTTAACTCATTGTCACCCTCCTATAGAAACGACGGACACGAAAAAACAATAACAGTGTTAATGTTTGTGATGTGCAATCTGTTGGAATGACAAATTCAATGCATATGTCTTTGTTATATGCAAAAAAAGAAGAAAAATCTCGGGTTGCAAACGTATGCGAACTGCTTAATAACTTAATAATAATAGAAATGTAATGTAAATTGTGTATAAAAATGCCATATGAACCCGCCCGAATCCTCAAGTAAAAGGTCCCTGTAAAAATTTGCTTCTAGTGAAGTGGTCAAAAAGGTTGGGAACCACTGTTATAGAGGATGTAACATCCTCTCCAGTCCCACAAATTCAGTCACAAGCTCACATGCATTACAATAGAGATGTTATTTCTTTCATAAGGTTTCAGGTAACGAGAGCATAGAAACAGGAGGAAGGAGTGCATCATGTAAGCTGATTGTTGTCTTCTATTAATTACAGTGAACTTCTGTATTTTAATAGTTTTTTTTATTTATCATGACGCTAGAGAGAAGTTCACTGTACTCTGTATACATGATAATACTACTACTAATACCACCTTTAGGACCAGATGGAATGGAAATTCACCACATCAATGTGTGGCCAAAAGTCTGTTGGAACTGAGAGATAATATTGAATCATCAAAGAGCAAAATCCCTAAAGAATGTTTCTTGCACCTTCTTGAACCCATGGCTGCAAGGCTGGATTAGCCATTAAGCAAAATAAGCACATGCTGAGGGCATCAAGGGAATGGGGACACCACAGAAATGTTCCATTGCTGGATTTACCATGAACAATTTGGGGAGAAACAAAGGAAGGCTTTCCTAGAGCTTTCACTTGTCGGAACTGGTCTCATCAAAAGACAAATTAGTGGAGGCACCTGGTCTTTTTATAATGGGAGGACCGAAAGAGGCGGAGCTAATTTCCCTCATTGGGAGGTTTCTGGGAGCTGTGGGGAGAAATGGAAGCAGAATTGGTAACAGCACCCCCTCTTGCCCTGGTGGGTTACTGTTTACCTCAAATGAGCCAGCAAGGAGCTCCTCAGACATACATGTGTAACTATATACTGTATATATATATATATATACATCAGATTGATGGTGGTGTAAATGGCTCCTCTTTCTATATGTAAAGCACTTTAAGGTGTCTTAAAAAGTGCTGTATAAATGCAATGTCTTCTTCTTCTTCAATGTCTTCAGCAGTGGAGTCTTAATGTAATCTGTGGTCATAATCAAAGTGTCCTTCTTTATACTTGACTGAGACCCTGTGCCCAGGAGGGACAGTGCGTCTCTCTTGTTCTCCAAACTTAGAATAATTTGTCTTTAATAACAACAATAATAATGAATTAATTACATCTATATAGCACTATAGCTAATCAAAGCACTTTACATAGACAATGGGGAGCCACTTCAACCACCACCATCTACAGGTCTCATCCCTCTTTTGTAGTGGCTTCCAGATTTCATGCTTTCTTGGGTCATCTCAAAGCTGAGCAAACCCTGCAACATTACACACCCACATGTTTAGTTTTCTAATTCTGCTAATATGCTGTACTTGCTAAGTTACCAAGAGTGTGCAGTGGTTATTGCTGATGTCTCACAGGTCGGGATTCTTTGGTTCACATCTGCCAATATGGAGTTTTCACATTCTCCCCATGTTTGCTAAAATTTGTTATCGCCATATTCTGGTTTTCATCTTATGTCCTGCAGATTACCATGTTAAGTTCATTGGTGACTTTAATTGGGGCCATGTATATGCCACTCTTGCTCATATCTTGGGGCTTGATGTGCCAGCATAGTCTCTGGCACCGCATGACCATGCTTTGGGGGGTCAGTGGGTTTGATAATGAATAGATGGTTGTATTTTTTGCATGCTGTACCCCAGATTTTAAGTGCCAGTGCCATTGCCAGTGCAGTATATAAGGTCTTATATTGGACCGGAGGATATTTTCGATTCTTTTTATTTATTTTTTTGTTTTTTATTCAATTTTTCCAATGGGTGTTAAGGTGTTCTCATTAGCAGCATATCCTACTTTATTCAATAAATATAGCTGGCATGGTAACAATAGCTTTTTCTTCTTCTAATAAATTACTTGCACTTAAAAAAAGCAAAATTTATGACTCCCAAGTATGAGCATTTTGTGCACCTAATTTGTGCTCATGCCGATTTTATAATTTTCAAATGAATATAATATAAACAACTGAACCAGATTTCATGATGTATGTATTGTGATAGTGAGGGAATGAAAGCTCAGAGGTTTTAACTGGCTACAGAGTCATCAGCTGGAGGATACACCAACTAGCCATTTTAGACATCTCACACTACCTGTCCATGGGCCCGTCTGCTGCTCCAGGTTATCCTCTACATGTGGACGAATGTGTCCTTCCTTACTTAGGCAGAGCAGTCATCTCTGGCACCTGCCTCACTTGTAGCCTCCTTATCCATTTAAGGGGCCGACATGCCCACTTGAGCTGTTAAATAACCAGTTAGCTTGGAATATCTATGTGTGTCAATCACATAAACATTTTCAGGCAATAATACATTTAATAGAATGATAGGAGGTTGAAAAGCCGATGCCTGGCACTACATCATCTTAAACATCATCGCATTTTACCCTGACGTGAAGCTTCATTCAGTATTTTTCATTTTTTAGAACTTTTTATGTATCTTTATTTGTAAGCACTATACATTGAAGCTGTCCTTTTCAAGTTATGTAGCATCTGTATTTTACTATTTTTTTTATCAATGTTTGTGTTCTATAAGTTTATACTTCATCCAGTCCATGATATACACCTTTGCTAACATTCTGCTTTTTGTTAGTTATCCTCCCTGAGTATGTTATCTCAGCCTGTGCTGCCCCACACTGCAGTGAAGGGAATGAGTTTTTGTGAATGTAATATTGTGCCTAACATCATCTTATCGAAGCAGCAGCAGGTGTCTGTGGCATTTTGCTAAGAAGGTGAGATGGCACATTGCACTGTAAACTCATTTTTTTTTACTGACTTGTGAAAGTAAATGCCATATGAAGTAAAGCAGAGGAGCACTAGCAGTGAAGGTGTCTCTGTAGCTGTGAAGTGTAGTGATGCAGCTTCTGTTTTATAGTTACGGTATTTTAGGCATTATGTAACAACATGCTTTCTTTAAAGTTTAATTTTTGCAACCCCTTGTCTCTGGCTTTTTACAGTGTTAATAGTCTCTGAGTACTCGTCTTTTTCACATACCCTTTACCCATTGCATCTCAGGAAACTTACTGTACATTCACATTGATGGTTTCTATTGAGCAGATTCTTTTCAGAAGGGTAGAGTGTAATTCTGTAGAGGAAACTAAACTTTGGCAATTCAATAATTATTAATGACTGGCAGTTACCAGTCTTGACCAGGAAATTTCATTAGGCAATGGGCCTTAGTTATAGTGCCATCAGTTAATCGGATGTATCAGAAGTGCTATGTAACTAAGTACTTTTATGTACTGTATATAATATTTGTAGTTACTACCTGTGCCACCTCTGTAGGGTCCAGGTATGGCCTCATGCTACCAGTAGTGATACTGACCGCAACCATATGCAAAACTAGTGAAAAAAAAAAATGAGGAGGGAAAATGTCAGTGACCTCCACCTGTTAATCCATTCCTGTTTTGGGGGTCCTCTCATTGTTGCCCCTCTAGTCCACCTGTTATTAATTTCATTAACACCAAAGCAGCTGAAACTGATGAACAACCCCCTCTGCTACTTAACTGACCAGATCAATAGCCCAGAAGTTTAATTGGCTTGATGCTATACTCTGATGATTAAAAAGTGTTCCTTTAATTTTTTTTTATAATATTGAGTATTCACAATGGAGAAAGAAAATTTTCAGAAATTGGTCAGTAGCAGTTTGTAAAGTGAAATAAATGAATTTGCCACTAAGTTTCATATGCCTACGGCCTATCTATCTATCTATCTATCTATCTATCTATCTATCTATCTATCTATCTATCTATCTATCTATCTATCTATCTATCTATCTATCTATCTATCTATCTATCTATCTATCTATCTATCTATCTATCTATCTATCTATCTATCTATCTATCTATCTATCTATCTATCTAGTTAATCGGTCCACCAAGTGGCATTGTTCTGAGTTGTTCAAGTTTGCATTTCTGCCTTTTATTCTACAGTCCTGTGTGTGACTTTGGTAATTTTTTCTACAAGCCCACAAAATCACCTCAGGTCATAAAGAACATCCAGATAATGATGATTTTATTTTTCAACATTGATGGACTTGTTCATAAATAGTTTGTTCCCAGTGCACAGACTGTAAATAAACAATATTATATTGGACTGCTGAGGCGTCTACAGGAAGGCATCAGGAAAAAACATCCGGAGAAGTGGCACATGCAAAACTAGATATTGCAGCATGACAGCGCACACACTGTATTATCAGCCAAAGTCTTTTGGACCAAAGATAAGGCATTTGTTGCTTCATAATTAATAATAATAATAATACATTTTATTTATATAGCGCCTTTCCCATGCTCAAGGCACTTACAGAATAAATAAAGAACGGCAGAATATACAGTATATAGCATTGTACAAACCAGATAAATAAATATAGAAGATTAAGACAGTAAATTCTGAAAAAAAAAACAGACAACATAATTGATGGTCTAGCACACACACATACAGGTTACATTGGCATCTTGACAGAGAAGTAAACTGAGAGAAGGGTAATAAAGTCAAGTAGAGCTAAAAGCCTTCCTGAACAGATGAGTTTTGAGTTGTTTTTTAAAAGAATTCATGGAGTCAGCTGACCTGATTAATTTCGGTAGGTCATTCCAGAGTCTGGGCGCTATACAGCTGAAGGCCCTGTCACCCATGGAGTGTAGACTAGTGTGGGGCACAACAAGATTACCAGAATCAGAGGACCTTAGTGGGCGGGCAGGCACATAGTGATGAAGAAGGTCACTGATGTAGTTTGGCGCGAGGTTATTTAAGGCTTTGTAGGTTATTAGTAGGATTTTATATTCGATTCTGTAGGACACAGGGAGCCAGTGAAGACGGAGCAGGATGGGTGTGATGTGCTCGCTGCTGCTGATTCGAGTAAGAAGTCTTGCAGCTGAGTTTTGAATAAGCTGGAGCTGTGATATAAGATTAGAAGGGGCACCTGCCAGTAGGGAATTACAATAATCGATGTGGGATGTGATAAAAGCATGGACAAGTTTCTCAGCATTAGAGAAGGAGAGGAAGGAGCGAACACGGGATATGTTACGGAGGTGAAAGTAAGAAAGTTTCTTAATGTGATTTATGTGGGCGGAATAAGAGAGGGAGGAATCAAAATGACACCAAGATTTTTTACAGTAGAGGCAGGTCTGATGAGATCACCGCCAAGATCGACTGGGAAGGAGCTCATTTTATTAAGTTGCATTTTAGTCCCAATTTGCAGGAGTTCAGTTTTATTGCAATTTAATTTTAAAGAGTTCTGCTCCATCCAGGTTTTAATTTCACTAAGGCAGGTTGTGAGCTGAGAAAGCTCTGATGAAGTTCCACTTTTAACATTGAAGTAGAGCTGGGTATCATCTGCATAAAAATGATAACCCAATCCATAACTACGGATAATATGGCCAAGGGGAAGCATATAAATACAGAAAAGCAGAGGGCCGAGGACAGAGCCCTGAGGGACTCCTTGTGTGACTGGCGCTGAGCTGGATCTGCTGTTGCCAAGACTAACAAACTCTTGCCTATCAGTCAGATAGGACTTGAACCACTGGAGCAACAAGCCATGGAATTAAAGAATGGGTTTAATTAACAACAAGAATCAGTGCCACATTAAGCAACTGCTTGGAGTGAAATTGGTTGGAGTTTGAATGGCCTGACTTAGTTGGTCTTTTGTTGGCTCACTCACTACACATTTCATTTCTGTTTGGGTGCCATTTAAGGACAGACATGAAGCAATTCAGAGAAACGATGAAGAAATTCAGGGGAACAAATCTTAAAAAACAAGTCAATTAAAATTAATTCAAAAGAAGTTAATTAGCTGCAAAAACAGGTGGCTAATTAAGAAAAGGGTTAGAATGAAAACCTGCTGCCACTGCGGCCCTCCAGGACCGGAGTTGGGGACCCCTGCTTTAGACAGTGTAACAAAAGATGAGTACAGGAAATATTTCCAGGAATGGGAGAAGCAGTGGGACAAGCGTATTGTATCTCAAGGAGAGTGCTTTGAAGATGACTAAATAGGTTTTATAATAAAGGTATTTTTGTAACAGCTCCAACTTCTATATATCGTTCTCTGGTCAATGCTGGTATTAATCTGCACTCTTAACTGACTCCTTGCTAGCAAAATGCACTTTTATATCATACTTTTAGAAAGGTATTACAGAATTAATGATTTACAGTCTTTAACACTAGTTAAAACAACCCAGACCTTTGCATTCTTAGGTCTGCCCAAGGAAAAGACTCTGTAACTCTTCAATGATCCACAAACCTTAGGGGCTCGTAGTAATCTCAGTTGTGCTGCAAGTGTCAAATCTCTTCACATATAAAATGGGAACATCAATTACACTTCACGCGCTGTGCCTTGGACTCTTGGCTTTATGCATCTAAGCAGAAAGTGGAAGCAATGGCTCTTGCAGCTGACAGTGTCAACAGTGAGATCTCAGTGTGCAAAGGCATACATTACTGTGCCCTCGCATTTCACTTGGACTGGTACAAATCCCATCTTCTTCAATTTGCCAACTCATCATCCAGTAGAGAACACTCAGATTAGTCACTCAAGCAAGCGGCTCCCTGTCTAGCACAACAATAACAGAAAAAAAAGATATACTCATGAAAGCATGCATGTGTCTGTTTTTCCATGTAGAAAAATACTATTGCTTATGTTTCCACGTTTTAAACATGAAGCACGAAGCATAAGAGTGTTTTTTTTAAGATAATGGTTAAGAATTTTTCACTGCGGTGGGCTGGCACCCTGCCCGGAGTTTGTTTCCTGCCTTGCGCCCTGTGTTGGCTGGGATTGGCTCCAGCGGACCCCCGTGACCCTGTAGTTGGGATATAGTGCGTTGGATAATGGATGGATGGATGGAATTTTTCATATTTATGTTGTCAGATACATAAGCATGGTGAGCCTTTTACACAAAGCAGATCATGGGTGCCCTTGCAGAAAGGAGAAGCTGTCTGTTTCCCTCACTAGTCTTGGTGAACACTGCCTGGAAGATGGCAGGTGCCACATTCTGTCTGCCTCTGATTTACTCCCTTCTGGGCCAGAGCATTGAGCAGGAAGTATTGTATTTTAACCACAAGTCCTACACTGCAGCAGACAACGTTCCCAATCAAAGACATTGCATTTGTATGTGAGTGGTAGGAATGCACAGCAGCATTTAAGCCACAGCTATTACCAGCTTAAGCACAGCACCATACAATCGAACAGTGTCTCCCAGCTGGAGCTTCAAATCTTTCTATGATTTATGTCCTTCTGTTTTCAGTGGCAGAGCTAGCAGGAGTTTAGCAGAGAAATGACAGAAGTGACAAACATACCCACAGCCCTAGGCATGTTGGCAACAACTGGTGGGCCAGGCATGACAGTTGCAGATTCAGATCACTAACCAGCAAACTATGATTATGGAGACACAGAGACAAACAGTGGAGGTAACCTGGTGCAAATGGGCTTCAGGACTGGCACAACTAGCATCTCTGAATCATAAAGAAGACACTGAAATCAAACTCCTTATATTCAAGTGGTTGACCACCAATAATCCCTGATAATAGTGGGCTTACTTATTGTCTCCCTTCTTGTCACGTGAAACCCTTAGGACATATTACTACCTTGACAAACAACATGCTGCAGACTATGAGGTCCTTAAGAAGAAAGTACTGGCAACGTAAAGGGAATCTCCAGGCCAATGGGCAGAAAAATGCTGCAAGTGGAAAAATGAACCCTCCCAACCAGCCAGGGCTCAAGCATTTGATATTTGGGTGAAATATTCTAAATAGCTTTGCTGGCATAAAATGCTGTCTACCTTTCTGAAGGAAAATACAAGCAAGCAATTCCTGAAAATAAATATGGCCAACACTTTCCTACATGTTTGTCCATGTTCTGATATGTGGGAAATGATTGAATATCTCTTGGAGCCAATCAAGCACCGTCAGTTGTCCCCGGAACCCCAGAAATCATCTGTTCAACTTGGAGCAACTAGAAAGCCAAAAAACTTCCACCTAGAAAACCAATTTGAGGCAGAGGCAAAGCCCCTAAAGTAAGGATTGACTGTTCTCCAGGTGCAGATTCTACAGTTGTGAAGAGCTGGGACCCACATACCAAACTGCCCGCTCCTTGGCAGGACTAATGAAGTGATACTGTGTCCATGGGATAAGGTATTGTTTTTTTGTAATCTCCCTTTCTCTTGCACCCTTGTATGAGATGGTTAATGGACACATCCTTAAGGGCCCTCGTAGACTTGGGCAGCTATGTCTCAATCGTGGCTCCCCATTATGTCACTCTGCATCAATATATTAAAACACAAGCTGCAATCACTCGTATCCATGGAGATAAGCACTTTTACCCATCACTACTCCTTGCACTGTCTTACGAGGGCAACTCAAAGTATATAACAATTTTACTGCTCTAGAGGTCCATCTCTGAAGAGACTGTCCAAACAGTCACAGTGGAGTAACCTAGTTGAAGTTAGCCCACCCACATGTTTAGGGAACTCACCACTTGTGGCTTGGGACAGACAAAAGAGGTTCACACTTTGTGTCAACTGTGTCTAACTGCCAAACACATCACCAATGGTAGCAACCTAATACAACTTATAACAATAACTGCTGGTAGTAGCTCTCTCCTGGAGTCTCACAGGCAGGGTAATCCTGCCTCCAAGTAGGCTGTGGTGGACACTCCACCTGTGGCCAATCCACTGTTAAACCTTCATCTCCAGTACAGATAGCTACCTTCATTATTTATGCAAAAGCAATAAAATGATGATTCCTTTAGATCAGGAGTGTCAAACTCTGGTCCTGGAGGACCACACTGGCTGCAGGTTTTCATTCTAACCATTTTCTTAATTAATAACCGGTTTTTGCTGCTAATTAACTTATTTTGCCTTAGTTTTAATTAACTTGACTCAGGCCCCTTAGTTGTTTCTTTTTCCTTAATTAGCAGCCAAACAATTATGAGACACAAAATGAGCTGCCACATGACGAGGTAACCTGTGCTCATTGCACTATATCTGAAAATAAAGAAAGGTGCAGGTCTCGGTAAGGTTAATCTCTCAGGTCACCAAAACGTTTTGACCGTGTTCTTAGAAAAAACAGAAAATTAACAGTTTTAGAAATGTCTGCTGTGGCAGAATGAGAACAGCAACAAGCCATGGAATTAAATAACGGGTTTAATTAACAGCAAGAATTGGCTTCTCATTAAGAAACTTGTTGGAGTGAAATTGGTTGGAGTTTGTAGCCCCAATTTAGCTAGTCATCTGTTGGCTCGTTTTACATTTCATACCTATTTGGCTGTCATTTAAGGAAGAAAATAATATATCCAGAGCACTGACTCCTTAAAAAAAGGACTATTAACATGAAGGGAAAAGAAGTTAATTAACAGTGAAAACTAGTCACTGATTAGGAAAAGGGTTAGAATGAAAACCTGTAGCCACTGCCGCCCTTCAGGCCTGGAGTTCGACACCCCTGTTTTAGATACATACGAAACGCGGTTGTTTCCATGAATGGACATCCTACCATTGATAACATTTCATGTGGGATGTACCTTCTGTTAAAAATTGATGTATTACATATAAGCAACCAACTAAGATGAACAACTTCAATTACTATTGGTGCCCCACCCGTATGGGCGTGAAATATGCAAATTAGCCCACTTGCCTTAAGGTGCTGCTCAGTTGTATGTGCAGAGCCATCTGTTTAGAACGTACTGAATGTGAAGTACAGCATAGAGAAATAACTCAACCTTAAGTACAGAAACAATTGAAGTTTAACAAGAAGAAACATTTTTCCTTTTTTTTTGCCTTTTATTCTATGTGTGTAATAAATTTTTTCTATTCTTGTGTGGACTGTTTGCTTTGAAATTTCACTAAACCTTTTTACAACAAACTTTTTTGGACTGAGAGATCTCTTTTGGTACATTTTTGGCTCCTGCTTCATCCTGCCTTACTCACCAGCAGCTACACTAAAAGTCTGGCAACATAATTGGCAGATACCTTTGCACTCGCACTTTGCAGAAATCTGTTTTCACTGTGACATTGAAGACTCTATTTCTGTTAATCAATGCTCAAAAATTCCAAATTAAATCCACTGTGTACAATAAAATATGAAATCTTCCTGTTACTTTTTAAAAGCACTGTACAGAGCTGATAAGAGCAACCCGCCCCAGTATGGTCTTCTGCTGCTGCAGCCCATTCACTTCAAGCTCATACCAGGATGAAAGTCACTTAGATCTTGCCAGTTGCTCATTTTAATGTTTGGTCAAACAACTACTATACATGTCTGTAGGTAACATGCATGGCATTTTAGACACATGATTGACTATTTTGAAGGAGCAGATTGTGTGTGTTAATAGTTTGCAAGTATACGTATGTGGCCAAGAAACATAAAACAGATCGTGTTTTGCTTCTATTTAGTTTTCTTAACGGACTGCTCTGGTGCTCACTTTGTGACAAGCTCACCTCACTTGAGTCCTATTGCACATAGTTACAATGGATAGAGTCACATCAATATACAGTTTATCAGAATACATATTATCACCAATATGTCAATTGACATGGCATTTATAATGGGTATTGCAAAATTACATTTTGTAGCAGCTGCCTGTTGTGTTCAAAAATGTGTCTCTGTACACCTCTTTCCAATAGAAAGAAGACGATGTTGTTATTACATTTTATTGTATTAACTGACTAATTGCATTGATGATTATTTTCTATTTTTTAGTATTTTAAACGTGCAGGGTTATGATGTGGTACTGTCTTAATAACTAAGCAATCCAAACGAAATAAAGATCACAGTACTCCTGGATAAATATACGAACAAGTGTGAGGCATGGCGCTGTTCTGTCGAGACTGTCAGCTGGTGGCAGAACATCGGCGTCTGTCTGCTGGACTGGCTCCTACAGCGAGCTCCTGTGTATACAAAGTTAATGCATTGGCAGTTCCCCTCTAAATTCAGTACAGGGAAGGATGGTGTACATAATTGAACAGAGGGTGTTTCTTGTGCAGACGTATTGGTGTATCGGTTCCATCAAGCAGTCTCAGATAGCGTTCAGGAAGAATTACAGCATTAGGGAAACACCATCGAAACATCTTATTCAGAACCTGGCACAGAGATTGGAAACCACAGGATCAGTGCTGCCTGTGCACATACTGGAGGCCTACTGAAAAATGTCACAACACGTTGTGGATGATGTCCGCAGTCGTCTCCAGGTATGCACTGTATTTATTTAGTTTCTATCACTTCATTATTCCGTGAGTTACACATCATAACTCTGGGCTCCTCATTATTGTAAGTTTGGAAACAGTAAAGAGACCATCTAAATGTTCCTGTTTAAAAAAAATGCAATTGGTTACAAAAAATAAGCATACACCACATCAAGACGTGTTCCAGTAATGTGTCAGTAAACGTTTTCTTTTTTTGCTGCTGTAAATAAGGAATAAGAAAATCACTGAGTTTCATCCAACTATTGCATGTAAGAGTTTAGCAATAATTTCTCAACCCCTATCTGCAGAAAACTCTAACAACAGCAAGGACTCTCAACTGCTTAAATATTACAACACGGTTCAGTCAATCAGTCACCTATTTAGAGAAGATATGAATAAATATTAATATTTTAATCTAATAGTATTCCTCCTAATCTACAGTATATCAAATAGATGGGATCAAAGCAGCAGTATGTGACTCTGAAGTCAAGAGATCTCTTGACTGCGGTAAAAGATTAATGTATTAGGTCTTCTGACAAAGCATTCTAATACATTGAAAATGGAGGCATTTTTTTAAATTCTTGTATTAGAAGTCTCATATACAAAGCCTTTAATATGAAGTGAGCATTCCAAGAAACTGCTGCTACATAACATAAAAAGAACTTGGATGCTGTAGTTATGATAGGCAAATTCCAGCCTTGCTTAACCTGCACTACAGTATATCCATCCACTCAAATCCACTTAGTCAAATTTTAGATTTATAGGTTGATAGAACATAACCCAGCAGCATTGTGTTCAAGTAAGTTATATGAGGGACGTTCAAAAAGTTTCTGCACTTTTATATTTTTGTTGGAAATGGTGAAGGTGGGAGGAGCAGTAATTGGGCATTAAAAAGTTGGTACGACACTGGGAAAATTGCATCATAAACGTAGGTGGCTATGTAGAGAAGTGATGTAATTTGTTTTTGAAATTCTTAATAGAGTCAAAAAAAAGTGCAGAAACTTTTTGAACGTACCTCGTAACAAGAATGAGTGATTTATAAAGTCATCAGTAACTGTCTTACAGTTGAGACAAACTATGCCTTTACAGATCAGAAATTTTGGAGATCATTTCTTGTGGAAGGCATTCAGCCACTCTTTTCTTTCAAATGTCAAGATGCAAAATTTGTTGTGCCTGCCCCAAAGTATTAGAAAAATAAGCCTAACGTAATATTAAGATCAATGATGTGCTTTGGCTTTTGACTACAAGGAGTGATCTCATTGTCCATAATGTATTCATATACATGAATTATGGGTAAAATAAGTTTAGGTAGATCAGAACAGCCACATAAAGCTGTAGTGCACATTAGAAAAAACAAAAACAGAACAGGGTTAAACCCCAAATTCATCATTACGCCTTATTTTACTGTATATTTCATTCTTGAGCCTGGTCACTGTCTCTCACGTCTCTGCCATTTTTGTAAAAACGAAGTTTTTTTTTTTTAGTTTTTGGAGTTACTAGGTCTTTCCTGGTGTTATAAAGTAGTGGTGATGGCCAAATATGTCTTCATTCCGGTCATAGCACAATGGAAGAAGCTAGTACAGTATATAAAAAGTATTTTACATACTGCAAGACAAAAACCTAACAACTTCACTGACCAATGAGGAAAGACCACCTACCAATGAAAACGTTGGATTATGATCACGTGATTTAAATGGCCGATGTTATTGATTCATGAAAAAAAAAATCTAGAGATCATTAAGTAGGAGTGACATAATTTTCTCAATTTGCCAAAAACTTGTAAGATGTGACATGCTAGGTTTTTCCATTGTTGGTGAGGTCTGTTTGAAGTTCTTCCTTGTGTTTGTGCTTCGTTAAATTGTCTAACAATTTACTTGTAAATTAGGTTGATTTACAGTGTGAAATTATTGATATAAATGGTTACTTACATAAAGAAATGTTATTTACAAAAAGAGTTTATAAAATAGAATGCAGCAAACCTCACTGCATTGTTTTTATGTCCCATTCATTTCTATTAAGTTTGGGCTCATGGCCGGATTAAGGTGGGTGCTATTGATGCTGCAGCATTAGGCCCATTCCTGAAATAGGCCCAGATGAAAATAGACAAGAATTTTCCGGAAGCTGAACAGTTTTCCTTTACTATATTAACCTCAGAATAATTCTTAGAATGAAATTTGGAGTCCGACTTTCGGACGCCTAGACACAGCGTTACTTATTATACAGTTACTATTGTTCTTTGCGCTGTCATGTAACTATAACTTCGTGGGGGTTTTTTTGTTAACCGAAGATTTCAAGTTAATGATAACAATTTTACGTTAAACAGTTTACTTAGTAATTTAGCTGCGTTTTTTGCAATATCTTGGGGATTCTTGCCACTTTATTATTGTTCGGTAAGTGCCACGTAGTAAATTTTTCACCTTGAAAGTTAGTTGTACAGTAAAAATCAATGGCTATTTAAATGCTTATCTGTAAAGGTAAAACTAAAAGCCGGCCCGCAAGCCAGGCATGGATAATTAGAATTTTTTAAATCCTCGACAGGATTCTGGTCTATTATGAAATTTAAATCGTGGACAAATTTTTACCCTTAAGAGCCTGAACTGAGTCACTTTGACCCAATGTCTCTGCAGATTAATTTTTTCTTACTCTGTTTCGTAAGAGAATTGCGAAATTTTGTGTATTTCATTGTTAGGTTTTTTGCATTAAGTGCACTTATCAGACAATTGCTATTGAATGTTGATGTTACATAGTTTGATGTTAATCTCGAGTTGTTACGATACTACGTTGTTATTATTATTCATGTTCAATAAAGGCTGGCTGTTTGCGTCGCAAGCAATTAAGGCTCCTTGGTCGGTCTGAGTGCGCATGTACGGTGAGTGTCAAACGCACATGCACCAATGCCAAGAAAAAATAGGACTTTTTTGTGCTGCAGCTTTAGGCCCAATTTCGTCTTAATCCGGCCCTGGTTGGGCCCAGCAGGGAGCATTCGCTCCATGGAAGGATCAGGATCAGTGCTGAGGAAAGGTTGTTCCACTGATAATGCAGGCTGCAAAGCCACAAGAGTGACAAAATAAACACAACAGCAAAAAACAATCATGGCACAAATAATAAATTAATACTAGGCTTGTTTTCAAGAATGTTTTCACATACAAATCCACATTCAGGCTCTGTTGCGTAACCCACAATAAATAAAAGGAGACAGAGATTAATGCAGCAGTTGGCTGATGTGCTCTTGCTACTCTGGCTGTTGTCCTCTGCAGATTCTGTCAAAGGTTCCACAGTTAGGTAGGTCACCAGCTGTAGTTCTTCATTGTGTTAGGGGTCTTAATGCCAGGTATGATAGCAATTTACAATTAAAAGATAATATTATTTTGGAACTATACATCAGTCATTGTCTAACTAGGAGCTTAGCCAGGCCTTTTCTAGAAATCTCTGGAAGCAAAGAACCTTTTCTGAGTTTCTGCTGGCAGAACCCAAGAAAAGCTTTCTCACAGATTTTTATAGCACAATGATGAAAATTAAAAGCAAGTAATGAATAATAAAAAGGAAACGCAGGCAGTGTTCTGTGAGTGCTAAGATTGTGAAACTCAAAAAAGGCTTCACCTTTAAACGCAGGCTTCAGTTTTAGAAATTATTTCTTTACTCCCAATGTAGGTGTCTCAAAGTATTCCTGGGCCTTAAAACCGTGAATCCCTGGCCCAGATAATAAAACAATGCTCGTAAATACTTAATTGTGAATGAGTTTATTCTACAAAAGATTCAAAAATAAGTTATAAGAGTAAAGTCAAAACAAAATTGAGCAAAGCCAAATCTGTAATCCAAAATCAGAAACAAGAGATAAGTTTAAAAATCAGAAGAAGAGTACTTACAAAAACAGAGAATCCAAAAAGAACCAAACAACACAAGCAGGAAAACTAATGGCTCAGCACTACTGCGAAGGTCTTGCAGTTCTTTTGTAGAGATAAAGGCAGACCCTCGGCTGCAGTGTTGGGGTGTTGTATTTCAACATTGTTAAATGTCCACTTTTAGGAGTCTGCACACTTCGTTTTTATTTGATTAATTGCTTTTACGTACACCTGTGTAATACAATTTTGTATTAATTGTTTAGAGATTATTTAGAAAACTAGAAATTGTTGTAAGCAAAATTTCTACTGATAATGTTTTCTTAATGTCATTTAGGACTCTAATTAGGCACTCCTTTGCCTTGGAAATGAAATGCACAGGCCCCAGCTCCTGGTATTTACTATATATTGATTTCTGAGGAGAAATTAGTCTCACTTAGCACTTACTCGCCTAGAGCTCTATTTCTGTAGAACCAATTAAGAAAGTTAAGTGAGGGATTCCTATATTTATACAGGGATCTCCCAAAGGCTTTTTCCTTTAATTTTTTTTTTCTTTTCCAGGATGGAATTCAGTCTTAGAAATTGACTAACTCTGTATTAAGTCTGGTTAATTTAATTTTACAATCAAATTTTAGAAAAGATATTTTCATGAATGAGATTTTCACGTATTTGACATGGTAGAGCAGTCTATTTACCTTTGTGTTATATGACAACAAAAGAGCAACTACTGGAAAGGTCGCTAGTTCGTCCATGGAAATGTCGCTGGTATTGGATTGCTTTATTTTATTTAAATGGGTAACTGGCATGAAAGGCTGATTGTACTGTACAACTGCACTTACTAATCTGAGATCTTAGTTGTGGTATAGCAACAATAGCTGTGCTAGTACATGTGAAGAGATGGGAGAAGACTAGCAGGGCCTTTCCATACTAGGCAGTTTTCAAAGACCTGCCATACACATTGGCTACTTTGTGTGGTACTGGTGTACATCACATACATAATGTGCTGTAAGCACCAACTGGAACTGAACTGTAATTTTCCATAATGTAAAGTTTAGAATGGCACCGGAAAGTGGTGACATGTTACATGTTGGTTGAACATGCAAGTCAGTATTTCACTGCACTCTGCACATGTGATAATCAGTGTTGGGTGGTAATGCATTAAAAGCAATGTGCGTTATGTTACTCTTTAATATAACAAGCAACCTAGTGAAATGCTTATTTTTTTTATAAGTAAAAATATCTTAGGTGTTGTCATGTTACTATGGAAGTTTATTCCCAGCACTCCAAAAAAAAATTATTGTGTTATTTCGCAGAAGTATTGTGATTTTGCACAAAGATGTTGCCTGCTGCTGTTGGCATAACATTGCATGCTCTGGCCATTTGGTGACAGTTACGGAGGAAGAGGATAAGCACATGAGTAGTGTATTGTATAGGTTATAAGCATACAATTTAATTAAGCATAGACTGAGGGGAACATTCAGTCCTCCTGACTCAGTGTCACAGGGTGCGAGTGATTATTACTCTATCACTGGGTGTAAGGCAAGAAGCAAACATGGTGGGCGGTACTCCGATCCTTTACAGGACTCAGTCACACAGACAAGCAAAGATGAGAGTACAGCATGAAACAAAAATGTATTAATCGAGTGTCACTTTAGTTTTCATCCACCTGTTTGCTATAGATATGTTAAAACAGCGTGATCTGGTGGTACAGTGGCCAGGGTTCATACTGCGAATCTCCGGAGACTCATGTTGGGGATGGAGTGGTGGATGATGGTTATTTACTTCACAGCATGTGAAGAACTAAACATATTTATAAAATACAAGAAAATTACAAAATGTGGACGTGTTTCTGGTCAATTTCATTAAGATTTGTATATGGTTTTAGAAATAACAAACACTGGCCAGTGAAATGTGCAGATTTACACAAAAGTAACACACTGTAACACATTATCCACCTTAATAAAAAGGATAAGTGTCTGTCTGTGAGTCCATCCGGTTTCTGTATCTCTGTGATTCCAAAAGATGGCGCATCAGAAACATTTTTTGTAGTAAAATTCATTACATTTATCATTCCAACAGATGGTGCATCACAAACATTATCACATCTTTTTCGAATCCCATACTGAATGGCTTATAACAGATATATGTGCACAGCATGGTGCACTGCACTGTTACCGCTGAGGTCTATACTGATTACTTAGATTTCAACCTGTCGGAGATGGGTAGCACAGCTAATAACAGTTAACTATATAACACATTTAGGTCTTTTTTTGTTAGTAACGAGTAATGTAATTAAGTTACTTTACAAAGTACCAACACTGGTGACAATACCACTACTGCTACTACAGTCTGCAGTTTTAAGCACCACAGTCCCCTCTCTATACAATATGCTTTCCAATTTGTATCAGAAAATTGACTTCTTGTACTGTCTGCCAACATAAGACATTTTTGAAACAGATGTCAATAATAGATAAAAAATAATCCAAAATTTGTTTAAAGAAGAAGAAAACCATGGGAAGGTTCAGCCTAACACATACTGTAATAAAAGATATATCCTATATTTTAATACATCATTTCTGTGCTCAAAAAAAGATTGGCACCATACTCACTCTCACCTTTTACCTCCAGCGTACCCTGCAGTTCCTTCCAAGGATTCATTTCAGAATGTTCTAGCTGACACCTTCTCCATAAGCTGTTCAATTAACTGAATGCTGTCAGCAGAAGAGAAATCCAATCTGCAGCCGGCAAGGACAAGACAAGTCACTGAGAGGTGCACAGGCTCGATTAAGGCTTGCTTCAGAGCACTTCATCCATCTGCTGGTGTCCTCCAGTATGCATCTGAAAAAAAAATGTACAAAATTAATTGTCACAGACAGTGTATTACACAACATGCAGAGCACAACAATATTCTGCATGAAGAATGCATGTGAGATTTACTTGAGGATAAGCAGCTGGATGTTTGTCAGGTGCCAGAAAATGCTTCTCACAGAAAGACACTTGGATCTAATAAATGTTTTACAATATCCATCCATTCATTGTTGAACCTGCTTGATCCAGTTTAGGACTACGGTAGCTGGCACTTATAAGAATCTTGCCATTGCAAGGCACATTCATGCTCACAATGGGCTGGTTTAGAGCCACTAAGTAAGCTAACAAGCATTACTTTGGAAGAAAAGCCCAGATGGACATAAAAGAACATGCAGCCTCCACAGAGATAGGGACTGAGTCAGCGTTCTGGCCAAGAAGTATAAGGTGGTGATTGTGACCACTGTCACCCCTTTTTATATGAATTAACATTGAATCATGTAAGTGAATCCCCTTAACTAGCATTAAAAACAAAAGGCATTAAAGAAGTCATGGAATTCTTCATTGGCTCAAAGAATATGATCCATCCATCATCAGAATTGCTTGAGCCCAATTATGGTCCATTCAGGGCAGCACAAAGGATTTAGACTTCTAGTCCATTGCAGACTCCATTAACACAGGGCTAGTTTAGTGTTACTGTTAACACAACATGCACGTCTTTAGGGATGTGAGAGAAAAACCAGCATAATAGGCAGCATGTGCAAAAACTACACAGGCTCAGATTTGAACCTATAATTCTAGAGCTGCGTGACTGCAACTTACAATCTCCGTGACACCATCCTGCCTCAGTGGAAAGGATTTATTAATTTCATTTATTTTGTCTTGAATCACTTTTTTGATCTCCTTGAAATGTAACCATGACCCGACACCCATGATAAATTTGCCCAACTTGCCCAATTCCTCTGTTCATGCTTCACCCAGCTTCTCTCTTTCCCTTTAAAATCTTGTAACAGAACAATTGCTAGATGAAGCTCATTTATCCCTAAACATTCCTGAGTTTTTCTACTACACATTTATATCATGACTGTACTACGCTATGTGTCTAATCAATACATGCAAGAAATGGGAAACACTCGGCACATAATTATTCATAGAACATCATAGTCTATCCTCATATCAAAGCGTTAATGTTTCTGTTTCCCCATATTTTTGAGCCCCCACAGCTGTAGGCTACCAGTTAGTGTTTTATAACCTTGCCCTCTTTGAAGACAGAAGGCTGTCACTCGTGTAAACGTGCCGTGTTGATCGCCTGTGGAGATGTGCGTGTGTATTTGTGCGTGATCCCCGAAGGCAGCTGCCTTCAATTTCTATGCCATCACTCTAGAGAAGTGTCTTTGGCACACTAATGTTTGGTGAACAAAAGAGAAATAAGTTTGGCTGCAATGGCCTTCAGGCAGGAGACACACTGCTGTGAACTTGTTACACTAATGCTGGAAGTTTCATTATGCTGGATTATTCCATAAAGCATGCATTAATTTCTTTTTACACAAAATAAAAGCGAGTCACACGGGGGAATTATACCTATGTGGCAGAAACAATCAGTTATTAGTGCCTCCGGTCTGTTTCTTGTGAATAAACAATTAAATAGCGCTCATTGTCTGTTTAATTTAAATGCTTATCAGCCTGATCATTAGCTAAAGATTTAACAGTGCACATGCAAATAAGCTCCATGCCCAAAATCTTTTAATTTATCCAATTATTTATTTTATGTGAAATTTGTTTGTTTTCTCTCGCTGTGTTTGTGCTAGTACAATATTTTGGAAGATGGCAATGTACTGTAGGTGGCATCTTGGCACATTGGGCAGTGCTGCTACCTCCCAGCTCCATCATACTGGGTTTGAATTGCAGCCCAGCCACTGCCTGTGTTTAGTGGGCACATTCTCTATATGTGTGGGGTTTATGAATCGGATAAGTATCTTAATACATGGATGCATAGCAATTTATGGCTACTATTTAAGTAATTTATTTACTTATTATTGAGTACAGATGCCAAGGTCACAGGTGCCTAGCAGTGATAGATAGATAGATAGATAGATAGATAGATAGATAGATAGATAGATAGATAGATAGATAGATAGATAGATAGATAGATAGATAGATAGATAGATAGATAGATAGATAGATAGATAGATAGATAGATAGATAGATAGATAGATAGATAGATAGATAGATAGATAGATAGATAGATAGATAGATGCTTTATTAATCCCAAGGGGAAATTCACATACTCCAGAAGCAGCATACTGATACAAAAAAAACAATATTAAATTAAACAGTAATAAAAATGCAGGTTAAAACAGACAATAACTTTGAATAGTTGGGACGTGAGTTGTGATCCTACAGTGCTAACCACTGTGCCTGTGCCTCTAAAATTAATACAGTGAAACCTCGGTTCATGAACGTCTCGGTACACGTACAACTCGGTTTACGACCAAAAAAGTTCGCCATACTTTTGCCTCGGTTCACGACCACACACTCGGTATACGAACAAGCCAGTTTCCCTTTCGGTTTGTGTGCACTGATGATTTCTGCACGTGTTGCATTGTTCTCGGTCAGACGTGCGTGCTTGCACGTGTGTCCTTGCTTTCGCTGTGAACTCTTTGTGCTCTATTTCATTTCCCTTCCGATTCGTACACGCCGATTACAGTATTTAAGCACGTGTTCAGCCTCTCCCTGTTCATTGTTCTCAGTCAGACATGCTTTACCTGTTAACTCTTTGTGCTCTACAGTATTTCGTGTGCTTTTGCAGTTAGCCATGGCTTCTAAGCAAGTGAAGAGTGGTGAGAAGAAAGTTTTGCAGAAAATTGAAATCGAAGTGAAGAAAGAAATTATTGAAAAGTATGAGCGTGGCGTTTGTGTTACTGATCTTGCCGGCGAGTTCAAGAAGTCAAAACCTACAATTTCAAATATTCTAAAGCAAAAAGAATCTATTAAAGCAGCTGATGTTGCAAAAGGACTTACAGCGTTAACCAAGCAGAGGCCTCAAGTGCTGGAAGAGGTGGAAAAACTGTTTACCAGTTTACTCATTTACCAATTTGAGAACCCTCCTGCTTTCAAGCAGCACAATGTAAACAAAGCCAGACTGCCAGTGATGTGGAGGGCAAACACAAAGGGTTGGGTCACAAGGACTTTGTTTTTGGAATGGCTGCATGAGGCATTCGCTCCCACCAGCTAAACAGCTAAAAACACCAGAAATCACAAGAGAGAAAACACCTGAAGGGAAACATCCCTCCATCGTGGAGCCAGACTCTCCCTCAAAACTGTAACCTCCTGTCCACCCATTTTCTCCTTACTTCATGCCAGACCTCGACTCATGCAAGGTTAGTTTTCTTGGTAGTTTATGGTTAGTTTCTGTATTACGGATTTTTCAAATGTTAATTTTTCGGTTCGTAGTGTGAATTGTTACAGTGTTACTTTTCTCTTTTTTCAGATGTTCATTTTTTTCCCTGTGCTTAAAACTCATTTAAAAAAGTGTTTACAGCGAGTGGTTCGTAGCATGATTTGTTGCAATGTTACTTTTCTTGGTGGTTTATTAAATTACAGATTTTTCAAATGTTCCTTTTTTTCCCCTGTGCTTAAAACTCATTAAAAAAAAGTGTTTATACAGCGATCGGTTGTAAGGCTATAGCGCAAACTCCTGTAAATGTTACTTTCTTGGTTGCTTGTGGTTGGTTTTTAAATAAAGTTCGGATTTGTTCAAATGTTCCTTTTTTCCCCTGTGCTTAAAACTCATTAAAAAAAAGTTTTTATACAGCGATCAGTTGCAAGGCTATAGGGTGAACTGCTGCAATGTTACAGAGAGAGAGAGAGGGCACGTGCAGCTGAGCGCGAGAGAGCCTTCACATGCAGCTGAGCAGGGAACCTGGGTGTTTGTGTCAGTGTTATTCAATGTTTTTACATTAGTTTACTATTACACTGTGCATTCTATGGTGTAATTAACTATATTTGTGCTTAAAAATCTTTAAAAAAATATATTTACATATAGTTCGTACAATCTGGAATGGATTAATTGTATTTACATACAATCCTATGGGGGAAATTGCTTTGGTTCACAACCAAATCGGTTTATGACCAGAGGTTTGAAATGAAGTATGGTCGTGAACCGAGGTTCCACTGTATAATCAAATATCAGAACGGTACAATTTCATGCAGATAGGAAACATGAATTCACTAAGGCTTGCCCTAAACAGATTTAATAGTACTGTAGGTACTTACCTCTCTCAAGCCAAAAACTATAATTTGGGTTTGTTTTTTCCTGACACTTTTGCTTGTTCAGTGCCACTGCTACCAAATAAGCACAACACTAAAACGCATGGACTCTTCACTCCTTCCTGTTTGCATCAAATGAAGAGCACTCTGGGTAATGCTATTAAAGGAGTAGGCTCAGTATTACACACAGGTCCAATGCATGTCCAAACAAAAAGACTTTACCTTTAAGACATGAATACACCAAGACAATTTGTGTTTAAATGTATTTGCAAGTTTTCTGCTAATTTTTTAGCTCACTACTAGGACTGGTATTAAATGCTTAGTGGGCTGTCCCATTTGCTGCTCCAGCTCTGTGATGTTAAGCTGCCCTCAAAAAAACATCATGAGGAGCTGGGGAAAAAAATTTTGTCTAAGCCAGCCACATAGCATTTTTCCAGAAAAATATTGGGCAAACAACATCACTGGGAACACAGCATATTCACTGCAAAAAACACTTTGGGGAATTTCAGCAATCACCACTACTGATGATCAAGCCGTTAGAAAATGGAAGAATATTACAAAAATAAGAAAACATTATTCTTGAATTGCAAGTTCACTTTATATTGGCACTGAGATGTTTTATTGGCTATCAATTGTGGTCAAGAAACCATATTAGATAAATGATTCAGCTACTTCTACTATCAGCCAGGAGGAGTAGGAAGTGCTGACAACAGTAAAAGGGAGAAGACAAATCCTTTCACTACAAAGAACTCCCCATCACCTTCATCATACTTTCACACCCTCGAATAACTGAATCCAAATAATCAGCCTAGCTCTCCATGTATTACTGGGAAACCTGTGCAAATGTAGGCCAAATGTGTAAGCCCATTCTAACCGTCATTTCATCTTGGCGCTGCATGACTTCATATTCCCACAGTGCTGTGCCCAGAGAGATAATCTTACTCTCTGTCATTGTATTTTTCTTTATGTAACCTTTTTCACCCAAACTGCAATCCTGACTCTACCCATTCCCATTGTTTCCATCTGTAGCATTGTGTTAACAAACTTTACATCTAGTGGTTGACCCAATCTCAAGATGTCGGTGCATCTCCTTCAGTTTTCACACTCCTTATGCTTGCGTAGGATTTTCCCATTACTAGGAATGAGCCAATAAAGTAAACCAATGCACGATATACAGTAGATTTCATAATACAATATCACCACAGTACAATAGAACATCCAGCACAACAGAGAAAATAATAAGTCTACTATATAATAAAACACGACTGTCATTGTGTGTGTGTCCAGTCCCTACGAGAAATAGGATTGGTCACTGGCTTCAGTTGCTTAGTGTTAGGGATGATGATGATAGGGATGCAAAGTTCAATTCCTGATTGTGACAATTTTATTTTTATAGAGAAGTACTTAAAATTAAGCATTTCAATGACAACAAGACAAATCACATAGTGAGTAGCACTGGGCCGTTGATGAGGTCGCTAACGAGGCGCAGCACAAGTCGGCTTCAAAGACTGGAAGTATTTCTAAGAATATGAATGTTTTCAGAGGGGGTAATGGGGGCCTGTCTACTACTGGTAGTAGTCAAAAAGTAAACAGGAGGTGAGGAAGGAGACCCAAAATAGCTAAGAATCAGAGAGCACGGTCGACAATGAAAGTGCCAGCCGAACAGGAGAGGCTGAGACACATGAGGATGGCAAAGAAAGACATCAAATGCAAATTCCTTTAGAACAAACTCCATTTTAACACATTTTTTTTTTATTTTGGTCCTGACCAGTTTACTCTAGAACTAATTTTAATTAAACCTCTTTTTATCTGCAAAATTCATTACAACTAAGAAATTTTTCATAAACAATGCATCAAGAGATGTATTTTTTCTTGCCTTGGTCCAAAAATTGTGATTCAGGAGCTCCGGTGAACAGCCAGTTGGATTGTGTGTACAGTCAGATACTCTTGTGCATCCAGGCAGAGGTCAAGAAGGGTTACAGCAGCTTGAAAACATTTTGGGAGGATCAAAGGGGCAAGATACCTGTCAATCAAATTCGACTTCAGCTGTACTTGCGGAGCTCCTGAGATCTGCCGCAGTCGGCATATCAGCCAGTTGAGGGTTAATTTTTTTTGGCTCGCCCTTCAGCAAAAGTGCTGGCGGCTGAGCTTACCTCCTGTTTATATTGCTGGACCAATTTTCAATTGATTTTACTCTGTGAACACATGCAGACCATAATCTTTAAAAAAAAAATAAACAAACTGTTGCATTTGAGTGCATCTTTGAATTTTGATAAATTTATGCATCCAACGATTTTTATTTTCAAATGTGACCTTCATTTCCTCAAACTTTTTATCTGTGATCTTATTATGTAAACTTTTTCCAGGTTAAAAAAAAAAAATTGTAACTCAGAAAAGAACAATCGGCAGTCAGTGAGAGCTGGTCAGTCCATTAGGCTGCCTGTCACCATTTGTAAAAGCTGTCTAATAGTCTAATAATGAGGCACTCAGAGTTTGACTTCCATTTTTAAAGTTGTTCTGTTACCAAATGTAGCTAGTAAGAAATATTATTTCTCAAAAAAATATTGAAAGGATTATCTTAAAAGCAATAAAGCATACAAAACAGGCAAATGTGCAGTATAAATTCTTTACCTCTTCTCTTTGACCAAATGTATATTTCTATTGAGATTTGCAATGTTAACATTAAATTCACTCATCCTTTATGGTTCGCTTAAACACCTTGGCACTTTCAAAAGAGGCACCTGCGCTTTCTATCTAAACATGCATGTTGCGCATTTAGCAGACATTGTACCTGTGGCTTGACACCTTAATAACAATCCAGAAATTAAGAAAATTAACAAATAAAAAAATAAAATGATGATCAATGTATACACAAACATATAACCAGGAAAATTAATATGAATTTATCAGATACTGACAAGTAGCTTTGAAATTTTCAGGGGCCATTTTGATACTCAGATGCTCACACTGTGTTACATATTGCAGTTCTGCTATATTTGAAGCTTTAAAAATGAAAATATTTCTTGTCGTCTTTTTTAAGGACAGCATATAAATGAAACACTTGGTAAGTACTGAATTGTATTAAAATGTTGTCCTGACCAAAGTGCAGCTTGAGGTAATCGCCTCGTCACCTCACCCCCCTGCTCACCTCCAAAGCTTTCAAAAGTTGTGCATGTGAAGTTAAATGGCGACTCTAAACAGATCCAGTGTGAGTAAACGTGAGTGTGTTTGTGTTAAGCATGAGACAACATTTTGCCATCTTTCCACTTTCTTAATAGAAAATTCGACCAATACAAAATGTGGCTTTGTATTGTGTATTATATGACATTACCACAAAACTGAAATGAAACACAAAGGCCAGCAAAATCGTCTTTTGTACAGTAGAAAACAGAGAATTTAAAAATCGGAACAGTCTGAACAATTTGAACTAATGTATAACATTCCAAACCTCTTGCACTTGGGCAGAACCATTATTCATCATCTATATAATGACGTGAAGGTGAAGGTTGTCAGCCCACACTGTAGACACCGCTCTGTGGAAGTGGGCTGGGACCACACAAACACACACTTAGTGAGTTGTATCCTCAGCTGAGTGCAGCGAATCACAATGTTGTTTCATAAATGCACCTCTGCCTTCACTTGTTTTCAAATTGAACTGTCTTGGGACTCCCAAAGCACAAACTTATCGTATTGGAACAGGTAGCATGATACACTCAGCCACTACTGGGATCAGCAAGCTGTAGTTCTGCTGCTCTCACAAGACAAGCCGCAGATGTGAAAAGGGAGTGCTCAAGACATTGATACACTTACAAATGAAACTGATTCAGTGATAGAGGTAGATTCCAACAAGGAGAAATTGTATAGCAATGGATCTTACTTTGCTCTCAGTTCTCTAGCATGGTGGAGAGAAAGAAGGCAGCCAAATTCCCAATGCTTGATTTTCTGGTGAAATGAGACGTCTGTGATTGTTACTTTTCTGCCCAGTGTGTGAGTGGTTTAAACTGCAGGGGATATTGTCACAACGGAGGGGTCTCAGTTTCATGCAGAGTGTCGATATTCTCATTTTTCTTTAAAGGAAATATAAGATTATAAGATCTTTTTAGGTCCTACAGCTAATGGGTCACTAAAGCTTTCAAGTAAGAGATAAAAGGCCAGCCATTGTTGGAACAATGTTTGATGTTAACTCAGAAAACAAAAGATGCAATTATAATTTAGATGGCTTTGCATTGCAATAACTTCAAAAAGTTTTTAAGTTTGTACTGTAGGCTCCACTACTGTCACGTGTACAGTGAGAAGCTAATCCACATGCCTCAAACCCTGGCTGTCAGGTCTGGTGTTCATCAACACCTGTGCCATTCATCTATCATAGTGGCCTGCTTTCCTTCCTCCATCCCAATCCTGGCTTTCTACCAACCATCAACATATCTTTTCTTAAATTCTCCTTAGCCCAGATGATTCAGCTTCTACTCTGTAGCATGGTGGTGTTAACCTCCCCACTGTTAATTAATTAATTAATTTATTTATTTATTTGTTTGTTTATTTGTTTGTTTGTTTATTTATTTATTACACTGATTTATCATTTTTCTAACTACTTCAACAACTACTAATGTGTAGCATCCACCTGGATGATGCCATAGCAGCCATTTTTGTGCCACTACACTCACTACACATTAGCTGTTAGGTGGTGAAGTGATGAGAGAAAGAGAGAGTCAATTAGAGACAGGGGGTGATTGGGGGCCAAAATGATTATGTGGTGGTGGGGAATTTAGCCTGGACATTGAGATAAACCCTACTATTAATGAAGAATGCACTGGGATTTTTTATGACCACAGAGAGTTGTGACCTCGGTTTTATGTCTCATCCGAAGGATGACATCATTTTTACAGGCCAGTGCCCCTGTCACTCCACTGGGGCATTGAGATCAACATTAAGACCACAGGGTAAGCACCCCCTGCTGGTCTCACCAACATCTCTTCCAGCAGCAACCCAAGCTTTTTCTAGATGGTCTTCTATCCAAGTACTGGCCAGGCCTGAACATGCTTAACTTTTGGTGGATGACCTGTTCTGAAATGCATGTGGTATGGCTGCTGGGTTCCTTCCCTTTTCATGTTCTTTGTTGAGACATTTCTTTATGTTACTCTTGTTAATTATCTGCTGTATTTTCTTTGCCTGTGTTATGTTCCATGTGTTTGTGAGTGGTTCCCCAAGGGCTGGGACCACCTGACAGTCACTGCCAAGAACTGTTCTCCGCCCTGTAAATTCACCCTGTAAATAAAGTTCCTGGAGGTTCATTGGGAATTCATGCTGGAGCTGGTGAGTTCTTGTGCCTTTTGCTGTGCTTTTTGAGAATTTTGAATATTCTTCTGTTTTTTTTTTACTTCACCTCTAAATACTGTATCTGTATTGGATTTATTTACTTTGGATTGCCTTTATGTTACTCCACAGAGCTTTCTTTCATGCTTCTAGGCAAGTAGTGAAATCATTCTTTTTCTATTTGTAAAGATTTTATGAGACCCGTTTTAAGTCTAGTCAAGGTCTCTGATGGGATTTCCCCCTGTAATGGGCTTTTTTGAAAATACTTTTGGAATGTATTGGAACTCTCTGGTGCTTTGAACTCCCATTGGAAGACAAATACTTGGGTCAGGTGGCCATTCCACTTGGCGCTTGACTAGAACTCTGTCTAGTGGTTCCTGGTTGCCACACACGCTTAACTTGAAAAGGCCACATCCCCAAGTGAGCTCTCTTGCTGTTCCAGCCTGGGAATGTTTAATATCTCATACCTTTAAACCACTAATACTATAACATGAAGGATCTTTGAACTCAAGTGGTTTTCACAATTGTCTTCTCCTCCCATCAACATCAGTTAGTAACAGGAGGACTTTATCAGAGCAAGTGATGTTTTTCTAATGCTCCTGTGTCCTTTGTTTGTGCTGCTTACTTCACTGTAACAAAATCTTGTTTTTGGCTGATCAGACTGGAACTTGTTTGGCAATGACAAGGTCAAATGAGTTAGTCCTTCTGAGGTACCTTTTCGACATCACAGTTGTACTTTTATATTTGTTTTCTGTTACTCTGCACAAGCCCTGTCACTCCCCATTTATCTCATGTAGTACTTATTGTATATATACTGGATGGACATGACAACACATCTCCTACTATTGCTTAACTGCTGGCTGCTAATGGTTGCTGTTTATGAAGTTTTAAAGTTTCCTGGATTGTATCTTGCTCAGTATTTTAAGGTCAAAATGAATGTTACTGTTCTGATGGTGGGAGGCAGTTTGCAGTTGATAATGGTAATGAGAGATCAAGGAGACAAACAGTAGGATGTCTATATTTCTGATTTGACTCTTTGCTTCCATTATTTATCTGATTCCCACAGGAGAGTGTTGAGGGTGGATGAAATTATTTCCGAAGTGCAATGTTGACACATTCCCCCATGAGAGTTATGACCCGGTATATCTTGATATGCAGGGACCAGTAAGTTTGCACATATCTAACTTTACTAGACAGCTGGAACTTTTGTTCAGAACACCTGCATCCTATAGGAATGTCTGCAACGGGTGGGTTGCAGTCATTGCTCAAGTAAGAAATGCATTATTATTCAGAAATTAATGGTATGCTCACTTCAAAAAAAGAAAGAAAACAAAAAACAAAATGCATAAAACATACTTTTGTTTGCTCAATGTATTATAGAAATCTGAATACTGTTTACCCCTGCAGCTTTTGCCTTTTCTGCTACAGGCAGCTGCAGGTTGCTGTGTAGGCGGCTGGAACTCCTCAGTCAGTCCTGCTCTTTTAACAGCCATTAAGCAGGCGGTTGCTTTAGGAATCAATGCCTTCAAGTGTTAAAATAATATGCTGCTGCCACACTAGCGGATGAGACTCTGTTTTTCTAATGCATAATGAAAGATTATCATGTCATGGACTCACCTTAACTTAGCCTTGAAGTTAACTCCTTTTGAAAAGAAACATCTTGTATTTAACAAAAGCCTTGTTGTGGAAACTGCCATGCCAGCCAGATTTGTATTGTGCCTTGCTCCTCATGCTCCTTCGACGGCGTCCTCCTTGCTGCATCCCTGGAATTGGATTAATCCAGTTTAGAAAGTAGATACTGTAATTGAATGTTTGTAGGAATGCAGAAAAAGGTGTGTTTTTGTGTTTTTATTTTTACAAAACATTTGTTCAAGTGTGGCCTGGTGCTCTGAATTTGAATCCCACACCTAGTCATTGTCCATTGCCCCCATGTCTGCAGTTTTTCCTCCCATATGTCCACAAACACATTGTAGTGGAGAGGGAAAGAAAGAAATGCCTAGCATGCTAAATATTCTTGTAGATGTTTTTATCCTTAAAATTGTCTTTATACTTGCATTTTATGTTAAAGCCAATCCATTCATGTGGGTGTAGCCCCTAAAATTCCAAAACAGGACTTGACTCATCGGTTAGCCTGGGGGAATACAGGTGGCTAGGAAACTAAAAGGCCAGCAACTGAACTGGGGAGGATTAAAAGGCTTTGCATTAATCTGTTTGTAACCAGTTTCGCAAGGCTAGTTTGTATGAGCTTCAAATATCAAAGACAAGGACACTTTACATTATATAAGCCCAGAAAGCCTGGACTGGAATTGATGAGTAAATGTATGACTCAGGAAGAGCAGCAGCTTTGAGTAGTCAGTTTATGACTTAATTACCTGTTGTGGGGATCAGGGGGGTGCAGAGCCACCCCTACCTGACACAGGCAGGCAGAGACACAAACTTTGACCACACAACACTCATTTTATTAATCTTCCCCATGGGAACCTTTCCACTCCATTCCCAATACAACAGCACAGTTCTCTTACACAAAACCAAACGACACAAGGTTGTCTTATTCTTCTTCTTCTTCTACTTCCTCTTTTCTTTTCTTTCCACGTCCACTTCCTTTCTGGTAAACCGCGTCTTCTTCCTCTCGGCTTTTAAACAGGTCCTGGGAGTGTTCCATGTGATTCATCAGCATTACCTGGAATCACTCCCAGATGTAATGTAAACCTGTTGCCGGACTCTGCAACTCCACCTGGCAGCCCCCATGGGAACCAACAGGGCTACATGAAATTCTCACTCCCAGCCTGTGCTGGAGGAACTCGTAGTGATACAGCTGCCCAGGAGAGCTGTCCTCCTTTATCCTAAGGGAGGTAACGCTTCGCAATTTACTCTCTCCCCCAGTCCTTCCATCCTGCTGGCCTCCCGGCCAGACAACAACCATGGACACCCATCACACCGTATATCCTTTCTTTCTTGTTTGTCTGAATCTACTTTTGTGCGTCCCTAGAAAGTGGAGGAAAGGCTGACAGGAACCAACATGGGCTTGGCTTTGACTCTGACTCTGCTGTGTCATTGGTGAACGTACTCCTACACTGATTTGAGAAGGTGTGTCCAGAAGTCACATGATTATTTAAATTTAAGGCTGATACAGAGGCTTATTCTCTCTGTCTCTCTGCCATTTTCTATCAATGAAGGAACAAGGCCATGTGAAAGCAAAGATCAAGAGGGACCAGAGCAGAGCCACCTGGTTGTTAGCATATGGACACAAGACGACCTGCTACTTAGTTTGTAATGGTATTTTTTTCACACTCATTTGCTTGCTATCTATAATGCAGAATAAATATACAACTTTTTCTTCTTCCTGTTCTGGTGCTCCCTGGTGGTCATAGACACCAAGTCAATAAAAGATAGTATGACATTTGAGGGCTATAGCAAGGATTTGGGGCCATTTTCGTCAAGAAGACATAATAAAAGCGTATAAATGGGAGAACAGAGCCTCTGTAGGACCCTGCAACAACAAAACACTCATGCAGGGTAGCTTAATAGTGTTTATAAATTGATCACTGTGTGAGGGTGGCGTGTGTGGGCCCAACAATGAACTTTTATTTTGCCCAAGGCTGTTTCTTGCCTGTGTCCAGTGCTGGTGGGAGAGGCTTTGTGTCCTTGCAATTCTGAAGTGGATTAAGTAGGCGCTAGGATAGTATTGAGTGTGAGTGGTGCAGTGGTTAGTGTAGCTCCAATGTGTTGGGTTTGAATCTGTGGTAACAAAACAATATAAGGCAACTGTTTGATGTAGAAATATAGATAAGGATAAGGTATTTTACTAAAAGCAACTTGTGTATCCAGTAAACAGCCTTTGGCCTTAGAAGTTTCCTGTAAGGCAGTAATATAATTTAACCCTCTGATGTAAAGAAGCTGTCTATTAAGAAGGATCAACCCTTCAATGTGTCAATGTTTATTCGAAGAGTCTCTCTCACATCGTCAGGAAAGTGACAGTATTTAAGTTCTAACTGTTTGATGTACAAATGTACATAACAACTTGTTTATCTCTATAAAATGTTCTCTTTTGGCAAAGGAGTTTTGAATCAGGTTTTGATGGTGCAACAGTATACTGCACTGCTGACCCCCAGTGTGCTTTGAAAATCAATCTCAGTCCAAGTGGGTGTCATAATCTCTTAATTTAAAAGAACCTGAAAGATCCCTAATTTACTGGGGATTCTACAAATCCAATGTCTGGCCACTTTCTATGTGGAGTCCATATTCTTGCTTTGTGCACATTCTCCTACTGGCAAAAGTTTTATATATAATTTAATAATAGCCTACTTATGGTTTTGGTAGTCTGTACTATTATATAATCTCTGTAGCTTTGATTTTTTTTTCAAAATTATTGGACAAAGGAAGCAGGAAGCTATCTAAGAATCTACAGTTTGGCTTCCCACACTAATGCTGGCATTTATGATTTAAGCTATTAGTTTAAGTTTGTCTCAAATGAACTCTTGATATACAAATACGAAACAAGTCTCCCCCTGCTATTAAGGAGAGAGGGAGCTATCTTAAAATGACTTTCAGGTTACTTAAATGGTAAAGCTGACATGCAGCTATTAGACAGTACGCCACTGAGAGTCCCTGAAAAAGTAAATGCATGAAGAGACAGTCTGGTACATTAAGATGCATTAAGATCAATCTGAGGTAATTTCTCCTTTTTACCTTGTCAGCCCTAAAGAGGAATCGTCAAGTTACAGCACTTGTAGGGTACAACTGGGAGCCTCGCTGTTCCCCAGCCCTTGCAGTTAGACAGCGTCTAATCAGGCACCACGTCATGTCCTTCTTTTTCACCAGTCGTCATTCTCTGCCGTGACACTGCTTGATCATTCTTCTTGATCTTTTAAATGAGGCCTGCACTGCTGCGTGTGCTTTTTGTTTTAATTAGACAGCATCTTGGCGAGAAGTTGCTTTTCACTGCAGTTTATTTGTGTTATGATATAGTCAGTTCATGCTATTTATATTTGGATGCCCAAGTCAGATATGCCTGGCCTGTCATTTTATATGATAGAAAAGCATGAAGTAAGTAGAAAAAGAAAATTATAAAAATGACAGATTTTACTTCCTGTCCTTGGCACATGTATTTCAAATGTTAAACTAACTGAATCAATAATATAGTAGTTTATGCCAACATACAGGATTTCACCATTTTCTTTCAATATGTTATAATTCTGTTTGATCACCCGAGTCATCCTGCAGTACATATGATAAGACTGTTACCTGGCAGACGCCATCTACTGTTCTCCATCTTGTGTAGATTATTTAGTTGACTGAGTTAGATCACCTCCATCTTGGTCTCTGTTTTATGAAATGGCCACATGGGTTCTTCAGGAGTGGTATAAGAACGATGAGGATTGAGGTCACAGGAGCAAAAAAGAGAGGTTCCAGCATTTGTGTTTGCCTGAGTTAAAACCATTTCATTTTGGACTTTTTTTTTACCCTTTTGCTATATTTTGTTGGATTCCTTTTGTCCCTTAAGGACTTAGGAGTCATAGTGGACTTATTGTGGTGAAGAGTGTCCAAGGTCCATGGCAGATGAGAATGGAATATTTAAAAAAATAGTGTGGCTCGAACATCGTGGGTTTGTTAACTCAAGAGTGATGAGAGGCCTTAGAGCTTAATGGGCAAAACGACCAATTAGGTATTCACATGCAGGAGCCTGATTGGCTCCACTGTCCCTCACTGACACTCCATGAATCATTTAGTGCACCTACCTGTCTGAGTAGGTCAGAAGGGAAGAAATAAGGAAAGAGAAGAACGAGGAAGAAAATCAAATCAAAAGACGAGAAAGGTGTGGAATCGGGATGGAACCAGTGCAAGGTAAAGGAGTTGAAGCAGCTGGGAAGCCCCATGGTGAATTAGAGGAATGGCACTTCAGAGGTGGGTCACTCCTGTTGAGTATAAAAGCTGGAGTGGCTGGAATACTTCTAGGGTCATCCTGCAGACACCAAGGAATGGTGACAGAATGAAAGAATGGGGCTCTGAGCATCCCAGCGGGTACCAGTGGAGGTGGCTGTAGAGGTGGGTTGCTCCTGTTGAGCATAGGAGCTGGAGCGGCAGGAGTGTGCCAAAGGTTGTCCTGCAGACACCAAGGGATGATGGCAGGAACAAAGAGTAAGGCTTCAAGCATCCCAGCGGGTACTGGTGGAGGTGGCTGCGATGGGACTTAATTAAGGACTGCAATGAGCAGAGTGAGACAAGAGCGAAGCACTGGAAGAATAAAATGGAAGGAAGCAATTCTAACTCTGGTTTTATTCCTGGTTTTACTTATGCATTGAGGGATTCATTTACTCATTGATTTTTATCTTCCTCACAGTGACACCATTTTAAGGATTATTTTTTTAAATGTATTTGCAGCACTCTTTGTTTTAGATTGTTTTAATGAAAAGCACTATACACTTTTGCACCTTACTTGTTGTTGTGCGTCTTCATTCGCTCTAGTCCATCTCAGTTATGACTATCAATATTTCAAGAAAAGGAAGACGCCCGTGGGTGCAAGTACCCAGAACTTTATACTTGTCACTATCAACTTGCAGGCAGTGTTCAGAAGCCATTGACAGGAATGTTTGGTTATTTAGCACATTGCGTAGCGTTCAAGTCAAAGGAGGTTATGCTGAAGCTTTATAATGCACTAGTGAAGCCTCACCTACAGTACTGCATGCAGTTTTGCTCATAGGTCTACAATAAAGACAGCAGTGCTGGAAAGTCCAGAGAAGAGCAACTAGGCTGATTCCAGGACTGCAGGGTATGAGTTATTGAAAGATTAAAAGAGCTGAGCCCTTTCAGTTTACTCAAACAGAGATTAAAAGGTGACATGATCGAAGTGCTTAAAATTATGAACGAATTAGTCCAGTGGATCAAGGCTGTTCCTTTAAAATGAGTTCATCAAGAATAAGGGGACACAGTTGGAAACTTGTTAAGGGTACATTTTACACAAACGTTGAGAGGTTTTCTTTACACAGAGAATGATGGATAGATGGAATAAGTTACCAAATAGTGTGGCAGACAGTAGGACTCTAGGAACATTCCAAACTCGACTTGATGTTGTTTTACTTGACTTGAGGTTTGTTTTACTGAATGGCCAGTTCCTGTCAAATGTTTTTTTCTAAAACTGTGCAGGTTCTTTGACCCTCTGACTGCAGACCACTAGTTTATCAATACAATTCCCAACAGTAAATCATTGCGTTATTCTATTCTGATCATTTGAACTACTGGTGTTCCACAATTGGAATAAGCAATGTTAATTGGGCGGCCCAAACACAGACAGGCAGACACGTTTCCATCCATCACCACACATTTATTTACACAATTATTATTTACAAGTCACTAAGTGCACCGCCACCAACAAACCCCAACAGTCTCCCAAAGTCCAGGCTCCTCTTTAAGCCACTTCTCTATCTCTTTCTCTCTCACTCTTTGTCTCTCCAGGCCTCTCCTTGCCGCCTTCTCTTCGACCTCGTCAACTCCTCACCCGACTCCAGCCTTGATTGAAGGGTGGCGGCTCCTTAAATAGGCAGGTGGCTGATGACCACACCCGGCCACCTGCCACAGCAATAAAAGTCTGTAATTTGTCAATTCTATAAGAAATGTAATAGTAATAGTAGTATTATCATACGTATAGAGCACAATGAAATTCTTGCTTGTTTAACAAACATGAAATACACTCTCTGGTCTTATGATAAACTTTATTTTATGCAATGGAAAGCAGTGTAATGACTGACTGTGGTATGCAGGTGTTTTTGCATAAGATTCTTGTTTGCATGAGATTATTTTTTTACCAGGTGCTCCAGTATTTCTCAGAAAACTTAAATATTTGCATGTTAGAGTAATTGGTGGCTGTCCTCACATGAGAGTGTACACTAGAGGTGTTTGTGCTTGGCTGGCATCCTGTCTAGTGATGGTCCCTGTCTTGTGTCCATTAAAGGAATACTCCACCTAAAATGATATTTCTATTATGTGTTACTTTACCCCATGTAGTTTGCAGTGATGGCAGAGAAAAGATTATAATGTCATATTTTTGTGGAGAACAGGCATAACAAAGCTTCTGATAGAACAGGAGCCAATGGTGACCAATGCTGCATAACAGCAAACAAATCAAAAAACGTCCATGAAAAAATCTCACATTGCTCATGTTGTATAATTCACATGTCAAATCATCCAATCGTATGCTCACAATGTGCAAAACGCATTTAAATAATAACTCTGGGAAATGAAAGTAGACCACAAATAGGAAAACCCTTTCATATGAGGTCTTACTTTTGAATTGAAGACAGGACTTTTAACCAATGTATGAAGGGGAGAGGCTGGTTCCTCAATTCAAATGTGAAGAGCCTTGCTTTCTGCAGACTTCCTTCATTTTTGCAGAAAAATATTCACCCCCTGCACAAATTCCTCTACGGTTTAAATTTGTGCTCACATAGCGGTGAGCCACAACTGGAATACCTCAGGATCTTTTAACAGCAGTTTGTGAAACTGCACAGGTGAACTGATCTTCTGATTGGTCAAACAACATTGATGTGAGCACATCACCCCAGCCACAGGGGATGCACAAACCAGTGTGTTTCTTCGCGTCGGTCCCAAGCCCGGATAAATGGGGAGGGTTACGTCAGGAAGGGCATCCGGTGTAAAATTTTGCCAAATCAATATGCAGACAACAATACAAATTTCCATTCTGGATTGGTCAAGCCGCGGGTTAACAACGACCGCCACCAGTACTATTAGTCAACAGGGTGCTGGCGAAAATTGGTCTACTGTTGGCCGAAGGAGAGGGGGGAGACGTGTCCGGAGGCAGGAGAAGAGAAGGAAGGTAAAGAGAGTGGAACTGAGGGTAGGAACTTTGAATGTTAGCAGTATGACTGGTAAGGGGAGAGAGTTAGCCGATATGATGAAGAGAAGGAAGGTTGATATATTGTGCGTGCAAGAGACTAAATGGAAGAGGAGTAAGGCCAGGTGGATTGGAGGTGGATTCAAATTGTTCTATCATGGTGTGGATAGGAGGAGAAATGGAGTAGGGGTTATTCTGAAGGAACAGTATGTCAAGAGTGTTTTGGAGGTGAAAAGAGTGTCAGACAAAGTAATGATTATGAAGCTGGAAATTGGAGGTGTGATGAATGTTGTTAGTGCATATGCCCCGCAAGTTGGGTGTGCAATGGATGAGAAAGAAGATTTTTGGAGTGAGTTGGATGAAGTGATGAACAGTGTACCCAAGGGACAGAAAGTGGTGATTGGAGCGGATTTCAATGGACATGTTGGTGGAGGGAACAGAAGAGACGAGGAGGTGATGGGTAGGTATGGTGTCAAGAAGAGGAATGAAGAAGGTCAGAGGATAGTGGATTTTGCCAAAAGGATGGACATGACTGTGGTGAATACGTATTTTAAGAAGAGGGAGGAACATAGGGTTACTTACAAGAGTGGAGGAAGATGCACACAAGAAGATTACTTCCTATGCTGAAGAGTCAATCTGAAGGAGATTGAAGACTGCAAAGTGGTGGCAGGGGAAAGTGCAGTTAAGCAGCATAGGATGGTGGTCTGTAGGATGACGTTGGAGTTGAAGAAGAGGAAGAGAGTGAGGGCAGAGCCAAGGATCAAATGATGGAAGTTGAAAAAGGAAGACTGCAAGGTTTAGTTTAGGGAGAAGGTGAGACAGGCACTGGGTGGTAGTGAAGAATTACCAGACAGTTGGGAAACTACAGCAGATGTAGTAAGGGTGACAGCAAGAAGGGAGCTTGGCGTGACATCTGGACAGAGGAAGGAGGAAAAGGAAACCTGGTGGTGGAATGAGGAAATACAGGAGAGTATACAGAGGAAGAGGATGGCAAAGAAGAAGTGGAATAGTCAGAGAGATGCAGAAACTAGACAAGAGTACAAGGAGATAAGGTGCAAGGTGAAGAGAGAGGTGGCGAAGGCTAAAGAAAAAGCGTATGATGAGTTGTATGAGAGATCGGACACTAAGGAGGGAGAAAAATACCTGTACCGATTGGCTAGACAGAGGGACCGAGCTGGGATAGATGTGCAGTAGGTTAGGGTAATAAAGGATAAAGATGGAAACATACTCACAAGCAAGGAGAGTGTGTTGAGCAGATGGAAAGAGTACTTTGAGAGGCTTATGAATGAAGAGAACGAGAGAGAGAAGAGGTTGGATGATGTGAAGATAGTGAATCAGGAAGTGCAACGGATTAGCAAGGAGGAGGTAAGGACAGCTATGAAGAGGATGAAGAATGGAAAAGCTGTTGGTCCAGATGACATACCTATGGAAGCATGGAGGTGTTTAGGAGAGAGTAGAGTTTTTAACCAGATTGCTTAATGGAATCTTGGAAAGTGAGAGAATACCTGAGTAGTGGAGAAGAAGTGTACTGCTGCCGATATTTAAGAATAGGGGGGATGTGCAGGACTGTAGTAACTACAGGGGGATAAAATTGATGAGCCACAGCATGAAGTTATGGGAAAGAGTAGTGGAAGCTAGGTTAAGAAGTGAGGTGATGATTAGTGAGCAGCAATATGGTTTCATGCCAAGAAAGAGCACCATAGATGTGATGTTTGCTCTGAGGGTGTTGATGGAGAAGTATAGAGAAGGCCAGAAGGAGTTGCATTGTGTCTTTGTGGACCTGGAGAAAGCATATGACAGGATTTGTGGTATTGTATGTGGAAGTTGGGAGTGGCAGAGAGGTATGTAAGAACTGTACAGGATATGTACGAGGGAAGTGTGACTGTGGTGAGGTCTGCGGTAGGAGTGACGGATGCATTCAAGGTGGAGGTGGGATTACATCGGGGATCGGCTCTGAGCCCTTTCTTATTTGCAATGGTGATGGACAGGTTGACAGATGAGATTAGACAGGAGTCCCCGTGGACTATGATGCTTGCTGATGACATTGTGATCTGTAGCGATAGCAGGGAGCAGGTTGAGGAAAACCTGGAGAGATGGAGATATGCTCTAGAGAGGAGAGGAATGAAGGTCAGTAAAACAAGACAGAATACATTTGTGTAAATGAGAGGGAGGTCAGTGGAATGATGACGATGGAAGGAGTAGAGGTGGCGAAGGTGGATGAGTTTAAATACTTAGGATCAACAGTACGGAGTAATGGGGATTGTGGAAGAGAGGTGAAAAAGAGAGTGAAGGCAGGGTGGAATGGGTGAAGAAGAGTGTCAGGAGTGATTTGTGACAGATGGGTACCAGCAAGAGTGAAAGGGAAGGTCTACAGGACGGTAGTGAGACCAGCTATGTTATATGGGTTGCAGACGGTGACACTGACCAGAAAGCAGGGGACAGAGCTGGAAGTGGCAGATTTAAAGATGCTAAGATTTGCATTGGGTGTGACGAGGATGGATAGGATTGGAAATGAGGACATTAGAGGGTCAGCTCAAGTTGGATGTTTGGGAGACAAAGTCAGAGAGGCGAGATTGCGTTGGTTTGGACATGTGCGGAGGAGAGATGCTGAGTATATTGGGAGAAGGATGTTAAGGATAGAGTTGCCAGGCAAGAGAAAAAGAGGAAGGCCTAAGAGAAGGTTTATGGATGTGGTGAGAGAGGACATTCAGGTGATGGGTGTAACAGAGCAAGATGCAGAGGACAGAAAGATGTGGAAGAAGATGATCCGCTGTGGCAACCCCTAGTGGGAGAAGCCGAAAGAAGATTGATGTGAGCACATCCTTTTCTTTCAAATGTTTTCACTCGCTTTCCTTTAAGTTTTAATCTTTAGTTATACTTGTCTCTCTCAGTGCATACATTTCTATGTTGATGTCACATGAAGCGCAGTGGTAGCCAATGAATGAGCTGTTACTGGGCTGGACTCAACCACCAACGATTTGAGGGGCTGACTGGTCTTCAATGCAAATGCTCATCTGATTTGAGCACAATCACTGAAAAAAGTGAAATCTACGCAAGTGAAAAATATTTTTATCATTACATTAAATCTTGTTTTCCTTATTGTAAGAATTACTGACTTATCAAAATGTTTCTATTTACAATTTTTTAGCTTACTTTAAAAACTCTTGTCATGTAAATTTTTCTTACCCCATTGGCAGATATTTCTGCTAAATAAAAGCAGAACAACTCCCATTTAAGGTTTTTTTTTGTCTAGTTTTTGTATATGCATTTTTTGCAGTGTTTCATTTTCATTGATTAGAGTATTTTTCTGGAAAGTGGTTTATTTTGCCATATTTTAGTTGAAATGTTTGTGTTTGGGAATTTTAAAAAATAATCATATGCCTGAATGACTTGGCTTGTGGATTATTTGATACACGTAATGTGTGATTTTTTTTTTTCATGAACATTTTTGGTATTGTTAACTGTTTTCAGCTATCACTGCAACAAATAAAAAAATATAATTTTTGGGTGGAGTATTAATACTCTTCTCCATTAACACCCTTAATAGTGAGTTTGGCTTGTGCTGGCACAACAGGAGAAACGTTAATGCTTTAAGACAGGAATGTGTTGATGGAGGAGAAGGGAACAACACATTGCCCCAAGTGTGGTGACTCAACACTGTAGAGAAAGGGCTTCTCTGTAAAACATTGTTCCTGGGAAGCTATTTTTATTTACAAATGTGTCAGTTGCTCCTTCATTCCAAACCGTACAGTACATTAATCAAGTGAATAGGTCCCCATGTTCGTGTGCATAGGATGATGTCCAACTTGTGTTCATCATTTTTCACCATGTGCCCATCAGCCAAAACAATGAATAAATGGCATAGATTTTGAAAAAAGAGTAATTTCACAATTACCGTTACTTCTATTTTTATGTCCTTCGCTCATTCATTTTGAGGGGTCTTCTCATCTGCTGTTACAAACGTAGTCTTTGATTACTGTTAATATTTCCATTTCTAGAACCCACTTTCTTTGTTACAGGGCATCGGAAGCTCAGGCCTATCGCCGCATGAAAATGCAGGAACCAACCTTTGATGAAACATCAGTCAGTAACAGAGCAATCACACACACACACACACACACACATAAACTCTCAAACTGGCTCAAATTAGAGTCCAAAGTTAACATTTGTGCATTTTACGATGGGGGAAATTGATTGGAGAGCATAGAGCAGGGGTGCCCAACTCCAGTCCTGGAGGGCCGCAGTGGCTGCAGGTTTTCATTCTAACCATTTTCTTAATTAGTGACCTAGAGAATAAAACAAGCAACATGTCACCATGTTGCCAAAATTGGAACCCCAGTTAATGCAACTGAATTTACTCTTTACTGAATATAGGCTGTTTTGCTAATCTACAACTATGGAAGGATAAAAGTTCACATATACCTGCTGTTTATTCATGTTCTGAGGTGGAATGGTAATAATTTTTCATTCTGCTTCATTAAAGATTCAAGATTGACCAGCTATGCTCAGTGCTCCCACAGCAGCAATAGGAGTTAAGAGGATCCAACTTCCACTCCACACCCTGTCATTCAATCCTTTATTAATCAAAGCATATCACAATATTGTCAGACACAAAGGCAACAACCAGCTCTAGATAAGCGCTACCACATACATATGCAGGTCTAATTTAGGACTTCCTATATACTAGCAGCCTTTGCTTTAGGATGTTAGAAAAAATGGGCCGTATAAAGAAAACTCTTACAGACATGCAGAGAATGTGCCACCTCCACAACAGTGGCCATATGGGGATTTGAAACTGGTAGGACAAGCCACTCCACCTCATCCCCAAATTAAATGATACTAATTTATTTTCTCTTGTGCTCTAGGAATTTTACTGAAGGAGCTTTGTCTTACAAGGATGGTAAAGAATCAGAAGACATTTCGATTTGTGCTTATGACAATTTTAGTCAGGTCTGCTCGTCTGTAACAGACTCTGCATTCATAACTCCATTAGAAATGACATTTTTTTAGTGTAAACACTATTGACTGTGAGGTAACTTAGCTATTATAAGTACAATGAACTGTTTTCATGCAGGGGTTTCCCAATTATCTAATTTGATTTAATGAAATCTGAAAGTTTCTAAGCAGTTTTCCATTTCTGAATGCTACTGAATACTCATTGGAATATCTCTCAGCTAGCTGTACTATCAATGAATGTTTGTCCTTTCTTCTGTAGCTTGACATACATTTTGATTGTTACCTTGGCTTTGGCAGACAGTTTTATCTTGCAGGGTTCCCTGGGGCAAAGTGAAGAGCGGCAGCAAAAGCACAGACAAATGTCTCCATTTGACAAGGCATTCAGACACGAGTTTACATGCTGAACATTACAGCAGCATCTCAACAAAAGGACCACTTAGATTTACAGTGCCACACATTTAATTTAATATCGGGTAAAAATCCCTCCAGTTTTTTTCCATTACATTAGTTTTACTGTATGATGTGAGCCAATCAATGATCAGCAGGTTACAGAATCAATGTGGAGCCAAGCTGTTCAATTCTGACTCGTTTGGAACACGACATTCTCTGCCTTTATCTGAAGTTTTTAATTACTGGATCATTAGTAAAGTCAATTTAAGAGGGCAGCTTCTCACATCTTTCTTACTTGTTGCTTGATTTTGTTTATTTTTTGTGATTAATTTTAAATTATAAGCGCGCACATGCTTGACAGTCTTTTGTTTCACACCTATAATAATAATTTACATTTACATAGCGCTTTTCTTGTTGTTCAAAGCGCTTTACACAGAGAGTGGAGAGCCATTTCAACCATCACTAATGTGTAGCATCCACCTGGATGATGCGATGGCAGCCATTTTGCGGCCATACACTCACCACACATGAGCTGTTTTGGTGGTGATGTGGCAAGAGAGAGAGCCAATTAGAAACAGGGAATGATTAGGGGTCCAGAATGACCAGGCTGTGGTGGGCAATTTAGCCAGGACATCGGGAAACACCCTATTCTTTATGAAGGATGCCCAGGAATCTTTAATGACCACAGAGAGTATGGACCTTAATTTTATGTCTCAAACGAAAGAAGGTGCCATTTTACAGCAGAGTGTCTCTGTCACTGCACTGGGGCATTGGGATCCACATTCAAATCACTTGGTAAATGCTCCTTGCTGGCCTTGCCAACACCTCAAATAATAATGGTGATAATAATAAATTTTATTTCTATAGCGCCTTTCCCATGTTTTTTTTTCAAGGCTCTTTCAGCAGCAACCCACCTTTTTCAGGTTGATCTCCCATCCAAGTACTGGCCAGGCTCAAACATGCTTGGCTTGAGGTGAATGACCTGTTCTGAAGTTCACATGGTGTGTTATAGTAGTAAAACAAGCTTTCAAGTGGCACATCTAAAGAGTAAAATTACGTATAGTATTTGTAAATAGCATCATCAGTGACCAGTGCTGCAGAATGTCTGGCAAGAGTGTGACATTGGCAAATAGATACATTGAGCCTCAGTGTATACTGTAATTAGAAGCCAATCCTTGCCAATCGCAGACCTTTCTTAATTTTATGGCTCGTTAGTCTGCAATGTTAGGTTCTTATATCGTAGATTTTTTTCTTTCCAAGGAAATCATCTAAATGATTCGAAGCCTAAAACAGATAATTGTCAGTCTGTCACATTTTTCTCTTATGTGTTTTATTTACCAAATAGTGCAGGACGAATCCACACAAGTGTACATGGAAACAAGTTAAGTGAAGAACTGCTGGCCCCTTTGTCATTTGCATCTGATTTCTAATAAAGAGCCATTAAAAACAGTAAATGTTGCTATTTAAGACTGCAATAAGCAATAAAGGGTAGGGAATGTTAACAAGCGAGACCATTAAAATGAACCATCAAGATGTCTCTTGAGCAAATAAGTGCTTCATCAGCAATAATTGACTTCTCATTAAGAAACTGAGTTGGAGCAAAAACCTGCAGCCACTGCAGCCCTCCAGGACCAATGCTGCCCACCCCAGATCTAGACAATCAGCAGCTTTAGGTCAACATATAGCAACCTGTACTGCAGCTACATACTACATACAGGCCTGGAATGATAGTCCCCGACAGAAAAATATTCATCCCACTTGTGAGTTCCCCCAAAGGGTTTAGATTTGTAGTCGCACAATGGTGAGCCATGACTCTAGTACCTCAGGATTCGTATTTAATGGTGGTCTGTGAAACTGCACGGGTGAGTTGACCTTCTGCCTATTGAAGCACCTCGGATGGGAACAAACACAAGGCATCTTCTCTTCCTGATAATGTTTTCACTCACTTTTCTTTAACTTTTTCTTTTGTTGTACTCATCAGTCAGTGCAGGCCTAAGTATGTCAATAAAACATGAAACACAATGTTATGCAAAAGCTGTTACTGGGATGGACTCGTGACCAGTGAATGAGGCGGACGTGGGTCTTTATTCACATTTGAGTGCATTCCTTTTTTGTTCATAGATAGATAGATAGATAGATAGATAGATAGATAGATAGATAGATAGATAGATAGATAGATAGATAGATAGATAGATAGATAGATAGATAGATAGATATGGGAACATTTTTCTAGAATGTAATATATATAACAATATTTTAGTAACAACACTTATTTTGGGGAATTGCAAGCATACTTCTGGATGGCTTGGCATTTGAATTACGTGATAAATACAGCATATATGACAGAAGCAAGTAATGCTGAGAAATGAATAATAAACATAATCCTTAACTGCTTGTGTGAATCAGGAGTATCTATTCATACGCATACAATTCTTGCTAAATGGCATTGAGTACCACTGATGGAATGTCAATTTTAAAACTCAGTGAAGTAAAAAAATTGTCAATCCTGTTAACTTTGAGCACTGGACAATTGTCAGAAATTGTCAAAGATGATCAGCAGTATGATATTGGCACATGTAAGAATCAATGAGTGGTGCTAACTGTCACTGTTGTATTGACGAACAGCGGTGAGCTCGCAAAGGTCAATGGCTTACTTTCTCACTGGGAAGGTTTGACCTTCAAGAAATGAAACAGCAAGTCCTTGGGAACAAAAGAGTGGAGCTGGAGCTGTAAGATGTGGGTCTCTAAAAGCAAAGCTATTTTCGTCGATAATCTAAATATGTGGTGCCATATTGCTTAGTGCTTCTGACTAATAGTCATGAATCCTGGCCCAGTCTCTGTCTGTGTCCTGGTTTTCCTAACCTATCCCAAAGATGTTTGTGTGAAGTAGATTTGCTCAACATGGTACCATGTGATGGACTCTCAGTTATCGTGACATTTTAATTATGTCACATAATTTGTTTAATGACATGCATTATATTTCAAGTTGTTCGAGGTGACTTATAGTGCCTTCAGAAACTATAACCCCTTCACGTTTTACACATTTTGTTATATTGCAGCATTGGGCTAAAATCATTTAACTTATTTTTTCCCTCATCAAGAAGGACAAAGCAAAAACAGGATTTAAAAATATTTTGCAAATTTATTAAAACTAAAAAATCAAACTGTTGCATTGACACAAGTATTCCTATCTTTTATTCACTACTTAGTTGAGTCTCCTTTGGCAGCGTTTATGGCCAGGAGTCTTCTTGAATATGACGTGATAAGCTTTACACACCTGGATTTGTGGATTTTTTTCTCTGCAGATCCTCTCAGGCTCAGACAGGTTGGATGGAGTGCAACGGTAGACTGGCATTTTCAGGCCTCTCCAGGAAATTTATTATAAAGTTCAAATCCTGGCTTTAGCCTGGCCACTCAAGAACATTCACAGAGCTGACCCTAAGCCACTCCTGTTTTGTCTTTGCTTTGAGCTTAGAGTCATTGTCCTTTTGGAAACTGAACTTTCGGCCCAATCTTAGGTTAGAGTGCTATGACGCCAATTTTCAGGTTTTTTTGGACTTTCGTTTAGTATTCTCTCGACCCTGACTAGTCTTCCAGCTCCGGCCGCTAAAAAAACATTGTGCATGTGATAAGCAGTGCCTGGTTTCCACCAGACATGACGTTTAAAGTTAACGCTAAACAGTTCAAGGTTGGTTTCATCAGACCAGAGAATGTTGTTTCTCACAGTCTGAGGGTCTTTTAAGTGCCTTTTTGCAAATATCAAGCAGCTTTTTATTGAGTGATGCTTTTGCCAGGCCATTCTGTCTTAAAGCCCAGGTCGGTGAAGTGTTACAGTGATGGTAGTCCTTCTGTGAGTTTCTCCTGCCTCCACACAGGATCTAAGGAACTCAATAAAAATGACCATCAGGTTCTTGGTCACCTCTCTTACCAAAGCCTTTCTCCCCGATTGTTCATTTTGGCTAATTGGCCAGCTCTAGGAAGAGTTGTTGTTCCGATCTTTTTCCATTTAATAATTACGGAGGCCACTGTGCTCCTGGGAACCTTTAATGCTTCTTCTTTTTCTTTTGGTTGCTCCCGTTAGGGGTGGCCATAGCAGATCTTCACACCCATCACTTGCATGTCCTCTCTCTCCATATCCATAGACCTTCTCTTAGGCCTTCCTTTTTTTCCTCTTGCCTGGTAGCTTTATCTTTAACATCCTTCTCCCAATATATCCAGCATCTTTCCTCTGCACATGTCCGTACCAATACAATCTCGCCTCTCTGACTTTGTCTCTGAACTATCCAACCTGAGCTGACCCTCTAAAGTACTCATTTTTAATCCTGTCCATCCTCATCACACCCAATGCAAATCTTAACAAGACTTAATGCTACAGAACAATTTTTGTAGCCTTCCCTAGATCTGTGCCTCGACACAATCCTGTCTTTAAGATTTGTGTTCTGATGCATATTGTCAAATGTGTCTGTTCTTTTAGCAGCAGTTATTTGCATCTAGTTGACAATGTGGCCTGAATGAAAACCTTCAGCCACTCTGATCCTCCAGGGTCTGAGTTTGGCACCCCTCTACTCGAGTAGAGCTGCTGCCCACAAGTGGACTAGGAGGAAAAAAGCTCCTTTTTGAACCAGCCCCCCAGCCAGAATGGTATTGGCTTGTAATTCTGGCTGCCATTCTACCTGCTTCCCTTTATAATGTATACGGCACAATCTGTCAGACTTTCTAAACTTACCATACATAATTCAACTCTCTAACTGCATATATAATACACAAGTCTAAGTATTGCTAAACAAGGTCTATTATATATTTTATGATACCTTTTAATATATCATTCATACATATTTTCCCAAATGAATAAATGAATATTGAATAAATAACTTAAGATATAATGTGTGTGTGTGTGTGTATTATATATATATATATATATATATATATATATATATATATACAGTATATATATATACTATATTTATACTATATATTATAAAGCACAACATAAGCCCATTTTTAAAATGATGTAAAACAAACACAAAACGACACATAACATTAGACTTTTCCTATTGTTACTAACAAATTTCATTGCTAAAGAAATAGTCATTTATAAACTCCTAATTGCTGTGTATATTGGATACCTAAACTAAAGTGCTGCAAATGATTTTATGTCAATAATTATGGTACTATTTTTTTTTCTTCAATGAAAATTATGTTTTAGATCCAGCATAAGTTAATTTGTGCTAGTAAAAATATTGACTTCATGGAATTTATTCAGCAAAACATGAAATACAAAATCCTTTACCATTTTCAATAAACACAACAAATTAAAATGTGTAGAAAAAATCATTTATCCCAGTAAGTCCACAGCTGTGTAAACAACTGCAATTAAGCAATTGATTTACAGAAAAGCATTTTTCAAGGTTACAAAAAACTAGCAAAATACCCGCGCTTCGCAGCAGAGAAGTAGTGTGTTAAAGAGGTTATGTAAACATATATATACATAAACATATATACTTATATATACATATCTACATATACACATATCTACATATATACATATACACATCCACATACATACACACACACATTATATATATATATATATATATATATATATATATATATATATATATATATATTTGCAGTTGGAGATCCACGAAGGGAGAAAAAAACGAATCACGTATCATAAAATAGTTTTATTCCTGAGCTTTCAACCCCTGTCAGGGGTCTTCATCAGAGGATAATGCTTAGACTTACAAGAATCAAAGGCAATATATAGCAACACATTCAGGGGGGGTGGTTGGATTAGACTAAGTCAGTATGATCAAGGGGGGGGGTTGTATAGTTTAATTATTGTGTACAACCCCCCCACCCTTGATCATACTGACTTAGTCACCTCCACCCACCCCCCCACTGTCTAAGCATTATCCTCTGATGAAGACCCCTGATAGGGGTTGAAAGCTCAGGAATAAAACTATTTTATGATACGTGATTCGTTTTTTTCTCCCTTCGTGGATCTCCATCTGCAAATATGCAAACCGTATCACAGACCTTCTCTTCCATATATATATATATATATATATATATATATATATATATATATATATATATATATATATATATATATATATACAGACACATATATATACATATAGATATTTACATATCTACATATATATACACATACAGTGGTGTGAAAAACTATTTGCCCCCTTCCTGATTTCTTATTCTTTTGCATGTTTGTCACACAAAATGTTTCTGATCATCAAACACATTTAACCATTAGTCAAATATAACACAAGTAAACACAAAATGCAGTTTTTAAATGATGGTTTTTATTATTTAGGGAGAAAAAAAATCCAAACCTACATGGCCCTGTGTGAAAAAGTAATTGCCCCCTTGTTAAAAAATAACCTAACTGTGGTGTATCACACCTGAGTTCAATTTCCGTAGCCACCCCCAGGCCTGATTACTACCACACCTGTTTCAATCAAGAAATCACTTAAATAGGAGCTGCCTGACACAGAGAAGTAGACCAAAAGCACCTCAAAAGCTAGACATCATGCCAAGATCCAAAGAAATTCAGGAACAAATGAGAACAGAAGTAATTGAGATCTATCAGTCTGGTAAAGGTTATAAAGCCATTTCTAAAGCTTTGGGACTCCAGCGAACCACAGTGAGAGCCATTATCCACAAATGGCAAAAACATGAAACAGTGGTGAACCTTCCCAGGAGTGGCCGGCCTACCAAAATTACCCCAAGAGCGCAGAGACGACTCATCCGAGAGGTCACAAAAGACCCCAGGACATCGTCTAAAGAACTGCAGGCCTCACTTGCCTCAATTAAGGTCAGTGTTCACGACTCCACCATAAGAAAGAGACTGGGCAAAAACGGCCTGCATGGCAGATTTCCAAGACGCAAACCACTGTTAAGCAAAAAGAACATTAGGGCTCGTCTCAATTTTGCTAAGAAACATCTCAATGATTGCCAAGACTTTTGGGAAAATACCTTGTGGACTGATGAGACAAAAGTTGAACTTTTTGGAAGGCAAATGTCCCATTACATCTGGCGTAAAAGGAAAACAGCATTTCAGAAAAAGAACATCATACCAACAGTAAAATATGGTGGTGGTAGTGTGATGGTCTGGGGTTGTTTTGCTGCTTCAGGACCTGGAAGGCTTGCTGTGATAGATGGAACCATGAATTCTACTGTCTACCAAAAAATCCTGAAGGAGAATGTCCGGCCATCTGTTCGTCAACTCAAGCTGAAGCGATCTTGGGTGCTGCAACAGGACAATGACCCAAAACACACCAGCAAATCCACCTCTGAATGGCTGAAGAAAAACAAAATGAAGACTTTGGAGTGGCCTAGTCAAAGTGCTGACCTGAATCCAATTGAGATGCTATGGCATGACCTTAAAAAGGCGGTTCATGCTAGAAAACCCTCAAATAAAGCTGAATTACAACAATTTTGCAAAGATGAGTGGGCCAAAATTCCTCCAGAGCGCTGTAATAGACTCATTGCAAGTTATCGCAAACGCTTGATTGCAGTTATTGCTGCTAAGGGTGGCCCAACCAGTTATTAGGTTCAGGGGGCAATTACTTTTTCACACAGGGCCATGTAGGTTTGGATTTTTTTTTCTCCCTAAATAATAAAAACCACCATTTACAAACTGCATTTTGTGTTTACTTGTGTTATATTTGAGTAATGGTTAAATGTGTTTGATGATCAGAAACATTTTGTGTGACAAACATGCAAAAGAATAAGAAATCAGGAAGGGGGCAAATAGTTTTTCACACCACTGTATATACATATCTACATACATACACATATATCTATCTATATATATATATATATATATATATATATATATATATATATTTCACGGCATTCGAAGTCTGTGTCACAATCTGATTGTATGGGTGGTTACCTACCAGGTAACGCTTGTGGTTGGTCAGCGATCTGCTAACGTCCGCCACGGTGCCCTCAGTTTGTGAAGAGCAGATCATAGAATGGTTGAAATAGTTTACTGTCAAATAAATGCAAAGAGTACACGACACGTGTTTCGCCCTCATTCTGGGTTCATCAGGTGTACACACTCCACTGCACTCCCTCTCGGGAATCGAACCTCGGACGTCATATCTATCTATCTATCTATCTATCTATCTATCTATCTATCTATCTATCTATCTATCTATCTATCTATCTATCTATCTATCTATCTATCTATATATATCTCTATCTATATATATATATATATATCTCTATCTATCTATCTATCTATCTATCTATCTATCTATCTATCTATCTATCTATCTATCTATCTATCTATCTATCTATCTATATATATATATATATCTATATTATATATATCTATATATCTATATATATGTAGTGTGTTAAAGAGGTTATGAAAAAGTAAAGGAAACATTTTAAAAATAACGTAACATGATTGTCAATGTAATTGTGTTGTCATTGTTATGAGTGTTGCTGTCATATATATGCATACACATATACACATATATTATATATATACACATACACATATATTATATATATACACATATATTATATATATATATATATATATATATATATATATATATATATATATATATATATATATATATATACACACACACACATATATTATATATATATATATATATACACATACACATATATTATATATATATATATATATATATATATATATATATATATATATACATACATATACACACATACATGCACTTACAATAACATAGAAATCAACATTAACATCATTATCATAGAGAATATGAAGTAATATATAAGAAGCACATTTCATATAAATATAAATTATTAAACAGTAAAATGTTCTTCTATAATTTGCTACCGTGGCTATTCGTTTGTCTGTCCAGGATTTTAAATCACCTGTAGCTCGCAAACCATTTCACCTATTGACTTGAAATCTGGTACACATATAGTACGTCACGTCTACTATCAGCTTTATGGGTGATGATTGTATTACTCTTTTTATCTTTATTTTATTTTATTGTAGAATCAACTCCTATCTGCGCACACCAGGGCGGCCGTGGGCGGATGCGTATGGTGTATTCACTCCATGTTATCGTGCATTGCGCTGTCACTGGTATTTTGATAAAAGAATTTGAGCAACATATAAGAAGCGTATAAATTATTAAACAGTAAAACATTAACATTTAAGAAGTAAAGTTACATTGAGTACTACCGCAGTGCCTTCGGGTATACCTCATTTTTTGTTTGCCCATTACATGCTTAAATGTATACATTTTTTGGTGTACCTACCCGAGAACACGCGACATATAACCGACCGTGGGAGAAGCATGGATTTTAAACACACGTTGAGTTCATCTGCTGGTCTCCCTCGTGGAATAACTGGCAATGTTTGACTAAAATCTACAGTGAGTAAAACGACATTACCTCCTATTTTTTTTTTACGATCTCCGAGATCTTGCTTTCTTCGGTTCAAGGCTTCATAAGCTCTTTTATGTTCCATGGTGTACTTATCTCAAACCATCATCTTTGAATGTTGCAAGACTTTCGCCTTGTATGTAGATCGGGGTAATTACATTCATTGCATTCCTAGTCTGAATCACAATCTGATTGTATGGGTGGTTACCTGGCAGGTAACGCTTATGCTTGGTCATCAAGTCGTCTAACATCCGGCATGTGCCCTCTTTTAATTGCGAGAAGCAGATATATATAGCCAAATTCTCACGGTTCGTTGCGGCGAAGTACTGCTTTTAATTTTTTATTAAGAAGAAAAGAAAACCTTTTTAAACGGATCGAAAATATACCAATAACAATTTGTTAAGGATCTGTTTTTTTGTGAATCTCCCTTTTCACAGCTGTCGTGCTACGGCGTGTGTTTCGTTTATTTGACAGTATGTAGTTCATGGTAATTACATTCATGGCATTCGTTTTCTGAATCACAATCTGATTGTATGGGTGGCTACCTGCCAGGTTACACTTGTGGTTGGTGAGCAAGTCGCCTTATGTCCGCCACGTGCCCTCTTTCTGTTCCCAGAAGCAGATCATAGAATGGTCTTAATAGTTTACTTTCAAATAATGCAAAGAGTATGCGACACGTGTTTCACCCTAATTCTGGGTTCATCAGGCGTACACACTCACTGCATCCCCTCTTAGGAATTGAATCTCTATCGTCAGCGCCAGAGTTGAAGCCACTAATGTTGCGCTACGGCGTGTGGTTCGTTTATACCTCGTGTCTTCTCATTAAACTTTTATCTCGCGAATATGTTATTGCAATCCGCAGCGGGAGCGTTTCTATAAACTTAATTTAAACTTACGTTTTACACCGTGCTTTGTTTCCATTATGAAGATGCTTCTATGCTTCAGTCGCTCGCTTCTTATTGTTTCGCTCCCTTCTCAATTGTTTAATGAATTTTTTGTTCTTCGCTGTTTGCGGCTCTTCCTTCATTTCTCCCTACTGCGTTCACAGTCTTTTCACGTGATTACGTGGGAGACATGATGACGTGACACTCAACTCCGCCTCCCACGGCCACCGAGCTGCCGTTCATTACAGTATATTGTCAAAAAAGAGGTTCCAGTTATGACCATTACGTGTTGAATTTCCAAATGAAACCTGCCTAACTTTTGTAAGTAAGCTGTAAGGAATGAGCCTGCCAAATTTCAGCCTTCCACCTACATGGGAAGTTGGAGAATTAGTGATGAGTCAGTCAGTCAGTCAGTGAGTGAGTCAGTCAGTCAGTCAGTGAGGGCTTTGCCTTTTATTATTATAGATAAACTGAAAGCAAATGTGTGGCACCGAAAGGCTGTTTTTGTATGGAATGCAACAGGAACAATTATTGCTGAACTGTACCAAACTTACCTACTATGCATTGCAAAGCAATGTATAAATTGTACATATGTGTTAGTACAGAAATTATTAGATTTGATTCATTCAACGTTTTGCAAGGAAAATAAGCAAGCTTTGTGAAGAAATATTCCGACATTAAGGTTACGTAATTCAGCATTCAGTGAACAGGATGCCAGTTCATTGCATGGCCCACTTGTATACACCCTGGCAAGAGACCCATTTAGAATGACCACCTTTACAAAAATGGAACACATGCAAATATATATTTTTTTAAATTATAATATGGCCAATATTAATATATTTCAAAATACATAATCATACACTTAAATGAAAAATATATTACAATATTTGTAGTATATTGAAATATATTGTAAAACTAGGGGGTTCTGCCCCCTGCTCGCTTGGCTCGCCAACATCTGGCCCAGCCACTGCACTGCTCTGTTGGCCGCGTATGGGTAATACTGTACATCTTAAACAGATTGTTATTTTCGTGGGAACTGTTACATATGCATAATAGAACTAATTATTTTACATTACAGCGAGTAACTAACCATAGTAAAAAATAGTCAAATGTAATAAATTCAAACAAAACGTGTATCTTTTTGCATTTATGTCATTTTTATTAAGTTCAAAATAAGCCAATTTTTTTTGGCTGCCTGTAAAGCTTGTGCTTTTTCGTTTTCTTTAAATTGAATCATACTCTGACCTGGTAAATGAATTGGTAATAATTCAACAGAATGACTTAGACCGTGCATTGGCAATTCCATTAAATGCCACCCGCTTTCCATTGCACTGATGTACTGAGTATCTAAATATGCTTGAACTTCGTCCTGAGACTGTTCATTGGATACATTCACGTGTACTCTATCGTACCCTTTATGAATGTACTTGTAGATGTACTTAATATTCATAATTGATGCACAATACTCGACATTAATATGACCATCGAATCATTTGAGCAAATATGAGTTATACGGTACAATCATTGAATTATCGATCATCACAATTTTAACAACTTTCTACCTCATTGGTGAGAAACACTACTTTTCCCTGATGGCAACACAAATTAGAAGATCTACAAGTCTCTGTCTTGCAAGATTTTTTTATTATAATAGAGAGATGTGTCACTTATTTTAATTAATTTATATTGCAATATACAGTGCATGTGCTTTCTCAATTTTTTTATTTTTAATAAATTTGCAAAAACCTCAAGTAAACTTTTTTCATGTTGTCATTATGGGGTGTTGTGTGTAGAATTCTGAGGAAAAAAATGAATTTAATCCATTTTGGAATAAGGCTGTAACATAACAAAATGTGGAAAAAGTGATGCGCTGTGAATACTTTCCGGATGCACTGTATTGTCTATATAAAAATATAGACTATATAAAAATATATTTCTTAAGTTATTTTTAAATTACAGGGAATAATATACTATTATATATATATTTCAGAAATAATATTACAATATATATTTTAAAAAATGCATCAAATATTAGTTGCAAGATACTGTATAATATATTTTAGAGCATATATTTCAATATTTTTTAATATATATGTTGTTATTTTTGTCTACTGCAGTATATTTAAAAAAAAAACATTACCCTGGTGTTGAAAATATCGTATAATAGATATCTCATAGTTGTTTTTAAATTTAGATATATCATAGACTAAATCACACTGTTACAGCTGTGACAGACGGCCAGGGCATTAACCAGCCAGGACGCCAGCTGGATAGAAGGACTGGGGGCGAGAGTATCCGCAAGGCATTATCCTCTAGGAAATGCTGGAGGGCAGCCCCCCTGATTCCTGCAGGGGGGTGGAGTTTGATGCAGTCCTGTTGGGTTCCGTGGGGGCTACTAAGGGGAGCCGCAAAAATGGCAGAACCCTGATTTGTTGGGCTTTCACCTCACCTGGGAGTGATTCCAGACCTTGCTAACGAGATGTCTGGAGTATTCCCAGGTGCAGCATAAAAGGAACCACCTGTCATCATTTGAAGCCAGAGTTGGGAGGAAGAGGACAAAACTCACTAGGGAGGAGTGGAAGTGGATAGTGGGAGAAGAAGAAAAGAAAAGAAGGGACTGTGTATTTAGTGTGTGCTTGGTGCATTGTATTATGCTGCAGTGAGGAGTGAGGGAAAAGCGCTTCCCCACAGAAATAAATGTGTTCTGTGCTGTCTCTGCTTATGTGAGTCGGGTTGGGGCGGCTGGAGTGCCCCATGATGGTTCACACAGCATAAAAACCAAAATTAACTGAGGACAAGTAAGCAATAGCACATTAGTGACCTCAACACTGGACAGCTGCAATGTTCTTCTTCTCGGAGTGTCTAGTCATGTGGTGAGTAGGCTGCAATATTTTCAGAATTCTGCCTCAAGTGTACTAACCCATAGTAAATCATGGAACCGTATTACTCCCATTCTCCAACATCTGAATTGTTGCAGAATCGTTTACAGTATAAGGTACTTTTACTGGTATTCACATCTCTTCATGATTTGGCTCCTCTGTATCTCCAAAACCCTCCTCTGTTCCTACATTCCATCTCGAGGCCTGTGGTCCTCTGGAGCCCAACTACTTTGTGTCCCTCATCCTCTTTGGGCGACAGGGCATTCAAGGTAGCTGGTCCTAGACTATAGAATGCCCTGCCTTTATCCCTGCAGACTTGCACTTTGCACCCAACCTTAAGGAAATTGTTAAAAACTCGTCTTTTTAGAAGAGCATTCTCATAGTTTCATAAGTATGTTCTTTAAATGAATGTTTTATTAATTTTATTCATAAATTGTTTAATCAGGGATTAATAAAGTGTACCAAATACCAAAACAATACCAGTTTTTTTTTTTGAATTGTTGATTTTTGATTAGGTGTCTTGACAGATGCTTCTAAAAAATTTTAAATAGATAATAGTGTTTTAATCTGCAATATTCCATCATCAGAACAGTACTTGGTTTGTAAATAGTAATTAAAATTAGGCGATTTCAAACAAATTGCATCTAAACAGCTTTTTAATTATGTAACATTCTTATTTTAGATATGTTATCATTTTTAAAGATCCTTATTTCTTTGTATTTTGATACGCTACATGAGAATGTACGACTTTTGCCTAACCTAATCTTTGCTCAAGGACTACTATTCCAGATCCTTCTTATTTAAAACTGTGAGCCTGATTGTTAATCTATTATCTCCTAAACTAATACTGAAGATATATGCCAATAACTACTTGAACAAATTTGTTTATCCCATGCAGGATATAGTAAAATCCATTGTAGCCCACCCTACATCCCTTTACATTGTTAATTGATCATAATTAACTGTTTAATTTGAGTACCTATAGTGAGCAACAATTAAGATGTTTCCTGAAAATACACAATTGTTTCAGCATGGAATTAATTACAGCCTACGTGCCAACACAGCTACCTGCTTGAACTATTCTTAGCGAGCTACAGGGACTTTATTGGGAAGACTATGTAAAAGATAATCTAAATAAATGAGTGATCTGTCTGAAACGTGGTTCTGGACGCACAGTATATCGCATGTATTATCCACCTTTATAAAAGGATAAGTGTCTTGTGTTTGTCTGTGTGTCAGTCCAATTTCTATTTCTCTGTCATTCCAAAAGATGGTGTATCACAAATATTTTTGGTAATAAAATGCATCACATTTGTCATTCCATCACAAACACTTATAGTAATCCATTTTAATACTACAAATGTTTGATATACTCCATCTACTGGAATGACAAATGCAGTGCATTTTATTACTCCATGCATTACAAAAAACATTTGAATAAATGGTGCACTACACATATTTACGCTGAGGTTTACGCTGATTACTTAGGTGGGTAGCACAGCTAATACGCAATATAATTGTTTGTTACATTTGTAAGGTGGCTGGGAACGCAGACTTGGTGTAGGCAGGTAAAAGGATAGGGTTTCCAGCCGCATCATCCCTTTGAATTATAAGATAACATCCATACTGTGAGAGAAGACACAAAAAAAAAATAAGTGAGAGCTCTGTCCTCCCCGTATTGCAGATCAAATGCTGACACCACCTTCCCTGGATGGTCTCTTTTTATAGTGCTAGTGCCAGAAGGGGCGGAGTCTTCTCAGAACATTGTGGGCGGAGCTAGGCATCATCCTTCAGCAGCCTTTCGATCCTATGGGGGGAGAAGAAGATTCTGTTAGCATCAGCACCCCCTCTCTTCCCTGGTGGAACGGCTTACCTCACCAGAGCCATGAAAGTGGTCCCCAGGCACACAAACTGTGACACAATATATTAAGTGAAATATTTTCCATTATATTACAGGTATAGCCTTAAAAATATATATTTGAACTTGTATTTTACATTATCCTGAAAGATATATCGAAATATTATTTGTGAATATTGCAATATGTTTCATTTATGACAGAGTCAGTTAACCTGACACACACATGCACAGTTTAAGAATGTGGGACTAAAACCAGAGTACCCCCAAAAAACTGATGCTGGCACAGACAAATTCCACACAAACCACCACTCTACACGGTGTCTGAAACCAAAATCGCTGGATCCAGGAGGCAGCAGCACTAACTGGTGTCTGTCACGTCAGGCGCTCATCTATAAAAGCTTCACTAGGTGCTTACCTAACAGGCTTCACTTAGTCTTCCACCTAAAGACCACTTTGTGTCTAAAACATTATCTGTGGTATATTCTTTTGTCATTAATGATTTTTATTACCTTTTTTGATTAAGTTTACATTTCCATTGCATTTTAAATGAGAGTTATTTAGACTGATGTTAAAATTGAAGTTCAGCTTCCTTCTTTAATTTTACAAATGGCATCTCTTTGCCATTTGCCTCAATAAATCTAGACATGTTGCTGCTTGATTTATGTTTATGTTATAAAAATAATTTGACTATAATTTATTGCATTATGTAAAGCACTTTTAGTATAGTGGCCAGAATAAAAAGCACATTATAAAATAAAGATGGATTGATTTAAAAAAAGAAGAAAAAAAAAACAATCCCAGTCTCCTGCTGAGGTCTGAAGTGCAGTTCCCTAAAGTTAATTTTACTATCCACTGCATCCATACACTCGCTTTAAATTATGACACCTAATTTCGTCCAATCTTTAACTTACAAATCATTGGCAATAATTGAATGTGCTTTTAGAGAAAGACTCAGCATGATGTGTGCCATTTATTTAAATTTATGGAGGCTATTGAACATGTCAGTTCTTAAGGTTGCTGTCCATTCAACCAGTAAAATAGAAAAAAGAAGAAATAAAAATACCTGGTGGCTCTCTTCTGTATTGACTGAATATCAGAACACTTTATTGTGCAAAGGCATTTGCTGGAGTGGAGTCATTGTTCTTCTTAGAATATTCAGCCCTTCACTTCCTTTTTGCCTTGTAAGAAGAAAGCATTAGATAATATTCTGTATAAAGGGACTCTTTAGAAGTTTGATGGCTGGTCTAGATATAACATTATTAAACTTTCCATTTTCTAAAATGACAGGTGTTTTAATTCATGCACTTAGACATAAAGGATGAAAATGCAGAGATTTTTTATTAAAAATAGAAAGATTAAAATACTCAAAGACCAATGTACACAGTATATAGGATCTGTCAGAAATGTATATATATTGTAATGGTGAGTATCTGTTTATAGATTTTTATAAACTGGAAAGGGTCTCAGCAGGAGCGACCCCTGTCCCTCAAGAGTTGCACTCACCTTGGGACCACATTCCCAACCACCTGCCTCCACTCCCCATCAGCACTGGCTCTCCTGATCCTGCCCTCTCTTCCTTCCTTCCTTTCATTTTGAATTCTACCTCGCTCTTTATTGTTCCTTCTTCATCTCTCCCCCTATCTCAATCAGGCTCTTCTTTATACTTCTGTAGGGGTTTTCCTGTAGGGAGTGCTAGCTCCCTGGTTGGATTAAGTTCTTTTGCATTTGCAGCGTTGTAAGTAACCTAAAACTATATATATATATATATAATATTAAAAGGAGATACCTCTCCCATAGTGATATGGCGGTAAGAAATCACATAAGAGAAAATAACTTAGCTTTCTTTAATGACGATTTACGTGGCGTAACAGACGAAAGGAAGCCAATGACAAGACAATTACTGAAGTGGGAGTTCGATGTATACAGTCTGCCATTTTCATCGCTGCGCTGGAAGGATTTTCAGGATCGTTATCTCCCATCCCTCTGTCGGCTTCCCAGGTGTGTTAGGCAATGTTCCAAGGCTTTATACTCTTTCTCCATGTGCAGGCCCTTACTTAGGTAAATCATGCCATTCCAAACAAGGCAAAGAAAGGATTCAATTTCATGCTGACTCTAACACACACAAATAGTGCACACTGCCCATTTGTCTTTGTCTATCTTGTCCTATGCTTGGCCTAGCAGTTCTAAATGCTGAGCCCCTTTGTACTAAATCTGGCTCAGCTGTGCATGTAGAAAGAAAAGAAAAGCAGATTCAAAATATTTGGACAGAGCACAGTGACATATTAAACATATAAACTTATTACAGTAGGTGCAATGTCCTAATTACCACCTGCAGAGAGTCAGTCAGAAAAATGAGAACAATCAGACCCTCATGTGCAAGCACAATTAACCCCAATCTCCCCATTATACATCCCAAGGCCATACAAACCTGCACAACCACACCCACAGAGCCCAAACCACACCATTTTTATTGAAAATCACAAATATACTCAATCTGAAAGGATGTGTGTTCAATTTGAATCTTTTTAGCATAATCACCCAATTTTTTCAGGAGGCAAAACTTGTGAAAACAACTTTGTCTAATCAATATTTTGATGTTTTATGACATTCTTAGCCTATGTGCTGTACCGCAAGGCACGTTATCTTCCACTAATCAAAAGCATATCCTGATAAAATGGAAACATTAAATAAAAGAGAGCTAGTCCTTTATTACCATCACCTATTGTTATTCAGCATTGTCATCTCATATATTGTCACAAAGATTCTGCACTTAATCGCCACCTGAAGATATTCTTGCAGGTAAAGAGCAATAAGCCTTTTTTATTTTTGATTGTTTGTTTTGTAAGCTGTAAGCAGCAATAGAAAGTTTAAATGGAAAAGGTCAGGGTTATACTAAAACTTGCAGATCTGTGAAGTATGTGTGTTTTTATGAACAGTTAGAATACTTTTTTCATAAACATCCTTTACAAGACATTGTTCTGTGTTAGGATTTTGAATCATTATTATTGTATCTCATGATATATCGTAAGCAAAACTAACCCTAATATTCTATGTACACTTGATAAGACCTATCCTAACTGTTTTGACTTTCTTCAGTGTTAAATGTATTCAGTTTATGATGAACAATGTTAATCCAGTTCATCTTAACTACCAACAACAACAGAATGAAACACCTTGAAACCCCACACTCTAGTGCTACCTCACCTTTTGATATCTCAACATTGCGGTAATGTGCTTCCTCCTGTGATCTGTTGATAGTGCAGCTTTCCTTTCTACATGAGTGCCTTAGCTCAATTAACACCAATACAAAGTCAAACACTGACCTCTGATCCAGTAATTTGCTGCTCATACTGTAGACCAGTATACTACTGTGGAAAAGAATCCCGAGTTCCACCATGGTTTGTATTATGGATAATTCATGATAAGGACAGTAATGCAATAACAATTCATTATTAAGATTCAGAATCATGTAAGTCATTCTGTTCAATTATGCCCCTCCAGATGTCCCCCTTATTCCTCATGTGGATGGATGTTTAAATCTCCAAGTAGGACTAACAGACCAGGAAATTGAATTCTTTTAAGCACTTAACCTAACATGGCTAGGAAACTGGGATGCTTTGAATAGCCATTACTCAGATAAGTACAAACGTTGACATATGTCATTCATCCGTCAATTTAAGCATCATTTGGGGGCTTGTGGGAATCTCTTTTTTGCATCTGGAATAATTCCAGAGTGAAAGAGATGCCACTCTTAAGAAGAAGAAATGTTTGGTGCACAGGCAAGTCCAACTTGAAGTAGGGTTTACTTACCTACATCCTAGACAAGCTTTAGTTTTCCCTGTCAGTGGAATAATTCTGCACTTACCAAGTTTCTATTGCCAAGATCCAGATTGATGTTGGTCCACACAGGCCCATCACATGACCGTCACTGCACCCGCTCCACCTTTCAGCTCAAGAGGTGAGTACCAAACAGCGGTTCTTTGGGTTGAACTTGAGCAGGATTCTCTGGTCAGCTACAGTAGCTAATAGGTGCTCACGAGAGCCACTTCTAGCTGTGGATTCCAAGATCCCTGTACCCGAAGAATGTTTTTTTTTTTTTTTTTTTTCGTATGAAACTGTCATGGAAGTTAATTTTCAGTTCTTTTTTGTCTGGCCGCTCCTCATAAGCAGATGATCTTTGTGGAATCATCTGACTTAGTTGAGTGGTACCAACAGGCTAAGAGGACTGCTGTAGAAGCAAAAGCTCAAGCATGGTAGGAGTTTAGAGAGGCCATGGAGGAAGACTATTGGATGACCTTGAGGCTGTTCTGGCAAACTTCCCGACACCTTAGAAGGGGAAGGTGTGACTTGCCTAGACTGTATTTAGCAAGGATGAAGAGGTGCTGACCTCTTCTGGGGAATCTGTCAAGCAGAAGAGGGAACATTTTGAGGAGCTCCATAATCTGGTAATATATACCCTCTTATTAGAGACAGTGTTAAAGTCCAGTGGAGGGAGGTCCCATCACTGATGCCAAATTTTCAATGATGGTCCAAGGATCTGGCCTGAGCTATTAAAAGCAATGGACATTGAAATAGCATGGTTAATCCGTCTATGCAATGTCACATGGAAGGTGGGTAAATTGTCACTGCTCCTGTGTGTTTTCATGGATAGGATAACAGGATATCAAAGCACAGCCGAGGACAAATGGGTGTCAAGTAGGTGAGGTTGGTTTAACATTGTTGTTTTATGCAGATGATGTTGCCCTCTTGGCCTTATCTAACTGTAACCTTTGGTACAACCTCAAGCAATTTGCTGCTAAGTGTGAATTGGCAGGGATGGGGATTAGCAACTTCATGTCTGAGGTCATGGCTGTCTCTCAGAAAAGAGTGAATTGCGCTCTCCAGATGAGGAGAGGATAGTTGCCCTTCCTAGAGGAGTTAAAGTATTTTGGGATCTTGTTCACAAGAGATGAAAGAAGGGAATGTGAGATCAACAAGCAAATTGGAGCAGTGGCAGTGTTCTGCAGGCAATGTACTGGTCTGTGGTGGTCAAGTGAGAGCTTTGTATAAAGACAAAATACCGAGTAGTCTACACCTCTGTCCTTACCTACGGTCATAAGCTATAGGTAATGACCAAAGCAATAATATCACAAATACAATCAGCAGAAAAGAGGTTTCTTCATGGGGTTACTGGGATGGCATTCCATGATAGGTTGAGAAGCTCAGAATACTGTAGAGTCACAGTTCTTCTGGATCGAGAGAGGTCAGTTGTGGTGGTTTGAGCATGTTGTAAGGATGGTTCCTCTGGAGCTGCTCCAGGCATGTCCTAATGGGTGGAAACCCTATGATAGAGCCAGAACATGCTGGAGGGATTATATCACTCAGCTGGCTTGGGACAGGGAAGTCTGTGCTGACATGCCTGGTCTGCTGCTGCCATGACCCTCACCAGGAAAGGCAATCAGTGATAAGATGAGACAGTAACTTAAACACTAGGCCTTTGCATTATTTCTCCTGTGTATCACGTGATATTTAACTGTACGTAACTATATTTAAATTCTATAGGGTGAACAGTAAGGAAGCAAGGACAGTTCCTTTGGCAGCCAGGAGTAACTCTATAATCTGGATCATGCAAATGTGTCCCTTGGTGACTCCTATAGTCAAGCTTTAAGTATATATTTGAAACCAGTTAATCAGCCTTTTTATTTTTCAATGCATCTTTCTTAATGAGCACTATTAATCTTGATATAGTACCTTTCATGGCATTCACCCTAAGTTAGTTTAGATAGTCGGTTTCCATTTATATTAATCAGTTTCCACTTTGCTTTCTGTGTGTTTTAACAAAACTGTATTTTTAACTGTACTGTATTCAGTAATTAGTATAATCTGTACTTGCATTTTCAGTGAACAGCGCTTTACAAGAATAAATTGTAAATATTCAAGCACTAAATTTCAAGATAAAAAAAAATCTATATGTATGTAGTGTCAGATAAAAACATCTGAGTCAACCAACGAGATTGAACAGAGGCGTAAAGTGAGACACTACAAAGTGAAGAGAAGGGTGCCGGTTTCTGAGTTCAGTAGAGAAGAGGTAGACCATGAGCGCAGATTGGAGTTTTGAGCCTGAAGGAGCTTCTTAACATGGTAGTACGTCTTAATTAGTGGCCAGTTCCTACGCACATTTGACCTTGCTGCTTAATGAAACTTGTTGTTTACCTGATCTTACATCCTTGAGAGCTGCCCTTGTGAGACAGATACTAAATGTGAGACACACACCGTATGGCAGCAAGTGGAAATATTTCTTTATATTATAATTAGAGAACTTACTGCCTGGCTTCCATGGAATAAGTAAGGCCATTTTGCTTTAAAACCATTTGTTTTTTTAATGCAATGGTGAAGAAAAAAAACAATTTCATAAATTTATAGAGTGCATATTTTATTAGCCTGTGTTCATATTATATAGAAAATACAAGGCTGAGTGCTTTTCTACAATTATATGTTAAGCAAACAGTCATGGCCTGAACCCTCCAGATGGACACCTTAGTTTGTTTATGTATTTCAAGTCTATGTGAAAATAAATTTCTAGGCTGTGCGCTACAGAAGAAGAATACATAAAGGATAAATAAGTGTATTAAAATTCATCTGTCAGAATAATATATATTTAAACTGAAAATTTGCTGATTCCGATATGGGAGAAAATAATACTGTACCTGACTGCAGCGGGACGCCTAATGTGGCCAGTGTTCATATTGTATAGCTATCATCTGGGGAAATCATAGGAAACAAATGCAAATACTGTTTTGGTAAAAATTGCTGCGGAACACTGAGCAGTCTGGAAAAAGACCCGTTATCAGTAATGTGCCTAGAGTGCATCCCGTTTCTTGCATAGAAATTGGAATAAAGTACTTTACCTCTTGCAGTGCTGTAACAGATGCTGTCATTTCTTTGAGCAAAGAATGAAAAGGTGCTAATGATCGCCTTGAATCAGGGAATAGCATAATGTAGGTCAAAAAACAGCAAAGTAAATACAGTAATCATCCCAGTGAAGAAATGGGTGGGGTTGAGGTCCTGCTAAATTTTGCCATTGTTGCACTGTAGTTTAAAATACATACTTGTCAAACAAACATGAAATATCCACTGGGCAGTATGTCCTGTCTTTGCATGGGTGTTTTAACTGAGTTAAAGAAGGATTTAAAAAATAAAATGCTATGAAAGCTGCATTATCAGTTTAAATTGCAATTGATAGACAATTCTTGTTAATGTTCATACTGTATGACCTTAAACACTTCTAATACTTTGGATTAGGAAATGATTGTGATGATGCCCATCAGAACAGCTACACCATTGTTACACTAAGCCACCTTAGTGTTTTGTTTACTCCTTGAAAAATGAGCTAGAAACAAGAAAATATGTCATGATGTGTAACAGAAACATGTAAGTCCCAAAATGTCAACATAAGTATAGTAGGATATGTCTACTGTCCACTGCTGTACTGATGCAGATTTGGCTCATGTCCTTGGTGTGAAATGTTTTGAAATTATCACCAATGCACAGCTAGGCATCACAAACAGGACAGTAGAGGCCTGTTTCTTTCTGCGCTTATAATATTTTTTCTGTTGTTTGTGCATGAAAGGGTAGAATGTCAGTGCATGACCTGCATAGACCATGTGCTTCTTGTGAAGACGACCACAGTGTAAGGCTTAGTGACCTCCACATTTCCCCTAACACAAACATTGACACTTGTTGCATTGTGAACAGTGCTTAGAAGTCTAATGCACATGATAACAGCCATTTTGCCTTTCTGTCATGAAGCTACAGTCGCACCATGATGAAGCTTCACACGATCGAATTCACCAGGTATATCATGGGGGATCAGTTGTACAGAGCCGTATGCATCAGTGTCACTATCCATGTCAACGTCTGATGACCAATTCACATCACCATCACTATTAATCAATTCGAGCAATGGATCAGTTTCAGTTTGAGCTAAAATTGCCTTTATGCCATTGCTTTTCAGTGCCAGCTCCTCTTCACTTAAGAATATTGATGAGTTACAGAACCTTAGAGATAACATAAAATGGTAGAAAGCATAGAAATATTCCTGTTTTTTTGCAACATGATGTTATTTCATCCACTAGGTGGCAGCAGAATGCTGTCCCTAGAGTTAATCGGGCTGTAAAGAGTATTGTGACACCTCAAGACTCAAGTCTGACTCGGGTTTAACCATACTTGCATAGAATTCTGTAGTCCAAGTCACACTCAAGTTAACACCAAGGAGGTTAAACTGAGTGGGTTTTACAGATAGATACACATACATGAAGGTATTTAAATTGAGTTCAGGGAGGCTTTAAGCCCTGTTTGGATGGGATAAGCTTTCAGGACACCTTAGCTAATAAGTAAACAAACAAGCTTATTTGACAGAATGGTCTCTACAAATTTGTTAAATTTCTGATGTTCTGGAACATAGACTGTATGTATGTAAAGTTACTGTTACCACACAGTGTTGATCATTTTTACCTTGGATTCACACAGAGTAAGTTTTACCTGGAAAAATTACAGGGTTAGGTGTGCCTTCTACAGTTACAAAATGTCATCTCCGCAAAACAGTCGCATGCATTGTAGCCACGTAACTACTGCTCTTCCCCATAATAAGAAAAGAATTGTGGTGGTAGCCAGAGAAAGGAAGGGCCACAAGTGGAGCGGGGCTGAAACCCTGTGCGCCTCATCTTGGTGTGACATGACCAGCATTAACAACGGGTCTCGTAGTTTAGCAATATTTAGATCTAGAAGACTCAGGTGGGTTGTTTGTCTGTCGATGCCCCAAGCATGAGCTTATTTGTCCACAAACTCGTCCACCTGACTGATGCAGTATGAATCAGTTTGAAGTGGTTTGGTGTGGGTCACATAGAGCATTAACTGCTTCCAGTTTTCCTTCAGAAACCTCAAAAATCCTGGGAGAAATGCAGTTTTCCTGAAAAATTATGCGGTTTTGCTGAAATGTTGATTTGGGTTGCACTGAGGCAGTTTGTGGCCTAGTTTAAAGGGGTCAGGATGAGGATCAGTACCTCCAAGTGTGAGGTGATGGCTTTTAGGCAGGAAAGTGTGGCTCTCTCCAGGTTGGGGAGCAAGTGCTACCTAAAGCAGAGGAGTTTAAGTATCATGGGGTCTTGTTCATGAGTAAGAGAATACAATACAATACAATACAATACAATTTATTTTTTGTATAGCCCAAAATCACAAAAGAAGAGCCGTAATGGGCTTTAACAGGCCCTGCCTCTTGACAGCCCCCCAGCCTTGACTCTGTAAGAAGACAAGGAAAAACTCCCAAAAAAAACCTTGTAGGGAAAAAATGGAAGAAACCTTGGGAAAGGCAGTTCAAAGAGAGACCCCTTTCCAGGTAGGTTGGGCATGCAGTGGGTGTGAAAAAGAAGGGGGTCAATACAATACAATACACAGAATAGAACAAATCCTCAATACAGTATAAAAATAAAAATTTTAGAAGTACGGAGTAGAATATAACAGTAGATGATATCACATAATATGATATAAGAGAAGAAAGGACCTAAAGATCGACAGACAGATCAGAGAAACATTAACAGTTATGTATATTGTACTGGTCAGTCATGGTGAAGATAGAGCTGAGCCGAAAGGCAAACCTCTCAATTTACCAATCTATGGCCTATGGCCAGGAGCTTTGGTAGTGTCCAAAAAAGATCACGGATACAAGTGGTGGAAATGAGCATCCTTCACAGAATGTCTGGGATCAGACGTAGAGATAGGGGGGATAGCACAGACATTCTGGAAGTGTTCAAAGTTGAGCCACTTCTTCTCTGCATCGAAAGGAGCCAGTTAAGCTGGTCTAGGCATCTGAACAGGATACTTCCTAGATGCGTTCCTGGGGAGGTGCTTCAGATATGTCCAACAGGGAGAAGACCTCAAGGTAGAGCTAGGTCATTCTGGTTAGCCCCCTGGAGGAGTTAGAGAAGATGGTGGGAAAAAGGGACATCTGGACATCTTTACTTAGACTGCTGTTCCCTTTGTGGCCTGGCCTCAGTTAAGTGGTAGAAGATGGATAGATAGTTGGATGTTAATTAGCCTGAGGATGGTTTAACAAGATGTTATTTCCTATGGACATTTATAGAAGGTAAAATGCTTTGTAACCTTTACTGAGGACATGAATGTGCAGTCCATAAAAGTTTCTGACATGAGCAATACGGATGGGACTAAAATAACAGAGGACCCCACCTCCTGTTGTAAAACTAATCCTGTTTGATTAGGGGTTAAAAGGTGTCAATCAAATTTGAAATTATGAAATCTGTCGCACTATGTTCCCTACATAGAGTGTTTACTCTTGGTATACATACAGATATTAAAAATGACAAAAAAGCTTCAATGAGTAGGAATCCCAAAGCAAACTTTAAAAAATATGTAAGGGTCACAGCCTACTCTGCCATGTTCTAACGCCTGATCATTTGAGATTTGATCAGTTGATTGGCTTAAATGTTAATTTTCATTATTTTGTTAAACATTATAGAGAGGAGCATTTGGTTAATTGATTGATTGACTGATTGTTGTAGCATTTGCAGTGAGAATTTGCCAAAGAGAAGGTCGTGATTTGAGAGCAGGGTGCACATGTCACATGATCTGACTTTAACACACCTCGCCGGCATGGCGCGGTTCATTCACTTAGAAGTTATGTGTCATACTGCTCTGTAGATGCAACTCGATGTATATAATTAACCATAAAGAGACACTTTTCTTGACTCCTAAACTGAACAAAGGCATTATCTTTCAAAGAGATCTTGTAATGGCTTGCAGGAGGGTCCTGCAATGTTAGCAGAGTAAATGAGAGAAGTCATTAGTTTTAGCTGCCTTTATCTAATTGGGATGTCACTTTGACAAGCGGCTTTTGGACCAAAGCATCTGTCTGCTGCTAACCGACCATATGCAGACGCTACACTGCTTAGCAGTGAGCCGCTTGTTAACCATAAAGGTCAGGTAGGACCTTGCAGGAATGTAAGTTTGCTGAAAGCTGACAATTTGTTACTGTGTTCTCAAACTTTTGCCTGTGATTTGCACTCCCAGTGCACTTTTTCAAGCTAATCACTGTTGAGTTTCAAAAGCCTGGTGTGAACAAAGTAGGCCTCTGGTTTGTTAAAATCCAGTCAATGCCGTGTATTTTAAATCAGACATTTCTCAGGGAATTTGATTCCAAATGCTTCATATAAGTTTTGACAAGAATGGTGGAAACGTTGAGGAGCGAGAATACTGCTCATTGTACAGTAGTGCTTGTACTTGTTTTTGCTCTTTTTGAAAAGTCAGTATGGTGTCTATAAAGTCAAAAGTACCACTTGGGTCTGTGTTTCTGAATCAGGGATTTTTCAGTTTTTATTCTTAATGGAATATATATATATATATATATATATATATATATATATATATATATATATATATATATATATATATATATATATATATATATATATATGTTTGGTACTTACCCCATGTACTTTGTAGAGATGCCTAAGAAAATGTTTTAATCTAATTTTGTCATGCAAAAAAAAAAAGTTAGTAAAGTTTATGCATCAATGTAGGTGGATGCAGACAGCAAACAATATCAAAACATCCGTGACAAAATCTCACGTTACTCGTGTCACATAATCCACGCAAGTCATCCAGTCAACACGTGTATTTTTCATTTAAATATTGTTGAATTGATTTCTTCATTCGAAGAATCGAAGTATCTCACAACAACACGGGGGGGTCGGGACTCACATTGTTGACCTGTTTCTCCCCTGATAAATTGGCCAAGTGTCCTGTCCTCAATTCAGAAGTGCGACCCTGTGCCCAAATGATTCTGGGACGTGGGCTCCTTTCACTTTAACAGAGGAATCAGTTTAGCAATATTTTAGCAAAAAATGCATGTGTTTCACACGTTTAGAGTTTTTGACTGGATGACTTTACATGGGTTAGGGGAACCAAATGCATCATGGATTTACATGATACGATTAACGTGAGATTTTTTTCATGGATGTTTTGACATTATTTGCTGTTTCCAGCATTGACCATCCATCCATCCATCCATAATCCAACCCGCTATATCCTAATTACAGGGTCATGGGGGTCTGCTGGAGCCAATACCAGCCAACACAGGGCACAAGGCAGGAAACAAACCCGAGGCATGGCGCCAGCCCACCACAGGGTGCGCACGCACACACACACACACACACACACACACACACACACACACACACACCAAGCACACACTAGGGACAATTTAGGATCGCCAATGAACCTAACCTGCATGACTTTGGACTGTGGGAGTAAACTGGAGCACCCGGAGGAAACCCACGCAGACACGGGGAGAACTTGCAATCTCCACACAGGGAGGACCCGGGAAGTGAACCCGGGTCTCCTTACTGCGAGGCAGCAGTGCTACCACTGCGCCACTGTGCCGTCCAGCATTGACCATTTTACAACAACAACATTTATATAGCACATTTTCATACAGAAAATGTAGCTCAAAGTGCAAATTTTAAATAAAAATCTAACATTCATCTACTGTAACAAGTGGCCTAGAAAGAAATTGCTGAGACTGGAGCCTTCCTATCAGTGTTCACAGTGAATGCTTTATTTTATCTAAAAATCCTTACCCTTAAGGTGCCATGCATATTTTACTAGGTCGGCGCGCAAATTGTAATGCCAGCACTTTGCCTGCACAATCAAATATCTGCCAAACACCTTAGATGTCTACAGCCAAAGGGATAGAGAGACCCAGTTTTCATGAGCATTGCAAGTGCACTGAATTCAGGCCAGTCACTGTTTCTTCATTTTTTAGGAATCTTTCATTTGTTTTGAAGAAGTTTTGCCAGATGCTTCATATGGAAGCTGTGTGGTTATTACACTTTAAAAATATTTTTTGAAAGAAACTTTTAAAATATGTTAATCAGCAATGCATCCAACAATGTAGGATAAATTAGAAGCCTTAGAAGGATGGTGACCCTCACATCCTGGGATCTGCTTGTGTGCATGTTGCATGTTTTCTCTTATGTTCCTGTCTCCTTCCATATTCCCATCTGAAGCCTATCCCAGCAATCATAGGGCACAAGACAGGAACAATCGCTGGACATGACGTCAGTCCATTGTAAAGTGAACACACACACACACACACACGCACACACACACACACTGGGGCCAATTTAGCAACATCAATTCACATGAATGTTTTTACTGCAAGGCAGCAGCATGACCAGTTTTCCATGTTACTACTCCAGTTACTTCAGTAATAGCAAAGCATATTTTATTAAGGAATTCGGAAATACAAAACAACAAGTCTCTCAATTATAAAAGAAAATCCAGCGATGAGACGTAATCTTGAAGAGACAGAGAGACACTTCAGAGAGGCAGAGACACTTTCACTTTCCGCGACACGGTCAAGTCACGTCATACTGACATCCATTGGAAGCATGTTCCCGTGAGACAGTGACCTAGGCAAGTCACGCCCTACTTACAAATATTGTCAAACAAGATCACGGTCATCTAACCTCTCAGTTGTTGCCCCACCCGAACTTCATAAACGACAAAGAGAAGAAGAAAGAGCAAGCGCAGCGCATCAAAAACAGAGACAAAAGAATGCAAACAAGAACACTAATTATCTATGTTCAACATCGCAAACTAAGGACAGTAATAATCAGCACGGAAAAAGTGGAATTGAAAACCTTGCAGGTCCAATCGGGGTCAGAAACAAAAGACAAAGAGTACAAGACACAGTAGAACTTCATAAAGACATTCAAAAACGGTGGCGCCATACACACGCAGAGCAGGTTACAGATTATGAAAGCACTGGAATTCGAAAGACTCAGCAAAAATATTGGCACCATACATACTCAAAGCAAGTTAAAAAATATGACAGTACTAAAATTTGAAAGTGTCAAAAAAAAGACAGTACAGATCGCATTCGTGCAAACAAACAAAGTTTATTCTGTGAAATAACAGAACAGCAAACACTGATTGAATATTTGGACATAAGTGATATGTTGGAAGTATGTAGATATTGTAAGGCTTTAAAGTTTAAGTCAGAGACTTGTAGATCTGCGAATTCATTTTCCCCTCAGGGAAAACTACTGCTACTTCCCAATGATCAGGCAGTAGTTTCCGCGAGAATTAAAAGATTTGTTGTTTGGTGAACAGGAAATCCACAAACATTGCAGGCAAAATATACGCATCTACAATAATCTTTTCGCATTAGCATCATTCAGTGCACAAAATATGGATTTACACAATACTGTAATGAACCATACGCTATGAGAATCTGTGGTTCCGCAACAATTAAAGCTACGACAAGTTTAATTTCGAAAAAAACACAATTTGGTCAGGTGTATCTTTATGATCACAGAGAAGTGCTGCAACATAGAATCAAAAGAGTTAAACGATCCGACGTACTAGAAATTATACAGCCAATACTGGACACAAATCCATACGTCCAAAAGTATTGCACTTTACTCAACATTTATCTATAGAAAACACGGACAAAGAAATTGTCTTGGATTTCTATCTGAATCCGAAAGATCAAAGTCGCATTTATAATAACCAACATGTGACGAATTGTCAGCGATAATAATTTCGAAAGACGGACATATCAAAGACAGAGTAGATATTCGTGTATATCCAAAGGCAAACCATGATTCGTCATTTATGTCAGATACATGGCCACATGCCAACCATTTACTCTTTCCTTTGCTTTTCCCAGATGGCAAAACAGGATGGTCGTACAATATGAAACAAACGCATTGAGAAAAACAAATAACACCCACACAATATTTTGGGTCCAAATTAGCGATATGCTCCCATGTATTTAACCCACTTCTAACATCTCAACGTCTATCGCTACATTACATTATTAATGCGTTTGTAAAAGTCACAGCTAATTGTCTCTTCTTTATTAAATCGAATCAAGCTAAAGTTAGAACGGAATAAATGCAAGGTCTCATTGATCATGTTCAAAATTCAAATATCAATAGTTCAGACAAATTCAAAATAGGTAAAGCGGTAATATTACCATCATCATATCAAGGTAGTCCAAGAGCATTACAATTGTAATATCATGATGCAATGGCAATATCCAGAACTATCGGTTGGCCAGATTTATTTCTTACAATGACGTGCAATCCACAATAGCCAGAAATCCACAGCTTCTTGAGACTAATGCCACCGGCTACATCGGCTCTGGAGATTCACAATTTTGTATAGATTGTTTTATCAGAAAGTCTTATTTTTATTGAATGAACTGGACACTGTGTTTGGGCAAAAAGGAGATCTTGATATGCCATTCGTAGTAAAACGTTTACAGTTTCCTGTCAGAATATCTTTTGCAATGACAATTAATACATCACAAGGACAAACATTTGAAAAAGTCAGTTTATTTATAAGAGACAAAGTAACAATATTTACTCACGGCCAGTTATACATTGCATGATCACGCAGTTAGACCACACAAAGAATAAAAATTCAATGCGATCTTGAAGAAACGTTCATTCCAAATACTGTTTTTACTGAAGTTTTAAAATAAAAAATGAACATAATGTATATGTAACAATTCCCATGCATAAAAAAAACACTTTAAATTGTATTTCCACAGGACCAAACCCGGGGGTTGGCGAGCAAAGCGAGCAGGGGGCACAACCCCCTAGTAATTTAAAAAATAATCCAGATGTTACAAAGTATACATCAACCTGAATAAAATCCAAAAAGACACACAAAGATAAAATCTTAACCAAGAGCAGAGCATAAAAATCTGATAACCAGAAGAGTCAAAAACTATAACTTATGATAAGGAGAACCCAAGATCAACCTACCGTCAGCCAGTTTTGAATAGAAAAGGAATCAGGAGAAGTCACAAATTAATAAAAAGAAGCCAAGGGTCATAACTGTGAAGATCTCTGTATTTATAAAATCCAACGTTGGTCTGTATTTCTGTCCGCTTTTCACAAGAGAACTACTTAACGGATTTAGATCAGGTTTTTTTCAATAATTTGCTTGAACATTCCGGGGTTTTTTTTGCGACTTCTCTCATCGCACTAAGTATCATAGTTCACTTGCGGTACCAATTTATTTTCGTGAATCCAAGAGAGATGGAGGGGAGCGGGGCCCTCTTCACTCACGCACCAGCCTCGGGGCGTATCTTAAATCCGTTAAGTACACTAGCTAAATGGATTTATATTGTGCTTTTTTCTAGAATTTGCTTGAACATTCTGGTTGATTTTGCGACTTCTATCGTTGCGCTAACAATCCTAGCGATATATTCGTACTAATCCGAGATAGAGGCTGCAGGCCGAGGGGAGGGGGAAGCGTGACGTCAGGGATGACGTCAGTTAAACGATCCGACGTACTAGAAATTATACAGCCAATACTGGACACAAATCCATTCGTCCAAAAGTATTGCACTTTACACAACATTTATCTACAGAAAACACAGACAAAGAAATTGTCTTGGATTTCTATCTGAATCCGAAAGATCAAAGTTGCATTTATAATAAACCAACATGTGACGAATTGTCAGTGATAATAATTTCGAAAGACGGACATATCAAAGACAGAGTAGATATTCGTGTATATCCAAAGGTAAAGCATGATTCGTCATTTATGTCAGATACATGGCCACATGCCGACCCTTTACTCTTTCCTTTGCTTTTCCCAGATGGTAAAACAGGGGTGGGGAGCTGGGCGGGGCCCTCCTTACTGTCCTGTTTTACTTCTATGCAGGCAGAGCTGTGGGGCGCGGCTATTTTGAAATAAATCGAAACATATTTGGAATATGATGTGGGATTGTATCGCTAAGGGGGAGCACGTAATCAGAGCCAAACTGTGCAGGGAATATTCGCAGTCAAGGATCTGAAGCTTTTACGATCCAGAGTACACTGAAAAGAAAGATCAATAAAGTTTTTCTTAGAAAGACACTGCAATCTCAGATGACAAACAAATGCACAACACTGACCTTTATGCAGTCACATTGCTGATGTCATGCATCGCACACTCCTGGTGGTCTTGTCTGGTAGTAGCAACCATCAAGAAAAATGGTTTAAAAAAACAGCACCCATAGAAAAACAATATGATACCACAGAAGAATATAATTTGTTTCCAATATGGCAAAGAATGCATTGAAATAAAGAAACAAATTGTAATCAGTGGATCCTTGGTCTTCAAAAACCTGGAAATGATGTTTGGAAAAATGTAAGAGACCAAGGAACAGTCAGAAAAAAAACATTAAATGGTCAGTCCAGTCGTGACAACATTAGCCAATCATGACAACTACCATCTCAGCACAGAACTGGCACCTGTTCAGGTTTTATATAAGCCAAGGGTGGTCCACACAGCTGCAGGGTCAAGGAGTAGGGGGGCTCAACATTAAGAAGGCAAACAACATCACACACAATGAATTAGTATAAAATCTGAAAGAATTAAGTATAACAATGCTAATTTAATTATTATATAAAAGAAAGAGATAGAAAATCAAAATATATCCAGTAATAGATAACAGAAAGAATTTCATAAAAAAAATGAAAATGTGTGAAAAGAAAAGAAACTAAAGCCAGCGACAGAGTCCTGCTTGAACCATAAGACCTTAGCTATCCATTCATTTTCAGATGTGCACATCCAGTTTGCTTTTTGAGTATTCTGATAGTTTTTAATTTCTCAACCTTGTGATGAGCTTCTGTCAGCATCGCCAGCGCCATTCTCACAAGGCAACAGAAAAGCTTGGATTGAGTAGCAGTGCATTGCAGCAAACACTCATACATACAGTCAGGACATCCAGAAAACCCATGAGACTCCATGGACACATGCAAAATCCATACATGGAAGCCTACGGTGGGATTAGAACCCTGGACCATTAGAATGTTGTGTGATTGTTGTATATTTTATAAATATATATTTTTTTTCAAATTACATAAATAGAAGGTGCAGTTGCACAGCATGCAAGAAGTGCTGCCTCATTGCGGTTAGGGAGCAAGTCCCAGCCATCTATGTGGATTGTCCAAGTGTGGTATTTATTTATACTGATGGAAAAATATGCAGCATTTTCTTGGAATGAGGAAACAATCATTATACTTTGTGTAGTTTCACAACAAAGTACACAAAGGTGTCAATTTGTTTTAGCCCACTGACCTGCAATACAGATTGTACAGTGATGTATTGCATCTTTCCAAACTCACCACGTTCATTAGATGCACTTTTAATCAATGAAGTCCAAGTGGAACAATGCTTGATCTGCTTACCTTTGAAAACGTTTTAATCAATAGTTTAAGACACAAACAACGGCCACACTTCTGTACATTTCATAATGCCTCAGAAGTCATCAAAAGCAACAGAGAGAGCCATTGGAATGCTTCATGCAGGCTTGTCTTTCATTGTTCAACACTATTGAGCTGCTCCAGTGAATTCTTACTGCAGGCAAGGTTTAAGCAGACCACTAAGTCTGGTGACCATCCATGAACTAATGGTCCTTGAGTGTCCACACCAGAGAAGGACCAATATATCTGACCAGTCCATCTGAGTGATGGTTTCAGATCTGCCATCCGTACAACTGCTGTAACTGCCTTCAGACATAATGTCCAAATCAAGGACAGAACCATTAGGGACCCGGTCCATGTGCTGACTACCTCTGCCTTCTCTCCTGACCCAACCCCATAGAGCACACAGACAGCCTCCAAGGATGTAACCCTCTGCCTGCCACTGACCAGCAACTTCTTCAGGACATCCTTCAGGAATGGAAAAACATCCCACAAGTGCTGATTCAGAGGCTTATTGGGTCTTTGTACCAGAGGTGTCAAGACCTGGTGGCTTCAAGAGTTAGTCACTCAAGATACTGAAGGACTGTGGGACAGCTATTGATAATGTTTACAGTTGGTGTTGTTTTCCTCTTTTTTGTGTTTTGATTATTCTGATCTGTTTATTGGTTTTTAAGCCTGAAAAGTTTTAATAACTGCCCGACAAGTGTTGTGTGTCCTTTTCCATCAGAATACATGTGGATGTATGCACCACAGGTTATAAAGACACACACTCACAAAACATGTGTGGTTGACCATTGAAAAACTTAGTAAGCAATCTTTTTACATCAGATCTACTGTAAGTTAGTACTCAATGGTTGAAAGTTCTGAAAGTATACTGGGGAAGAGGTGAACATTAGAAGTTCACCAGAACTTCCAGAAAAGAAAAGAAATGGATAGAATTTATTTTTAATCTTAGATAAAATCTGAATAAACACGCTCATACAGTATGTCTCTCAGTCAGGCAGAACAAACATGTATCCATATTACTAACCGAGAATGCTAAACCGGATGGACGCAGGGACATCCGGCCATGGGCCGTAGCCTCAAAAAGACGTACTGCGCAGGCGCCCCAAGAAATGAGGGGCCGCGAGAGGCGGACAAGACCACAGAAAAAAGGAGTCAAAGAAATGAGGCGCCAAGAGCACAGAAAAAAGGAAAAGGTACAGAAAAAAGTAGTCAAAAGCAGGCGCCGCACGAAACCCATTGCACACGAAACTAGCACACACAAAAAAAGAAGACGCTCGCGCACAACAGCAAGGCACCCCCCCCCCCCCCCCCCCCACAGGCACCGGACGGGACACACACCAAGAGGGGGATTTAACAAGCCCCTTGAACACAAAAAAAAAAGAACACAAAAGCACCCCACACATCCTACAAGCAACGGACGGGACACACACAAAGAGGGGGATTCAACAAGCCCCTGGAACACAAAAAGAAAGAAGACGCTCGCGCAACAAAAATCATCACCCCCCCCCCCACATCAATAAGAAGTGACACCCAAAGCCACATATCTAAAGGAAACGTCCATATTAAACATACGTCATCTCAACACCTTCACACTAGGCAGCATAGGTGGATCTCCTTACAATAAAGCACTATTAACCGTTCAACTGCAGAAAAGGCTCCATATTAACAGTGAGTGCGATCCTCCTTATTACTTATCCATATTTCGCACGCTGAGGAACAAACAAGACATGAATACACGGTCACGGGTACAAAACGATTCGGATCGGATAACGGGACCCAAACACACGAACACGAATGAAACAAGAAAATACACGGCGGCGCATACAACGCGCAAAGGAAACTCCGGGAGAAAAAATGTCTCGGATCAAAAAACGCAAAGCTCAAGTGACCCCGTTACAGAGACGTGCCCAAATGGACAGACAGAATGAACGTAGATGCATACAGCGCGCGTCTCAAAGTGCTACATCAAAACAAGCACAATTTCAAAAGAAAGAGCTCGCGTCTCAGACATACAAAAAAGGGAGCGAAGAGACAGAATAAATGAACGCAGACGTGTACAACGCGCATATGACCTGCCAGAAAACAAGCAAGCAAGACTCCAAAAGCAGAGAACTCAACTGACCGACATACAAAAACGGACAAGGCTCGATACAAACAATGCATGCCGTAGAGTGAAACGGACTTTTCGCAAAGCGGAGGCGAATCAATTAAAAGTAAAAAATAGCGCGTCACAAATAATGGACATGCAACAACGCGGCACTCAAACGCCACAAGCAAAACATGCCCGTCGCGGACATCAACGCAAGACACCTGCTAAATGCTTACGCCAGTTGGCTGACAACGCCTTCAGTAATGAGTCCACTATTGAGGAAAATTCATTGGGATTAATGAATGTCATTTGCAATCATTGTCATTCACTTAACTTCCCAGAAGAAACAACTGGCAATACAAATAATGAATTTACACGTTGTTATCAAAAGGGGCAGATTACACTGCCTCCTTTACATTCATATCCTGAATATCTACAGAAGCTTCTAACTAACGATGTGCCTGAAAGTAAAAACTTTATGAACTGCATTAGATCCTACAATAGTTCATTTGCTTTTACATCTACCGGAGTACATATCAGGCCACCAAAAGGCAATGGCCCATACTGCTTTCGCATATGTGATTAACACAACGCACTATATTATGTCCAAAAAATATTAATGTTAATCACATTAATAACCAGGTCATTTCATTACTTCCTGGAGAGACACGGCTCTTTCTAAGCTCTGACAAAGTTGACTCTTATGACGACAATGAACATCTGAATTTACCCTTAGAATATTTGAACACTATTAACCCGGACGGATGACCACAACACAACCTTACCCTTAAAAACGGAACAATAATCATGCTATTAAGAAACCTTAACACTAAACAAGGTTTATGCAATGGCACACGTTTAGTGGTCAACACCATAACACACGATGTTATTCAAGCAACAGTTCTTTCAGATTCACATGCTAACAATACTGTTCTCATTCCTAGAATTGACCTTACGAGTTCTGACCTAGAATTACCTTTTACATTGAAACGCCGACAGTTCCCCATTAAACCTGCATTTGCCATGACCATCAACAAATCACAAGGACAAACCATGGACAAGGTTGGCATCTACCTCTCTGAACCCGTTTTTGGACATGGACAACTTTATGTTGCCTTCTCACGTGTTCGACGTTCATCTGACTTTAAAGTTAAAGTTATAAATGATCCATGCCAAGGAAGACTCATTCAAAGACAAGACACCATCTTTACTACTAATGTTGTATACAAAGAAATATTCCAATAAAACATTACTCTATGCCAAACACTCTATTTTTTATTTATATAGGCATCATCCAAACCTACACACTATTCTGTTTCTAATTCATACATCTCACTCTTTGTCATGCCCCAACGCCAGGGGTTGGCGAGCGAAGCGAGCAGGGGGTGGAGCCCCCTAGTGTTTTGAAGATTGAACTAATGAATCCTAATGGTATCTTCCCAGAGGGTCAACAGGCCTTAACCTGGATGAAGAAGGTCGTTTATTTAAATTATCATGGGTGTCTGGAGTTCTAATTTAGGCAATTAATATTCACTTGACTTAAATGAAATGAAAATAAACTTTAATTATCTTATAGAAAGTGAAAGGTCATCTTTTATTACAATTTACTAAGCTGTCAATATCATGACTGCTCTTGCTGCTTTTCAAAACCACAACTGAATGCTCAACTCTTGTGTCTACCAGTTGGGACAGGCTGCCCATTGATCAAAGGGTTGTCAGGGAGGAAAGAGAGCAAAAGAGTAAGGAATCCAGCAGCCATGCTTGATGAAGTGCCATCGCGGGGAAGACAGTCAACCTAGCGGGCAGTTTGTTCGGTGTGTACTGATAGTCTCAGAAGGGCAGCACCAGTGAAGAAGTTTGAAACAGAGAAAAGGGTGACCCTGGAGGAATCTGGCAATGTGCCTTTAGGATGTTGGAGGACCATCCTCTAAAGCCACTCTTCCTTTGCAGCATGACCTTTTGTCTCAATGCTGGTTCTGGATGAAAAGACTTTCTATAGCATGTAAATCATTACTTCAGGAAAACATTCATCCTTCCATTTTCTGAATTCTTTTTTTTTTACAATCCTACCAGGGAGCTGGAATGAGTTAGTGGGAATGAGCACAAGGCAGAAACTAACCCTGGATGGTTTATTACTCTAACACAGGGTATACCCTTGTATACACATACCAATTTAGGGTCATCAATAATCATATAATACACAGTAGATGAAACTGGGAAATCTGAAGAAAAGCTATGTAAACATGGTTAGACCATGCAAGTTTACAATGTTTCTGCTTAAAGTACAAGACTTAGCAATTTGGTCAAGATACCCATGACCCTTGTTTCATAGCATTCATCTTGAATTTACAACAGTCTTTTCAACTGCATGATTATATGTATAGTATGTGTTTGTATATATAAAGTGTAATATATATATATATATATATATATATATATATATATATATATAATATTTAGAGAGAGATAATAAAGAAATATAAAGTTATATGTCAATGTCAATTTATTTATATAGCACATTTAAAACAACATAGGAATGCCTTGGCCAAAGTGCTTTACAATAATAGAATAAAAGAAAACATACAATTAACATAAATAGAAATAAAATAAAATAAATGAACATAAAATAAATAATAAATAGAAGTAATGTAACATAATCACAATGAGGAAACCATCAGTATTACTGAAGGTCACGGAATACAAGTGAATAGAAATTAGTCTTTAGTCTTGTTTTGAACAGTTCAATTGTAGACGACTCCTTTATGTGATGAGGTAAAGAGTTCCACAGGCGAGGAGCAGCAGCTGCAAAAGCCTTGTACCCCTTAATTTTACACTTGGTATGAGGGACAACAAGAGACAACTGACCAGAAGATCTAAGCACTCTAGATGACTGGTGTAAAGCACACAATTCAGATAAATAGGCAGCAGCAAGCCCACGTAAAGATTTAAAAACTAGCAACAAGATTTTAAAATCAATTTGAAAACTGACAGGCAGCCAGTGTAAAGAAGCTAATACTGGAGAAACAGACTTTCTTGCCCCAACCAGAAAGTGAGCGGCAGCATTCTGGACCAACTGTAACCTGCATATCAGGGATGCAAATACCAGAATATAGCGAGTTGCAGTTATCAAGGCGAGAAAAGATAAAAGCATGAGTAGCTTTCTCAAGAAGGTGTGGTGTTCCTCAGGTAACTCTGTTCATTTGGTGTTGCAAGGCTAGTTTTTATGAAAACAATCATCATCTCCTTACTGCTGGTTTTTAATGTGGGTTTTAGGCTCTTTCCCACAATCAATTGACAAATGGCAATGGCTTCTGTGAGTTTTCAAATGTACTGTAGTAAAAGTGAAAGGAGTGGGATGAGAGGTTGGGCTAAAGGTCATTTTTTGTCTTGTTTTCTTCCAAACTACCAAAAACAAAGGCAGATAAGATAGAATGTCAACCTCCAGATCCATACATCTAATAAAGATAAAGAGATAGATAGATAGATAGATAGATAGATAGATAGATAGATAGATAGATAGATAGATAGATAGATAGATAGATAGATAGATAGATAGATAGATAGATAGATAGATAGATAGATAGATAGATAGATAGATAGAGGGCACTCAAAGACCTCTGGCCTTCAATCCATCAATGTAAGGAATGCACGGTGCTTTGATCAGGTGGTGGTGACGCAGATCGCCACCACAGAAAACCAGAAGAGAACAGCAGAGAAAGTAGGGGTTAGTACGGATTGCAGAGCCACAATGAAAATGATAATTAAAAGCATATACAGAATATCAGGGTTACACTAAAATGAAGCTATGAGAAAGCCATGTGAAAACAATGAGTTTTTAGCAGTTTTTAAAAGTGCTACACCTTAGCCTGGCGAATTTCTATCTGGTAATCTATTCCAGATTTTAGGTGCATAACAGCAGAAGGCTGCCTCACCACTTCTTTTAAATTTAGCTCTTGGAGTTATAAGCAGACAGTCATTTGAAGATCTAAGGTTACTATTTGGAGTATAAGGTGAAAGGCATTCTGAGATATAGGATAAAGCAAGATTATTTAAGGCTTTGTAAACCATAAGCAGAATTTTAAAGTCAACAATTCATCAGCAACTCAAAAATCAACAATTTTATTCCAAGTTTTGGTTCTAGACAGCAAAGTAGAAATCCCTCTTCATATAATAAGTAAGAAACCACGTGCAGAATGCTCTTCCAGTTATCTTTTCCTCTGTCTGTGAACGCTGCAGTGTCCCTTCTGCTTCTTGACATTGACTCACAGAGCACATATACCGAGAACCTCTTTAGAAATCCACCTTTAACACCATTGTCCTTGTCAAGCCTTCAAACAAAATGACAGACATGCATATCAATCAGTGCTTGTGTTATTGGCTATTGGAGTTGCATTCTTAGAAAATGTAGGTGGTTAGGCAATAAGACAACATCTCTTACCCAACCGCTTTATTCATGGACGTCCAACAGAGTTCTGTCTTGTAATCATTTGTTTATTAGTTATGGATTCTACAAAAATGGCCAGGTTTGCTGATAAATTTTTTCTCCTCAACTCATCACCGACTATGGAGAGCCTGCATACGGGAATGAGGTAACTGGTTAAGTGATGGGACCTAAATCATATGAAAATTTTCAAGAAAACATGCAATGTTCATAATTCTTGAGAGAGGCAATAGATCACTCTCAATTTTACACATCCATGGCTTGGTTCTAGAGGTAGTGGAGATTTTAAAACTTCAATTGCCAGCACTCTAATATGAGAGTTGAAGGCATCTGGTAACGTACACTAGAGGTTCTTTCTGAGAAAGTGAAAAACGTTCATTGTTTTGGAGGAAGGTTCATTATTGGAAATGTTTTGACCTTCTCCATCACACTTTGATATGGCAGTCATTCTGCTGAGAACAGTAAACAGCTAGAAAGAGCTATCATGCACTGCTTCTAAAAGCCCGGGTCACCACCTCACTTTGCTTTGGCAGAATGAAACCTAAAGCCATTATGATCTTAAATTTTGAATCCAGATTTTATAAAAATTCTTACCTACAGGCCATGAGATGCATGAGCTGGAGACTTGAAGAGTCAGTCAGTCAGTCAGTCATTGTCCAACCTGCTATATCCTAACACAGGGTCACGGGGGTCTGCTGGAGCCAATTCCAGCCAGCACAGGGCGCAAGACAGGAACAAATCCCGGGCAGGGTGCCAGCCCACCGCAGAGACTTGAAGAGTTTTCTACAATAATTTGGTGAACATTTCTAACCACATTTAAGCTTGATTGGTTGTTTATGGTCTGTTTAAGAATGATGTCTGTTGTCTGTTCTCTTTATGCTGTGTGTTTTTATTGATGTTTTATTTGTGTGAGCTTCACCAAATCCAATTCCATTCAGTGATTAAGTATTTACTTATTTGCTTTAAGTTTGATAATGGATGGAAGTGTGGATTATTTGTGCACATTTTAATAAATGATGTTTTTATTCTTAACAGTGATACTTTACAAAGTGAATTTGTCTTTTAGCACAACCATACCCTTTTGGCCAGATTAACATAACTGGGGAATACAGTACTGCTTTAAGTGCAGATCAGGCATGATTCTCCATTTTGATGTCTTGTCTCCTGTCTTATCCATGTAAAATACCTCCATTTTTTTATTTATTTATTTATTTTTAAGAGATTTATCAAGGAGAAACATAAGTATTAGGCCTCAGACATTTTTGGACATGAGCAATCAACACTTACTGGCATATTTTGGAAAAGTTTGGCCTTTATGTACTGTAAATTCTGAGGAGTTTTTAAGGGAGTGAGATAGGATCCTTGATGGTGAACTCTGTGTGACTTTCACTAATTGTTGAATCTTTTCTTATATATAAACGTCTATGCGTGGAAATGTGTGCGTTTGTCCGGCCCGGAAGTGAGTGGTGGAGTCGGGGTAAGGGCTCCACCTCTGAGGATACACATGAGAGCCCAGCACATCGGTAAAGCAAAACTTCTGAAGAAAGAGTCACTCGCTTATCCGCTATTACAGAAGCAAGGCGAGCACATTGGCAAAATGGTACCCCTTTTACTTTTGCTAATACACAAGCGAGGCGAGCATGCCGACAAATGGAAACCTCCAAAGAAAGACAGTTGCTTAGCTACTAATACACAAACAACGCGAGCATGTCAGCAACACGAAACCTCCTTGGAGAGAGATGCCTAGAGTAGTTCCTTTCAATTACCTGACATCTCTACATTTCAATTTTTTTCTGACTATTTCAATAGTTTCTAGGACCCCATGCTTTTTACAGAACGGGCTTACACAGCTAGTATATGATAACTGTGTACAGTGATCCCTCGCTATATCGCGCTTCGCCTTTTGTGGCTTCACTCTATCGCGGATTTTATATGTAAGCATATTTAAATATATATCGCGGATTTTTTGCTGGTTCGCGGATTTCTGAGGACAATGGGTCTTTTAATTTCTGGTACATGCTTCCTCAGTTGGTTTGCCCAGTTGATTTCATACAAGGGACGCTATTGGCAGATGGCTGAGAAGCTACCCAACTTACTTTTCTCTCTCTCTCTCTTGCGCTGACTTTCTCTGATCCTGACGTAGGGGGTGTGAGCAGGGGGGCTGTTCGCACACCTAGACAATACGGACGCTCCTCTAAAAATGCTGAAAGATTATCTTCACGTTGCTATCTTCTGTGCAGCTGCTTCCCGAAGCGACATGCTGCACGGTGCTTCGCATACTTAAAAGCTCGAAGGGCACGTATTGATTTTTGACTGTTTGTTTTTCTCTGTCTCTCTATCTCTCTCTCTCTCTCTCTCTCTCTCTCTGCTCCTGACGGAGGGGGTGTGAGCTGCCGCCTTCAACAGCTTTGTGCCGCGGTGCTTCGCATACTTAAAAGCCAAACAGCCCTATTGATTTGTTTGCTTTCCTCAGTTTTTCTGACAGTCTGTGCTCCTGACGCGCACTCCTTTGAAGAGGAAGATATGTTTGCATTCTTTTAATTGTGAGACAGAACTGTCATCTCTGTCTTGTCATGGAGCACAGTTTAAACTTTTGAAAAAGAGACAAATGTTTGTTTGCAGTGTTTGAATAACGTTCCTGTCTCTCTACAACCTCCTGTGTTTCTGCGCAAATCTGTGACCCAAGCATGACAATATAAAAATAACCATATAAACATATGGTTTCTACTTCGCGGATTTTCTTATTTCGCGGGTGGCTCTGGAACGCAACCCCCGCGATGGAGGAGGGATTACTGTATATCTGATTAAAGTCAGCACTATTGTCTACTGAACCATTGTGATCCTGAACACGTTGCAAATCTGTATGAGGTCTGAGCTTCTGCCAGCCTGTCTCTGTGGCAATAATTATGGAGGAAAATGACAGTCAATCATTCTAACAATCCATATAGGTCTTAGGTTGTCATCATATTTATTATGTGGCAGATTAGCAAAAAAAAATAACATCTCGACTTGATATTATTTTGGACAATCCAGGTAAATAGCATAGGTGATCTTGTTGGACTGAATGGCCTGTTCTCATCACAGTTGTTCAAATGTTCTAAATGTTCTACACCCTTATGTTGTTGACACTTAGGTAGTGTCCACATTACTACATTTTCATTCAAGAATGGCGTTTTTAAATGAAAACCCTATCCATCCTCCCTAACATATTCATATTGTTCATGAGAGTCTCTCCATCCACACTAAAACAACCAAAAACACATATGATGTGGCTGTTCACCTACACTGAGCATGCACACATCAGTGGAAACAAGAAGAGGAAGTGACCTCCTTGAAGGGATGGTTACACCACCAGCCCTGGGATTTATCGCAAAACTGTAGTGACTGGTGAAATATTAGCCTTTTGAGCATGTATGCAACATTAAGAACTGTAATTTAGATGCACACAGGTAAGCAAGATAACAAGCACCATGGAAAGCACTTCCTCTCTATCAGCTATGCTGGAATATGCTTTTCTTCTCTGAAGGGTGACCAATCAGGGAATGAGATGTTGTAATGAGCAGTATCCGGTCAGGGAAGGGATACAAATCAGAACACAATTAGAGACTATGTTGTTAAAGTTCTCTATTTTCAGCCATGCAAATATCTATTTCTGAGATCATTTTCAAAAGTCTTCATTTTCAGGGGTTAAAAACACCAGGAAAGTGTGGATGAAAAGTGAAAATGGACACTAATGTCTGTGTTTTTTAACAAAAGCATAATAATATTGATGTGGCCATCATGTAACTATTGGATCTTCTCAGGTGTCAGAAAATACAGAGTCTTAGTTCTGTGTTGTACTTGAATGGATCACCCCCATAAAAAAGAAAACAAAACTTCCATACTATTGGCCAATTGCTTTTAAGGAAGAACATCTTACTGTTATGAGATTTAGTCATTAGTGTTTATCGTGTATTGTCTCTCTATTATAAAAGGAAATCTTGGGACGAGACTTTCTCGAAGATTGTTTTATCAGAAAGTCTTAGTTTTATTGAAATAACTCAAATCGGTGTTCTGACATATCAGTGCATACATTTACACGATTGAATTTCAAAAATGGGGTCTGCCTCACATGCATTTATTGGTTACTTTGCAGAATAAATTATTAACTGCTGATGATGTTGATCGGTTTGTCTGTGCTGAAATTCCAAACAGACAAACCTATCCTGAATTATGATACTAACGCATAAAACACATGTCTCATGGACCTCATTTAAAAGATTTAGTATTTTGGGACTCAAAAGAAAATAAGTGTTTAAAGAAATTTCCTTAAGCTTTCGTAAATTCAACAGAAATGACTAAGGCTTGCTTTCCTGATTATCGACGCAGAGATATTCTTCACGAACAACATACTTATCACTGAAAGAATGATGGAAAAATTGTGATGATTGGTAATTAAATGATTGTACCATATAACCCGTATTTGCTCAAACAAATCGATTATCATATTAATGTAGAATATTGTGCTTCAGTTATGAATATTAAGTACATCTACAAGTACATTCATAAAGGGCAATATACAGTACGCATAACTTTATCCAAATAACAGTCTCAAGACAAAGTTCAAGCATATTTGGATACTCGGTACGTGAGTGCAATAGAAAGCGGGTGGCATTTAATGGGATTGCCAATGCACTGTCGAAGTCATGTTGAATTATTACCAATTCATTTACCAGGTCAAAATATGATTCAATTTAAAGAGGGCAAAGAAGCAGAAGCTTTAGAGGTAGTGAAAAATAAAAACACAGAAGTGTTGGCTTATTTTGAACTTAATAAAACAGACATTAATGCAAAAGCATTTACAGTGTATCCGGAAAGTATTCACAGTGCATCACTTTTTCCACATTTTGTTATGTTACAGCCTTATTCCAAAATGGATTAAATTAATTTTTTTCCTCAGAATTCTACACACAACACCCCATAATGACAACGTGAAAAAAGTTTACTTGAGATTTTTGCAAATTTATTTAAAATTAAAAAATTGAGAAAGCACATGTACATAAGTATTCACAGCCTTTGCCATGAAGCTCAAAATTGAGCTCAGGTGCATCCTATTTCCCCTGATCATCCTTGAGATGTTTCTGCAGCTTAATTGGAGTCCACCTGTGGTAAATTCAGTTGACTGGACATGATTTGGAAAGGCACACACCTGTCTATATAAGGTCCCACAGTTGATAGTTCATGTCAGAGCACAAACCAAGCATGAAGTCAAAGGAATTGTCTGTAGACCTCCGAGACAGGATTGTCTTGAGGCACAAATCTTGAGAAGGTTACAGAAAAATTTCTGCTGCTTTGAAGGTCCCAATGAGCACAGTGGCCTCCATCATCCGTAAGCGGATGAAGTTCGAAACCACCAGGACTCTTCCTAGAGCTGGCCGGCAATCTAAACTGAGTGATCGGGGGAGAAGGGCCTTAGTCAGGGAGGTGATCAAGAACCCAATGGTCACTCTGTCAGAGCTCCAGAGGTCCTCTGTGGGGAGAGGAGAACCTTCCAGAAGGACAACCATCTCTTCAGCAATCCACCAATCAGGCCTGCATGGTAGAGTGGCCAGACGGAAGCCACTCCTTAGTAAAAGGCACATGGCAGCCTGCCTGGAGTCCGCCAAAAGGCACCTGAAGGACTCTCAGACCATGAGAAAGAAAATTCTCTGGTCTGATGAGACAAAGATTGAACTCTTTGGTGTGAATGCCAGGCGTCACATTTGGAGGAAACCTGGCACCGCTCATCACCAGGCCAATACCATCCCTACAGTGAAGCATGGTGGTGGCAGCCTCATGCTGTGGGGATGTTTTTCAGCGGCAGCGACTGGGACACTAGTCAGGATAAAGGGAAAGATGACTGCAGCAATGTACAGAGACATCCTGGATGAAAACCTGCTCCAGAGCGCTCTTGACCTCAGACTGGGGTGACGGTTCATCTTTCAGCAGGACAACAACCCTAAGCACACAGCCAAGATATCAAAGGAGTGGCTGCAGGACAACTCTGTGAATGTCCTTGAGTGGCCCAGCCAGAGCCCAGACTTGAATCCGATTGAACATCTCTGGAGAGATTTTAAAATGGCTGTGCACCGACGCTTCCCATCCAATCTGATGGAGTTTGAGAGGTGCTGCAAAGAGGAATGGACGAAACTGGCCAAGGATAGGTGTGCCAAGCTTGTGGCATCAAATTCAAAAAGACTTGAGGCTGTAATTGCTGCCAAAGGTGCATCGACAAAGTATTGAGCAAAGGCTGTGAATACTTATGTACATGGGATTTCTCAGTTTTTTTATTTTTAATAAATTTGCAAAAACCTCAAGTAAACTTTTTTCATGTTGTCATTATGGGGTGTTGTATGTAGAATTCTGAGGAAAAAAATTAATTTAATCCATTTTGGAATAAGGCTGTAACATAACAAAATGTGGTAAAAGTGAATACTTTCCGGATGCACTGTACATATGCGCAAATTCATCAACATTACATGTGGCAGAAACAAGCAGGAGTAATGTAAAGTAAAATAGTAAGTTCTATTATGCAAATGTAACAGTTCCCATGAAAATATCAATCGCTTTAAAATGTACATCTGGTTACCCGTACCCGGGGGATGGTGAGCGAAGCGAGCAGGGGGCAGAGCCCCCTAGTTATTAAAAAGCCAACAGCATTATTTGAAAGCATATAAAATGAACAAATGCCTTGGTCACATAGTATGGTCTGCTTTCTGTACCTGGAACCTGATCTGCTGTGCTCTCATTTTACACAAACAGACTGCCATGTCCACCAAGGACATTCCCTCATTGCATTTTTGAGTGAGGTGATCCCTACCCCCTTTATGGGAAATTCTCAGACATGCTCTGAGCTCCGTCCATTTTGATAAATGCACCAATTGATTGATTGATCTTGAACTGCCACCTTCAAAGCCTCTTGTCGACAAATCAATATCGTTGTGCTCCAAGACTAAACACAAGCTGAAAATCCAAACTTGTCTTTGGTGGCACTATTTCCATCTTGTTGTTACTCATCCTCAAAATTAAATGTCAATAAACAGTTATTAATCTCCATTAACACCTCATCACAGAGTGCAGTGTAGAGAGAAAATCTCACTTTGGCTCCCACAGCTGCTAAGGTGTTGATGTATCCAGTAAATGTTTTAATTTACAAGACTGGTGTGTTACACTAATTTCAAGGATTTAAATACAGAAGAGCTTTGTTTGGATTTAAAAATTGCAAACAGACATGTAAACAACAAATTGACCTTCACTATGATTTTGGGGGTGATGTTCATTTTGAGGTGAAAGACCACTGTTCAGTTTTCAGATAATTTCTAGCCTGTGAGCTCAGTGACAAGACCCGAGGACTGAAACACATGATGATCAAAATAGCTGTGGCAAAGGCGCCATCTAGAGGCCTGCATGTGTTCTGGAAGGAGCTGCCTGTTCCTCAGTAGGTTCACATAATTTGAATGCTTTTCAGCATTTAACACGCCATAACATTTAATTTCATGAAGGGAGTTCATATAAGGAGGAAACCCTTTTTGTGCCGCATACTTTTTTTTTGTTTGATTATTTTACAGAATGCTATAATTTTGTGTAGCATCTCTTATCTCCGATAAGATAAAGTGAAATTAAGATAACTACACATTAACCTTTATTTCTCATGACTTGTATTTTTCTCAGCTGCATTCAAAATGTTTCTTCCCATTAACTACAAGATTTGTACAGTTTCCTTTGTGATTTCTTCTCTCTGAATCATCTTGGTCTGTTTTGTAGATGAAGCATGTTTGAAAATTACTGTGTGTGATACTGTAACTATTTTGAAACATTTTTTTTATACTTAAAGCCACACATTTGTAATTTACTTCACAATTCCTTTCATTATACAAATCTCAGGGGGGCATAAAAATACATCGTAGAAAAGTGAGCATCCAGTTCCGACAACTTCTATTAATCATGCCATTTTGAAAACAAAGCTTGCGCTCAACATGAATACAACATCATCTATAATATTGCTTATTAAACATGAGTTTTAATTACTGCATGGGCTGCATTGCAGGTCTTATTGTTCGAAAAGTGAAAGGAGCAAGCATTCAAGTTTAATCTGGGGCCAACTGTTGGGATATTTTATATTCTGCAGTCATTATCTGTGAGAAAACAGATAGATGCTTTTAATTTTATAATTGTTGCCATATGAAGCGATTCTTTTACTGAAGTTCACATGTTGCAGACACAGTCTTCTAAAGTAACTCTTTCATTTGCAAAAGGAAGTAAGCCATTGTGTTTTATTAAATTCTTAGTGTCCTGTTGGAAGTTGCTATGCCTTCTAAGATAAGAATATCTTGTGTGGTGGAGGAGACAACGAAATGGCGAGGCAGCGACCTGCTCCTGACGTCACAAGTAAAAGAGCAGGGAGAGCAGAAGAATGTTGGAATCTCCAAGCTAGATGGGGTGGCATGATTTGTTGGGCTTAGCATTTAGCTTCCTGTTGTTATTATCACTTACTTCATTCCTTTATAATATTTTATGTGAAGCGAATCGTCAAATAGAATTTAACCAGTTGGTTATAATTGTAACAGCAACCTTTATAGTTAATTAAAATTGTAAGAGCTAAATCATGTCATTTTCTAACCTGCTTAATTCAGACCAGGGTCACAGGGGGGTACTGGAGCCTATCCCAGCTAGCATAGGCCACAAGGTGGCGCCAGTCCATTTCAGAGTGAATACACACACACACCAGGGCCAATGCAGTGTCACCAATTCACCAAACCTGCATATCTTTTGAAAGGGGGAGGAAATCAGAGCACCCAGAGGAAACCCACACAGGCACAGGGAGAACATTCAAACTTCACACACGGATGCAAACCCTTGTTTCCTTCCTATGAGGCAGCAGCGCTACCATTGCACCACTTTGACAACTTTAAGTTATTGTTAATAGTAAATTTACCTTAATTTTTGCTTAGATTGAATATGAATATAATGTAGCTTTAACAGAGATAATGGTAAATTCTCTTCCATCCCCATTAAGATAAAATTAATGGAATGTTCTTAATGTTAGCTTTGCGTGACAATAGAATGCCCCTTAGATTGAAGTCAGACAACCAGAAAGAAACATGAATCGTTAGACAGATTAAGGGCATATAGCTTTCTGACCTTTATGTACGTAGATCAAATGTAGGTCCTGTATGTGATTACAGATAGAAACTGTGGTAAGGCAGGCCCCGTGCACAGACAGACAGACACCAAATGTCCAAAACACACACGTTTGTTAACATTCTTCTGCACACACAATGCTCAAACCAGCCAAGCTCAGTCTCTTTTTCTCTCTCTCTTCTTCTCTTTCTGCCGCCTTCACTCTTCCACACACAAGCTCTGTCTTCTTTCTCCTGACTCCAGCTCATTTAATGGAGTGAGGTGGCCCCTTTTATACTGCCCCAGATGTGCTCCAGGTGCTTCCTGATGATCTTCTGACGGCACTTCCTGGTGTGGCGAAAGTACCGCATGAGCAACCGGAATCTCTTCCAGTTGTGGCAGAAGCGCTGCAGTCCAGGGCACCAATAATTCTCCGGGCACCCCTTGGCGGTGGCCATGGGCCCCAACAGGGATGAGCTTCTAAGCTCTGATCCTGTGGCTCCAATGCAGACCAGGGTGGCTGCCCTCTTGTGGCCCAGGGGAGGTATTGTCCCTCTCCTGGTCCTTCCAGGTGTCCCGGCTGGGCAGGATCACCAGCCATCCGCCACAAAACCTTAAGAAATGTAACCAAGATACTTACCATAGACAAAAAGTTTCCCTTTTTCTCATTTTTTGTGTGTATTATTGACCTTTTTTCTTATTTTTTGTTTAAACTGTTTGTTTTGAATCTCACTAAAATCTTTAAAACAAAGACACTTGGACTATGGAGTTATTTGGTACAATCGATCATACTAGTGCCTGAATGCCTTCCTGGTAGCTGCATTTGAATTATTTGGAAACCCTCGACAAATGCAGTTACAAAAATCATAAGCAGCAAGCAAAAGAAACAGTGATATGTAATTAAGCCTGAATTTTGAAAAATATCATTATTGATATTAAAATATTTAGCAGCTACAAGATATATAGATATTTCAATTATTGAATTTTTTCTTAAGTGGAACTAAAAGGTTTGAAGCAGCTAAATACGATAGATAGATAGATAGATAGATAGATAGATAGATAGATAGATAGATAGATAGATAGATAGATAGATAGATAGATAGATAGATAGATAGATAGATAGATAGATAGATAGATAGATAGATAGATAGATAGATAAACTGTATATGCTATGTAGATTAATATGTCGAAAATATAACATTAAACATAAAAGAATGATTGAGGATAGCCTTGAAGAAATAATGTTCATTCTAACTGGTAGTAGAAAGGTCCAAATACTTATTTTTTATTATTTTGATTAAACAGTATTGCTGTTTCACCCCAGGCAAAAAGGGCCATATAGTAATAAGATATGGATTGAACAGTCGTATAGGATAAGAAAAAAAGGATATTTCTTTTTAAATGGACCGTATAAAGTGCTCTGTGGCATTCACTGTCCTATAAAATGAAGACTGATTTATTAGGAGATGTGCGAGATTAAGTTGAGGCTTGGCTATAAACATATGGCTTAAGGTGCTCCAGTGACTTTCAAGGATGACATGCAGAATGATTCATGTGCACTGAAGGTTAACACCACTTAAAGTTGCAGCTCCGACAGGGACAGTGGCGAGAAAGAAATATGCTATGGCTTGCTTTGTCATGTCATATGCTGTTAGGAGCTGAAAACAGTTTGGTGAAGCTTGGCCAGTTGAATAGTTTCTGTGTGTGCAGAAATTGTGTCATTTTAGTTTAAAAATTGAGGATTTGTTTGTTTATTTAGTACAGCATTTTTTAAATACCAAACTCATAACTGACCTAGATTAGCAGAGGAGAAATTAAATTATTATAAGTTAAATTAAAGGTCAAAGATAAATACTATAATAAAATTCTCTATTTTCATTAATTTATTCATATTCTGCCTCACCTTGTCTTACTTATTACAAGCACCTGAGGCCTATCCTAGCCTAGCACTGTCACAAAGCAGGGGCCAGCCCTGAATGTGTCACCTACAGTCCCTCACGCTGGACCTGTTTAGCTTCACTGATTGACTTTAAATGTAGGATCTACAGTTTTGCAAGGGTGTTAGGAAAACTAGTAATTTAGGATTAAATCAAGATCTGGTTTATCCTTCCTTGCCTCTCATCTCTTGTGCCCTAAAGAATCTGACATGAAAATTACAGTTCAATCTGCTTTTTACCTTTCTTGTCCTGTATGACCGCATCAAAAGCACACAGGCACTTATTTGAGTACCACTGTAGGTAACTCATTATTAAACATTTTCAAGTAGAGCGCCTTATCTGAGCTCAGTCAATATTCGCCCATTGTATTGCTTTTTGTTTTTTGTTATAATGTGTGGATGGATTCATGGATATTCGTTGGAGCAGGCCACTCTTTACCAAACATATTCCCCCACCATAGTACCTGTTGAACTACCCTTCAAACCCAAAAATGGGATTCACTTCACATTAGTAATGAATAAAAAAGTAAATACAGGAAAATGATTTGAAGTGCTGCAAAATACATTACAGTATGAGACCTGTTGACTGTCAGAAGGACAGAGAAGGTGATGGAGAGTTAGGTAGGGAAATCACATAATGGTATTGTTGACATGTGTTGTCGTGCATCTGCAGCTAAACAGACATGACTGGGAACAGCACTCATTGTATATTTTTTTGATTTGGTATACTATATTAATCCCCAAGGGGAAATAGTCTTTTTGCATGACCTTTGGAGGTCAGAGCACAGGGCCAGCCATTGAACAGCACCTCTATGGAGCAATTTTCAGGTTAAGGGCCTTGCCCAAGGACCCAACAGAGTAGGACCTCTTGTGGCAGTAACGTGACTATATGTGCAATATGCAGAGTTATCAGCAAAAGAGAAAGAATGGGGACCTGAACAGAAGCATTCCATAGAGTAGTAAGGGGCAGCAGACTGATGGGGTGCAAAACTCTTTGTCAAAAAAGAGAAACAAACGTGAAGGAGGTTATGTGAAAGGCTGTACTTAGTCAATGTGCTAAATGTGTTGAATGTGTTACAGTATGAAAGGCTAGTGGCACTCCTGACTGTGCCATACAGTCTTACTTACACTTAAGCCATCATGACTTCTAATTAGTACTGTACATTTGATTTTTTTAGATATCATGACACCATTTGAAGAAACCTGAATCATATGTAATTATGGGATCCCATTTCTTTTTACAATATTTGTGGTTCCCTTATGTTGAAGGAGTTCACGTGTCAATAGACCAGAGACAGTCTTCCTAGCTGGTTAGAGGTGTTTAACACACACAATTGTGGGATAAATGTGATGGTTCTCACAAATACCTGTAGCAGTCCTAATTTCCTCTTTCTTTAGCTAATTTTCATTTTCTTTTTTTTTTTCTTGCAGCCAACTGCCCAAATTCTCTGATTAAAGAGCTTCATCATTTCCGAAGCCTGGGAGAAGAGCAGGTGAGTTAACTGTTCAAAGCCAGACTGTGTGTGTCATGAAGGAGATACGCTAATGAGACAGCTTTGTCTCACCTCGAAGGAACTGAGTGTGTCTTCTGCCCACTCTGACCCAGATGGAAGGAAGTGCGTAGGAGACACATGAATATGTTTTTGTTCTTTCTGTCAGCTTTGACAGGTTATTAATTGGTACATCTGCTACTGTACAGAGCATTTTCTCCCACTCTACCCCCCTTGAAACACGCAGTCTAGCATTAAATTGACTTTGTGTGTTATGTAGTCATAGTAATACATAAAATACTAGGTGGCAATTTCTCTGTTTCGTAGGATGTCACTTTATATGCTTCATTTTATTTGGAGTCTGCCGCCAGCCTTACTTCACTCTTTCAGCAAAGCCACCAAAAGCAAACTGTTGATAATAAAATTCTTTTGAAGATGATTCGACACCAGGGAGGTTAGTCGAGAGTGCTAGTAAATTATCAGAGTCTCACGCAACCCAGACAGATAATGTATTCACTTTTTAATGTTTCTGATATAAAAATGCATCTTATCAAGTGAAAAGTTCTTTGATATTCTTTTCTCATGAGTACAATTAGGCTCTCTATTCATTTCCCAGTTCTTAGATTTACCTAACAAAAGGCAGAGTTAAACAGTCTCGAGTTAAATGGCATGGTTTCCGCTTTCCGCGCTGAGGCTGTTTAAGTCAGCTTTGCTTCTTTGGGAAAGGGCACATTACTATATGACCTGTTTTCTGTGCAAAGTACTGCATTGTTAAAAAAAAAAAAGTATCAGTTATTCAGTTGAACTGCAGTGGATTCAGAAAGTATTCAGACCCCTTCACTTTCTGCAGTGTGTTGTAGATTTAATTGTAAATGGATAAATTTAACACTTTTCCCATCAATCTACACTCAATAACCTATTGTGACAAAGTGAAAGCATGTTTTTCTGAAAGGTTTGCAGATTCATTAAAATCAAACACTGAAATCTCCCAATAAGAATTCAAACCCTTCATTCAGTACTTTGTAGCTACCCATTTGGCAGAAATTACAGCTTCAAGTCTTCTTGGATACATTTCTGCAATCTTTGCAAACCTGGATATGTGCAGTTTATTCCATTCTTCCTGGCAGATCCTCTCAAGCCTCGTTAGATTGGATGGGAAATGTCAGTGTACTGCCATCGTCAGGTCTCTCCACAGATGTACTCTGGAGTTTAAGTCTGGGCTTTGGCTGAGCCACTTTAGGACAGTCAGAGATGTGCTCCCCAGCACTGTCTGGGCTGTATATCTGGGGGTCATGTCATGCTGAAAGAAGAACTATCAACTCCATCTGAGGTCATGTGCAGTCTGGAGTAGGTTTTCTTTTATATTTAGCTGCATTTATCCATCCTTCAATGCTGACCAGTCTCCCTGTCCCTACCTCTGTGAAGCAGTAGATGGTATTAGGTAGCTACCACACATAGTGCTTGGAATTCTGCCCAAAGAGTTCAGTTTGTCTTAGCAGACCAGAGAAGCGTTTCCCTTGTGTTCACAGTGCCCTTGAAAAGTCATTATATGCCTTTATTCCAGAGTGGCATCTGTCCACTAATAATATCTGCTTGATGGAGTGCTGTTGAGATGGTTCTCCTTCTAACAGGTTCTCCCATCTCAGCAGGAGTCCTCTGAAGCTGTATTTGAGTGACTATTGGGTTCTTGGTCACTTCCTTTATCCTTGGTTACTCAGTTTGGCCACACTGCCAACTCTAGAAAGAGTCCTGGTGTTTTCAAACTTCTTCCATTTAGCAATTATTGAGGTCACTGCGCTCCTGGGAACATGCAAAGCTTTAGAAATGGTTTTATACCCTTGCCATGGTCCATGCCTCACCACAATTTGATGACAGTGGTCTACAAAGAGTTCCATGGAATTCATGATTTGGCTTTTGTCCTGATATGCAGTATGACCTGTGAGACGTTATATACACAGGCATGTGCCTTTTTAAACATTGTCCATTCAATACAATTGTGCACAAGTGGACTCTAATACTAATAATACCAATGGTTTGACTTTGTATCGAATGAGCGGTTGCTCATGGAGTCCCAAATGAGGCACATTACCTGCATTGTGAGGGAGTGTCAGTTATAGCACTATGGGTGATCTGGCTCGCAGGATCCTCATTATCGAGGACCCAAGTGGCTTGACCAGGCCAAGGGGATGCCCACGTAACACCTGGCTGCGGAAGATAGAGGGTCATTTCCGGAAGGTGGGAGTGGACTGTGTGTCTGCCTGGGGGGTTGACAACCAGGGTCCTGATCTGTTTCGTTGTGTGTTGGGTACAGCAATGTGCTGTACCAGTTCATGCTCCCCAACCTCACCTGACCTGACCTGACCTGGTTTCTAATCAAGTTCTAGACACATCTTAACGATAAATAAATCAAACAGGATCCACCTGACAGTAATATGGAATGCCACAGAGTGTCTGAATACTTGTATAAATTAGAGAATTCAGCTTTTGATTTTTAATAATTTGCAAACCTTTCTGAAAGCATGTTTACACTTTGTCATTATGGGTTGTTGGTTGTAGATTGATGGGCAAAAACCGAACATTTATCCATTTAAAATTAAATCTACAACACAAAAAAGTGTGCAGAAAGTACAGGGGTGTGAGAACTTTTCCAATTCCACTGTATCATCACTCAGTCTGGCACTTACAATAAGTGTGGTGGGAGCACGCAGAACCAGGCTCACAATAGAGAAAGACTAAAGATGACTGAGAATGCATGAATTGTTGCATAATGAAATGGAATGACTGAGGACATTGCGGCGGTACAGTGATTAGCACTGCTGTTTCTCAGCTTCAAGAGGCTGGGCTCAAATGCTTCATCTGGTGGCTATCATGCTCTTCCTGTGTCATTTGAGTTCTCCTCCAGATCCTTTAGCTTCTTCTCATGTCTGAAGCACTTGCTTGGGATAATTGCTGACTCAAAATTCCCTGGGCTGGTCTGCATGTGAGTGACCTAAGGCCATGTTTGTAGTTGGCTTCTGGCTTGCACCCAGTAATGGCTGCGGTTCACAATTCCATTTTGAATTTGAATTTCAGTGTGTTCAGAAAACGAGTAGATAGGTTGGTTGATGAATTACATGCCTTTGTGTTATTTGTTTCTTTGTTGCACACACATTTAAACTGCCTAAAGACATATACTGTACATCCATCCATTTTCCATATGCGCCTTCTTTAATATAGGAATTCATGATGATGGAGTCCATCCTGGCAGAACAGGGTAAGAGACAGGAACAAACTACTATTAATAATGCATTGCAATATTTAATAATAAATATTTATGAGTTGGTATTATATTTGGAATGAAATTAATTTCTTCTCAGTTCTTGCTCTTCGAAGTTCTCTTGTGGAATAAGTAAGTGACAAAATGGAAAGAACACTTCTACTATATAATAAAACACTAAGGCCTATGTGTCCAGTCCAGCAGTCTGATTGGTCAGTTTGGCTTTGGTGATGCGATTGAAAGAGGAAGTGCAAGTGTGAGACGCATGAGGAGGAGTAAAGGCCTATGCAGGCACGCTGAAATATAAAACCAGACAGGAGGTAAGAAATGCACCTCAAAAATAGTGACAGAGTCTGAGAAGCAGGCTTTATAGGAACGCACTTGAGAGAGTGAGTGCCAATGAAGAGACATTCACACACGCAAATACAAAGGAAAGGTACACATAGAACAAGAGATAGCAAATATTTTTTTTTATTCTTTTATTTGGCTTCGGCAGGTAGCTTGCTATTATTAAATACAGTAAAAAAAAAAAATGATCGTAAATAGACATCTTCTGGCTTCATCCTCAGGCTTAATTTATGGTCACTGACACAGATAGAATGATATTCACTCTCAATCAGAACAGTCAGGGTAACTGTTTTTTGCCTCTATTGGCAATTAAAAATATGCTCAGAAATGAAAATATGCAGAAAAGAAATAATCTGACATTAAGGACTGTACAAAATTGCATTTGTTTTCTGAAACATTGCTTTGTTAATTTTCTTTTGTGTTGTTTCACTTTAATGTGTATTTGTAATATCTGGTATTATGGTAACTGTTTATTATAATGTCATTTAAGAAATTAATTGGTGACGCAAAGAAAGAAGCCACTTTCTGAAAATAATACATTATAATTTCCATCCCCCAGAGTTTTAGAAATGTAATAATTAATACGAAGAAGCAGCCTATTAGCTAGCGAAAGCACTGTGAAGAAGCTGTCTGTTGTTACGGTTCTGCCTTTGTCCAGAAACGGATCCATAAGCTTTATGACCACAGTCTCAGAAAGTCTTTGCCCTTGAGTTGTAACTCAAAACAAAGTTCTCAACAAAATGTTTCCAGATGCCCAAAATTGCATCAAATCTGTCGTTTTTAACACATTCTACATGGGAGTCTTTGTTCTCAAAGAGCAAATGCCGCATGGTAGTCTGCTAGCGGTCACGGGACATCGTATCTTTGATTGCCTGTACAACAAATAGTTCTGAGCAGACATCAACCACAGCACCAACTGTGGCCATCGCTGCACTTGTGAAAAGAATGGAGATAAATGCCATCAGCTCAGAGAGGGAAAGGCAAGTTCATTGTACCATGTAAACGTCACTGACAGAATAAAACTAAATAATAAAAAAAGCACTAACTTTTACAAGTAGCCAAAATTTACACCAGGTGTTACAGACTCAAATCAAATGTATGTTCTAATTATATTATAGTAATATAATAGCAGGCTCAGCTTTTCAAAATGAGGAACGCCTGAACTCAGACCCCCGCAACCCTTTTGGTTATAAGGCACCAGTTCTTACCTCAGCACCATCCAAGAAGACATTGCAACTTTCTGTCGATTGACATTTGAGATTGGGTTTTTAACTATTTGACAGCAACATGTAAATTGAATGATTTTTTTTTTCTTTGATTATACTCTTGAATAAAAGCGCACGTGTTTATTTGATATTTAAACTAAAGTCTTCACACATTATACACTTCACGTCATTATTAGTATAACATGGAAAAAGTTTCTGTTTTAGGTATGTGTTCAGCATTTCCTGTCATTCTACATTTACACAGATCATTGTAGACACGGAAGTGTATGTATTCCAAATAACGATATATTATTTACCCTCTATAACTCCAGGCTCCTCACACCACGATAAAGAGACTTGAGCTGGAGAACTTCAGCTTGTGGGGGGACGGGATGGGACAGCAGGCTGCATGCTGCTTGTGCTAATTGGCACATTTGCAAAACAAAAGACGTTGATGGAGAAATGTGAAGGAATTTAAGGTGTCCCAGGATTACGTGACTTTTTTCGTAGGCTTCAGTCATTCTAGTGTAACTACCAGGATATCTTTCATTCTATTTTGTATAAAACTACATTTGTAAAACCTTTAAAACTGGAGAAAATGCTGTCAAGAATAATAGCAGTCCAGTTTTGGTGGTGGGGAGGTGGGGCTGCATAGGAGGACATGAACAGGCCCACAACTGGACTGAGCTGAAATGGAGTTGTTTCACTCACCCACTTATTCAAGAGGTGTGTGAAGAAGCCTTAAAGTTAAGGGCTGAGACAGAGGCTTACCAAGCTGGACCAAAGAACCTACTCAACATAGTAAGACAGAGAGCCACCTGTAGTATAAGCATTTACAGTAGATATAAGATAAGCTGCTACTTTGTGTTTTATGGTATTTTTGTCACACTCATTTTACTGTGCTTATTTACATTTTGGGCCTAATTAAAAAACCTTAAATTAATTTTATACATGAATGAAAGTGTAACTTTCTCTCCTGTCTGTTTTGGTGCTCTGTCTTGTTGCCCTTAAGTCTTAAACATAAGATGGAGTAACATATCAGGGGTGTTAGCAGGGTTATTGGACATTTCTTCATGTCTACATAATAAAGAGTAGAAAGGGGACAAAAGAGGGTCACCCTACGGACCCTAACACCACAAAACACTACCCCATTCATCTTTTATATGTACTGTAGTGACTATAAATGCCTTTACTTACTCTACTTGTTTATCTTTGAATTCTTAAGATAGTGGTTGATTTTTCCCATTTGCTGGTAATGTTTATAAAAAAAAACATTTGGATAGCACTTTGTATGTTTTGGCTTTATTGGCTGGTGTATGTCCTTGTGCCGTTTGCTGTTGAGATAAGGCCCAGCTCTCTGTTATGCTCTTTGGGGATATATGTGCATGAAAATCGATGAATAATTTGTAGTTAAAAATTTACCAATACCACTTGCTGAACAGGGACAAACAGTCTGTGTCAGTGGCATCAGTAGTTCTGAAACAAGAAGGGCTATCAGCTCTTTACTTCTCACTCGACCTTTAGACTTTATCAAGCTTGTTTTGCTTAGCTAATACTAGATTCCCACAACTCTTTGTCTAAAGAAATGCTTCCTGGCTTCAGCCCTAAATGCACTTCCACCTAACTTTCCACTGATTGAATAAAGTCTGTTATGTCCATTGTATGAATTCCAACAAGAACTTTGAAGACATTAGGTCCCATGCAGTCTCCTCTGCACAAGAGTAAACAGATTTATATTGTCCAAGCCTACCAGAGTAGCACATATTCATAAGTCCTGGGGGTAGCTCCACTGCACAGCTTCAAGTTGCCGCTGTCTTTTTTTGTTACGTAGTGACCACAACACTCCAGCTCATGGTCTCTTTAGCGCATTATATAGGTCTGAGCATAACATCTTTGGTTTGTATTCAACAGTTTTTATGATATAACCTAAACAGTTTATTTGCTTTTTTAATTACTTCTAATCATTTCTAAGATGATGAAAATGTTGAGTCACATAAACCGAATGGGGGAATTTGGAGGCCAAGTCAACACCTTGAACTCTTTGTCATGTTCCTCAAAACATTCCTCAACAATTTTTGCAGCATGCAGGGTACAGTAAACCGGCCGAAAAGAGGCCACTGCCATAGGGACTACCACTGCCATGAAGGGTTGTTCGGGTCTGCAATGATCTTTAGGTGTTAAAGGTAACATCCATGCGAATACCAGGACCCAATGTTTCTCAGTAGGACATTGCCCAGTGCATTACACGGACTTCACCAGGTTGTCTTCTTTCCATAGTGCATCCTGGTGGTAAACAGTAACCTGTCATGATCTAAAAGAAAATGTTATTTATCTGACCAGGCAAACCTTGTCTCAGTGCTCAGTGCTCCAGTTCTGACAGTCACATGCCCATTGGTAGGCACTTTTAGTAGTGAATAGGGCCCCAGCATGGGCATACTGACCGGTCTGTGGCTACACAGCCCCATACCAGCAAATTGCGACATACTGTGTCTTCTGACACCTTTCTCTCATGGCCAGCTTTTTGTGCTACAGTAGGTCTTCCAGATGGACTAGCCTTTACTCTCCTATATAAAAAGTCATTTGAAAAAATAAGTACACCCTGTAGAAGTATTTTACTTTTTAACATACACGGTGCAACCCAGACGTTTTTAGACGAGTTGTTTTATTAGAGTACTGTGCATAATTCATCAAGAGTTTGTCCCTGAAGGGCAGAAACGAAATGCAGCATTCGGCGAGGTAGAGCGGCCAATTTGCAGTCCAGTGAGTAGTTCCCTCTTCACGATAACACGCCATCTCCTTACCAGATCTTGCACCTGCTGACTACTTTCTCTTCCCCAAGTTAAAATTGTCCTTAAAAGGGCTGCATTTTCAAAAAGTGGAAGAAATTCAGTGTGCAGGTGAAAAGGGAGCTTAACAACTTTTCAAAAACTGCTTTCCTTTGGGGGGCATGAAGAAGTTGAAGGAACATGCAAACAAGTGTATTGATCGAGGAAGAATGTATTTTGAAGAATAAAAATAAATTATGTCCATATAAGCAAGTTATATCTGTATTTTATAACAGTTATCTAAAAACTTTTGGGTCTCACCTGTACGATCTTCATGTAAACTGCCCTACAGATAAAGGTGATATACTTGCACATATGACACTATACTGTAAAGCTGACATCATATACTGTATTCATCTCTATAATCTGACTTAATAAAAATGCAAAAACGTTGGCCTTTGCTATTCAATAAGAAGTATCAGAGTAAGGCTAAAATTTACATTGAACATCTAAGCAAAGACCCCAGGCCCTACTGGAATAATGTGCTGTGGACAGATGAATTAAAGATATAGAGGTATTTGCCACAGTAACAGTAGACATGGCACAAAACTGAACACAGCTTTCAAGAGAAGAACCTCATACCACCTGTGAAGTAAGGTGATGAAATATTATGGTTTGGGCAGCTTGCAGTCATCGAGTCAACTATGAATTCCACATCATATGAAAGTGTGCTTGAGAAGAATGTGAGGCCATCTGTCTGAAGGCCAAAGTTGAAGTGGAGGAATGGACCTTTCAACACAATAATGGTCTGAAGCACACTAGCAAATCCACCAAGGAATGGCTTAAGAAGAAGAAATAGAGGGTTAAGGACTGGCCTAGTCAAAGGCCTGATTTTTAATCCCATTGAGATATTGTGGAGGGGATTTAAAAAGGGAATTTCAGAGACTGGTGGGCACAAAAAATGCCTATAAGAAGTCATTTCTGCTAAATGAGACAATGCCAGCTTCGAGTCCAAAGGGTTGTACTTACTTTTTTCACGTTGACCATTACATGTCTTTAATATTTTTCTTAATTAAATTAAATTTTGTTTGTTTTTATTCAAGTATATGAACTTTTTCTGTAAGCCACTTTGTATGATGATCTACTGCCTGTCTTCTTCAGATACAGTTAGGTCCATTAAATATTTGGACAGAGACAACTTTTTTCTAATTATGGTTCTGTACATTACCACAATGAATTATAAAGGAAACAACTCAGATGCAGTTCAAGTGCAGACATTTCAGCTTTAATTCAGTGGGGTGAACAAAACGATTGCATACAAATGTGAGGCAACTAAAGCCATTTTTTTAACACAATCCCTTCATTTTCAGGGGCTCAAAAGTAAATTGGACAAATTAAATAACTGGAAAATAAATGTTCATTTCTAATACTTGGTTGAAAACCCTTTGCTGGCAATGACAGCCTGAAGTCTTAAACTCATGGACCATCACCAGATGCTTTGGGTTTTCTCCTCCTTTTAATGCCCTGCCCAGGCCTTTACTGCAGCGGCTTTCAGTTGCTGTTTGTTTGTGGGCCTTTCTGTCCCTCTGAAGTTTAGTCTTCAACAAGTGAAATGCACGCTCAAATTGGTTAAGATCAGGTGACTGACTTTGCCATTCAAGAAGTTTTCATTTCTTTGCTTTAATAAACTCCCTGGGTTGCTTTGGCTGTATGTTTTGGATCATTGTCCATCTGTATCATGAATCAATTTGACTGCTTTAGCTGGATTTGAGCAGACAGTATGTCTCTGAACACCTCAGAATTCATTTGGCTTGCTTCTGTCCCTGTGTCACATCATCAATAAACACTAGTGTCCCAGTGCCACTGGCAGCCATGCACGCCCAAGCCATCACACTGCCTCACCGTGTTTTACAGATGATGTGGTATGCATTGGATAATGAGCTGTTCCACGCACCTTCTCCATACTTTTTTCTTGCCATCATTCTGGTAGAGGTTGATCTTGGTTTCATCTGTCCAAAGAATGTTTTTCCAGAACTGTGCCTGGCTTTTTTTGATGTTCTTTAGCAAAGTCCAATCTAGCCTTTCTATTCTTGAGGCTTATGAGTGGCTTGCACCTTGCAGTGCACCCTCTGTATTTACTTTCATGCAGTCTTCTCTTTCTGGTAGCTTGGATATCGATAGCCTACCCCCCTGGAGAGTGTTGTTCACTTGGTTGGCTGTTGTGAAGGGGTTTCCTCTTCACCATGGAAATGATTCTGCGATCATCCACCACTGTTGTCTTCGTGGACGTCCAGGTCTTTTTGCACTTGCTGAGTTCACCAGTGCTTACTTTCTTTCTCAGGATGTACCAAACTGTAGATTTTGCCACACGTAATATTGTAGCAATTTCTCGGATGGGTTTTTTCCTGTTTCCGCAGCTTAAGCGATGGCTTCTTTCACCTGCATGAGAGCTCATTGACTGCAAGTTGTCTGTTCACAGCAAAATCTTCCACATGCAAGCACCACACCTCAAATCAACTCCAGGGCCTTTATATGCTTAATTGATAATGACATAATGATGCGACTTGCCCACACCTGCCCCCAAAGAAATAGCCTTTGAGTCAATTGTCCGATTACTTTTGAGCCCCTGAAATGAAGGGATTGTGTTAAAAAATGCTTTAGTTGCCCTCACATTTTTATGCAATCGTTTTGTTCACCCCACTGAATTAAAAGCTGAAAGTCTGCACTTCAACTGCATCTGAGTTGTTTTATTTAAAATTCATTGTGGTAATGTACAGAACCAAAATTAGGAAAAAGTTGTCTCTATCCAAATTTTATGGACCTAAAGCATAAGATCAGTTGTAGCGTAAACAGGCAATGGTGGACCTACGTTTTTGGTGGCCTGAAGTTTGAACTGTTGTGGGGGGCCCCTTCACAATTAGCAATGAGGTGTGGGTAACCATTGTTATCTTGTTCAGTGGGGTTGTTCCATGACAGAGCACCATACATTTTATTTTTTGATACTTTAACAACCTTTTGATTTTTATTTTAACCATTATTTTTTATTGAAACATGTACACTATGTTATTAATATTTTTTTAAAAACCCTTCTTATACAGTTCTTCTTCTTCCTCTTCATCTTTTTCCAGTTCTATGTTGGGTCATGTTCTTGATCAACTTCTCCATACAGCTCGGTCCTGCAACTCCCCTCTTCAGACAGTTCTCCAGTTTTCATTCAAATCTTCTTTTATTTTTAAGCAATGTGGCCGTAAGTCGCTTCTGGATCCCCTCCAGGATTAAGGGCCCTGAAACTTAAGTTTAATTAATTTCATAGTAAATGCGTCCAATTAAACAGACCATACATCTCAGAGGCTTCAGATAAAAGGCAAGAGACAAATCCAGACAGGATGGGAGTCCATTACAGGAACAGTCTTACACATAAACTGCGCCCACCTCATACCAATGAACATACTCCACAACAACAATCTCAGGCAGGTATGGGGGTGAGAGTGCAAACTCCACACATACACTGCTGTTCAAGTCTGTTGAAAAGGGGAGACAGCAACACGAAGCAACCCAAGTATGCCACATTTGAAACCTCCTAATGTCCTTTTTGGTACTTGAAGCGGTGCCATTTAAAAAAAACCCAAGAAAGAGGAGAGTTCAGAATTCAGGACACTCCACATGACTAATTCCATCCTCTTAAGTGTTCCTAACCAGGAGTCATCACTTCAATCAGAAAGGTACTAACACTCCGGACAGCAAAGAGGTAAGCAGACATTGCTCAAACTGCATTCTGTGCACATACCATACATAGGGCTTCAGTGTCTGCTGGGGGAAACTGACATCGTGAAGCTCCAAAGAGTTTCAGAAAACTCTAATCCCATTCTGACAATAACAGGAGGAGCCACGTAGTGCGGATTAAATGTTTGCTATGAAGAAGGATTATAAATGTTGCAGAAGCGTGCCTAGAGAAGAGAGGGGTAGAAAATAGTTGGACAAGCCAGCCTATCCTCCTGATCAGGCCATGAATGATCCTTCTGTGGCTACTTTGTAAAAGTAGTTTGTGCTACTGTTCAAAGTGAAAAACACTATAAAAAGTAAGGATTATTGCTACTCGCCAGATATGTTTCCCAAAAAATATTTATTGAAAGTATTCTTTACCTTCTTTCAGGCGTAGACTTAGCAAACAAGTTGATTCAAGAGACATCAGTCCACTAAGGACATGGAGAATATCCTTGTATTACACAGGATAAAAGTACATCTAATGAATGAGGGCTAGACACGCTCTCGAAGGTCATGTAACAATGAGCACTAACCAGCGAAAGAAAATGTCAAAATGTGTAGCTACACAATGCCCAGGGCTTTCTGGGTGCTTCTACATAATATGAATATTTACATGGGGCAGAAAAGTAATCATAATAAATGCTAACCACATAAACATCATTGTCGCTCCAGCTCTCTTTAAAGGTTTAAAAACAGGATATTTGAAAAATAATCACAACAGAAATAAAAAATAAAAACTCGGCTCAGGATAAGCAACTATATCAAGCCAGAGCGATAATGTAAAAGCAATTCAAGTAAGTTGCATTTTGGACTTGCTGCTGTAGCTTGCCATTAAGTTCCCTTTGTATTTGGCGCTTTCTTCTTCAACAACACAATATAATGCATACAGTCCCAGCCTGCCTTTGTGATGTTCTGTGGTAGTCTGAGGTGCTACCATGCGGAAACATCGTTAAAATTACTGTAAAAAGTTCAGTTCAGTTCACTGAGAATTCTGATATATTGCTGCTTTTTAAAGTGATTTATTTTTCTCATCTTAGCTTTGTGCTCACTTATCTAAAATGAAAAATCTGTGTGTTATATTTCGGTCACCCAATGGTTAACTAAACTTTTTCTTTTTTTTTGATTTTCTAAATCACTTTGAACTGCTGCTGAGCTGGCATTGGTGCAGACACCAGAAAGTGCAAGCTGATAGAAAAACGTCCGATAGTAGAATTTGTTTACCTTAAAGGGGGTCTGTTGCACTTCTCTTCTCGTTTTTGACTATTAAATTATGTCGATATTCATCAGTGGATATGTATGATGTTACAGATGAGTGTTATTTATGTCCCTCGCGGTTAACTTTGCTTCTTCAGTTCATTATTACTGTATGTTCACTTCAGTCCACTTTGACTCCTCTTTAGCTTTGCTACCTTGACTCCCCTGACTACTTGCCTCCCCCCTCACTACAATTCACACCACCAGACCTTCTGCTGATTAATGGTGAGAGCTCTGTCTAATTGTTAAACTTATTTTTTTTTTAAATTCTGGCTAATCTTTTTATGTCAGTGTAATTTTCTTTCTGAAAAGTTGACAGTACAGGTGATATTCTAACCCAGGGGTTTTCAAACCAGTCCTGGGGACCCACTGTGGCTGCCGGGTTTTTGTTCCAAACCAGCTTTTGTTTTTTAATTGGCATCCTGGACTAATTAAGTGAACTGTTATTTCCCAAAGGTTCTGTGTTTTGTAAACAATATAGAAATTATAAAACTCAGTTTGGTAAAAAAAATTTAAAAAATATTAAAAATGTACTAAGCCAGGGGGTTCTCAAAGTCGGTCATATCTCATAGTGGATAGTTAGGTTATTTTCTCTTCTCATTTACGCTCAGCTCTACGGCATGTTCTTTTTAAATCAGACACACTTTGGGTCTTCCATGGGTATAACAATGCTAGAAGATTTTTTAACTGTCTTTTCAGGTGCAACTATGTCAACAGCAGCTCTCACCTTAGTATTAAATTTTTCTACGCTTACTATTTACATTATCCTTGCTATTATAGTTAGCATTATAAACGAACTGGTTGACCTCTACAGGCTAGAAAACGGGCACCTTGACTGCCAGTAGGTATCAGGATGAAATCCTTGGACCCATTGTCAGACCCTATGCTGGTTCAGTAGGTCCAGGGTTCTTCCTGGTGTACGACAATGCCTGGCCTCATGTGGAGAGAGTATGTAGGCAGTTCCTGGAGGATGAAGGAATTGATACCATTGACTGGCCCCCACGCTTGCCTGTCCTAAATCCAATAGACCACCTCTGGGACATTATGTTTCTGTCCATCCAATGCTGCCAGGTTGCACCACAGACTGTCCAGGAGCTGATCCAGATCTGGGAGGAGATCCCCCAGGACACCATCTGTTGTCTCATTAGGAGCATGCCCCAACATTGTCAGGCATGCATACAAGCACGTGGGGGCCATACAAATTACTGAGTATGATTTTGAGTTGCTGCAAGGAAATTTTGGCAAAATGGACTAGCCTGCCACATCATTTTTTCACTTTGATTTTCGGGGTGTCTTTGAATTCAGCCCTTAGTAGGCTGATAATTTTCATTTCCATCAAACGATGTGGCATCCTTTCGGTCCTAACACATTACCCAGTCCATATCAGTAGAGATATCCAGTCGGATTTTTTTCCTATTGAAATGTGATGTGTTTTCAAAGTGTTCCTTTAATTTTTTTAGCAGTTTATTCAATTCCTATAATTTTAAAATAATGAGAGCCTTGCATATGGTCTGGTACCTACTTACTTTACATGGATATGATCCTCTGTTCCTTTAAGAGAGAAGAGCATTGTCTTAATCCGATGTCACATTATGCAACTTTTGGTTGTATACAATGTTAGATTTGACAATCACACTTGCTGATCTCATTGTTGCATGCCTGAAAATCACATTTACCGACCGAGCACTGATCTTGCCGGGCAGCCATGTTCACCCCTTTTTCTGAGAGCCAACAGAGTGCTGCCTGATGGAGCTGGTGATGTGTGAACAGCAGCCTCATGCTCAGCAGCATTCTCTGCCCTTTAATTCTTTTTTCCATTCTGTTATGAGATGTAAAATATGAGGCATCACTCAAACAAGCTTCAGTTCTATTTGTGAAGTTCAAAACACGTGTTCTTTGTTTCTTGTCACTGCATTCTTTGCATTGTACTTCCAGATGAGCATTGATTGGTTCATTTAGTTGTCGGTTCTCTTGCGTACACAGCCCACCCCTCCAACTAATGAGAAAATCAATCATGTTTGATTTTATCCTAGCCAGTCACAGACTTTTTGGTCTCAGTTGTTAGGTATGTCACATTATGCGACCATCTTTATGGGAGCATGCCTCCGACTGGCTACGATTAAGTAAATGAAGGCAACGACAGAAAATCACTGGAAAAGTTGTCTAATGTGACAGGGGTTTTAAGGGCTTGAGTTTCGGTTTCAGTTGTACAACCACCTTGAATCAAACACTTGGATTAACTTCACTTTCTTTCTCTTCTCAAATTGTTATGTTGAAGCTGTTTTAAATAATGGAGGAGTCAGTAACAGCTCATCCAGAATTGGTATATGTCCATGGAAGTTTAAACTAGACAATGGCTTCCGGAGGGACAGGAGTAGTACACTTGGGACTTTTAGCACTCGTTTGAGCAGTTTCTTATTTAGTGCTCTGAAGTACATTAGTCGATCACCACTAGATGCCACATGATTCACATATTTTGCATATTAGCCGTGATTCTTTCACACATACATTCTTATCAAGATATTTTCACCAAATTTGTTTATCTTTGAAGTTGTACTCCTAAGTTCAATTAAAATGGACATGGATGTGGCTCATCACATTTGTGAATTGAGCCTGCTAGGGGAGATGATCAAAAACTGACACTCCATGACAAATATGAAGGTGATATTTTATCACAAAAATCAGCGTGCATATTTGTGTAACTCACTGCTAATAATACACAATTTACAGGTATGCCTGATATGTGTATTGTATAAAATATAATTTACTGCATGTATTGATGGAAGTTTATGAGCTGTAAGACAGTTTTATTTTATTGTTGTGTGCCTAACCCCATGCCCAGATTAAGATCCTCACAGTCCCCTGGGTGATTTAGCTCCTGAGCAGAGAGTTGATCATACTTTCAACAATGCAGTGCGCAGACACAAGTAGTTTAATGCTGCGCAGAATTTCACACAGAGACTCCATCATTTCGCTGAGTGAGGGAAGTCCTCCTTGGTCATTTTGGTGTTCATAGACTCGATTGTTTCATCGAGCAGCCCCTCAGAGACTCCATTTTTTTTCATGATGAGGGGGCTGGATTAGTGAAAATGCTCATTGCTGTCATGGGTCCCTGTGTGCGCACCCAAATGCCCTGGTGGTAGATCTGCCCCGTTTACCCCGTAGATATACTGTATTGAGGGATTCTTGCAAAGCTGCAGATACATACTAGACTGACACCAAAACATTTCAACTGGGACTGAAAGTCTCCTGGCTTCTTTAAGGAAGCTTAAAAAAATAAAAAGAGCCAAATGAAAGGTTGAGAAAGCATGATTTCTCTGGCCTGCTTTATGATGACACGCCTCGGTTTTCAATATATCTAAAGAGGTTGCCTTGTGTTGCTTCTGTTTGATGAGTTTAGTGATAAAAAAACTAGCACAGAAGATTTAAGGATCAGAAGAATAGACATGATCGAAACAAAAGTGAGGATCACATCCTGGAATGTCAGTTCTACTGTTGTCAAAACCAAAACATGAGACAAAAACCATTGTCAAAGATTTGGGGCCTGAGATCAGTAATAAGAAAACATCACTAACAAAGGTTATACATTATCTGAAGAAATGGATGCCGTAGGCAACCTTGTAACCTGCTGATGATGCCAGACGTGACACACAAGGAGCTGTGTACTAGCAATGGGACTCACAAAATGGTAGCACTCATATACGAAATAAAATGGATTTGGAAACGATGCAAAATAATTTCAGCAGTTATAAGCAGTTGTCATATCCAAAGACTGATGTCAGACTTGTCAGAATTTGCCAAGTTTAAAATACTGTAATGGACACATAACATCTAATTTAGGCACAAATATTCTGTAAAAAAATTAATAACAAAATAGTTAAAATAACTATTATTTAACTATTCGGTGACTATCACCAGTGTATATCTGAAAACATACATGGGAACATTACATCTATACCAGGTGACAAGTAACATACCTATTTTTATTTCAATATAACTTTCGTGCAAGCTTGGGAAGACTGAAATTTTCTTGTTCTTTCATGACTGTATGCCTAAGCAAAAGAAGTATACTTTGTAAAATTAGAAATATAAAAAAGCAAAGCTGCAAAACTACTAGATTTACACCAAAGCAATCAGGAGTAAAAAGTTCCTCAACTTTCTGAAGAAGGCAGTCTGCTACTGTTTCAATTTGCCTCCTGAAAAGGAAAAACACGAGCATCCTAACATAGCCTATAGAACTCGGAAAACGACTTCGATGTTAATACTAAATTAATGTATGTATGAAGAGAATTTAGTTTGTCAGTGCATCCCACACTATTTTGACGTAAGATCCCAGCAACATTGAACCAGATGTTGCTGAGTTCAGCTCTGGTGGCCTACGATCACAAATTAAACCAAGCAGATAAGAAGAAGGACAGACAAATGGATGGAGGAATGCCATTTACATGAGCTGTACAGCTATTTCTGTGTTTTAGTAAATGTATAAAATGCTGGTCCCTTTAACCTTTGAATGGAACTACTATTATTGTAAATTTTTATCATATTTTTGGTGACATCATTGCAACACTATTTTCCAATCACCATTTAGCGTTGTTTGTTTTGTTGTTGGCAATGACACCTGTTAATGATCACCAGGCACGACATTGCAATTTCTAGCATTATTTAAGATTGTGTCATGGTGATCCTGGAGTCAACATTTTTGAATAAAAAAAAAAAATCTGCTTTTTGCGATTGGTATTAACTATTTACAGGAAAAGATAATGAGGCAGGCAGGATTTTTTGAGTAGGAACATTCTGAGTATTATTTTTGATTAAAGTTTTGTGTCTTGACAATCAGGTGTCCTGACGTTCTTGTTTGGACTTTCACCAGTTTAAACACCACACTTTGTTTTGCCCCTTTTGTTGCCTTCTTTTACTAGTCCAGCCTAACTATCCATCCATCCATCCATCCATCCTCTTCCGCTTATCTGAGGTCGGGTCGCGGGGGCAGCAGCTTGAGCAGAGATGCCCAGACTTCCCTCTCCCCAGCCAGTTCTACTAGCTCTTCCGGGGGAATTCCGAGGTGTTCCCAGGCCAGCCGGGAGACATAGTCCCTTCAGCATGTCTTGGGTCTTCCCCGGGGCCTCCTCCCAGTTAGATGTGCCCAGAACACCTCACCAGGGAGGCGTCAGGAGACATCCTGATCAGATGCCCGAGCCACCTCATCTGACTCCTCTCGTTGTGGAGGAGCAGCAGCTCTACTCTGAGGCCCCTCCCGGATGAATGAGCTTCTCACCCTATCTTTAAGGAAAGCCCAGACACCCTGCGGAGGAAACTCATTTCAGCCGTTTGTACTGTATTTGCAATCTCGTTCTTTCGGTCACTACCCATCGCTCATGACCATAGGTGAGGGTAGGAACGTAGATCGACCGGTAAATTGAGAGCTTTGCCTTTTGGCTCAGCTCCTTTTTCACCACGACAGACCGATGCAGAGCCCCAGCCTAACTAAATGTATTTAAATTTTTGCCATCAAATCGCAACCCACTGCACCACATTTGACCACTCGGTTGCTTTTCCCAGATGGATACGCTTGCTTGTTCTCCCCAAACTAAGTTCTTAAGAATTAACCAGATGTCCCACAACTTTAGGTAGCATGAGCATCTGGCACAATATTTTTTGTATATGTGTATAGATGATTTCCGACTGTTTTCTGCTTAGACCCAATCAATGGGATGTTAATTAAACTGCTCCATCTCTTGCTGTTTTTAATAGCCTTTCCACCTAGTGAGTTCGCAGTGTAACTCAACCAATTGCCCCTAAGCCTGGTCCCGTAATTATCTATCCACATCCCATTCTGTGTTTTTTCTTCCTGCAGGTTTGACATTTTTTGTCATCAGACAGTGAAAGGAAATTTGAGTTGCATTACATGCTAGAGTAAATCGTCTCTAGATTATTTCCTTCACAGTGTTACAAAGTTTTGAGTGGAATATAAATGATATTTCCTATGTTGCTTACTATTCAATAAGACGTCACCATATTCATGTACTCCTTCCAGTTATGATCTGCATGTCCAGTTTGGGCTTTGTATCATTCATCTGACTTTCATTTTCAACATATTACAAAAGATCGGTGGTAGTTGCCCACCCATCAAGAGTTAAGCAACAAAAGTGCTGTTGGCATATCCAGTGCAGGTTTTACTTTTTAATTTATAAAAAAAAAAAAAAGTGTAACAAGGTGTCTGGTCAATGGAGTAAATAATGAGTGCTGACTTGACACTCTCTGACATGAAGTACTCATCAGCTCAAGCCCTTTTTTTGGCTAAATTGCACCACTTAAAAGTTAAACTTTTTTCCCACTCATGTATTCTTGCCTCACTACAGACAGCAGGAGTTGAATGCCCGTGATCGTTATGGATGCTAGCAGAACTCATCAAACTTGAAACAAATTAAGTCTTGGAAATGGGAGGGCAGGCATGTGACCCTGAGGCAAATAATCTCATGCCAATTTGCTACTTAAAATGCTCACCTAAGGCAAGCTGAGGATCATTAGTGCGGCTCTCTGGGTTCTTCCTTTTCTCTTATTAGCTTGGGGCTACATTTTTCACACTGTGTGCATCCAACTTTCCTTTCTGTATCTCCTATAGTATGCACGTTACCAGCAGTATGGAGCAGAGGAGTACGTGCTTCAGATGGGAGGCGTCTTGTGTCCTAAACCAGGCTGCGGAGCGGGCCTTCTTCCAGACGCAGGAGAGAGGAGAATTGAATGTGAAAAAGGAAATGGAATCGGGTGTGGGGTAAGAATGGACTTCCCTAAATACAGCTTTCATAGAGCTCCAGAAATAAGGCTATGTAACATTCACAATTATGTTTCATGTTAATGAAGCAACTGCAGATTACCTTTCACAAAATGTATGCCGAAAATGAAAACGCTGATGACTCAGTGCATTTAGCTGAAATGAAGGTACTCACGCCCTGAAATGTAATGAGCATATTTGTTACATAAATTAAGAATTAGCAGCGGAAATGTATTTTTTTGATTAGTAAGGCTGCTTCTTATGGAAGATTATTTGTGACAAAATTAAATGCAGTCCAATGTGTTAACTCCATTGCAGTGCATTGGATATGCATGTGGTGCATTTCATTTTGGGCCAGTTTTATCGTGTCATAATTAAAAACATATCAACCAAATAACAGATCGCTTTTTTACTTTGGCACGTAATTTTTGTGTCAATTTAATATGCGGATTGGCTCCAGAAGACCCCCGTGACCCTGTGTTCGGATTCAGCGGGTTGGAAAATGGATGGATGGATGGATGGAATTTATGCATTCCAAAAGAATATTCATGTCAAAGAATTACGTGTTATAACTAAAAGCAAAGGAAATGTATTGCATTTCGCTTAGTGGCTTCTCGTAGTGGATTGCATTTCGATTCTTTACCATGCATTAAACTAAATACGATCAAATGACCAATCAGAAGGTCAGACAAGAGAGCGTCAGCAGCACCTCCACATGTTTCTGTGTTCTGTCTGCAAGCATAGCTTCATCAGTGTGGAGTGATGAAATAATGAGAAGTACTGCATGTTCTAGGTCTTGCTGAAAATGTTTACTCTTATGTTAAGTTGTCTAAATAATATGTTTTGCTTGCCTTATTTTATATTGTTCTGTTCTTTTTTTGATACATCAAGACGTTTAGCAGTAGCTGGTACTGTCATCCCCATATGCAAGTATCTAAGAACCATAATTAGGAAAATATTAGTGTATGGACACTCCAATTGATGATCTACATAATTGTATGTGGCTGCTCGTAAGGACATTAGCTCTTGAATACATTCTGAGGATATTACAGTTTATTTCTCTTGCTGAGATATATACTTGATCAACTCCGCGTTCTCCATATTTAGGACTGGGTGAAAACACTCACGATTGGAATGTCTCTCACCACAAACGTTGACGCCCTTTTCTCTACCTTTGGATGCTGATTGGTCATTTGATTACATTCAGTTTTGGCCTGATTAATGCATGATCTTAACTTGATAAACAGTACACTCTGAGCAGTCGCTAAGCGAAATGCAATATGTTTATTTTGTCAGTTATGATGAGCAATCTAGGGGCATGATTTAAAATTTAATGCGCTTCTGTATTGCATTTTAAACTAACCGAAAAAATCGGGTGCTGTAGTAAAATTCAGTCGATCATTTGGTTGATATGTTTTTAACTATAACATGATAAAATCGTGCCAAACTTAAACGCACCACGTGCATATACATTGCATTGCAATGTAGTTCATTTAATTTAACTTAATTTTGACCCATATACTTCTTCATAGCTTCAACCACTTACGCACCTAGCCCAAAGACCTGCATCCTTACTGTATTTATCTGCTGTAACAAAAGCAATACATGATCACCATAAGTGTGCATGAAGCTATGGGAAAAACACATACTGATGTTTAATAGCTGCTGATCTTTTCTATAATAGAAACGGGATATTGGGAATGGGGATAAATGACATGCAATGAAATTAAACTTATCTGGTTAAAGTTCTTTAGACTTTTTTCCCCTGACCCTTTAATATAAACTGTAGCAGTTTTTTCCATTTTAATTTTTAAAGCTAGTTTAACTCTAGAGGTGTGCAGTTCCATTTCTCTTTTCAGCAGAGCAGCTATTCAGTGCATCCACTTTACTGCTGGAAGCGAGTATTTGTGTAAATGGTATGAGCACATTTAGATTTCCTAGGAGAACAGTAAATGATTTCAATTTCCATTAAAGAAGATGTAATTACGCATTAATTATTATGCAGTTACTGCATTATGTAATTTAATTGGATATGCAATTAAAGATTAAGAACATGTTTTCACTTAACAGCATCAGTGATTAATTATTTAGTTCCAGCATGTTTGTACTTGTATAATATTCAAATGTTCATTATTATTAAATAAGACATGTGAAAGATAGATCCTGGTGCACTCACGGGAGGGCACTCAGTGCGGCCCTGCCCAGGTGGCAATGAGCAAGCAAGCGGCGGAGAAGGCCGTTCACAAGTCTGACTTGACTGTGGCTCCAAGACATGGCAGAACACATGACACAAATAGCTGATTGCTTTGATCTCTTAATGCAAATCACGCTGTTTGGGAGAACAGAGGGCTTGATTCCAGCATTGTAATCACACGGCATGCAGCTTAGGAAATCAGTTCAGAACCAAGCAGGCTTAAAATGCCAGAACAAGTGCACATGTGCATGTAAAGTAGGAGAAGTGCATCAGCTTTAGATGTCACATTGGCAACCCCAGACGCTGTTTAGAAGAGGCTCCGAGAAAAGCTTCTCTCCAGTTCATCTGAGCCACAAGTTTCTAGGAGCTTACAAACCATTCTGTTATTTGAACTTTTTAATGCACTCTCGGAGTTCAAATTAGGAAAAAAAAAAGATTAGTTTGGCTTCAGTGGCAGAAAAGCTTTCAAATGAACTATACTGTTATATTGGTGGGGCTTTTGTAGCCTGTACTGCATTGTATGGTCTGTTTGATTCATACTGTAACATTAATGCATAAAAGAAACAATATTGGGTCTTTTCAAACCTTAGGGAAATATTTCTCTTCGTTTTGTCAGTTCTGTGCCAGGGGCAAAGGCACAAGAGCATGAAGCCACTTAGCAATATTATCTGACTTGTCAGCATTTGTGTCAGTGGGTGGTGGCTCAATGCCAAGGCACTCCCCCCACCCGGGTCACGCCAGTGAATGAATGTGCCCAACAGCCATTTAACCAAACGCTCTCTCACAGACTCACCCCAGTGTGATTAATGCTTTCATTTCTTTCTTTTTTTTTTTTTTTTTTTTTTGCTTTTCCAGTAATTCCGAAAAGTAGCTCTTGTTGTCATTGTAAAAAGCTCAAAACTTCCTGAGTGGTGTTATTTGTTGGGCTGAAAATTGCATTGGACGAGTGGGTGGTGTGGAAGTTAAATTAGAATTTAGGGATTTCATGGAGTGCCTCTTAAGATATCTTGACATGAAATATACAGTACCAGTCTGAAAATGAGTCTGTTTGAGGGCTGTTCAGAATGCTTCTGATACAAAGATGCTAAATACATTGATGATGGGCCGATCCTGCGGCCTTTGCGAGGGGGGTCGTGGTTTGTAGTATGTCACTTGAGTTTTCATGCAGTAGTGCTGTCACCTGAAGCTTTTCCTTTCCATTGCTAGCTTTTGTTTAGTTTGCAAGCCATATTTTTGTGAATGGGGGCTTGTCCCTTAACTAGGAGTGGAGCATTCTGTCAAATTTCATGTGCTAATTGGAATTGAGTAGGTCTTGTCTGTTTCAGGATGTTATGTAGTTCTTTTCAAAATATCTGGAAATAATTTTTTTGATATCTGAAGTTACATCGGTAAGTGGAGTTGCGATGTGCAAAACCAAAACTGATTTATTACACCAAAATAGCTCAGCTGGTAGTAATGAATTTGTAACATTGTTTAGTTTTGTCCCTACTTACAGTGATGGTGACATTCCAACTCAGTGATTAATGGAAAAAACGTCAGGGGAGTGGGTGGGTGGGTGTGATGGGGGACGAACACAAGAATTTGCTTATCACTCAAACATTCTATATCTACTTTCACATTGCTATTCATGCAATTTAAATTATGTGCTTCATGGACTTTTAATAATTTCATTGGGGAGTAGTAAAGGGAAGAACACAAATCCACAAATCATTCCAAAGCTGCAGAGTGGACGTTAATGAAACGTTGCATGGATATTAGAGTTAGCCCAACTGAGCATATGAGGTTTATGGTGTTTCACAAGTTTAATCATAAATATGGGGTTCAGTAGACAGAACAACACAAAACTGGTCATTTTGGCCAGCTTATATGCCATTTCAGTGATTCAGTTATTCAGCAAGCCATCCAGTTTATTACTGCAGGATTAAACATCTATTAGAGAAACCACAATGAACCAGGAAATACAGACGTTATCCAAATGCTAACATAGACATAGACCTCAGCATTAACATTTACAGTACACCATCTATTGAAATGTATATTGTAGTGCATGTAGAAATAAAAAAAAGCATTACATTGATCATTCCATCAGATGGTGCATCACAAACATTTGTGGTAATAAATTGCATTACTACAAATGTTTCAGATTTGCCACCTGTTGAAATTACACATGCAGTGCATATTTTTTCTGTGATATGCTATTTGGTATGGGATTCGTAAAAGCAGTGTTAATGTTTGTGATATACCATCTGGTGGAATGACAAATGCAATGTAATTTATTACTAGAGATGTTTGTAATGTGCCATCTGTTGGAATGGCAGAGACATAGCAACCAGAACAGACACACAGACACTCAGACACTTATCCTTTTTATTTAAGATGGATACCCAGGCAAAGGCTGGAACTTAGCTAGTACAGCATATACTGTATATATAAAATATTCCCTCCATGAAGCCTATGAAGGTTCCACATCTGGTATGGGATGCTAATAAATCACAGAGCACAAACATGCAAAAACGCACATTGCGCCTATTTAGAGTCACGAGTTAACCAAGAATGAGGAGGAAAGCCCAAAAAAAAACTAATTAAATGTACAAAAGTCACTGATTGATCAGGCACAGAGCTCAACACAGGTCACTATACTTATGGCACATTGGTACACATTGCCACTCAAAGGATATATCAACATTTAAAATTTTAAAGTAGTATTTGCACGTGCATTAACACAACAACTGCAGGATAGACAGAGGAAATGACAAGACCCATGGAATCTATAGAGGTCTCTGGTATAAAAGAGGCACAATTATTGTTGGAATAGTAATGACAACATTCTCAAATTCAATTAGTATGTTTTATCTATACAGTGTTCCCAATATGATTGCTACTGTTAAATTTGATTTACACACAAAACATATAAGGGCAGTGTGTTAAAAAAAATGGGCTGAGGGCAAAAAATATGCCATTGTTCAAGGATGCTCAGTTTAAACCATATCTAGTATAAATACGAGAGCGCATTAACTGTGTTTTGACACACTTCATTAATGCCAGCTCTCTATTAGAGAATGAAACTTGTCTATAAACACTATTGATGTGCTCAGTATCATATTCTTTGTTAGAAAATTGTAGCTTCATGTCTCTGGTGAGTCTAATAAAATCATCACAACTATATAATGTAGGAAACAGTTTATTAATAAAACAGCCTAGGCAAACCTGGATGCATGTAATAAGGTATTCTAGTCCATGGGGTTTCAAAATAAAGACAAATTGGATGAGTCATTTGTAATGGTTATGTACTGTATACAGTAAATGTTGTATGTACTGTAAATATAAGCATGGACAAATTTGTTGGTAGCTGTATGCCTCCAGAAAAGTGATGAAATGAAAAGTGATTGTCCCCTGTATACCTTTGATATTTAACTGAGTAAAGCAAGGCAAGTAAGAAATGAGATCAAGTATTGTTTATTCTACAAAGATATTCTAAAATGGCTTGGGCACAGTACTCCTAGAAACGATCAGAAATAATTAGATTAGAGTGATTTTTCAAACTAGTTGTTTTCTTAATTCACCTCCAACCGTGCAATCAGACCTTCAGCCTATTTAAATGGAGAAAAGTGGTCACTCCGCTGTTTGGTGTCATTGTGTGCCTCACACTGAAGGAGAGAGTTGTCTGGGGAGATCAGAAAGAAAATTATAAACACACATGTTAAAGGCAATGGCTAGAAGATCACCTCCAAACAGCTTGATGTTCCTGTGACAATAGTTGGAAATATTATTAAGTAGTTTAAGGTCCATGGGACTGTAGCCTCCTTGTATCTCCTTGGATGCGGCCACAAGAGGAAAATTGAACTCATCATGGAAAGAAACATAGTTAGAGTTGTAGACAAAAAGCCAAGGATAACTTCCAAACAGAAACAAGCTGAACTCCAAGGTCAAGGTCTATCGGTGTCTGATCGCACTTCTTGAGTGACAGTAGACTCAATGGAAGAAGACCTCGGAGGACTCAACTGCTGAAAGAAAAATTTAAAAAAAAACTGACTACAATTTGCTAAAATGCTATTGACAAGCCACAACGTTTCTAGGAGAATGTCTTTTCGACAGATGAGACACAACTGGAGCTTTTTGGCAAGTCACATCATCTCTGTGTCCACAGATGAAAAAATGAAGCTTCCAAAGACAAGAACACCAAACCTACTGTGAAACATGGAGGAGACTCACTTGTGTTTTTTTGCTGTGTCTGGTATGGAGTGCCTAGAGTCTGTGCAGGGAACAATGAAATCTCAAAAGACTATCAAGACATTCTGGAGTGAAATGTACTGCCTGGTTGTTTGAAAGCTCTGGTTCAGTCACAGGGCATGGATCACAACAGGATAATGAGCCAAAATATACACTGAAGAATAGCTAAGAACAAAATATTGGACTATTCTGAAGTGGCCATCTATGAGCCCTGATTCCAGTCTCATAGAACATCTATGGGAAGAACTGAAACATGCAGTCTGGAGAAGACCCCTTCAAACCTGGCACAGCTGGAGCAGTTTGCTCAGGCTGAGGGGCCAAACTACCTACAGATAGGTGCAGAAGTCTCATGATGAGCTCCAGGAATTGTTTTTTTGCAGTGATTGCAAACTCTAAAAGTTGTGCAACAAAATATTTGGTTAAGGGTCCCATCATTTTTGCCCATTTTAATCTGGGTTATTATCTGAAATATTCTGTTGAATCAAAACTGTAAAGCAAAGTCTGATTTTTGTTACGTACAGAATAAGCAATGGTAGGTGCCAATTACTTTTGTCAGTTTCAAGTTACTTCAGAGACAATTGTGGGTTCTTTTTTTTCATGGAGGTGTACCAACAAATTTGTAACAAATCTGAAAATGTCCAACTGAGGCGAGGGACACAGAGGTTGGAAAAAGAATGCAACTCAGTTCTGGATTACCATCAAATTGTATCACAGAACATCATCCAATGTGAAGGTTAAGAGGAAACGATCTGCCTGCCTGCTAAATTAGCACTAATAGAACGAAATGTGACATTCATAACAAGACCTCAGGTTTTATATGAGAGCTGATCAAAACTTTTTTGAGTCTAACCTATTAAGAAAATGAGCAGTTAAACTAAACATCATTAATTTTTAAGCATAATCCCAGAAAAGACTAGAACATTCTAGTAAATCTGTTATAATGTTTAGAAAGTTTTCCAATTTCCCTCAAAAAATAATTTCATCTTCCTCATGCAACCACTTTTTTGCACCTGACTTCTTTATCATTTCCACAGTATGTTCCACTGTGCTAGACCTTCAGATGAGGGAGCAAATGATCACACAGGGCCAGTTCTGGAGAATACTGGGAGAACAGCGTCCCTTTGAATTCATCAATGCTGAGCAGCCTTTCAAACCCATGCAGTGTGAGATGGTCGACAGCTTTCCTTACCACATTTCTCTGATCTAATCTTATCTTATTTTCTGAAACTGCTTTTCCTGGTGTGGGTCGCAGTGACATCATGCCAAGCAGGTCAGCCCAGACTTGTCTGTCCCCAGCTACAGATCCCACTCTTTATGTGGAATTCCCAGGCATTCCCAAGCCAGTTGAGAGATATAATCCCTCCAGCGTATCCTTGCTCTGCTGCAGGGTATCCACCCAGTGAGATATGCCTGGCTCAGCTCTAGGGGGAACCACCAGGGGGCATCCTTACGATATACCCAAACCTTCTGAAACGGATCCAGAGGAACAGTAGCTCTACTCTGAGACTCTCTTGAATTTCAGCTCAGCCACCCTGTGAAGAAACCTCTTTTTTGTCGCTTGTTCCCACTATCCGTTTCTTTCCTTCATTACCCACAGCTCATGATCATACATGAGAACAGGAGTGTAGATAGACTGGCAAGCCAAGAATCAATGTAACAAGTTTTGTCTTTAGACTCCGCTTCACCACCACAGACTGGTAGGGCACCTGCAGAACATCTGCCGCCACTCCAAATTTCACTTTTGATTATGATAGCATTATGTTCAGAAATAAAATGAATAAATTCTGAAGTAATGCTGGCCATCAGTTCACAGCTGTATATGTCACTTGCACTGCTTCATCTTTAGAAAATTTGGTATGAACAGATGCAGTACAGAGTAATCAGAAGATAAATAGATAAGTAGGGCTATTTGTTGTCATATTCACATCAAATCTGAAGAACCTCTCTAGAATTTTCTACAACCCTTACTACTTGGTCAATCACATCAAGGTCAATCAGATAACCATGCAGAGATATAGACGGATAATACCAGCAGAATGGAATAATAAAAAACTGATTTGGACTCTCTCACACTAAAAATGTTTTTTGATGAGTTAGAAAGAAAGCTGTAGTAGATCTGAGACTTTGCACAGGTTCATCGGTGCTCTTCTCTGGTATCTATGAGGGACGTTCAAAGTTTCTGCACTTTTCTTTAACTCTATTTATTAAGAATTTCAAAAACAATTACATCACTTTTCCTTTGCAATGCAATTTTCCCAGCGTCGTACCAACTTTTTAATGCCATCAGCAAAAAATGTTTTTGCTTTCACCGTTTCCAACGAAAATATAAAAGTGCGGAAACTTTTTGAACGTCCCTCATATTTCTTTGTGCACATACAAGGCTGTTTCTCCATTCTCAGCTTGAACAACTTGGTGGAGACCACCTCAGACCTTAGTCCAGCATTGTGTCTACAACACTATTGCAAAAGCAGACATCAGTGTTTACAATCCACTTATCATGACGTTGTTTGTTGCCACAAAAAAAATATATATCCAAAAGTGAAAAAGAAGAAAACCCTGCATTTAGGCACCTTAATGATATTTCATGGAGGGCTTCACTAACAATTAGTTGACACCATCATGCTACAGAAACACGCTCACACAATAAAGGTTGAATTACCATTACGTAAATGTGAAATGGTCACTTGAATGCAACTGTGAGACTGAAATTATTTCAAAAGTTAAAAGCCTTCCAGGAAAATTAGGTCATCATTTTCTATTTCATTAATTCCTGTGTTTCTCAAATCTCTGCTTATGTTTTTATTTTAATGTTGACAAACAGACCTTTGTCATAAGTCATGTTTTAGCCTTCATTTTGCCAATAGCATTGTCAACATTTTATTCTTTCCAGAAACATTTTGAATGCACAAAGCAGAGATAATTTAAAAACATATGGCCTGTAGTTTGGCTCTGAAGACAAGAATGAATGGTCGCTTGATTTCTTATGATTGTAAACACATTAGCAATGCTTAAAATGTGCTTAATTTAATTTATAAAATGTACTAGATACTGTATAACTATCTTAATACATAATTCGCCAGTCTTCTCACTCACTCACTCACTCACGTCTGTCCGAAGCCGAATGCGCAGTCGCCTTCTGCGCAGCTGCCCGAAAAACCTTACGAGACCGACATCGCGGCAGGCGGCGGATTTACAGCTGCAAAAATTCAAAGAGAAAGGCGACTTTGATTAAAGCTCTAGAGGCCTGAAAGGCGATTTCGACTACAGCTCAAGGCCTAATTACGCATTCATTCAATACACCTATATCAGGTTTGTGGTGCTTATACTTATTATATATTATACTATTCCACTCGTGCCCGTTTCATCTTACGTTGTCGAAACGGGCTCTTTGTCTAGTAATCAATAAAATGCTTTGGTTTGCTTTATAAAGTTTTATTTAATTTCAAATGGTATGCTCCGTGAGAGTCCCGTACAGTTCCAAAAAATGCTATCTAGAGGGGGATATCCCATCAAAAGCCCTGGCTAGCAATACAGAGGGCCTCATAGAATCTTTATATAATAAAAGATTTATTGTTAATGAATACTCTCTAAATAACATAGACCTCCTTTGGAGCACAAAAAAGGCAAAAATGAGTTGCCAGTAAAGGTAATCCAATGCAAACAAAGTCCCAGTACAGTAGCACAAGGCTAATAAAAGGGAACAGGAATTCAAAAATGGAGAAAACACAATAAGCAGAATCAGAGACACAAAACACTCACCGACTCCCTACTACATTCGAGTGAACTGCATGGAACTGTGGGAAACACTCACCTTTAGGGGGCTGACAGCAGTCCCTGGCAGTGATGGGCAAGGGGTCAGGCCTCTTGGGAAACCACCCACAAAACACAAGGCATATAACAAAGGCCACACAGATAGGAAACTAAATAAATAACAATTTTAACCTAAACGAAAAGAATCTAAATTGAACAAAACAAGAATTTAAACCCCAGCCACAGAAGGATTTCTAGCTGAAACATAACTACAAATACTGCAGCAGAACATTTTTTTTATTTTATTTTAAAAATAATATTTTCCTGAATGAATTAGTCATTCAATTAAAGCAAGAATAACAATGACAAAACCAAATGAAGGTTGTTACACTTCCTTGGGAAATTTGTTTAGAAAATGTGTTGTGTGTTTGGGGGAGCACAGAGTCACTTCTTAGAACAGAATTATAGGTCCAAAGAAACGGGCAGCAGTCTTGACATATTTCATTATACAGTCAATATTATGAATATAGCAGCATATTATGAGTGCTAGCAGAGTAGCATTGTCACATTAAAGTGTGCAATGAAATTCTTACTTACATGTCCAACCAACAGCTTACCCCGTGATTAGTTACGCTCCCATTCCAGCAAACTGACATTGTAGGCTCACTGTGGGCAAATGTATTGGCCCTATGTGAGTAGCCAACAATGACCCAATTGGGAGTTGCACATTGGGGCAATATTTGCCCCAAAACACTGGCCCAGTGTGGGCACGCAGACATGGAGTCCAAATTTTGTTAATGAACCTATCCATCCATTTTCTATACCCACTTATCCATGGAGGAGATGCCAGGCACCTAGAGTCTATCCCAGCAAGCAATGCACGCAGACAGGAGCAACCCCTTGACAGAGCACCGGAGCATGGGTAGTGTGCACTCTGGGAAAACTCAGTTAAATCACAGGCTGAACACACTCACACACACAGCACAGAGTCAATTTAGCACCAGCAGTCCACCTAACCTGCATGATTTTGGACTGTGGGACACGGGGAAGACATGCAAAGTCCATGCAAAGAGGGCCCTGGATGTGGGCTGCATGCTCCTTATTGTGAGGTAACAGTGCTACCACTATGCCACCACTTACTGACCCTCTCCTTGAAACTATTTTAGTGTTTAGTTGTTTTTTTCCTCGAATGTATGTGTAATTATGAAGATTTACAATGTATTAATTCATAAGAAAAGGAATAAAAAACACAGTGCTATTGTGACTTTATTTATTTTTACAAAACACAAAATGCCTTTTGCGATTATTGATACTAGCCCAACTTCTTTTTTATAACCCAGAAAACAGAAACATTACCAATAATATATCAAAGATTATGCAATTTTAGCCAATATACAGTCGGTCAAACTGTTGTTAATATTTCTAAAATCAAAATCCCAAAAAAATGAATTCACTTCTTTACATATTCTGTGACAACATTAAAAAGTCAGAAACTGGGGCCGATATCTTCACTAGGGGCTAATGATGATATTGTCCAGCATTACCAAACAGTCACTGGGCCTTATGAGGGGCTTACTGAACTTGTACTGCCAGTAATTAACCCATTTTGGGCCACTAGGGGAACTTTGTTAAGGGGCCCCTTGTAGTATCCCAACATTGGGCCAGTGTAGTATTTAATTGGGCTTTTCCAAGCCCATCCTACCTATGGTCTGCCCACAGGAGGCTACTGTGTGGATGTTTGCTATGGCCCCTTATAGCAGCCACCACATTGGGCCAGTGTGGTATTTAATTTGGCTTTCCCAAGCCCACCCTGCAAATGGTCTGCCCACAGGAAGCCACTGTGTGCATGCTTGGCATGGCCCCTTTTAGTAGCCCCCACTTTGGGCCAGTGTAGTATTTAATTGGGCTTCCCTGAGGTTACACTGCCTATGGTCTGCCCACAGGGGGGTCCATGTTTGCTAGGATGTTTGTGATCCCCTTCAAAGTCCAACACAGTATGTGTTCAGAAATCCTCCATTGCACAGCGCTGTTGTAAGGAGCAGTTACTTGAATGTCTGTAACCATTTTGTTAGCCTGAACAAGTCTGGCCTTTCTCCTCTGACCTCCCTCATTAAAAGTGTTTTTATCCACAGAATTGCTGCTCATTGGATGTTTTTGTTTATCACACCATTTTAACAAATTCTACAGATTTTAACTATGTGAAAATCCCAGGAGTGTTGCTTTTTTGACTTGCTGGAACCAGAACATTTGGAAGCAACGTTTATACCAGATTCGGGTTTGCTTCTATCATGGGTTTAGTCTATTTGAATGTTTGATCAAACAACCAAACTTCTTGGCCTTGTCTGAATGGCATACAGTAAATTCTGTATTGTGACATCTTCTAATTGAGCTTACTCTGGCTTTGATGATGAGCACTTGTGTTACACATGTGCGTTTCAGGATATGAACATTCAGTGTTTTTCCTATGGAATTCTGCACAAATAACCACAAGTCCAGCAGTCAAAAGTTCTGAAACAACATTCATCTATGAATGTAAAGCAATCTTGAGCCAGAACATGAAATCCGTCTTGCCAACTTTGTCACTTTCAAATCATTATTTTCATTAGGAAGCAGTATGAACTTGGCGTTATGAAAATTATAGATGAGGCATTACTTTTACTAGGTTGATATTTGAAAACTGTAGCTTATATCTGTAAGAGGATTTGAGGGGAAAATAAAGAAGAATATTAAGAGGTACAGATTAGGTGTCTCAGCCATGAGCGTTGTGGACTGTCATTTGCAATCCTCTGCACTCCACCATGTTGCATGGGCAATCCTACCAAGATTAACTCAAATTCACCTGACTAAATTCATTTCAAACGCTTAAACAGTTCATTATTTGTGTTCTGGCCACTACTAGAATGGATGAGATAGCTCTCCAGGCACTCGAGGTTAACAGTTAACATTGATTTAGATGCCACATGAAGTGACCAATCTGTATTTAAAAATGGCCAACATTTCTGCTCCGCTGGCATACAGAATTCTAACTCTATAAGTTAATCCAGTTTCTGTCCATTACCTCCTTTTACTCAGCGGTACCATCTAGTTACTTTGAGGCTCCCTTCTTTTTCTTCTTCTTGTTCAGATTTACTGGGTATTATTATTTTACGTATCTCAGAAAAAATCATGTGTTGTTAATTTGCACTAGGGAATCCATTCTCGGATGGGTCATTCATTCCTGAGGATTCGGGAATCCTGCATGTCATTCCCAGAAATCCCGGGCTCCCGGGGATGACACAGTGCATGGGCATCTCACATGTGAACGGTTTTAGAACGACCAACACTTATTTTTAATAAAACTACTGCAATATGTTGACACAAATAAAAGACTAACCATATCTACAAGCAGTTCATGCTGTCATATAAGTACATGTATCTAGTTAGTTGCGGTAATAAGAGCGTAGAAAGCACAACGTGTCCAGCGTGCAGTCGTCCAGGCGAGAGCGCACCTTCATGCAGAGTACGCCAGCCGCTGAGAAAGCACACTCTGTCTCCACTGAAGTAGGCGGCACAGTCATCAGATACTGATACACTTGTTCTAAACAACAGACACTCTTGCCATTGCTCTGAAACACCACCATTTCAGCTTTTATTGATGCATCCAGTTTCTTGTCATCATTCTGTGATGGCAAGTTTCTTGGCACAGATAATGCGGATGCAACAGACTGACGCATTGCAATTTCAAGTTGCTGTTCAAAGCTGTTGTCTGATGAAGTGCAAGCTGCAAGCAATGGCGCCACCTTAATTATTTTCAACTATAACTCTGTTATTTCTTGATCGATTTTTACACTTTTACACGCTATATATGCGAGCTTGGCTGTTCCCGTTTTCCCAGGAATTACAGCAGTTTCATTCCCGGGAATGAAAAATGTCCAGGAATCAATTTGTACAAATTGATTTTTTTTTTCTATGCCAGGAATGTGATTCTGCAATCATTTTTTTTTCAAATAAAGCTTACAAAAAATAAAGCTATTTATTATATATTAATAATAATTATATATATTATATATTAATATATATAATTTATTATATATATTATAAAGCTCTTTCATTGCCATTTTGGTTATTTACATCTACCACCATTTTGTGCATCCTATCGTTTTGACAACAAAGCAAGTTGTTAGGGGCGTGTCCTCAGAGGTCATGCTCTCCATGTAATGATGCGATGGGTTAAAAGGTCGCCTTTCAGTGCGCAATCTCATCCAAATTTACAGGTAGTAATACCCCTTATTCAAACATCCTTTTCACAATTTCATAACTCTTCTTCATTGCTTTCTTCTCACTTAGACTTGTTCTTATTTTTCGACTATGAGTTTAGTCTCTCAAGTTGGCTTTGGTTGCAATGTTAGTAGTTTTCTTGGTTTAGAATTGTGTTTTGACTTTTGACTGCACCCTTTTTCCAGGCCACCAACATAAAATACTCCTTACTAGTGTGCCAAGCATCATAATTGAAGTTTTCATTCCAGATTTCTTAGTTTGAGTTGCTGTAGTCACTCTAGTAATTTCAAACTTTTCCACCTGATTTCCATCTTCCATTTCAAGGAAGTGTATGTTATGCAAGAAGGGGATTTTTCACCCCTCCATGATATGCCATCATCTTCACTTATTTATGCATTTTTTACTAGTTTCTGTGAAAAAAATGAGTCTTCAATTACATCTAATGCAACACATGTAATCTTGAGTTCAATGAAGTTGTGGAGATGTAAAAGTAAATGCTATATTAGTCTATCTATCTATCTATCTATCTATCTATCTATCTATCTATCTATCTATCTATCTATCTATCTATCTATCTATCTATCTATCTATCTATCTATCTGTCTGTCTGTCTGTCTGTCTGTCTGTCTGTCTGTCTGTCTGTCTGTCTGTCTGTCTGTCTGTCTGTCTGTCTGTCTGTCTTTTTTTAAACATTTTATTAAATTTATTAAAATCAAATAACATTCCATACAAGAAAGTCAAATTTCACAAAACTAGGTTTGAATCAAATCCAACCACCACCCATGAGAAAGAGAGCTAGGCCGACAGAGTAAAACTTTAATAGTAAGAAAAATAAGTAAATAAATACATAAATAAAAATAGAATACAGTAATCCCTCGCTACTTCACGGTTCACTTTTCGCGGATTCACGACTTTGCGGATTTTATATGTAAGCATATCTAAATATATAACGCGGATTTTTCGCTGCTTCGCAGGTTTCTGCGGACAATGGGTCTTTTTACTTCTGGTATTTGCTTCCTCAGTTGGTTTGCCCAGTTGATTTCATACAAGAGATGCTATTGGCGGATGGCTGAGAAGCTACCCAATCAGAGCACGCAGTTAAGCTCCTGTGTGCTGCTGATTGGCTCAGCGACGGAGTGCTGCATTAACCAGGAAGTCTCATCTCACTCATTCAGCATTAACGTGCTCTTGCTACTGCATTCAGGGGATTATCACCTTCATCGTCATCATTTTTACTGCGCAACATATTCATCACCATCATCACGTCATATATAGCTACATGTACTTCGCTATACAGTAAGTGTAAACTTATCTACCGATTTCATATTGCTTAGCAGTTGTCCCTGTTATTAATAGAGTAAAGGGTGGGTTGTAAACAATACAGGGAGGGTTTAAAAACGTCCAAATACACGTTAAATAATTAAATAAATATGGTGTCCCTACTTCGCGGAAATTCAGTTATCGCGGTCGGCCTTGGAATCTCCCGCGATAAGTGAGGGTTTACTGTAAAAAGGGAAGAGAATCCACTTCCTCAATTTAAATGCTTATTCTAAAATGTTATTGATTAGATCCTGCCAAGTTTTAAAAAGTTTTGTATCTATCTGTCTGTCTGTCTACAGGGGTGAGTCAAAAATTATCCACATATATCTGTTGTATTAAAAGTTCTGTACGAGGTCCCTGTCTCTCCAGTCACTGCTGTGCAGATATGAATGTGTTACGTCAGATCATTTGTAACTGCAGTGTGAGAAACAATGGCCGTCCGACTTGTGATTTGCACGAAAGAAGAGCAACGTGCAGTGATTTGTTTTTTTGTGTTCTGAGGGTGTGCCTGGTGCCGATATTTATTGAAGACTTTGTGCACAGTATGGAGAAAGTGTTTGGTCGCAAAGAAGTGTGTATGAATGGATAGAGAAGTTCAAGGAAGGTCACACAGGTGTCACCCATGAAGAAGGAGCCGGATGCCCGTCCACATCCATGACTGATGACAACATTGAGTGTACATGTGAAATATTTCTGTTGAATAGACACGTGACAGTAGATGATGTGGCAAATCATTTGAAAATCAGCCATGGCTCTGTCTGTGCCAGCGGTTCTCAAACTGTGGGGCAAGTAACAAAAAATGGGGCACGAATGTTGCCATATATGGCATAATTTCACTATTCGTAGGGAAATTTTAAACTTGTAGCAGTGTATCGGCAGCAAAAAATATACGAATTCAAAAAAACGTTAGGGGGTCGCGATTAAAACTGTTATGAAAACTCGGGTCACAAATACTTAAAGGTTGAGAAACGCTGGTCTATGCAATAATCCACTACAGACTTGGGTTTCAAAAGAAGCCCTATGAGGATGAAGATTCACGTATACGACAGCGGTGCATTCGTGGGTCGCAGCTCAGCCTAATACGTTTTTTAATGAAGGAATATGAAAGCTTCTTGACAGATGGACAAAGTGTATTGAAAAGCAGGGAGATTATATCGAAAAATTCTGTATTTGTCTTTTCTGAAAGCTGATTAAAATAAATTCTACAGCTGCAATGTGGATAATTTTTGTCTCACCCTCGTATATCCCATGAAAAACAGTCTCTGCAGAGCTGTTCATTGGTCCTTAAAGCCAACAATCTCTTGAGTAAGATGATTTTGATGTTTACCATTGATTCTGATTTACATGTGCTGCAAGAAGAATTGTGGAAATCAGGTTTTTCCTCAAGTTTAGCCCTTCTCCTCCACTCCTTATGCCTTCCTTTTTCATTGCGGTTTAATTACCAGTCATTTTCGCCTTGTTGCTAAGCTTTACAATTTTGGCATCTACCATATCACTTGAGAGGGACATGATAGCAACCTGGATAGCCAAGCATTCCCCGAACATAATGAAATAAAATTGCCTTCACAGCTGTCAGAATGTTTGGGTCAGTTCTGATGTCAAGTTTCTAATATTCACTAGTGACGTAAAAAAGTTCACTCTGTTGTGAAGCCACAGTGCAAAGTGTTTACTTTCTTTCATGCTAAAAGCATTTATTTTTTGTTTAGGCATCAAAAGTTATTAGCCAGAACAAATGGATCACAGGCTCAGTGCAATGATTCACATTAATGAAACTTGTTTTCCATTAGGAGGTTTTTAATCTGCAACATTAGAAGGATGGGCCCAGGCTCCCATTGACAATAAACGAGATAAGCTGACTATTAAAACAAATACACTGATGAAGAAATTAATAGGGGCACACTTCCAACACTGGGTACGGCCTCCTTTAACTCGCAAAATAGTCTCAGTTCTTCATGGCATGGATTCCACAAGATGTTGGAAATATTTGTTTGAGATTCTGGTCCATGTTGACATGATTGCATCACGCAGTTTCTGCAGATTGTCATGCTGTGAATCTCTCGTTCTTCCACATCCCAAAGGTGTTCTTTTGGATTCAGATCAGGTGACTAGAAAGGCTGCTGAAGAACGCTGAACTCATTGTCATGTTCATGAAGCCAGTTTGAGGCTAGTTTTTCTTTGTAACATGGTGCACTATGCTCAAGGTAGCCATTAGATGTTGGGTGAATTGTGGCCATGAAGGGATTTACAAAGTAAACAAAAATATTCAGATAGACCATGGCATTCAAGCGATGATTGATTGGTATGAACAGGCCCAATGTGTGCCAAGAAAACATTCCCCATGCCATTATACCACCACCAATGTGGACAACTGACACAAGGCAGGTTGGGTACATGGATGCATGCTGTTGGCCCCAAATTCTGACCCTACCATACAGTACGTGTGCCTCAGCAGAAATCGAGATTTAACAGACCATGCTACATTTTTCCAGTCTCCAGCTCTCCAGTTTTGGTTTGCCTGTGCCAACTGCATCCTCAGCTTTTTATTCTCGGCAGACAGGAGTGGAATCCATCTCGACGTGGTCTTCTGCAGTTGTAGATCATCTGCCTGTAGGTTCATGGTATTCTGAGATGTTTTTCTGCTCACCACAGTTGTACCGAGCGGTTATCTGAGTTACTGTAGCCTTTCTGTGAGCTCAAAGCAGTCTGGTCATTCCCCTCTGACCCCTCTCATCAATAAGGCATTTCTGTCTGCAGAACTGGATGTTTTTTTGTTTTTTGCACCATTCTAAGTAAACGCTTGTGCGTGAAAATCCCAGGAGATAAGCAGGTACAGAAATACTCAAACCATGCCATGGTTTAAATCACTGAGGCCACATTGTTCACTATTCTGGTGTTTGATGTGAATATTAACGGAAGCTGCTGACCTGTATCTGCATGATTGTATGCACTCTGACACTGTCACATGATTAGCTGATGAGATAAATGCATGGATAAGCAGGTGTACAGGTGGTCCTAATAATTTGCTCAGTGAGTGTATGTACGTATACTGTACACACCACTAATGTTGTGATTCTCTATAACAAATGTACAAAACAGTATACTCATTAGCCGATTGCACAGTTTTGCTTATCGTTATTAATCTACTGTATAATAAGATACTACAGTCTGTGTGTGTGTCTGGTCGCTCGGAGCAATCTGATTGGTAGAGGAAGTGCTTGGCAAGAGAGGCTGAAATGGAGAAGGAGAGGTAAAGGCATAGGAGACACGCCGACAGTCGACTTCAAAAGCAGTACAGTATTCGTAAAAATAGGAACGATCTTTTCACAATGGGTAGTGGGGGCCTGTTTACCATCAGAGGTAGTCAAAAAGTGGGCAGGAGGTGAGCAAGGCACATCAAAATGACAGAGTCTGAGACACAGGCTTCGAGAGAGCACCACTCAAAAGGGGTCCAGATACATGAAGACACCAAAGAAAGGTGTACGAGGAATGCTGAGGGTACAAGTAGGGCAAGAGATATCAAATATGTATTCTATTACCAGTCTTTGGCTAGTATAGTGTATCCTGTGAGTACTTTTATACTCTTCTTAACTTAAAAAATAAAATTAATAGCATGTAATATTATAGGTTAAGGGAGGCACATTAATGCAATAGTTAGAGTTTGGGACACCAAATCCAGATACTGGCCAAGTCACTGACAGTGTTGAATTTCTTTATGTCGGAGTGGGTTTTCTCTGCCCCCAACAACTGATATGCAACTAATTAGAAACATTCATGGTAAATAATTAAGGTATTCTCTATTTGTTTAACTGCTGTGATAAATGCATTTCCATATTCATTGATCCCTAATGTGTGCCTGCAAAAAATGGTGTAAGGATTATTGGCTTAAGTCCAATTCAGTGGTCACTCAGAGGTCACAATAATTCTAAGTTAACACACGGAGAAACTTCATTCATAAATATTTGACTAACACTTGGCATGTCATACAGGGAAAATTAAAAAAAGGCCAAGTAGAAATGTTTCAATATCAGTATAATCTAAAATTCCCTTAATAATTCTCAGTTTGCTCCAACTGAAATTGTAATGAAAGTCATTACACCCTACATATGAAGTAATTAATTTCATGCAGTCTGGTGAAAGTAACAGTTTTCAATATCAGTTAATTAAACTGAAAGTAACACAATTTTTGCAAATGCTAAATACAATCGTACTCCGAAACGATAATTAAGAACTGACTTGCAAAAGAGAATACATTGTGAAAATGATTCCGTTAATTTAAGTCAGATGTTTTCTAAGAGCTGCGTATTTAAAGAGTTTTGTAGCACTTTGTCCCCTGCGTTACCTGCAGTATGGCAGGAATAGCCAGATGTCTTTTTCACTTTTATGCTGCCTTCTGATGTCTTTTCCATAAGGACCACCTGCTGCTCTCCTGCAAAGTCACAGTATGACTGACTTTGCTCTAAATTGCTCCCAGTGCCTTTCTAGCTCTGTCCTGCTATAAAGCTGTATTTGCAGTATTGCATTGTCTATAAGAAATGCCAACAGATTGCAAAAATATCTGCATATTTTCCCTCAGATTGCGCATGAAACGTCATTTAGAATGAAAGGTAGAGATTAAATGCTGATACCGCATGTGAAATGCATTAACGAATGATATTTCACTCTCTATGGGTGCATGATGATAGCTTCCCTTCTATTTAAATTACATCTAGAACTCTGTTTTGAAATATTGACTTTTTCGGAGACATTGTTTGTTATGGTTTTTATTTTTTTCTAGTGCTGACCCAGAATTGTGTGGCATGGCGACATTAAGGTTAACGTGTTACCTCATATGTGTAGCATAGTGGACGCAAATCTTGCACTCTGTTGTTTTCTATAGTGTTTGTGTGCTCTCTCTGTGTCTCAGTTTTCCACTGGGCACTCGCATTTTTCCATCCAAGTCCCCAAAGACATATAGACTAGGCTAGCTGGAGTCTCCAAAACGATGTGGATTTGTGCCTTGTGATGGACTGACATCTTGTGCAGAGGCTCTGGCCATGAAGTCAGGATAGGCTCTGGCTTCCTGTGCCCTTGAATTTGGTTATATAAATGTAAGAATGCTATTAAAACGTTAGAAAAATCTGGAACAGAACAGACCCTTCAGTCCAACAAAGCTCGCCTGTCCTATCCACTTAGTTCTTCCAAAATAACATCAAGTAGAGTTTTGAAGGTCCTACTGTTCACCACACTATTTGGTGGCGTATTCCATGGGTCTATGGTTCTCTGTGTAAAGATAAACTTCCTAATGTTTGTGCAAAATTCACCCTTAACAACTTTCCAACCATGCCCCCTTGTTCTTTATGAACTCATTTTACAGTAACAGCTTTGATCCACTGGACTTACCTTCATATATTTTTTGTAAACGGTTATGTATAACCCAGAGCTGTAGTCTGCCTGTTACATTTACCAGGTTTCTAATAGTAACTTATATGCTGTTATGTTTATTAAACACTCTCATAGTCCCTCTATAATGACACACAGCTTCACTGTACTTTGTATATACAGTATGCCAATATTACTACAATGATAAATAAATAACATGTATTACTGTTCTAATAATGAAATGCTTCACCGATTCAGCCTAACTACTAGCCTGCTTATGTGTGGTGTGATGCATTTCACAATGAACAGCCTCTCTATAAAGTCTCAAATATCTATCTATCTATCTATCTATCTATCTATCTATCTATCTATCTGTCTGTCTGTCTGTCTGTCTGTCTGTCTGTCTGTCTGTCTGTCTGTCTGTCTGTCTGTCTGTCTGTCTGTCTGTCTGTCCGTCCGTCCGTCCATTTAGACACAATAAAGAAGTCATCTATGAGTGACCAGCTACTGGGCTGTGATAGCACCATGGACCAAACCAGTTTACAAAACAGAATTACTTTGATAGAAATAAAACCCCATGATGCACTTAGTGATTCACTGCATGTAGTGATTCATTTACTGTATCTAGTAAAGCCAAAGTCACATTATGTGACTTCTAGTAATGAGGTATGTCAGCTTTCACGGCTCAGTTACTGTCCTGTCACCAGACCGTTGTCAATTTAAGCTATTGAAAATTGCTCCCCTTGTCACATTTACTGAAAGCGTGCCTACCTTTCAGCAAAGCCATGATGGTCCTTTTATCTAACAGCCAATAAGGTGCTGCCTGATGAAGCCAGGGCTGTACAAATGGCTAACAGCTACGGTGAGTTCAGCCGTAGTCTTGGTCCTTTTTTTCTATTCTGTCATCTTCTTATATAATATAGTACCATGGCTGTCCATTTGTCTCTCCTGGATTTTAAATCACCTGTAGCTCGCAAACCGCTTGAACTATTGACCTGAAATTTGGTACACATATACTACGTGATGTCTACTATCCGCTTTCTGGGTGGTGATTGACCTCCAAGGTTATTCCTCTTTTTATTTTTATTTTATTTTATTATTGAATCAACTCTCGGCAGTGGCCAGCAGGGCGGCCATATGGCGCATGTGTACAGGCGCTGTTGTCATCCCTACCACCTTCATCGTCTCTTCCTCTACCTCTTCATATCTTAAATCATTCTTGAGGCAGATTGAAGACTTAAGTGCCAGCTTAAGTGAAAAATTAAGGAAAACGTACTAAGTAATTGCAACACAAACATTGATTTAATCAGTTTTAATGCAAAAAGATGCCGACGAAAGAAGAGAAGCAGCAGGCCGCTAGGGTGGAGAAAAGAAGAGCTGCTCAGGAAGCAGCAAGCGCATCAACCTCTGAGCAAACGAATGATAAACGTACAGAGAAAGAGTAGGAAAACTAGGAATGCTCAAGTCAAATGTATCACTGCACGTTATTGAGCAGTGTGATGTTACTAGTGATATATAAAACATGAGGCATCAGACAGACGAGCTTCCCTTCTGTTTGTGAGGTCCAAAACATCCATGCTCCTTATTCCTTGTCACTGCATTATAGTCTGGTTGAGCACTCGTTGGTTGTTAGCTCTAATGCACACTTACCCCTACAACTAAAGACAAAATCAAATAAAAAAATCAAACAAAGGCTACTGTATGTCACATTACTCAACTTTTCCAGTGATTCCAGGTTTGATTTTTTTCGAGCGAGTCACAGACTAGATAGGGTGAGTCACTGGGTATGTCACAATAGGCGACCGTCTTTACAAGTGCACTCCACCAACTGCCTCCAACTTCAACATTATCTAAATGAAGGCCAAGACTGAAAATCAGTGGAAAAAATCTCTTAATGTGCAAATCACATTACAGACCAGATGGGTGGGCACTGCAGCCTAGCAGTTAAAGACTCTGATACGGGGGGTGAGTCACAGACAGTCTCCACTCCTGGCTCCTGACAAGGTATCAGAGTTCTTCTCTTTGTATGGCCTCTCTAATGGCATGCAGAGGACTGTAGTCCATTTGAACCATCATGTCACTTTTTAATATTTAGGAAATCGAGTAAAAGAGGATTTATTTTGGTTGATCCTGTAACGAATGTTGTTTCAAGTCTTATCATTTCTTTCTGATGATGATTTGTGAAACTGCTCCATGGATTGACCTTCTGCTTGTTGAAGCACCTCAGATTTGCACAAATATGAGGCATACCTTCCCCCAAATAATTTGTTCACTTGTTTTTCTTTCCTAGTTCTTCACTGTTACGATATAAAACTCCATGGTAGCCAATGAAAGAACTGTCCTGACCAGCAAATGAGGGGGTATGAGGTGGGTCTTCATTTCGAAAGTTCGTCCTCGTTTGAGTGCACACCCCAGCTGTTCACAAGAGGATATTCCAGAGGTGGCTTAAGATGCTGTGCGCATACAATGAGTTATCTGACATTTAGGTCATGCAAACTGAGTACATTGAATTTTTTTCAAGCATGTTCTGATATTATTTGCTGCTTGTATAGTGTTGGTCTCCATTGAAGTCTTTGTTATCTCCATTCTTCATAAGAGCATAACATTACTGTAAAAATATACTTGACCATTACTACAAACAACACGGAGTATGCGACAGATATAAATATTGTCATTTTTGGTAGGAATATTCCTTTAAATTCTGTAAGTTTCTGGTCCTCCGTGGTTTTTTCCATCTCTCCTTCCTTTTTCCTTCCTCCATTCCTACACACCTCTCCTCACCTTCTTTAACTTTCACTCTTTTTTTTTTTTGCACTTACCCAACCCTGTCCAAATCACAGGAAGTGTTTGATGTTATTGAGCTGGAAAATGCAAAATCAGACCCACTTGTTGTTGCTAATAATTTAGGTTGGGCTTTCTGCCTGCTGTCTCATGTGGGGTTTGAACTAACCCAACCTCACTGTTCACTCACTTTATTTAATTCTCTCACTGGGCTACATTTGGTTCTGCAGTGGCCAGGCTGGGATTTGAACCCAGTCTCTTGGACTGTGAAACTGCAGAACTGCATGCTGTTATACTGTGCCAACCTTTCATAAAATTATCGCAGCATCTTTATATGTAGTTGTAATAGTTTTGAAAGTGGAAGTAAATGTACATCGAAAATGGTTTAAAATCTGGCAAATCAAATCAAAGTGCAATTCATAGCAAGCACTTATATTTAGGTTTGACTCCATCATTTCTAACCTAACAATCCAAATCAAAAATACGAATTCAGCATGAATTCTTGTGTTGGGTCAGTCTAAAGTTAAACTTCCCTAGTGCCCAGGGTAACTGTGACCCGAAGTCCATACAAAGAAGCAAATCAACACACAGACTTGTCCTTGTTTATGTAATTTTGCTTTGGTCTCAATAATAATTATAAAGTTTTTGGTCTATTATAGATGGCATATCTGGCAGAGCAATCTTCACAAAATGAATGACTGCAACATGTGAAAGGGAATAGAAATAAAAGTAGGGCACAGATAATTAAAGGTAGAAAAAAGGAAAAACGACACATTTTACAGAAATCTCCTGGCTTTTTTGTTGTGACTAGTCCTGGCTCACATCTCTAGGGGGAAGCATGTAAATAAGAAATTGTCCTTGTTTTCTTTTTTCCCCTTTTGTTCTCATTGTTGTAAAATATCAGCTCTTTGATTTCTATTTTGAATGTGTGAAAACACTCTAGATGGAGCAAGATGACAGAAACAAGCCAACTGAGACATACTTGAGCATGATGTGTTGCAACAGAGACTGCTTAGTGTCGTGGAACATGGCATGTCCTCAACATCAGGTCATCCTCTTTAATAAAACCCCTGTGTGCGTCCAGTGTCCATGTGTGTGTGTCTTCTGGTGAAGTGCGCATGCGCGGGGCACGGTGCGACGCTTTCAAAGCAGATGCTTCAAAAGCTGCCTGATGTGTCACACAAGACAGAGAGGGCGGGACCTATAAAATATTGCACGGCCGATCCAATCGGATTTCGGTAAATGAGGTAAGACCTAAAACATAAAACACGAAAAATCCAATCGGGTACTGAGACGCGGAGATCAGCTTCCCCATTGTTGTGCAAGTGTTCACTCTGAGGATGTCAGATTTGCGATTAAGACGCTTGGCCCGGTAAAGTGTAAAGTGTCAGTCGTTGAAGGGGTTTTCCTAAATATACGAATTTTCATGACATTACAATACGATGACTTTTAAAAGTGGATTTATTTTCGTGCACATTACATCAGTTGCTGGGGAGAATCTGCTGATTGCCCACTGTTATGACAGAAAATTAAATGCATATTATGGACAGCAAAGCCAGTATTACTGTCAGAGAAAATTACAGGCATTTTACAGAAAAAATTTAATGAGGTAAAAGGTCCCTTGCCATTTAATATAGACTGTTCCTACTAATGTTTACTGACTACTGTTCTAGTGCCCGTTATTGTAACGGGCTTAATGTCTAGTAAGTAAATAATTTCCAACCATCCATTCAATTCATGAAGCAGCTTTTTTTCCAATGTGGGGTTGAGGTGAGCTATTCTGGTATAGCATGAGGCACCAGGTCAGAACCTGTGTTAAGATGCCAGTGTTTTGCTGGTCAAACACACCTTTATTCACATCAAGTCGATTCAAGTGGGCTTTATTGTCATACCATCTATACACATACCTTGGTAGATGACACAGTGGAATGAAATTACGTTTCGCTGGGCCACAATTTAATCTTTATGGTTAGAATTAGGCAATATTTAGACAATGAATATGACAATATTTATTTAATATTTAGTTTTATCTACATTGGTAGACAGGTTGCCGCACTTGTACCAGTCTACCAGCTGCTCCACTTCCATTCTGTACATTGCTGAAGAGACCCTGTACCGTTGTGTCACCAGCAAACTTGATAATGCTATTGGAGCGCTACATCACAATACAATCATAAGTTAGCAAAGTGAACAGAAGTAGGCTGAGCGCCCATCCCTGGGGGGCTCCAATGTATAGCGTTACGGTGCCAGAGATGTTATTGCCGATGCAAATTGTCTGTGGTCTTTTCAACAAGAAGTAAAGTTTTATAAGGAAGAACTAATTCCCGGCATTATTAACTTTCCTGTCAGGTTTAGATGGATGACAGTATTGAATGCTGAACTGAAGTCAATAAATAGCAATCTGACATTGGTGTTTTTCTTGTCCAGGTCTGACATGGACATGGGAATGTTGTTGCATCTTTGGTGGACTGGTTGAAGCGGTAGGCAAACTACAGGGGCTCTTGTGATGCAGTGAGTTGTATTTTCGTGTGTCCCATGACCAGCCTGTCAAAGCACTTTGTGATGATGGGTGTGAGTAGTCATTAAGGCGCAAAGCAAAAGTTTTCTTTGGCACCAGTGTATTGGTGGTGGATTTGAAGCATGAAGGAAGAATGGCCTGCTGCAGAAAAACTGTTGAAGAGGTCCATCAGGAACTCCACCAGCCAGCTGGTTTGTGAAGTGTCTGAGTACTAGGTCAGGGATGTTGGGCTGGCTTTGTGTCTTTACATGGAATCACTCTTGACAGAATTTTCCTCTGCAGAAACTTGCAGAGAAGCTCAGTTCTTCTTCATCTGGTTGTGGGATGGTCTTCCTTGCAGGCACGTTCTTCAGAGCATCAAACCGTGCATCAGAACAAAGTTACAATATCAAACTAAAATTTTGGTTATAATTACGAGGGGCAACCAGAGCACACAGCTACATTCTACGTGGACACCGAGAAGACACTTTGAAAATGAATAATCATCGGATGTTTTTCCACATAATTTGCAAAAAAATAAAACTATCCAATAGTCCACAATAATCAAAGCAAATATTTAGACTGGTCTTTTTATGAACTGCTCCTTGTGGCTATAGTCCTGACCATTCCTAAGTGCTCACCAAAACTTGAGCCAATCATCTTTTATCTAACAAAAATAATAAGAGCAAATCAATCAAACAGTAAAGAATAGTAACTGATCACAATATAAATCACATGTGCTAGTAATAAAAACAATATCCACCAGACTTTACAGAATTTAAATAAGAATAATTGTATATTATTATCGGTTATTGTTTTCTTACCCTATGATTGGCTGGCCTCCTGCCTTGCTGATTTAAGCCATGCCCTCTTCAACCCTGAACTGCAGTAACCTGAATGAACTGGTAACCAAGCCATTGTTGTTGACTTGCACAGGACTTCTTCTCTTTCGGTTTTGAAAAGCCCCCTCAAAAACTGAATGCTGTGAAAAATGGACTATATATTTGCATCCATACTTTATAAAAAGCTTCTATTAAAAGTAAGCAACTCTACTTTATTAATGAAATTGAAAGTGGCAAAACACTTTCTTAATTGTCAATGGTCCACTGTTGGGAGGTTTTGTTGGAAATTACAAATCTTAAATAAAAATCAAAGTTAACTTATGTTTATTGGGAAATTACCGCAACCCATCCCTGAATAACCAGGTTTAGAAGATGGATGGATGAATTGATTGGAAACTACCACTTTCAGAGTGCTATGTGTGTGTGTATGTGTGTGTGTGTGTCTTTTGTTTTTTTTTTTGATTTGGCCATCCGTGCATGATAGAGATGAATAGATGAATTCTCATATGTGTTTTCATCTTCATTTTGACTCAGTACTGAGAAAAGCTACATAAAACTCATAGAAAAGAAATAAGAGCAGCCTGGCCACATTTATATAACCAACAATCCTTTCTGTCTTCTAAGGCTTATTAAGGCATTGCTTCAAAAGGATGACATGTACAAATATTATGTACCTGCTGTCAAGCAGCAGAGCAAAAACCTCAAATGCCTTTTAATCTCAATGAAGCAGCCTATGTCACAATAGCGAAAGATCTGCTTTAAGGGTTCTCAATTAAAGCTGTAAGAAATAAAAATACTTGTACTTAAAGTCTTCCCATCTGTCTGGAAGGGAATTATTAAGTGCATTCCTTTTTTTGCGAAGCTTTCACATTTTATTATTCTACAACATTGAATCACTTTTTTGAATTACTTTTTTTGACACTGATCAACAGAAAAGACTCTTTAATGTCAAAGTGAAAATAGATCTCTGCAATGTGGTCTATAAAACAAAATAATTGATCACAAAAGTACTCACTTTAAGTAAGTATTTAGTAGATGCCCCTTTGGCAGACATTTTAGTCTTGTGTCTGTGTGGACAGCTTTGCACATCTGGACACTGCCGTTTTTCCCATGCATCGGGATCTTGAATGGACAGCCTCTCTATCTATCTATCTATCTATCTATCTATCTATCTATCTATCTATCTATCTATCTATCTATCTATCTATCTATCTATCTATCTATCTATCTATCTATCTGTCTGTCTAATTATATAGTGCCTTTCATTTCTATCTATTAGTCTATCCATTATGTCTGACATAACCACGCAGGACTTTTACAAATCTCTTATGCATAAGTTCTTGTCTCGTGGGGCTTCCAGCCCCAGACGTGGTTACATCGCCTCAGTGTCTCTGAGACAATCATGTCTTGTCTCCTTCCAAGATTTTTTTTTTATAATAGAGAGAAAACAAGACTGAGTGCCATTATGAAAAATGCTCTACATCCTCTTTCTGACCCAGTAACACTGAGGACTCTCAGTTAACAAATTATTCAGCAGAAGTGTGTCAGGAAACGCTGCGGGGGCTCCTTTATACCAACAGCAATATGTCTGCATAATCCCTCACTGGCACTAGGACTGCCAAGTCATAACTTTTCTTTCTTTTTATTTTTTCTTGTTTTAATGTCATTCTGGTGTGTGTTCAGAGTAAAGGGTGTGAATATTTATTTACTCACTTACTTGTCTATTTATGTAGTTATTTATTTTTAAAGAGCTTCCAGTCCATGCACTTTAAGAAGCTGGGGTTGCAGTGTCCCATTTCTCCTCACGTATTAGACAAACACTTAAAATGTCTGTTGCAAGACAGGGAAGGAGGAAAAGAATCTGAACAAAAGAATTGTCACTGAGAGAAAATAGAAAGCTAAAATTGTTGTTATCAATTCAAGAACTTACTAGCACAAAGTAACTCAAAATGTTTGTATCTTGCTGCAATTTTGACTATTTCATCACCAAACAACATAAAAACAGCAAATACTGCTAAGCAAAGCATTGTGGTCCATACTGTATATATTAAGTGCTAAAATGATGCAACTATATTCTGGTATTGCATGTTTGGCAGTTCCAATTAGACAGAAATGTTAACTTAGTTCAGTTATTTGTTTTGATGTGCTGCTAGATCTTGGATCCTGTGGTTCTGCCTTCATCAGAGCCTTTAGGCTCATTTACTGTTTTAGGTGTATTGCATCTCCTGTGGCTCTTCATTATCAATTAATTGTCATGAGAATGGGAAAAGTGCTATATAAATAAAATGTATTATTATTATTGTTAACTCACCTAATGGGCTTCTTTTCACCTCCTTATAAATGGTGTGATGGTGCACCATTAAGCTCGAATGCACAGTCCAGTACTCATCTTTTTGCAGACTTTGTTGCCAGTCGTTTCAGCCTCACATTTTACTCCAAATGAATCATTGTAATGAAGAGCGGCAGAGACCACATACAGCTGCCGGCAAAGCATCATTCACTTCTACTAATCCAGTGATTTGCTTGAATGCTGAAGTATAATCTGGATTTACAGAAAGGTGTTTCCCTTGAAGTATGTAATGTTTGTTTTTGACACATGTAATGTGTTCTCCACACACACAACACACATTTATATGTTTAATTGGGACCTTTGTAGCAGACCTTTCGGCCATAGAAGGTTATCCATCATAATCAAAGACTTGCTGTCTTCCAGATCAGGTTAACAAGAGTGCTTTGTTGTTAAAATCATTGTATCAGCTTTCAGTTCCAAAAATTTCAAAATGAGTAAACTGTGTAATTGTTTCCATCCACATTTAAGCCAAATTCATTCAAGTTCCACTAACATATTTTTCAGCATCATGACAGATGCAGACTATACACCAGTCAGCCACAACATTAAAACCACCTGCTAATATTGTGTCGGTCACCCTCATGTCACCAAAACAGCTCTGATCCATCAGGACATGGACTCCACAAGACCTCTGAAGTTGTCCCGTGGTATCTGGCACCAAGATATTACCAGCAGATCCTTTAAATGCTGTAAGTTGCAAGGTAGGACCTCCATGGATCAGACTCGTTTTTTCAGCACGCCATGCAGATACTCAATCAGATTGTGATCTAAGGAATTTGGAGACCAAGTCAACACCTTGAACTCTTTGTCATGTTACTCAAACCACTCCTAAACAGTTTTTGCAGTGTGGCAGAGTGCATTATCCTGTTAAAAGAGGCCACTGCTATCATACAATTGCAATGAAGGGATGTGTATGATCTGCAACAATCTTTAGGTAGGTAGTATATGTCAAAGTAACATCCACATGAATGCCAGGACCCAAGATTTCCCAGAAGAACATTGCCCAGAGAATCACACTTTCCTTCTTCCCACAGTGCATCCTGGAGCCATCTCTTCCTTAGGTAAATGATGTGCACACACACCCAGCCATCAACATATTCTAAAAGAGAACGTGATTCATCATTCCGGGTCACTTTCTTCCACATGCCTATTGTAGATGCTTTTGGCAGAGGACAAGGTTCAGCATGGGTACACTGATCAGTCAGTGGCTAACGCAGCTCTATATGCAGTAAGCAAGTTGTGATGCACTGTATTTTCTGACATGCTTCCATTATGGCCTGCATTAAGTTTTTCAGCAGTTTTTGCTACAGTAGCTCTTCTGTGGAATCAGGTTGTCTGGGTTATGCTTCCTTTGATCACTGTTGGTAGGTACTAACCACTGCATACTGGGAACACTCCACAAGACCTGCTACTTTGAAAATGCTCTGACCCAGCTGTCTAGTCATCACAATTTTGCCCTGTTAAAGTCGCTCAGATACTTATGCTTGTCCATTGTTCCTGCTTCCAGCACATCACCTCCAAGAACTGATTGTTTACCTGCTGCCTAATATATCCCATCCCTTGACAAGTGCCATTGTAATGAGATAAACAATGTTATTCACTTCATCTGTCAGTGGTTTTAATGCTGTGGCTAATTGGTTATATAATACTAGCTGTCCCCCGTGACCCCACTCACGTAGTAGTAAAACAGGACAAACTTTAAAAAAAATGTAATTCTGGCCAAGCGGAAGGTAGGTACACTCCAACATCAAACATCTGCATTGTATTTGATCATGTTCAGCTCTGACGGGAAAGCGCGTGGCCATGGTATCTCTGGCAATCAGCAGCTACCTTCTAAAATAGACATAGCTCTGATCTCTCTCTCAAAAACGTTAAACGTTACTCCTTAACAATCTGTAGATGATAATGTCTGCTGAACAAACAGGTATCACTAGGTAAGCAGAGGCAAGGTACGCTCCAGCACGTGGAGAGAGGTAAACCCGACTAGAACGGACGCTGGCGCATGAGTGAGGAGTGCCCTGGCCACCTCCCCACTCCTGACGTGACGCTTCCCCCTCCCCTCGGCCTGCAGCCTCTCTCTCTCGGTTTCGCGTGAATAAATCACTGCTGCAAGCGAACTATGATACTTAGTGCAATGAGAAAAGTTGTAAGATCAACCGGAATGTTCAAGCAAATTATAGAAAAAGATCCAATCTAAATCCGTTAAGTAGTTCTCTCGTGAAAAGTGGACATACATACTGTTATAAAAACACAGACCAGACATCATAAAAAGGATTGGGGCAGCCACACGTATAATATCCCTGGCTGCAAAAGGTTTTTTTTAAGTTGACAGGTATGTTTGCAATACTGAGTCCAAAACAGAACTGATTTCTTGGTGGTAAGATGACGGCATTAAAGGCCCATATAGGAAGTGACGTCATCGAGAGAGCTGGACCCGGAAGTGTCGTCATCGAGGCGGCCGGACCCGGAAGTGACGTCATCGAGGGACCCGGAAGTGACGTCGTCGAGGGAGCTGGAACCGGGCAGGATTTCTTGGGAACGGTCTGCAGGGAACTGAGAAAGACAGTTCATGCACCCCGCCGCCCCTTGGTCGGATATGGTATTACCATTACTTAAGCCGTTCAGCTGCCTCCTACTCGCACGTGTGTGACAATACATATAGACAGACGGATGTTGGATTTTAAATAAATATATAATATAATATGATATTATCCCAGTGTTTTTAGTAAATGTAAAAAATACTTCACAGGTTGGGAGCTCTGTTTTCCTCCAAAGGTGGTCCTTGAAGGAGTACTGACTTCCGGTGGGACTCCTGATTATATAGCACCCTGCCCAGATGGGTCATGGTTTTCACCAGCAGGAAAATGATGTCAGTGGCCCTCTGGGTTTTTCTTCTCCTCCATTCTAAGGAGAAGTACAGAACAAAAGTTAACGGCCGTATCACATTTAATTTCTGCCCCAGTACAGACCTGTAAAACACCTCCTGTGCCCATATTTCTGACAATAAATACATATATAAGTGTTTGTTTGTGAATATAGGATCTATGCTTCCTTCTCTGTCTGTCTGTGTAATCTCTCTACCATGAACAGCTTTGTTTCCAGGCTCCAACCACCTCTTTATTTCCAGTTGGTACTTATATTTAGACTGGTTACAAAAGTTGGTTTTTTTTATTTTATTTTATTGTGACTATACAAGCAGGATTCATTTACATTTTTGAAGAAATACCTGTTTATTTAAAAATACTTATTAACTTGTTATCATATGCAGATGATACTGTTACTGTCATTTTTCCAGTGATAAGCACTATTTAAGTAACAGCAAAAGAAACAGCACAGGCTCAACTTTGGACTCCTGAGTTAACAGTAAATAGTCCATAGATGTAATGAGTCAGCCTTTTATATCAACTAGTACAGACTTTGGCTGTCCAACGAGACACAGGCAGTATATCCCCCAGTTTATGTACTAAGAGGCCTGTGATGTGTGCCAACTGCTGCAATGCGCCAGAGAATAAAACGGAGTGTTTCTTGTCGGAGGCACTATTTTTTATTTTAGCACATCATTGTTTTTCATCGGTACTGACACGTATCTCAATAGTTTCAAAACAAAGCCATTTTCTTAACAGGGTGGAAATGACCTGACTGTGTTAAGGAGAACAGTCTGGCATACTCAAACATGTTGCCTTTAAATTATGGTCTTTGATAATGTAAATTTTACTGTTGGGCTTCAAAGACGGTATGTGAGCTAAAAATAAAAATTAGCTCCCTAATCCCTAAAGAGAAAAGGACCTGTGTTAAAAAGCATTAACATTCCTTTGATGGCTCAGAATACTAATCCTATGTGTTCTAAGAGAGAACAGAAACAGTCTGCCACCTAGTGGCTCAGAGCTGTATCGTCTGTCTCTGTTCAACTATCAAAGAGTCTGAAGAGGCACAGTACTTTTTTACTGCAGCTTCCTCTTGTTATAGGTAGAGCCCTTCAGCAAATCCAAATTTATATTCTGTGTGACTCACTTGTTTACCAATACTATAATATCAGGTTTGGGTATTTTTTTTTCTTTCCTTATGTTTTGTTTAACAGCCTTAAGATAGCAAAGAATGTCTACCACTGTGGTCTTGTGGATGCTGCTGAAATGCCCTGTAGGCAATCTTTGTTATTGACCTAAATTGAGATGACAGTGTTGCTCATATTAAATTGCCTTCTCACTTGGCTTGGCATGCTGAGATCCATATCTATTAATGACAGAGTGTCCAAATGCCCTGCCAGAAAAGCAATTTGTTCCTCGGTGGGGTGTCAAAACGAGCAGCTGGTCGAACGAGCCATCAGAGGTGATGCCACAGGGCAATCCACATTTCTCCAGTTTAATGGAAATTCTTACTGAACCGTTTCCCTCCTTCACCAGATTCTTCTCTTGCAACATATATAAGACAAGTTAAATGTATCTATCGCTCGTTGCCCCTCTCCCTCTCGTTCTTTTTCTGTACTCTGCAACTGAGTTGTCGTTTGTCTCTGATGGTCTCACAAAGCCCACTCATTATGGATTGGCTGACAACCGTAAATTTATGTCAAATGACTTTATCTTTGAACACCCACATTCTTAATAGAGCAGTTTGCTCAAACTGGCATGCAAAACTACAGAGGTAGAGCAAGTACACCCACACGGTGCGCGTACACACGCATGCACACAAAGTTAAATGATAAGATATCAAGATTTCCTGGAAAATCCAGCACAAACCCAAATTTGCTATAATAACTTTTATCCTACATTTTTGGATATAATGGCAGAGAGGAGTATTTTGGAGTTGGGTAGACAGCAGGCAAACAAAGCACGACAAACAGAAAGAGTTCATTTTCCAGTTTTTGATTGTGAATCTTGCGTAAGAGGCAGAGGATAAACCTGGATGATCCAAAGGAATGCAACATTAAAAAAGAACTGACCAAGTCAAGAGCAACTGAAATAATAAATGATAGAAAATGGTAAAAAAAAAATCTCATTCCATGACACCACGGAAGAAGATTGCGAAGCCAGACTACTTTAACTGTGTTTCCAAGGATGGAGAATAATCTGTACGATTGTAAGTCTTTAATAGCCAACAGCAAGGTGTTCTACATTTAGTTTAGCTTCTTTTATGAACAAATGTATGAAATTTAATTCCACACTCAACAAATGACGAAAAAGGCAGAAACGTAACTTTCTTAGCTTACTTACTTAAGACGGCTTTGAAAGTGTCCAACACTTCCTGACTCACCGGTACAACAAAACCGCCATAAATGATATACCATTCAGCTTTGTCTTCATGCCTACTTATACAAGACGTTGAGCATTTCGGGGTTCCCATCAATTTTTAGCCCTTTAGACCTAAAAACCCTAATTTATATAATTTGGGCCATCATTTGTGCCAAAGATTATACTCTTATGATAAATAGCAAACCAATAGGTGTCTTAGGCAAAAATGATTAGAAGAACTTGAAGTTTTGTATGCCACATCAACTGACCCCAGGGGTTCACTCACTAATGGGATACAAGGGATCAAAGTTAGTCCTTTTCACAAAACTTTTAAAAAGTAGGAATTGGATATATACACATGTAAAGGAATTTTTACACTATTTTGAGGTTGCTGATCGTGAGTGTGATAATATTTTTGACATGTGATTCTTTACTGGTGGCCTTAGCCTTCTCAGAGCCACTCCCAGAAGGTTAAAAATGACAAATTTCTAACATGAGCATGTAGAGCATTGTTTTGGACTATTTCAAGGTCATTGATGATGTATATGATGTTAGTTTTGATTTTTGATCTTTACTAAGGATCTAGTCCTCTAAGGTCCTCTATCAGAGGGTGACAATTGACACATTTCTATTATAATTGAGAATATTTGGACTTTAAACTCACTGAATTAGGGTGGTTTAAACTAATTTGGGCTTTTTTTTCATTTTATATACACTGTATGTGCAATTGCACAATTTAGTTTCAACAGAAAGGAATTGACAGTTGTGAAATTGAAGCAAAACACTGTGGATATCACGGGGCATTCTTGAGTTATCTCTGTATCCAAATAATGTCAAGGAGGCCAAAGAAATATAATGAAAAGGTATGTGAAGTCATAATAATAAGAAGGGATAGAAACAGGAATAAATTAAAGCACATAATGAAAGCAATAAAGTTGCTGCCTTTCTGTTTTGGATGACAAACAGACCCTGGTTCTCTGTCTTCCAAGCTGAAGGCCTTATGCACTTAACAGTAACCACTACTGTCCTCAAAGAAAACACTTTCTTGCTCACTTCATGTACTTTTTGCTCTACTATTCTGGCCTCTCTTCTCCAGACATTTGTCCATCTCTTCTCAACACTTGAGGTTCTCTGTTCTCCTGGCCGATTTTAAAGCCCTAATCTATATTTACTCCCAGGGTGTGCCTTCAGAAAACATTGGTATCCTTTCAGGAGGATTAACCAAGTCAGATCTCCACTTAGTGGAGCCTGCTATCCCTGAAACCCCTCAGAGCTCTGTACACAATGTATCGTAGGTCTCCCTGCACAAATTAAGGTTTCCTGTCACCCTAAATTGAACTGAACTTCTGGAAATTCACAACTTCTGTCTGTGTGATGTCTGCAGGGGATTTTGTTTTGGATATTTTAGTGTCCACCAACATCCCAAAGAAGTGTGTATCAGGTTGACTGGGTTGGAGTGAGTGTGAACGTGCCCCACCATTACTGTGCCCTGCAATAGACTAACATTCCATCCAAGGTAATTGTAGCTTGCACCCAATGATTCCAGCCCTCCAATCCCAAACTGAATGCAGCAAGTGTAGATAACTGATGGACGGATATCCTCAGACGTTTCCCTTCTCTTTTTTTTTGTAGAAAAGTGACTTGATATTAGTTACAATTAACCTCGCCCGACTTGTAATTTTGATGACAAAAAGAGAGCAAAATTGAAAGTTGCTGGATCTGACCGACCTGAGAGACCCAGATTTAAGTTCCAGAGTTGTACAAGTCGTAAAGTTTAACTTAGAAAACTATTTTTTCTTATTTAATTTTTTGGACTCAAACAAGGTTTTTTGGCTGTTGTTTTTCCATCCATCCATCCATCCATTTTCCAACCCGCTATATCCGAACACAGGGTCACGGGGGTCTGCTGGAGCCAATCCCAGCCAACACAGGGGCGCAAGGCAGGGAACAAATCCTGGGCAGGGTGCCACCCCACCGCAGGGCATACACACACACCAAGCACACACTAAAGACAATTTAGGATCGCCAATACACCTAACCTGCATGGCTTTGGACTGTGGGAGGAAACCCATGCAGACACGGGGAGAAACATGCAAACTCCACGCAGAGAGGACCCGGGAAGTGAACCCAGGTCTCCTTACTGCAAGGCAGCAGCACTACCACTGCGCCACTGTGCCGCCCGCTGTTGTTTTTCTTCTGGAAAATATTTTTAATGCTATTTGCTTTCTTTGTTCACTCTTGATCAGATTTGATTTTTATTTACATTCTAATTTTTTTGTCTCCCAAAGAGTCATTTTTTCTTCTAGCAGATGTTGTGATTTTGGGTGAAATGTTGGTTAGGATGGGACATCCTGTGGCTTTGGGCGTCAGCAAGTCACTAGCTCAATGCTTTAATAGCTGGCACCACAAGTTCTTTGGTATCTAAGGTCGCTTTTTGCTTTATTAAGACTCATAGATTATTAATTGAAGCTCTTTCATGCTTTTGTTTGACAACTTTTGCTCTGGCTTCTTGACTTTGATTTTTGGGTAACGGTATTGATTAAGGTGAACTTATTTCCCAGTTATGACACCTTTGGTTCATGCCTATGTCTTGGTCTCTGTGCTGTGCCCTCAGAAAGTATTCAGAACCCTTCACTTTCTTCACATTTTGTTATATTGCTGCTTTATGCTAAATTCATTTTTTCTCTCGACAAACAATGCTTACCACTCCAGAATGACAAAGCGAAAACAGAATTTTTAGAAATTTTGCAAATTTATGAAAAATAAAAAAGTGAAATATCACATGGACTGAAAACTTCAGACCATTTGCTATGACACTTCAGATTTGACTCAGGTGCATCCCATTCTGTTGATCATCGTTGAGATGTTTCTACAGATTGTTTGGAGTCCACCTGTGGTCAGTTCAATTTACTGGACATGATTAGCAAAGGCACACACTTGTCCATAAAATGTCCCACAGCTTAGAATGTACATCAAAACAAAAGCCAAGCTATGAGGTTAAAGGAATTGCCTGCAGAGCTTAGAGGCAACTTTTGAGGAACAGATTTGGGGAAGACTATGATCATTTTCTGCAGCACTGAAAATTCTCAAGATTACAGTGACAACCCATAATATTTAAGTGGAACAAGTCTGGAACAGCCATGTTTTCCTAGAGGTGATAACCTGACCAAGTCAGGGGAGAAAGGCCTTGGTAAGAGAGGCGACCAAAAAACCGATGGTCAATCTGACTGAGCTCCAGAGAACCTGTGTGGACATAGGAGGCATTTCCAGAAGGACAACCACCACTGCAACACTCCACTAAACTGGGCTTGTCAGAGTGGGCAAAAAACACAGGAATGCCTCCTTGGAGTCTGAAAAAAGGCCCACAAAGGACTCTCAGACTTTAAGAAGCAAAATTCTTTCGTCTGATGAAACCAAGACTGAGCTGTTTGGGCTCAATTCTAAGAATTGTGTATGGAGGAAACTGGGCGCCAGTCATCACCTGCACAATACCATATCAATGGGGAAGCATGGTGGTGGCAGCATCATGATCTCATGTTGTTTTTCAGTGGCAGGGACTGGGAGAGTAGTCAGAATTGAAGAAAAGCTGAATGGAGCAAAGCATAGAGATGACCTTAGTGAAAACCTGCTCAGAGGTCTCTGGACCTAAGACTGACTTGGAGGTTCACCTTCCAACTGGATAATGACACTAAGCATAAAGTGAAAGCAGCACAGGTGATGGCTTAGGGTCAACTCTGAGAATGTTCTTGAGTGACCTGGCCATAGTCCAGACTTGAACTGAATCAAACATCTCTGGAAAGCCTGAAAGTTAGCTGTCCACTGAGTCTCCATTCAACCTGACGGAGCTTGAGAGGATCTGCAGAAAAGAATGGCAGAAAATCCCCAAATCTAGAAGTGAGAAGCTTGTCATGTCAAACCAAGAAGACTCCAGGCTGGTGATACTGCCAAAGGTGCTTCAACAAAGTGTTGAGTAAACACTTGAGTCAATATGAAATTTGTTTTTTTATTTTTATTAAAGTTGCAAAGATTCTAAAATCTTGTTTTCACTTTGCCATTCTCGAGTATTTAGTGTTGCCTGATGATGGGAGCAACACAACAAAATATGTAAACAGTGGAAGGGTCTGAATACTTTCTGAAGGAACTGTATGTGCCCTAGTGGCTTGCCTCCTGCATTTTTTTTTTTTGTTACATGACATTACACAAAGATGCACAAAGCGTGAGGATGAGCAAAAGTGTACAAAACCTGAATGCAAGGTGAGCAAAACAAGTTTATGCTTAATTACAGTCTCTATTAATTAACGGTGAGCAGCCGACACATGCTCTGCCAGGGGACCCATTGCTAAGAGGTCCAAAGGAGCTGCCTGCTAGAACAGAAAAAGAAAGTGTGCAGTTTTAAATACCAGGAAGAGTCTTACTAGAAGGTATTATTTACAGCTTCAGTTTTAATGTTGGCACCAAAAGAACGCCATAGACAGACACCGAGAGAGTTCCAGAAACTGGGTACTACATAACTGAATGTGCCTTAACAGAGATTAGACTTTGAGTTACAAAATTGGCATTGCAGGATTATAGACAAAACTATTGTGTTCACATTCGGCCGACATTATGAACAAATCTGTGCTGCTACATTATAATACACAAGGAGGCTGCATTGAAACGAAAACTGTGGCTATACATGAAGTCTCATTTGTTACACATGAAGACTAAATTGTGCAAGTACTAAATCCATTTATGAAATGCTGTTTGTATCATTAATCACCTATAAAAGGCTAGGTTACATGGAATGAAAAAAAGATATAATGACCAAGAGATGAAACATTGTTATGGGAAGAAGGCAGAAGACATGCAACAGTGGACAGGTTAAGTCAAAAATACCAGAAGAGGTAAAAAATAACAATCATCAATTCAGTAATCAAAGAAATGTGGCAAAAAGGTCTTTGTCAAACTGGAAATTCTTAAACATTTATCTAAAAGATTTCAAAAAGAGTTTTCCAGGGTGATGACTTCATGGGTGGCATATCACAGACCTAACAATGGAGTCATACTTACAAACAATATGGCAGAGCCAATGCATGATAGTAGTGTTCAAACAAGATAGGTCCCAACATAATGGCAGTCAAAATCACGATAAAAATCGTCTGAATTAGTGTAAGCCGCCATAATTTGAAGTGTTCATAAGAAATATAATGATATACTTGGGTGACATGGTGACGCAGTGGGTAGCGCTGCTGCCTCGCAGTTGGGAGACCTGGGGACCTGGGTTCGCTTCCCGGGTCCTCCCTGCGTGGAGTTTGCATGTTCTCTCCGTGTCTGTGTGGGTTTCCTCCGGGCGCTCCGGTTTCCTCCCACAGTCCAAAGACATGCAGGTTAGGTGGATTGGCGATTCTAAATTGGCCCTAGTGTGTGCTTGGTGTGTGGGTGTGTTTGTGTGTGTCCTGCAGTGGGTTGGAACCCTGCCCGGGATTGGTTCCTGCCTTGTGTCCTGTGTTGGCTGGGATTGGCTCCAGCAGACCCCCGTGACCCTGTGTTTGGATTCAGCGGGTTGGAAAATGGATGGATGGATGGAAGTCTAAATATCTTCAATTTTAATGGAAATGTGTCATTTGTCACCCTCTGACAGAGGTCTAGATCCCTATTAAAGGATCAAGGATAAAAAATAACATCACATTCATAATCACTGGTACCTCACATGCTTATGTTAGGAAACTGGCATTTAACCACCAGTTAAGAATCAAATATGCCAAAAATATTATTATATTCGTGATCAGCAACCTCATTTGAGAAGGGACATCCTTTGCATCTTCTACAACTTTGTGATGGCCAGTGTGAGGCCCAGCAAATTAACAAGCTAATTAAAAGGGCAAGCTCAGTTTGGGACACACTCTGGACCCCTAGAATTATTTCTCTTGCCTACCCTCCCACCAAACGCGCTATGCGCCAGCCACTTCGCGTCTCTGCCGCTAGCGTTGTGAAGAGGGGGGCTGAACGCACCCCAAGGAGACGCGATCGCTCCTCCGACACCTCCTCTTAAACGGTGATACAATGGGAAGCACATACCATTTTTTTTAACCTCCTCTTTGCTCGATCAGCTGCTGGCTTGCTGCTGCTGCCGTGCCACATGATCTGCATTTCGAGCGGCGCACTGTCATATCACTTATGTCCAAATATTTGATCTCTTTTAGCTTTTACCTTTTCATCAATATCGCATTTAATTTTGATTCCGTGTTTGGAATTACATCGTGACAATGCAACGTATATGCCTGTGAGGGAATATCATTTCTTTCTCACTACAAGAAATGTATCTGACATAACCACGCAGGACTTTTACAAATCTCTTTGCATAAGATCTTATCTCGTGGGGCTTCTAGCTCCAGGCGTGGTTACATCACTTGGCACGAAGACTCGTCTCGTGGGACGTGAAAGTGTCTCTGAGACAAACACGTGTCGTCTCCTTCCAATATTTTTTTTTTATAATAGAGAGAAAACAAGACTGAATGCCATTATGAAAAATGCTGCACATCCTTTTTCTGACCCACTAACACTGAGGACTCTCAGTTAACAAATTATTCAGCAGAAGTGTGTCAAGAAACGCTGTGGGGGCTCCTTTATACCAACAGCAAAATGTCTGCATAATGCCTCACTGGCACTGGGACTGCCAGGTCAGAACTCTTCTTTCTTTTTATTTTTTCTTGTTTTAATGTCATTCTGGTGTGTGTTCAGACCAAAGGGTGTGTATATTTATTTACTTACTTACTTACTTGTCTATTTATGTAGTTATTTATTTTTAAAGATCTTCTGATAAAAGCCAGATTTCCCCCTTGGGACAATATCTATCTATCTATCTATCTATCTATCTATCTATCTATCTATCTATCTATCTATCTATCTATCTATCTGTCTGTCTGTCTGTCTGTCTGTCTGTCTGTCTGTCTGTCTGTCTGTCTGTCTGTCTGTCTGTGACTATATAGTGCCTTTCATTTCTATCTATCAATCCATCCATCCACAAAATACCATAAAATGATCCTCCACCTGCCTATATTACCAATCCTCCATTTTTTCAAAGTATTCCAAAAAGAAATAATAACTTTGACCCCTCGTATCCCATTAACATGTGAACCCCTGATGTCAGTTCATGTGATATGTCCGGCTTCAAGTCCTTTATTTCATATTTGCCAAAGACACCCAGTGGTTTACTCTTTATCATAAGGGTGTCATTTCCTGCACAAAATATGATCTAAAAATGGCCTAAAATGAGTTGTCTTGGGTCTAAATGGACAAAAATTGGGGGAACCCCCAAACAGCACAAAGTCTTGCATAACCTGACATGAAGATGTGTCAAATGGTACATCATACAGTATGTGGGGGTAAGTCATGAGGAGCCCAACAAATAAAACTGAAGTAATTTCAAAGCATTCATAAGTAATTCTTAAGAACACAATAAAGAGCAAAAAGAAAGTATGCAGCACATGGCAAAAACCAAAAAAGTGGCTCCAACATGTACCAAACTGATTTGTTAATATGCAATGTATATAATTAATCAATTTGATGTAGGGACCAAATTTTGAAGAGAATGGGAAAAAAACTGTTGAAATGTGTGCATAAAAATGAAATCAGAAAGCACTTACTTGCATGGAGGAGCATGGTGGGAGTCTGGAAGTGACTGCCAGACTGTTCTGAAGTAAGTAAACTTTCACAAATTGTCCTTGTGTAAGTAAATCACTGTCAGCATGGCTGTGGGTAAGTCAGGAGACAAAGTAACATCTCATCTGAGATTTGTTTCTGCCTTACTTCTCATGTTAGATGGTGGTCCATTACCTTGTTTAATTGGTTCACACAATGGATGGATGCATGAAAGACTAGTTAAGTTAGCAATGATCTAAACAAACACAAATGAACAGTGTCCCGATGTTGGCAGACTATAAATTCATTGTTTGAAAGTTTACCTTACAGGAGCTCATCCAGCACTTTTATTTTTTACAGGTTTACAGCTTTGGCAATGATTGTTTTACAGCTTGCTATGTCTGCGCCAACTCTAAAACCTGGCATCATTTTTTCCCCTACATTTCCCTGAATTATCCAGATATTTTCACACTTGTCTTTGCCAGGCTGTCTTTCTTTTGATGATGCTGCTTGTTTCTTGCTTGACTTCTCATAACATGTCCACTTGTCATTTCCTATGATGTTCAGTACTTTTCTCTGTGTGGTTGCTACTTGCAGTACCTCCTCAATAGCTCACTTTTCAGTCCATGACATTCTCATTATTCTTATAATAAATCAAATTCCCACTGCAATCTGACGGTCTTCCATCATCTTTGAAATAGTCCACTGGTCATAAATAACATTTCAATATTCGCAGACTTGTTTCTATCAGCAAGGGTTTGTTAGTAAGGATCAGTTTCATATTCTGAAACCCACTTTAAGACACATTGCTTTTTATTTCTCTGTCAAAACTGGCCGTCGTTCATGTGTTAGTATCTCAGATTAGTGTTATCCTGTTTCATTGATATTTAACTCACATAATGATATTAATCTCTGCTTTAGATAGGAATTTTGTTTTCCTTTTAATATTTTTTGTTAAATGTTTTTGGCACATTTGGTAGCACTTCTGACTCATGGATGCACCATTCTGAGTTCGAAACCTGTGCCCAGACGTTGTCTGTGTGGAGCCTGCATGTTTTTCCCATGTCTGAGTGAGATTATGCCCCCCAAAGGATGTGCAGATCAAGTTATTTGGCGATTTCAGGTCAGTTCTTGTGTGGGTGTGAATAGGCCTTGTAATGAACTGGCTCCCTGTTTACGGCTGCTTCCTGCTTACCTCCAGGAGAGCCTCAGGGTCCCCAAAAACTGATCAAATATGTCTGAGAATGACATGAGATTTTTGCACACTTGTATGATACTCTGCCAGAACTTGTAATTTTTTAAATTGTTCCAATAGCAGTGCCATGAGTTGAGAGTCTGCTCCATGTATTATCCTAACTACAGGGTCACAGGGGTCTGCTGGAGCCAATCCTAGCCAACAAAGGGCGCAAGGCAGGAAACAAACCCCGAGCAGGGCACCAGCCAACCGCAGGGTTGATTTAACATCATTCATTCATTCATTCATTCATTCATTTTCCAACCCGCTGAATCCAAACACAGGGTCATGGGGGTCTGCTGGAGCCAATCCTAGCCAACACACAATTTCATGTCTTGGCACACTGCCATCTTAGATTCCTGTGAGCTTTGCCATTTTGGTTGATATTTGGGCCCTGTTGCTAGTTTCTTCGGTACAGTGTGACAAACAAAAGTCATCACGCGTGACACCACCATTGTGACAGTAAAAAGGTCAGTGTTGCACACGCCTTGAATGTCCGAGAATCAGGATTAAAAACTCGGACACTTTTCGTAGTGTTAGTGGTAAGTTATTTGACTAAAGCAGTGGCTCTTAAACTTTTTTTTTGTCATGACCCAATTTTGCCTTTTTTGTTTCTGTGTGTCCCGCGATTGCCACAGAGCATCATCCCTTTGTGTACATTTGAAAATCACCAGCGATCGTCACCCCTTTGTCTGTGAGAAATCGCATATGCGGGTCATAGTGGAGCAATGACATTTGGTTTAGCTGCCCACGGCGACCTATCACAAGACATTACGCAAAGCATTTGTGACTCTTTTCCATTCAGTACAGTTCTGATTCACGACTTTGAGCGACAACAAAATGGATTACGACCCATAGTTTAAGAACCTATGGAATAAAGGGTTTAGGAAATCTTGTTTGCATTTTTGACTTGATTTTTATTACTGGGTGTAGTTATCTTCAGTAATTTTGAATTCGGTGTCAACCCTTCACAAGTTTTTTGACTTTGATTTTTATATTGGGCATCTCCTGGTCCCACGGTGGTGCAGTGGGTAGCGCTGCTGCCTTGCAGTTATAGAGACCCGGGTTCACTTCCCGGATCCTCCCTGCGTGGAGTTTGCATGTTCTCACCATGTCTGCATGCATTTCCTCCGGGTGCTCCGGTTTCCTCCCACAGTCCAAAGACATGCAGGTTAGGTGTGCATTGGCGATCCTAAATTGTCCCTAGTGTGTGCTTGGTGTGTGTGTGCGTGTGTGTGCCCTGCGGTGAGCTGGCACCCTGCCCGAGGTTTGCTTCCTGCCTTGCACCCTGTGTTGGCTGGGATTGGCTCCAGCAGACCCCCGTGACCCTGTAGTTAGGATATAGCAGGTTGGATACTGGATGGATGGATCTCCTGGTCCAGGTTTTGCATTCTGTGTCTGCCTTTTTTCATCTCTGGCAGAAAATTCAGTAGCAGTAGCATGGAACTGATTTGATTAAAGCATAATTGTATACAATATGAAGACAATAGCGGTAATCTTTCAAACAGTCCTCAAACTTAACCAAATACCTGGACATCAACTGATAGATAAACACTAGTAATAAATATTGTGTCATTTTCATTATTACATTCTCTTCACTAATATTGATTACTTGATATCTTTATGATGCCTTCCCTATACACATTATGCCACTGTGAGGTTCACTAGTCACGTGAGCCCAGTTTCATATTCAGTTTAAACATTTTTGAAATGTACAACTTTTATTTTTTTTCTTTTGTTTTATTTTTTTAATTGTTGTCAGCCTCTCACTGTTTTCCCAGATGGCTATACAGCAAACGCATGTAATGTCACATGTCCAGTTTTTTTCAGTTATAGGAGTTTATACATATTGTACATTGAGTCTATCAGCTTTTCTGATTTAATTAACACGGCAAATCTTTGTAACATTGCTTAAAGTTACTATTGTTGGTGGTTCATAAAAAGTATAAGAAATTTGACAAACGAGAGGAGACCTTTCAGCCAATCAAGCTCCTTTGTTTAGCTAGTAGCTACGCTGTCCTAATATATCATTCAGATTCTTCTTAAAGGTTATTAAAGTTTCTGCTTTAACTCCATGTCCCAGTAGTTTGTTCCAGGGTTCCACAACTGATGTCCTTGAGTACGTAATTCACAAAGAATGTTGCTGGATGTACTTTAGCAATGTTTTTGAGGATTTAACATACCTGGATTAAGTCCCCAGACACGTTTTAATTCTCTGAATCAGTCAGAGTAGGACATGGTCCTTAAGTCCTGGCATGCACTTGCTTGCTTTCCTCTGCACAGCTTCTGGTGCTGCTATGTCTTTGTTGTAAGGTGATGACCAGTATTGCACACAACACTCCAAATGCAGGAGTCTTCTTCTTCTTTTTTTAATTTTTGTGATCTGTTTTTGTGTCTCTCAGCATTCCTTTTGAACTATTTAGGGTTTTGATTTGGAAGGACAGGGACTTGCACGGACTATTCAAGCTCAAGCCAGTGAAGTAAATCTTTGCTGGTTCATTCTATAGCTGCCATTTAGTGTTTTTGGTTTTATTTATGTTTTTCCTTTTTCCACATTTATACTGGGGGATGTTAGGGATACTAAAACCATGTTCTGTTCCTTTGTCTTTCTGGTGGCCCTAAAACCAAGTAAATCAAACAGCACATTTTTGCTTCCATTGTATTAGTTTTTGCGACTAGTATGGCATGACTAGTAGTCTGTTGACCATACCCATTACTGACATGATCCAATGATGTAGTTTGCCTTTCAGATTTACTGCTGCACTCTTCCTTCATTACAAATTCTATAGCTTAGCCTATACTATATCTTTAGTATCTAATGCACTACTTGACGGACCCAATTTAATTACTAGTGGGTAATCAATGAAGCATACTACTTTCCCCCTTTCACTAAACACCCTCAAAATAATGACTGTCTTACTTGTGCCTTTTCCTTCTGTAAAATTATATGGTGTTTCTTTGTTCTTTCCCTTATTTTTTGTTTTACTCAGAACAACACCATACTTAAGAACATTACCATTACTCGGTTCATTGGGCTGATAATTCTGTATACTTCACATTCTAATGCTTTGGGCTTCTTTTATTACTGAAACAGACTTGTCTCACATGTTTGGAATCGGTCCAGTTTAATATATTTTTTCGCTAACTCTGTAATTGTGTTGGTATCACAATCATTCAGTACATCTATCATTACTGTTGCTAGACCATCTGGTCCCACTGTTTAGCTGTTTTTACTTTCCTTAGAGCTAAACCATCCTCATTTTTTATAATTTCTGAACTTTGGCATACTAGCATTAACAAAATGACCAGATTTGGCATGTTGAGAAGCGGGGCCGACTATGAGAAGTCCCTTCTGCTGGCACATAGCTTCCCGGAGTATAAAGACTATGTGATATACAGGTGAAGTCAGATGTTTACACATACTTGGGGTTAATTCTTTAAAACTCACTTTATAACTCCTCCATAGACTTTATACTAACAAACTATAAATTTGGTATATACCAAAGCACTGACAATGTATTCATGTTTATCATGGCCCAAAGAGTGTTGCATGTTGGTCAGACATGATAATGTGAATGTCACTGTACTCTGTAAATGTGACAAGACTACTGCTATTGCAGCCTCTTCACAGCACCTCATGGTTACTGATTCCTAGCAGCCTCAGGCTAAACTAAAGAAAATAATAGAAGGAGCAAAATTACTAGAGCGGTGGTCTAAAGACACACCAGTGAGCAGTTTTATTCTGATAGTACAAAAGTCTTCACCTAACTTTGGGTTAAACAGGCTCAGTGTCTTGTGAGAAGGTTCTTGATCTGAAGGCTGGGAAAAGAAACTTCCAGCAAAAAGCAGTGGAAAACCAGTACTGCAGTTGGGTGGAAAAATCACTGGAATAAACTATCATTTTTGAGAGAAAGGGAGTTCCAATAATTGGCATATTTTAAAACAGAAGCTCACCTAAACTGGACAGACATGGATAGCTAGTGATTCCCAGCCATTACTGGGTTACTGTTTGCAGTAAAATTAATAAGGACATGCTAAAGATCTGACCACAGAAGGTGAGCAGATTAGACAAGCAAGTCAAACTTAATATGACTGAGAACGTTAGTATCTGGAATATCAGACGTTAAGAAAATGAGGCTTTAAGTCAACTGAGTGTGGTAAAATATTAATAGGTAAAATAACATTTTATGTTGTGGCCGGAATACTAATGTTATAATGTGGATTTGTTTTCATTTTTTTCTAACTTCTATACTTTGTTTTTCTGGTTTGTTTTCTCACCTCTCAAGGTATTGAAATACAGTGGAACCTCGGTTTGCAAGTAACTTGGTTTACGAGTGTTTTGCAAGACGAGCTAAAATTTTTAATAAATTTTAACTTGATAAACGAGCGAGGTCTTGCAATACGAGTAGTATGTATACGCTTTGTCTGCTGAGCGTCATGTGATCACAACTGAGCTGATGGTTCTACTCTCTGTCTCTCGCTGCGGGATTGTGGGCAGTCGTCTCCTATTCTCCGTCTTAGTCGGCATGCCTCACTCATATAGTCAACATTCGTACGAGCGTATACTGTTTACTACAGCATTGTGACTGTGTGTGTGTGTGTGTGTGTGCGCATGTGTGTGCTGTGACGTGCGAGTCCCCGTCTTGCACCCCAAAACACGAAGCTGAGTCTCATCACTTTAGCAACACCAGCTCTATTCAGCTTGAAACAGCAACAGCGCGGTTATTTATTGTAGCGGGATCTGCCACTCTCCTATAAACAGACACAGCAGTCAGGCAGGGTCGTGGCCAAGTAGTACTGTGGCCTGAGCATTTATAATGTTCCTTGTTCCTTGTATCACCCATTGACGGCAGGCACTTATAGCATGTCCGCGATCTTTTTGGATTTGCTTTTACGGCAAACTGCTACAGCACTTGGAGACTGCGATGCTTTGGGACGCTCTTCCGTGTGTCGTCCCGTTGGGTGGAATCCCACAAGACTTTAGAAACTCACTCACACCAGCCATGATTCTTTTCAAAGGTAAAGTGCAGGTTAATTTGTTTTATGTATTTTTACTTTATATCTTGTATTAATCATTTTTATAGGAATAGTTTTGGGTTGTGGAACGAATCATCTGAGTTTCCATTATTTCTTATGGGGAAATTCGCTTTAATACATGAGTGCTTTGGACTGCGAGCACATTTCTGGAACGAATTATGCTCGCAAACCGAGGTTCCACTGTACCTTGATTGTGATTCTGAAGTTAATTTTTTGATGAAAAATGTCTTAAAAGCAGTTAAATTGTTTTTGCATCTTTCTCAATGCCATTTTGTGTTTTCACTGTTGCCATCATTTTGTGGATTTGTTGCCATAATGAAGTGACCCATTGCCAGGGTGTGGTTTCAGAGGACACGACCTGTGTCAGAGTTTAAAGCATAATTCACTTCTTTAGTTTACAATATATCAAGATTAAGAATAAATTTCTTCAAAACCTTCTGTGGAATTATATTCAGTTAGTGTCTACAGGTACAAGAACTTCAGCTTCATCTTTTGACATTGATTTAGGATTTTCGTTCATGCTCACAAACCTGCCGTCTCCATCTATGGCAGTACAGATAGAGAAGGAGGATTTTAGGTGAATGAAGAAACATCTGAAAGTCATACTAGTTACTCTGCACTAACAAGCAGGATTCTTTGGTAAAGATACATGAAAAACAGTGATTCTGATAATGGGACAACTGTTGGCACTCACATACCATCATCACAATAAGAATGATCTGGAACAGGTCTACAAATAGTTTTCCGAAGCACTCAGATTATGAACATGGAGTTTGTGAGTATTATGGATGACCTAAATGGTAGGGAAGGGTAGAGTGGCAGAAAAAGCATCTGGTTACTGGGGTAATCGTGTGAAGAATGATAAAGAAGCGAGATGATAGGAGATGAACAGCTAATACCTGGTTCAAACATAATGGTTAATAAGATAGGAGACAAATAATATATACTGTAGCATTAAAAAATAAAATTAAGATTCACATTGAAAGCAAGGTGTTTTAGTGAAAGGGGAAAATAGTGAAGTAAATCACTTAAGAAGAAAATTTACATACAAGGTGTTAAGACAGAAAAAATGACCAGGAGATGAAAAACAAAAAGGAATAGGATAAAACATACAGTCGTCAATTAAGAGGCATGGGCCCGTAATCAGGAAGACAGAAAGACAAAGACAAAACCAGAAATTATAGGAAAAAAAGTTGGAAGAAGTCAAAAGTCTAAACTAGAAAATGGATTACCCTAACCAAGAAGTACTTTTAGGAATGCAATAAGTATCAGTCCCAAAGCTAGGATACTGGCCCTGCCATGCTGCCATCTTTTGTAGGCAGGTTTGATGACACGTTATGTCATGTGACCTCCATGTTATATGACTGGCAACAGGCATGGCATCTGTAAACAGCCATGGTCATGCCAAGACAGTCGTAAACTGGCAGTAATAAAAAAAAAAAAAAAACAGAACACAAAAGGGCAGCCAACAGGAGAATAATAACAAAAGTAACAGCTACTTTAAGTATGAGACACATTAGAAAAGAAATGATAAAAACTGAATCTTGTGGCTAAAAAAATGATTAATTTTACAAAGGCATTTAAGCAAGCAAAAGCATTTCCAGCAGCACATTATACACATTATCATGTATTGCTAATAACAAGGGTGAGGTGTTAGAGAAAATTCTCAGTACATTAAGAAGATTCTTGAGTCATAGTTACACATGAAATTCAAAGTGGATGTCCTATCATTACACCAATTGGCGGAACCTCCATTTTCTGTTATTCAGTGCAATATGGCAGTCTCAAGAAATCTAACAGAATATCTTCCTTTATAAGTTAGGTTAATATATATACTCGCGTATGAGTCGGGTCTTGAAACCCAAAAAATCGATCACAAAATCAGACCCTGACTTATACGCCTGTTCAAAAATCCATCCATCCATTTTCCAACCCGCTGAATCCGAACACAGGGTCACGGGGGTCTGCTGGAGCCAATCCCAGCCAACACAGGGCACAAGGCAGGAAACAATTCTGGGCAGGGTGCCAACCCACCGCAGGACACACACAAACACACCCACACACCAAGCACACACTAGGGCCAATTTTAGAATCGCCAATCCACCTAACCTGCATGTCTTTGGACTGTGGGAGGAAACCGGAGCGCCCGGATGAAACCCACGCGGACACGGGGAGAACATGCAAACTCCACGCAGGGAGGACCCGGGAATCGAACCCAGGTCCCCAGATCTCCCAACTGCGAGGCAGCAGCGCTACCCACTGCGCCACTGTGCCGCCCCTGTTCAAAAATGCAACACTTAAAATTGTTTTTTTAGATCTTCTTGTTTCCTCTAATCTCGCACCAGTTTCTTAGACACATTGAATTTTGTTGCTGCATCACAATTTCAATGACTTTTAATTTAAAACCAGCTTCTTATTTTCTTCTGATCAATCGCTCCATCGTAGATAAGGGATGCTCTTACGATAAAGGTGTATGAGGGTGTGTGCAAATGTCGCTTTACAATAGTTCGGGTATTACCGTGTGGTCACGTAGTCACAATACATAGAAACAAAGGCCGTGTGCTCCGTGGTCACTCTCTCAGGTGGGCGTTAGCATGTCATAATCTCTTGGACCAATAGCGTGATATTTCTGCATTCAACTCATATTACCGACATTATAAAATACCAGAAATTACACAGTAAAATTAAGCCCCGACTTATATGAGGGAGAACTTAAACGCGGGTATATATGGTAACATATATAATAGCTATAAAGTATTTCAGTTACACCAATCAGCACACAGATAAATAGTTTATTCTAGTAACACCACTCTGCCATTAAGTACCATCCAAAAGCCCCCAAATAATTTATCATTAAAAGTCTTGGATATGACTTCTTATATGTACACTGTTATCAGAGAACAAAATATAAAGTTAAAATGTTATGATCCCATCTATATATATAAATGTTCTTGTGCAAATGAAGCCAGGATGTCCTAGTTTAACCGGCATGGAGTTTCAAGCACCTTTTTTACTTACAGAGAATTAGTGTAAAGCAGCAGAAAAGGAGGAAGGTATAACCAAAGTTCACATCAAAAGTCTTACAAGCAGATAATGCTAAACCTGGACCACCATTGTAAAGTAAGGAAGAAATTAAAAAAAAAAAAAGAACTGGAGTTTTCATAGGAAAATGAAAGGAAATATATTTTCTTTTCCTAAGTTCACCTAAGGTGGGAGAAGAAACCTTCCCAACAATTACTAAGAGAGCCAAACAGAAGATATATTGCAAACTAAAAGATCCAATAAGATTAGTAAAGACAAAATAAGAAAGAACAAAGACATTATGCGAAAGATAATGACGGTGATAATGGAAATTATACCTAACAGGTGTTTCCATATAAATTGTATTCTATTGAGTATGGATATTTGCATAAATGTGCCCTGCTCAAACATATGGCCCATCAAGGATTTGGTTTCTGTTTTAGCCCCACTGCTGCTAAGGTAGTTACCAGCTCCAAATGACCTGGAAATTAAGTAGTTCTTTGAAGAAAGAATGCAAGATCACGTTTCATTTATGTTCCGATCGAAAAGAGATGACAGATTTTTTTTTTCTGTTCATTTCAAGGTGTTGTCAAAAATTAGTTTTTTTTTTTTATAAAAATCACCAGAACCTCAGAATTCCTTCTCATTTTCAACAGATTATATGAATGTATCTGCATAGGAACAGTGGTCACATGAGAATAAGGGATGAGTTTCATTTTATCGTATTTAATAACGTTTGCTGCTTTGTCTGCTTTAAAGGATAGCGCAATGAGCTTTAAAATCACACAAGCTAACCCATCCCATTGTGAGAAGTCTGTTCTATGTAAACAAATATATTGTTTCCTATTGTTGAATGTTTATGTCATGTCACTTTCTAACCTGCTTAATTCAGACCAGAGTTATGGGGAGCCAGAGTCTACCCCAGCTAGCATAGGGTGCAAGGCAAAAACAAACCCTGGACAGGACACCAGTCCATCACAGAGCGAACATGTGCACACACACACACATCCACACACCAGGGCCAATTTAGTGTCACCAATTTGCCTAACCTGCATGTCAGGACAGTGGGGGGGGAACCAATTAAGACACAGGAAGAACATGCAGGGAGGACCCGGAATATGAACTCTGGTCTCCTTACTATGAAGGAGCAGCCCTACCACTGTACCACTGAACCAACCACACATTGTTGAAAGTAGGTAAAACTGTTACCAAATAAACAATAACGCCGATCATTTAGTTCAATTAAAAATGTTAAATATTCTACTTTTTAAGTATGTGACCCCAGAAATTAATTTTAACCTTGTCTTATACATTACAGTGTAGCGGTCAAGGGGTGATTTATTTATTTTAATAGAGGAGATCCCAGGAACGTCCCCAGCCTTGGATCGACCCACACACACTCACAACAGAGACCAAATTAACATTACTGTTAATGTTAACAGTTAACATTATTGTTTCCCACCATCAACAGATGTTTGAACTTGTTGGCTATCTAAACAGTTAAGATGAACAAAGCAGACCATGCATTTGTTAGTGTAGAAAGTGATGTGTCACTTTGTCTTTTTATGTATTCTGTTTCTACAGTACAGCTTCAAATTATTTTTTTCTGTAAGGTTGTGTGCTTTATATCTGTGTCAAAGCTCTTAGCAGTTTATTTGTACGGCTACATGAATTCAAAAAAGTAGGGATTTGTACAGCTACATCTACTGGCTGGCAGTGGAACTGCAAATTATTTGTGTTAAAATGCAGATATCAAAAATTTTTAAAAAGACAAAAAAAAAACTGGAGAAGAAAAGACAGACTCCTCAAATTTAATTAGACAACCAGTGACTTGATTTAATTGGCAAGTTTTAAAGTGAACACTTGGGCGTTTTGACAGTTACATTTTAAAATTGTTAGATAAAAAGAGAAAAAACAAAATGAGACAGGCGCTTTTGTACATGACCCACTAATTAATCCTGCTGGCATGCCTTCATTCATTCACGTCCATTGAGAATGTTAGGCTAATTATACATTTTCCAATGCTATATCTTCCTCAAGGCAAATACTTTCATGCCTGGTGCATTGGAATGCACAGAGACAGGCAGACTTGATGTGAGGTTTTTGAAAATTCCAAGAAAGATGGATGGTTTAAATAATTTTACTGCTAAAATACATATACTGTACAATATGTTAAAGGACAGAGATCCTTTTTTAGAGCAGAGCTGTAAAGGTTGAGATCAGATGCACTGTGTAACATCAACTGATAGATAAGCTGAACAACATCTTTAATTTATACAGCATTTCCACAGGTGTCTTTAAAATATAAGTTTCTGTATTATTTACGTTAACGTTTTTCTCACCTTTCACTGCTCATTTTGTTTGAACTCTACATAAACAGTTAGATAGTACGTAGTTATTAACTGCACATCCATATGGAACTGAACTTTTTTTTTTAATCTGGTTGCTAAGCAAAAGCAGAGACCTCCACTTTACCACTAACACAGCAGTCTGGAATTAGAACATGTGCAAAATGTCAAGGAGAAAACTTCATTAACCATTCATCTTTTGAAAGTGGTTGACTTCCATGTCTGAAATTGAAATGCCAAAGGTTGTTCTATCAGCTGCAGGCTCAAGCAGGACTTATAGCTTCGTTTGGTACATCCACTGTAGAGTTGGATATCCATCTTAGGCATAGCCTTGGGACATGGCATTAAATGGTGTGTTAAAGATGCTGCAGCAGGGGAGATGGAGCAGGGGGCCTCAAAATGTATTGCAAGAAAAGTATATATTTATCTCCATAAAATGTGGTTATATATTACTTGTACATGATATAGCAGGATGAGTGACAGCCTGCTCTTTCTCACTTCCACAAAATAGTGTAATCAGCTGTATTGCTGTGACAAAAATGTGCAGCTGGGGCGAGGAATAAAAATGCAGGAAATGGGGCCTGCTATGTCAAAAAAAGCCTAAGAGTTCATGTTAAAACTTGGCAATTAAATTAATTAATCAGTTGTCTAGTTCAATTTGAGGATTTTCTTTCTTTTCTTCTCCTGTCGTTTTGTCTTTTTTTTTTTAATTTTGGATGTCTGTTTTATTTTAACAGATAGATTGCACTTCCAATGCAAACCAGTAGATGTTGCTGTGTAAATTCCTACATTTCTTAATTTATGTAGCTGTATTAGATAGATAGATAGATAGATAGATAGATAGATAGATAGATAGATAGATAGATAGATAGATAGATACTTTATTAATCCCAAGGGGAAATTCACAGGAGCTGCTGGAAAGGCTGCCACTCGCGGCGGCGCCTGAGTCATATTACCTGCATAACAGCAAAAGCAGAGATGTCCACTTTTTTACCATGGATGCAACAACCTGGATTTAGAACATGAGTGAAATGTTGTGGAAAAAAAGCATCATTAACTGTTCATCTTTTGAAATTAGTTCACTTCCATGTATGAAATTGAAATGCTAAAGGTAGTTCTAGCAGCTGCATAACTTCTAGCTTCACTTGGTACATCCATTGCAGCAATTGATCTCTCACCCACGCATAAGCTTGGAATATGCATTAAATAGTGTACTAAAATCCTGTAGCAGAGGAGAGAAAGTAGTGGGCGTCAAACTTTTTGTAAAAAGGTACACATTTATCTTCATAAGATCTGGTTATATATCACTGGCACATAGTTCCAGGTTAAATCAAAAAGTAAAGGCAAACTGAAAATAGTGTGGTAACTGCAACAGATAGAAGCTGACGCAATACAACACGTTCACGATGGCCTACAGGTTGTTCAAACACGCACATTGCAGTGCTTAGTCATTAGTCTAGTTGAAGCCAAGGTCAAATGAACATGGACACACTATTGTTGAACGGTGCACCATAGTGAGATTTCTTTGGAAGAGTGATTGAAACCTGCTGAAATTCACTGAAGGACGATGGCTCAGTATGGAAGTGAAAACAACGTGAGCCAATGAAACATTTATGAATCTGTAGAAAAGGTAAAAATGGGAAGAACATGTGTAACTAATGAAACTCAATCTGGTCGAACATCATTGCACACACAAGCCTACATAGACATGGTGAATGCCTTCATCAGAGAAAATTGACGGATTACGTTGTCCAATCTCGCTGCACGTTTGGATTTCAGCCATGGATCTGCACATTCCATAGTGCATGATGATTTGGGGTGCTGTCAAGTTTGAGCAAGATGGGTACCCAAACAAGTTATTGATCTGCACAAGCAACAGCACATGGAGGTTGCAACCCAGTTCCTGAAATATTATGAAGAATTTTCCAAGTGTTTTGGAGGAGATTTCCACTGGAGACAAATGGAAAGCAAGTGACAAAGCATGCAGTGGAAACACCCATCTTCTCCAGTAAAGAAGAAATTCAAACAATAGCACTCTGCCAAAAAAATCATGATGAGCTTTATTGGGACATGAAGGGTCCTGTTCTGCTGCATCATATTATGCAGCGCAGAACTGGATTCAAGAGCCACCGAAAAGCTTCTTCCCCCAAGAAATGAAGAGGTTAGAGAAACAACACAAGAAGTGCATCAACCTACAGGGAGACTATGTTTAGAAGTGATAGAACTGCTATGTTCATCTGCACACAGTTACCGGTATGTTAAAGACAGAATGCCTGAGCTGTACATGCTTTGGTTGTATACCCTTAATCAGCTGGGCAACTGAAAAGGAAAGGGAAGGTAATATATATACAGTAGGAAAGGGCAAAGCCAAGGCAGGTGAAACGAGAAAAGGTGAGAGTAGGTAAGAAAATGCTACCATTGGAGAAGATGAAGGGAGAGATTAAAAAGTTAGTTGATCATTAAAACTTGGAGAAATGTGTGATCTCCCAGGCTGAGGATGAGCTTAGCACCTTTTGTTTTTCTTTGAAAAGTGTCTTTGAAGTCCGATGAAAGAACACACACACAGAGAGATCAGGGTGGCTATGTGTACTACAGTAGACTTTGGAACGTCTTTGATTTTAGGAGCTGAAATAGTATGTTATCATGCATGTGACTAGTACAATTTGATGAGGAAAGTGGCCCATATTTTTAACTAAAAAAATGTTACAGGGAGCTCATTTGTCCTATAAGCCCTACATGGAACCCATAATTAACACCTACAATGTTGAGCAATACAAATTAGTGAATGCAGGTTTTGAAAGGGTTAAAAAATAGTTGAGTATGATACTAGGTGTCGCACTGTAACTTTTAGGCAGAAATTGACCAAGTTGTTGTTAGTGTCTGAACTTGTGAACAGTCTTAGTACCCACTGGTTGTTAGCCTTGCATTAGGAAAGACAACCAAGTTCAAACAGGGTAACTAGGAAAGAAAACGTAAAATGAACACAAAGTCAATACCTAAAGTCAGTCCTATCATTTGTCTATATTCAATACAAAATCGAAAAATCTTTATATTTCAAAAGCAAAAAGTCGAGAACTAAGACATTTAAAGAGCAATAATTAATAAAGGTATGAAGGCTGTTTTCTTAGAAATTCCGCAAACTCGGATAATAATTCATTTGATGGACGATTCTTACAGGGATGCACCGATAATGTCATCCGTGTAACTTCCAGGACTTCATTCCATAGCAACAACGACGACAGTGGCACTAAAGGGTACTGCACCAAGAAAAGCCAAATGGCAATGAAAACTATGCAACATATTTTGAAAACAATTCATGTTATGAAAATAAATGCAAAAATTACATTCACCATCTCAAAAAATCCATAATGGAAATTACACATTGAGAAAAAAGGTAAAAACAAGTGTACAAAAAATTGCCAACATACATAATCATAACACTGGTGTTGTAAACAGTTCAGACATCAAGAAAGAAATGTCACAGGAGCATGCAAAGTTTTAGAAAGAGCTCAGTGGGTTAGATAAAAGTTACATTTGTCAACGTGGTGCCAGGGATTTCCTCAATAATATTCTCCTGCTCCTTAAAAGATTTCCATCCCCTGATCATAACTGCTCCCTGATTTCCTGCACCCTTGTACCTCAGTACTCAGTAGTAGTGTGCATGAAGCAGCCTGGAATACCAGATGAATTACGGGAAACGCAGTGGGCAAAGTGAGGACGCCAAAGACCAGGGGAAAGGTTCTTCAAGAACATGTGAACATCCTACAAACACCACGCACAAATAAATCACTCGAGTCAGTATTTGAACGTGTGACTCAAGATACCCTCTTTACCTTGTCTGTTATTGTGGTGACGCATGTTCGGTCCTTGATGTTGAGCAGTTTTTAAATAAATAAATGTCGAGCTTAGACGCGGAGGGGTTGTGGGTTCAGACAGAAGGATGGCAGAACAGCTCTGGGGTGTTAGTGAGAGAAAAGCGCTATATAAATGTAATGAATTATTATTATTAGTATTATTATTATTAGTAATTGGCCAGCCAAGCATTCATGTTCAGACGTGCAGCACAGCGAATTGTCTCATTAGAACTCTGGGGTCTGTGATTGCTGCATCTGCGCCCAAACGAAAGATAAAAGGAGCTTCAGTGGAGCGGCGGGGTAAAAAAAAAGAAAAGAAGGATAAAATTTTTGTTTAAGTACGGCAAAAATACATCTATTACTCATTCACTGTTAATGTAGCTAAACCCTAACAGAGGGATCTTTTAGTCCTGATTTCAGTTATAAGGCATCGGTAAATGTGTTATTCATCTCTGTGCAGTACGGCATTTGATATGTTGGTTAAATTAACTATGAATATGATGAATTCACAGGTTTTATACTAAAGTACGCAATATCAAGGGACATACAGTATGTCTCACTCACCTCTGACTGTTCCAAAGTGAAGTTATTTTAGTAGGTCAACTGGTGCTTTCTTTGTTTCATTAACACCAAAAGAGGACTTTGTTCAAAGTTCTTTTTACATTACAGTAGGTAAGTAATAAATGCATTTTTGCAGTACCTAAAGAGTTATCAAAAGAAATTAAAGGGAATTAAAATAGTTGGCGAATGCTGAGCCAAAAGAAAAACTGGAGAAGGAGAGATGACGGAACTAAAATGAAAACGGGGATAGAGTGAGTTGGAGAACTTGATCCAAAGAGTCATGGAAAGAGAGATTTTCTTTTAAAGAGTTTGATGGAGTGAGCCATACGGAAGAAAGAGATTCATGGAGATTTATGCAAGGTGTGAAAGAAATGAGCCACCAGAGATATGTCGAGAGGATGTGAGCTGGCTGTAGCAGTCTGCTGAGCACCAGATTCAGAATAGCTTCTGGACGGACTAGAGCACCAAAACGTGAGGCGGCGGGGTGCTCTGCTAGCATAGAGTAGAGACACCTGGAAACTGCTGGGAATACTTCAGAGATGTCTGCAGTCGGTGTATATGGCGATGTAAATGGCGGGGACTTTAGCAATGAAGAAGGTCAACCGGTTGCCAATGGATGACGGTGTCCTTGTATGCTTCATTGTCTGTTGCCTCTTCCATAGTCCACTACACTACAGTAGCATTTTATGCAATGGACTCCTAGGATTTGTTTACTGGTTTTAAAGAAAAGGCTTCTCAATAAAGATTATTTTAGAAATGACTGTTGGTATCTCTCCTACATTTTACCCACTTTTAACTCTGCATTTATTGAAACTTTTTAAATAATTTAAGAAACTGTTTTATTTATTGAAAGTTACGGCACAATTCGCACTTTGTACAAAATAAAGGCACTTGAACACTTTTGCACCATTTCTTGCCTGTTATATGTCCACATTGCTCTGATTCATCCCGGTCCTGAGTTAAAGGACATGGTGGCAGCTGTAGCAAACCTGGACTGACACAGTCCTCATCATCAGATCTTCATGTTATTATACTACTTGTATGATGAAAATTATTACAAACAGCTGAAATATGTATAGCAGGTTGGTACCATAAAACCATATAAACAATGTAAACTCATTTGCTGTGGAGGAAACACAGAACGAACAAAAAACACATTTATCTCATTACAGTGAGCCCTACTGATTTATTTAGTGTACTTTTCTTCTAGGAATGAAGACAGAATATTATTCCATGGTCGGCAGTGGCAAACTTTGTAATTTGTTTGATTCCAGATGAGATTATGCAACTGAGAATCTAATTAACCCTTCATTTGCATTTCTCCGTTGGTGTGTCATACCCTCTACATTGTTGTGTTTTGTTTTTTTTTTCTCTTCAGAATGGGGCTTTTACATCTTTTGTCATTTTATTTGTTATCGATTTGCCATTCTTGGTCACCCATCATAATTTGACACCTGCTGTTCCTATTTAAAGGCTCCTTGCTGTTTCTTGTCTGACCTTTCCTCCCATTGTGTGCATCTTTTGTCTGCTGATTGGCAGCAGATCTATTGCAGGATGAAGGAAAGCTTTTACAGCTTTTTGGGTGCCACTTAAGTGCTGAAGAAAATATCACAGGCACTGCATGTGGTAACATTTTATTTCCAAAGAAAAAGCTGTATGCAGAATTAAAATGAACAGCTTTATCCTGTTCTTCAAATGCAGCCAGGAGAAATTTCTTTCAAACTTTCCGAGGATTTTCTTTTTGTATACCTTGTATGGCATATACAATAACATTGGATTCATTCCATTTCTTTGTTAGCAGTTCATCTTTGGGCTTTCCGGCACCTTAATGGTTGTGCAGTACTTCCAATTGTTTGCTCACAACTTTTAAATATTAAGTCTATCAAGACCTCTTATCATATGGCTTTAACAGTCTTGAGTTAATTAGAGTCAAGTGTAGGCTGTTCAATTACTGCTTCTTAACTCAACAGTTCACTTATAGTGAATAATAATATTTCCTGTTTTAGTCATGAGTTAAATATGTTGGATTTGTCCATACTGCCCATGTCTGTCAACCTTGCACATACATGATGATACTCCTTGTACACTATTAAGTAACATGGGCGTAGTTTTTTCCATTTAAAAGTGTGCCTAAAAGTAGTGAAGAAGAATATACAGCATTGTAGTCTTGTGCCTTTTCAACAGGATGTGGTCGCTGGCTGTACAGTTCTCAAAGGTATGTGACAGAGATGCTCTAATTGATCGGGCCGGCAATCTAAATCTGACGATTTTCAGTAAAAAAGTTTCATCGGTAAATTGGCCAATCACAAAAAAGATCTTTCAGCCCCTGCTCTTACGATAGTTTAGTTGCAGTAATCCTTTCCACAAGATATTACGGTAATTGAGCAAGCGCACATCTCTTTTGGCTGCAAACTTCCTGTAGTGTAAATAAAGCAAGTTGAGGGTTGTTTTACAAAAGAGAGCAGGGACGATTGGAATATTAGCCTTTACATTAAAGGAAGTGGAGTAATAAACTGAGAAAAAGGAATCAGGGAAGTCATCCTGTGCAGTTAAACAAAGGGCAAGAAAAGCTACTTTCGTGGATTTAAACCTTTTTATTTTGTCCATTACTTAAAACAGATACCATTTGAGTTTGGACCACGAGGTTCTTTTAAGTGCCTCAGGATTTCAATTGGGAAAAGAAAACCTAAAGATGAATTTGAAATTGCTGGTTAGTTAGTAATGGTCTTGTTAGCTTAACAGCAAAATGTCTTTTACTTATAAACCTGTTAAGCATGTTAGTCTTGTGACTTCTTGATAAACAACTTAGGAAAATTTGATACATTTGTAGCTATTTTAAAGTTTTGTGATGTGTTTATTATTTGTTGCTCTGTGCTATAAAGTATAAGTTTAGGTAAGAAACAAATGCTGCATTATTAAAATGGTAATCCATATTTATAATTCATTTATAATTAATCAAGACTTATGAATGTCTAGCTGAGACACTGAAGAAAAAAAACACACCTGTATAAATATACTTAATGTATACTTTAACAGTAAAAAGGTTGTAGAGCAAGTAAATGATTAAAAATGATTAAAATATATGTGCAGGTACAGGTAGTCATCAACTTACAACCCATGTATCTTACGTCTATTTGATTTATGACCACTACCGCGTCTCACAGGCAGACAACAGTTTTCACCATTTCAGCTCTTTATGCCGTGATTCATTCATTTCTATCTCAGTTTATTACCTGCAGCAGTTTCAATTATGTTCAGCTACGTTTGTCTTACAATTACAGGAAAAAAAGGCAATTGATCTTAACACAAAAATGAAGGTGATCTAGCAGTATCAGGGAGAAAGGAAAGCAATAACGAAACAAAATAACAAAATAATTTACAAAAAACAAAGACAGCAAATCCACACAATGTGCTAAGAATGTTGATAAAAGAAGGATATAAAACTAACAATAGGACTTAAGGGACTTACTATACATACGGTCAGGTTTGAATACATATACAGGTCTCAATTATGTCCAGATCTACTTACGACCAGTACATCGCAACCGAACATGGTCTTAAGTCAACGACTATCTGTATACTTACACTTAACTAGTGTTTAATTGCCAATACTAATTAATTGTGTATGTGTGTAGTGTATGTATTCATGTGTCTGTCTGTATATCTGTCCACTTTCACGAGAGAGCTACCTAATGGATTTAGATTGTTTTTTTTTCTATAATTTGCTTGAAAGTTCCAGTTAATTTTGCGATAGTTTGCTTGTGGTAACAATTTATTTGCGTGAATCTGAGAGAGAGGCTGTGGGCTGGGGCCCTCCACACTTACGCATCAGCCTCTGTTTGAGTCGGTCTACCTCTAGCCACGTATTGGAGCGTACCTTGCCTCCACTTGCTAGTGATACCTGTTTGTTCAACAGACGTTATTATCTACAGATTGTTAAGGAGTAACGTTTGATGTTTTTGAGAGAGAAATCAGAGCTACGTGTGTTTTAGTGGGTAGCTGCTGATTGCCAAAGATATCACAGCCACATGCTTTTCTCCCCACGCAGGGGACGCTGTCCCGTCAGAGCTGAACATAATCAGATACAGTGCCAATGTCTGACAGTGGAGCGTACCTACCTTCCGCTTGGCCAGAATTATTTTTTTTTTATTGATTTTTAAAGTTTGTCCTGTTTCACTACTACGTGGACAGAGCCATGGGGGACAGGTAGTGTATATATATATATATATATATATATATATATATATATATATATATATAATGTATATGTATGTATGTGTATATATGTATATAAATATGTATACATATATACAATATGTATATATGAGTGAAGGACGCCACCCAGGAACCTGCTATTGTGTTTATACTGACTAGCAGCTCCTTCTAGCTGTGCCATTTACTTATACTGATGCCCCAGTGTGACTTCCTGCTCAAATGGCAGTGCAAAAGGGAATCCGAACAAAGTTGCATTCATTAAGTGCCCTCCGCAATGTTTGGGACAAAGACACATTTTTCCTTGACTTATCCCTCTGCTTCATAGTTTAAAATTACAAATCAAACAATTCAGATGTAATTAAAGTGCATATTGCAGACTTTCAATTAAGAGTATTTTCACACAGTTCGGTTACACCATGTAGAATTTACATCATTTTTTCTACATGATATACCCCATTTCAGGGCACCATAATGTTTGGGACATTTTAATGGCAGGTCTGTTAAAGCAGTCATATTTATTATTTTGTTTGCATATACCTTGCATGCAATGACTGCTTGGCATCTGCCATTTATAGACATTGTCAAGTGCTGAGTATCTTCTCTGGTGATGCTCTGCCAAGCCTCTAATGCAGCCATCTTCTTGCCAAGGATGTGGCAAGCAAGCTGGTAGTGAATTTATAATAAAGGCAGAGGCAAGAAAACAAAAATAAACCAAAACTGAACTGAAAAACACAAGAGTTCCCAAAAGTTATTTACACCCAATAATCAAGTGAGCCGAGACTTCTGCATAAACATATTGTACATGACTATCCATTCATGTGTCTGCCTGATTAATTAAGTGATTGAAAGGCGGAGCTAACGCCTGGTTAGCAGCAGGCAGCACACTGAATGAAGGATCTGTGTCCGAGTATGGTATAAAACTTATCATCTACCTCTTAGGAGTGATCCTTCCTTTTGAGGCCTCCCTGTATTTTGATTAACAATGTATGCAAAATTTTCCAGTATTTAACAATGCGTAAATTAAATGGTATTAACTCAACAAATTAAATGCTCAACATTTACTGAAGCAGAAATTCCAGTATGCATTTTTTTCCTTTATTAATTGTAGGAAAAGACTGTCATTGCCCCTTTGCCTTGCTTGGCACTCAAATAGTTTGTTTAAGAGGCAGCTGCCAGGCCCTCTTTTGTGACTCATAACTTCAGTCAAGATGCAAGTTCTCTACACATGGCCTCTCTTTGGAATGCAACTTCTGGATATCATTCAATAAGACTGATCAATCATGGACAAATAACATCCAGAGATGCCTCCATAATGTACAATTTAATCACTTGATCAGTGAAAAAAGGACTATAACTTCACCATTGAAGGACAAACCTTTGTGTGTGGGCACAATAAAGGCTGGGGCAAACGCCACCACTGCAGAGGGTAATCTAGTGCTGGACCGTAAGAGCAGAAGACCGTCCTTAATAGAGCGTGAAACTTTAATAACTAGTGTGGCCATCCAAGGGAATGATGGTTGGAAAGACAACATAAATATTGGGCTGTCCCCATTTATTTCCAAAATTAAATAGAAATAATGCATGATGGGGCAATAATAAACAGAAAGAGTTGCCCACTGGTGTTATATACAAAACAATTACTGCATCTAAAAGATGTCTCTGATCACTTTGGTTGGGGTTTGAAGGAGCTCCATGTCATCAAGCTTCCAGTCAGTCAGGCAGCTGGACTTTTATGGTGGGGGTCAGCTGCTCTCACTGGGCAGTTTGTCGGCACTGTGGAGGCAAATGAAGGCGACATACTGAATGGCAATGTCCTCTCTTAGCCCACGGTGGAACTGCATACCTGAGAGGGACCTGAAGGGTGACCCTCTGACGTTCATGCGTGACACTACCTATGAACTTATCTATACAACCAGTTATAAGACTAGAACTTTGACAAGAACTTTTAAAAGCTGACCCACAATGAATGATGTTTCTGGTTAATTCTTCAGATAAAAATTAGGGAAACAGAATTCACATGTTATGTGCTTGTTTCTATAGGAGGTATGAAGATCAGACTAAACTAATATCAAATTTATGTTTTGTGTTGCTTGTTATTGTCCCTTGTCTGTGTATAAATATACATCTTCTGTTGTGCTTTTCTTATGAGTAAATTGTATTATTTGATTTATTGAAGCTAACGTGTTTGGGTTATTTATTGAAAAACTTCTATAACCACCTGTGGAACACAAACTAAGAAACTGAAAGCTAATATATGTGGACATTCACCAATTTGTTCATAAGTATTTTATCTGCTGCGCACATACCTGTTGGTAAGAGTTAATACTGTAAAATTAAAATTCCATAAAGATATGTTTAGAGAAAAGAGTATGTGGATATAAAGAGAGCTATTGGTTTAATGTAACTGTGCAGGTTTCTAAGCTGACACAAAAGTAAAGCATGACTTCAACTTGTCAAGGAGCAGCTCCTCAACCTTCAAGATTGTACGCCCACAGTGACAAAAAATGGGAAGATGTAAATATAAATAAAACAGACACACACACACACATAGCTAGTTCAGATCTTTAAAAATTCTACAGCTATCCAGACATGAACTCCTAGAACAATTATGTGGTCCTAACCATGTGACTAGCAGCGAGGTTGATGACCTAAACCAGGGGTCCTCAAGTTCAGTCCTGGAAGGCAGCAGTGGCTGAATGTTTTAGTTCCAACTCAGTTGTTTAATTAGAAGCTGATCTTTGCTGATAACATAACGTTTATTTCATTTACTGGCTTATCTGGGCTTTTATTGTGGTGAGTCATTTTTGTATTGTAGATTTTTCTTTCTAATCTAAAAATATAATCCAAATTAATTTTGGACCAGAGCAGATTACTAGTTCTCAATCTTTCACTTTATCCTGTTATGTTTCTTTCTGAATATTTCAGTAAAACAGATTATGATGAACACACACAAATGAAAAGGGGACCAGAATAGCAGTCGAGCTGCTGGACCATTTGCCATTGGTATTTTATTGTTAATGAACAGCTGGAAGCCGGTAAAAAGAGAAGCTATTTAGGATTTAAAGAAGCATTTCAACAAACGAGTTAACTAAATATTTAAAGAGGTGTGTGTCTGCTTGGGCGTGAGTGTATATAATTTATTGGCTTCCTGTCCAGGATTGGATTCTGCATTGCACTACATGTTCACCTTTACCTGCTAATGGACAAAACTGGTCTGGATGTTGGATGAATCGACAGTCAGTATGCTTTTTGCTTGGAATTATATGTTCTACATATGCTCAAAAGTGCGCCCTAGAACTTCAGGCTCTTTTCTACTGTCTAAAAACATATTGTTGGGTCACTTGGAACCTCTAGATTTTGCAGTGTGTGTCTGTTTAGTGTGTCCTGTAACAAAACCTTGTCAGGCTGTTTCTTGATATGGGTCTCTCGCTACCAGACAATGTTCTAGACCAGTGTTTCCCATCCTTGGGGTCGCAGGCCATTGGCTTTTTATCAACTGGGGAAGTATTTTAAGTTTGAAAGTCCCCCACATACAAAATAAAACATAATACATATCACACCAAAAATGAAAACGACGAAGATTTTAACTACATTTTTAATTATCAATTACGATTGAGGTATTTTAATAATGCCCCTTCATTCTTTTTTAATTTTTCAATCATCACCTTTTTCTTTTTTCTGCTGCCTTTTGTTCGCTTCACCTTAAGACTGAGAGAATAATAAAATATTAATGATAAGATTGACGGGTTTGTCCCTTTCCGTCAGAATAAGTCGGCGAAGAGAGTCTTCCATCTGTGTAAGTCGACAAACTGGTCAAGATTCGCATTTGTAAAATATACCTTTGCAACATATGTATTTGTAACAGCTTTTAAACATTAAAAATGGTACATAATTCTGACATAGATAACACACATTAGGTTGCCAAAGCCCTATCAAATAAAATTGTCAAAAAAAGTCTAAAAAGTCTAGTACTAAAGTTTATAAAAAACTGCCACCCCTAAAAAAGTGGTGCCTGGGGTGGACTGCCCACCCCCTCTGGCCCCCTCAGCTACACCAGTGTCACAGACTGCCACTGGTGGGTCGCGTGTTACTATTGTGTATAATTTTAGTGGGTTGCGAAATGGGTGGCGCTCAATTCCCTCTCCCCTGCTTTGACAATCACATTCAATTCACCAAGGGAGCAGCGCTCTGACAGTCGCACTCGATTCACCAAAGGGGGACCACACTCCCCTATTCTAATGACTGTTCTCGATTTGCGTGCTCAATCATTGTTGAGTCGCAAAGATACATGGGAAAAAGTGGGGCACAATACGAAAAAGGTTAAGAAACCCTGCTGTAGCCCACCATGACTCTGAACTGAAGAAACAGCAGACTTTTCGGTATTTTATGCATACTGTACATGTGGTAAACACTCTAGCTTTACTTACATTACTGTTGCCAGCATTTTTGTGTTGAACTGGTGATGTGTAACTTCACAACCGACTTAAAGCAATTTATGCCATTATTTATTGTAGGTTTTTTCTGGCCTGTTTTTGTAAAATGAAGGCTTTAGAATTCCCTGAAGCGGGCTACATGCTGTTTCTCCTTGAAGACAAATTTCTTTGCTGAAAGTAACTGCTGCATGTTCCGATACAAAAAGGGTGGCCTCATTTACCTGCCTCAAGTATTTGTTTTATTCATTCATTTTCCATTTTTTATTCTGCAATCTTGATTAAATGAGTGAACAAATTCCATTACCAACAAAGGTTAAAGGGAGGGAGCGCTGTTTGAAACAAGTTTAGCTGTTGACATTTTGTTAGTTGTAGAATTTAAAGGACAGATTTATTTAGTGTTTGTAGCTTATCTGACAAGACATTTTAAAAATTACTTGAAAAAAATCAAACGGTTCTGCTTGTCATTTTGAAGCTGCTCTTATTCTGGCTAAATTGAGAGGCTGTAAAGAAAATGACAGGTTTAGGGGACATGTGAGGGGGGCGTTGTCAGAAGCCATGCAGTATTAATAAGGGGTTAGAGTATTAAAAACCTTCAGTGTTAGAAGCTTTTAGTTTATTTAATACTAAAGGGTAGAATCTGTGACAATTTCTGTGGTGGCTGCAAAGTGATTTCTCAACTAATTTGCCAGTCAAGATGTCATCTTATTGTAGTGTGGCCCACATGTTTAAAAAGGAAACTGAAGTGATATGTTGTCATTAGCCTGCAGCACTTATTTATCGTGTCTGAATGTCTGTAATGCCCACGTGAAGGCAGCTGTCTTGATTTCCTAAGCCTTTGAGCTTCCAGCAGTAATGTGGAAGTTGCATAAACTTGATTACATTTAATTTTTCATGTATGCCTTTTAAGAGACGCATTGACCTTTCCTGTTTGCAATGTATAATTGTCTCTTTTTAAAAAAGAAAATTCCTTCAGTATTTTCTTGCATTAAACAGAGAGATGGCGCATGCCTTCATCTGTGGTATTAGTTCTCTTAAGGTTCACTGTTAAGTAGCACCATTACATGCCACCAAAACACACACACTTAGTAGATGGCCTAGTAAATGTAAAACCAAATTATACACCTATTAAGAGATTCAGTCAGAACTCAAAGGTGGGAGGACAAGAAGTGTAATTAATCAATACATGTACTTTTTTCCTGCTTACAAGTTCCAGCTGCTCTGCCATTTGATTAAAAAAACACAGTATGCAGCAAGAGGCAGACAACATGATAAATTGTTTAAGTTATTATGGTTGCCTGACAGTTGTGTTTCTATGACCTTTCACTGTGATAAATATGAATTTCTTGTACAATAATACCCTGAATGGCAACCCAGTTAGGTACCGTATGCTTACTGAATAGTGTTTTGGTTCCCCATTTACCTTCAGGACAGCCTAGATGTTTGGACATGAACTCAACAAGATTTTAAAACTATACAGTTACTGCATCCCATAATTGATTTAGATTAGTTGGCCGTGCATCTTTGCTCCAAACAGTTTACTCCACCTCATCCCATATATACTTGACATCTGGTGGCTACGATGATTACTGCTTCAAGATGAGTTCCTAGAACTCATTTATGTAATTTTGCGTGGATTTCATTGCTAAAATATATGCATTCCAGAAAACAGGAAAATAGTACAGTGATCTGGGGTAGGCATATTTCGATGCAATTTATCTATATATATAAAATCCCTATGTGCGTCCAGGTGTCCGTGTGTGGGTGTCTTCTGGTGAAGTGCGCATGCGCGGGGCACGGTGCTATGCGCGATATTACTGTCAGAGAAAGTTAGAGGCGTTTTACAGAAATACAAACCAGTATTACTGCGAGAGGAAATTAAAGGTACGCAATACAGTGATGCATATTACAGCCACATACAAGCCAGTATTACTGTCAGAGGAGATTAAAGGCATATTACCGATGCGCACGCCTGTATTACCGCCAAAGAAAATTAAAGGTATATTACGGACGTACAAGCCAGCGAACGTACAAGACGGCATCCTTCAATAAGGGCGCGCACAAAAAGGCGAGCCTCAAAAGGGCGACCTCAATTGGGCGCAGCAAATAAAGGCGCGCGTAAATAAAGATCTGCCCCTTTGTTGCTCTTCACATATTCCAGAGCCATTTGAACTAAATTATCTACGAACGCCTTTATTCGCCGTGCTCAATTGAGGTCGCCGAAGAACGGTGAGCTCAGCAAGTAAACATCAACAAAAGAAAGGCTGAAAGAAAGAAAAATACGACCAACAAAAAGAATGAGGTCAAAGTCCCTTGCCATTTAATATAGACTGTTCCAACTAATGTTTATGCACTACTGTTCTAGCGCCCGTTATTGTAACGGGCTAAATGACTAGTATTATTAATAATCATAATCATCTTGTAAATGTGCATTTGATGCTAATCAACCTCATATACATTCAGTTTGATGCTGCAGACATTCACACAGAATTAACCCTATTTAAATGGAATTAAAATACAGTACGTTCATCATATTCATCACTTTTGAGGTTTAATATGTTATATATCTATACAGTATATATAAAAGCCAAATACTACTGACTCACTCATCACGAAATCTCCCGAACCATGAGGACTTAGGACTTGAAATTTGGAATGTAGGTTATCCTTGGCCCATAGGTGCTCGCTAAGAAATGGTTTTAAAAATTTCATGGTCCAAGTGCAAAATTTCTTATAGTTTTTTAGAACCGTTTGTATGTCTGTTTGCTTTTCACGAGAGAACTACTTAACGGATTTAGATCAGGTTTTTTTTCTAAAATTTGCTTGAACATTCTGTTGATTTTGCGACTTTCTCATCATGCTAAGTATCATAGTTCGCTTGTGGTACCGACTTATTAGTGCGAATCCGAGAGAGACTCATCGGTCTGTGGGGAGGGGAGTGGGGCCCTCCTCACTCACGCGGCTGCCTCTGGGCGTAACTTTAACTCCGCTTAGTTAGCGAATGAGAGAACTACTTAATGGATTTAGAACTTTTTTTTTCTATAATTTGCTTGAACATTCCGGTTGATTTTGTGACTTCTCTCATTGCGCTAAGAATCATAGTTCGCTTGCAGGAGTGACATATTCACACTAATCTGAGACAGAGGCTGTGGGCCGAGGGGAGGGGGAAGAATGATGTCAGGAGTAGAGAGCTAGTCACGTTTGTGTACTTGGGGGTCATCTTCATGGCTCCTGCGAAACAAGTGATTCCTCCTCGGGACCAGAGGGGTCACTGTCGTTAATTTCCTTTTCATTTCAATCCATAGTTCTACTGGGCAAAGTAAAAATGATGCAAGACGTCACTTTGCCTCGTTTCAGGGAAACCATCCTTCTGGGAGAAGGTGGTATTCATACTTGAACCTGCAAGTGATGGAGACAGAACTCCAGTGCTATACCCAAATACAAGGCAAGGCAACTGAAGAACAATGGTCTAGGCTGTTTATTTACAATCCCATACTTTTTATGTTCTTTACTAAACAGGGTCACCAAAGAGATGCCCCAACTCTTGAACCCTTGTTCCTTTGTTTCTTTATTTTATTATTTATTTTATTATTTTTTATTATTCACATGTTAAATGGCCACTTATATATATATATATATATATATATATATATATATATATATATATATATATATATATAAAATGTGCGTGTGTATATATATTGTAAATAAAGTACAGCAGGAGATTCAAAGAGGTTTGGGAGAATAGCCACCCCATATACTGAAAAGTAGCAAATAAATTGCGAGTTTACAAATGAGCTCAAAACAGAACTGAATACAGTAGGTACACAGAGGCTTTTATATGGCAAAGACAGGAAGGGGATGGTCCAGGGTGGCCGGAAGAGGAAATTTCGTCTTTGGTAGGTGGGTTCTGAAGCAAGTTAGTCATCAGGAAGGGCTGAAAGTGATGTCATCAGAGGAGGTGGGTTCATGGCGAGTTCACTGTTTGGTTGGTTCTTCAGTTGGCCTGCAGAGGAACAAAAGGAGAAATGGTTAACTGACACTGCCAGTCCTTGGTCCAGCTGAGCAAATACTTTATATGAGCCTACCAACCTTCTCTGAAGTGCATGTGTGTGACTATATATATATATATATACTAGCAAAATACCCACGCTTCGCAGCGGAGAAGTAGTATGTTAAAGAGGTTATGTAAACATATATATACATATACATATATACATATATATACATATCTACATATACACATATCTTTGGTTTCCTCCCACAGTCCAAAGACATGCAGGTTAGGTGCATTGGCGATTCTAAATTGTCTCTGGTGTGTGGGTGTGTGCGCCCTGCGGTGGGCTGGCACCTTGCCCGGGGTTTGTTTCCTGCCTTGTGCCCTGTGTTGGCAGGGATTGGCTCATGTATTTAGGATATAGCGGGTTGGATAATGGATGGATGGACATTTGTATGCATAGCCCTATTTGCCTGTTTTCGTTTGTTTTCATTCTTCAGTAATATTTAAGCAAACCCGGAGCTTGTCAGTTCAAATCGTGGTACTGACACCACTGTGTGTCCCTGAGGAAGTCACTTCACCTGCCTGTGCTGCAAAAAACCAAAGTAATGTAACAAATTGTACCTCAGATGTTGCAAGTTGCTGGAATAAAGGCATAAGTCAAATAGATAAATATGTATTATACACATAGGAAGTATTAATTTATTTTCAGTTAAGTCATCTGCAGCAAACCTTTATAAATGAGGGATTCTCCTTTTTAGATAGTGCAAACTGTTTCTTCTTCATTGAGGTTTTCTCTTGGAGAGCTTTTTTCATTTCATTGAAAATTAAAGCAGCAGCTGCCAAAATATGTAGCTTTCTTATTATTTTTTCAACACTGTGTAAAATAACTTTATAAAGTAACATAAAAGGTTTAAATACTCGTTATCCTTTTACACTAAAATATTACTAAAGAGATACAAAAAAAGTAAAATGCATATGTTGTTTTTCTTTAAGGAGATTAAATATTACTGAAGAAAAAAAAAAAACTTAAACAGCCAAATGGGGCTATGCATACGAACTGAAAAGGTTTAAATAAAACAGAAATATATACCTTTTATTTTTACTTCCTTAACTTGTGGAGGGTGTATCTTGTAGCAAAGCCCTAAGTTTTTTCATGAAAGCCCGTTTCAGTCATTAAGTCTTAAAAAGAGGTGTAAAGATATTGACAATAAGCTATGCAAACCCACCAAGACATGAAATCGTTTAAATCAAGGCGCGAGTCGAAAAACACCATCCCATACTATTAGTTAACGATTAACACATTTCTATATGTATTGTAAGCATACAATACAACTGATAATATGTTGCGCTTATTTATCTGGCATGCCGACATTTTTGCGCGTTTAACGGCTGAAATCTAATGTGGTTTGTGCCCTTCGGAATGAAAACAGTTAGCATTTACCTTTTTAATAAAAAGCGAGCTTTTAAGCCTGAGAAATCACTCCGTAAATGCACACGTTTAATTCTTGATCACTTCAAACAACTGAAATATCCAGAACATTTCAGGCATACATCCAGCATTCAAACTATGTATAAAAAGCACAACTGTTAAAGGAATTCAGCATTTCTTAATTGAAAATGTTCCTTTAATCCTCAACATGTCTCAATGAGTCGTTCTGGTGGTTTTACTTGACATTTTGATATTCTGGTTAATTGTGTTTGCAGTTGAGATGTTCTTTCCTGATTTATACTTGTTTTCTCGTTAATATTTGTTTCGCTGGTGTTAGTGTTCTGATTAGAGATTATTGGTCCTTTGATGTCTTGACGGTTTCTTCTTAGAACAGCTCCTATTACGCAATTCCGTCACATACTGGTCTATTGTTTCTCTGCTTTTCTGGAAACATGTAAAAAACTTGTGCCGCTCAAACGTCACATTGCGCTTTGGGTTGCAATACGTTTCGAATTTTTCAACTATTTTGTTCAATTTCATATTGTCTCCATCTTCTTCAAACTGAAAATTGTTATACACCTCTAGCGCCTCTTCACCAATTACATGTAGAAGCATAGACGGTTTAATTTTTTCACTTTTCCTATCTGCTTCAATCGCAGGAAGATACAACTCGAATCTCTGTTTAAATCTTTTCCAATTTTCAGCTACATTTCCCTTTAACTGGAGATTTGGTGGGGGCTGTAATCCTAACATATTTTTTTTCTCTTTTGCTAGAACGTCTTAGCACTTTCTGATCACGTTTTCGGGTTACTAACAGACACGCGACTCGTTCAAAAGCTGAACCTCTTCTTCACATTCCTCTTCCAATCCGCCACTTCTGACACCATGTGGTGATCTTGTTAGGTTCGTAGTTTAATCAATACACAGGATTGAAAGATATAATAACTTTTTAATAGACAGACTTTAGAGACATTTACTGTACAAGTTACTAATCGTTCTTTAGTTCACGCCCATTCTCCTACTTGCTTCGGCATTCACAGGCATTACTAATCATTCTGTAAGTATCCCTTAATAGACCTTACTAATCAACTATCATTACAAAATCCAACGTGGTTTGTGCCCTTCAAAAATGAAAACAGTTAGCATTTACCTTTTTAATAAAAGGCGAGCTTTTAAGCCTGAGAAATCACCCCGTAAATGCACACGTTTAATTGCACATGTGTTAATATGCATGCTTACACAGTATTAAAAGACACTCAAAAATTAACGTCATTTACCTTTGTTCTCGCGTTTGATACAAGGTGAGCTTTTAAGCCTGAGAAATCACCCCGTAAATGCACACGTTTAATTGCACATGTGTTAATATGTATGCTTACACAGTATTAAAAGACACTCAAAAATTAACGTCATTTACCTTCGTTCCCGCGTTTGACTCGTGCTGTAAATCTCTTCCTTGTTTTTAGTTCAAGTGATTACGTAGGAGGTGTGATGACGCGATACGTGACTCCCCCTCCTCCATTAGAGTATATGGACAAAAAACAAGTTCCAGTTATGACCATTACACGTAGAATTTCAAAATGAAACCTGCCTAACTTTTGTAAGTAAGCTGTAAGGAATGAGCCTGCCAAATTTCAGCCTTCCACCTACACGGGAAGTTGGAGAATTAGTGATGAGTCAGTCAGTCAGTCAGTCAGTGAGTCAGTGAGGGCTTTGCCTTTTATTAATTAGTATATATATATATATATATATATATATATATATATATATATATATATATATTGTGGAACGGGCCCCGGACACAGTCAGGTAAACATGGTAAATTCACTACCACACGTTTATTTACAGTCTATTTACAAATGTCAATAAGTGCACACACAACAACCCCCAAGACTCCCCCAAAGTCCAGGCCTCTCACACTTTCTGCCTTTCTTCTCTTCAGGCCGCCTCCACTCCTCTCCACCAAGCTTAGTCCTTCTCCTCACCCGACTCCAGCCCTGAATGAAGGGAGGCGGCCCCTTTTATTATCCCCCAGATGTGCTCCAGGTGTGCTTCGGCAATCTTCCACTGACACGCCCCAGTGTGGCGGAAGTGCCGGCTGTATCCCTGGAAGCACTCCGGGTGTCCCTGCTCCTCTTCACCCCAGCACTTTCTGGTGTGGCGGAAGTGCTGAGGTCCAGGGCTGCCAAGGCATCCGGGTGCCCCCTGGGGGTGACCACAGGCCCCTACAGGGTTGAGCTTCAAAGCTCTGCACCCGTGGCCCCCAAAGCAACCAGGGCGGTCGCCCCTTCGTGGTCTGGAGGAGGCGTGAGCCCTCCTCCGGTCCTCTTGGGCGTCCCGGCTGGGTACCACCCCCAGCCGCATGCCACAATATATATATATATATATAGTGAATAAGGCGCTATATAAGCATCCGACCCGGCACAGATTCACACTGAGGCACGTATAAATTGTACACAAATCTTTTTATTTTCTCTTCAGCTGTGGGGCACATCTTCCCCGTGTCCCACAGGCCCAACACAGTCCCACAAGCACTTAACACAATCAACACAAATAAATCTTTTTCTTCACCTGTGGGGCACGTCTTCCCCGTGAACCCCACAGGTATAACACAGTTCCAAAGTACCTCTTTATAATGACAGCAATCCTTCCGTTGGCACCACCAATCCTCTCAGGCACCTCGTCCTCTTCCTCCCGATTCTGGCCCTGAGTGGTGGTTGCTGGCTTCTTTTATGGCCCTCCCGGGAGTGCTCCTGGTGCTTGCTCACCTGTTCCCAATGGCATTCCCGTATGGGCCCAATGATTAGACCAGCTGGGCTTAACTATCTCCGCCTCGCCCCCTGGTGGCCATCCCAGGTCCCCACAGGGTTGGGAAGAACTTCATCTCCCATGAAACCCTGTGGGAAACTGAAGCATCATCATTAACCAGGGAAACTGGCACCAAGCGTCCCGGGGGAGGTATTGAGGAGTCCATAGCAGCTCCCCCGGAATACAAGTAGAAGGGACGTCCTGGCCGGGCATGGATCCTGGCCGTCCTCCACAATATATATATATATATATATATATATATATATATATATATATATATATATATACACAGAGGTGGGTAGTAACGAGTTACATTTACTCCGTTACATTTACTTGAGTAACTTTTTTAAAAAATTGTACTTCTAAGAGTAGTTTTACTGCACAATACTTTCTACTTTTACTTGAGTACATTTGTGAGAAATGCTACTCTTACTCCACTACATTGAGTAACACTCGAATCGTTACTTTTTTTCCATTATACAGTGGAACCTCGGTTCACGAACGTCTCGGTACACGTACAAATCGGTTTACTACCAAAAAGTTCGCCAAACTTTTGCCTCGGTTCACGACCACACACTCGGTATACGAACATGCCAGTTTCCCTTTCGGTTTGTACATGTTCAGTCTCTCCCTGTGCATTTCCTGTGCAGGGAGCAAGAGAGAGAGCGCAACACACACACACACAGGCAGCGCGAGAGAGAGACAGACGCACACACACAGGCAGTGCAAGAGAGAGAGCCGCACACACACACACACACACAGGCAGCGCGAGAGAGAGACACACAGGCAGCGTGAGAGAGAGAGCTGCGCACACACACAGGCAGCGCGAGAGAGAGAGCTGCGCACACACACGAGAGAGAGGGCTGGACGCATAAGGTAGGAAGGCAGATAAAGAATGCACTGGGCTTGTTTTTGTTTTCACTTCTGTTTACTTTTCTTGGTGGTTTATTAAATTACGGATTTTTTCAAATGTTCATTTTTTTCCCTGTGCTTAAAACTCATTAAAAAAAAAGTGTTTTTAGCCAGCAGTTGGTAGCGCTATAGCGCAAATTATTGCAGTGTTAGTTTTCTCTGTTGTTCAAGGTTTTCTCAGTGTTATTCAATGTTTTTACATTTAGTTTACTATTATGCTGTGCATTCTATGGTTTAATTAACTATATTTGTGCTTAAAAACTGTAAAAAAAAATATATATACATACAGTTCGTATGGTCTGGAACGGATTAATTGTATTTTCATACAATCCTATGGGGGAAATTGCTTCGGTTCACAACCAAATCAGTTTACGACCAGAGTTTTGGAACGAATTATGGTCGTGAACCAAGGTTCCACTGTATATGCTGTATTCCAAACATGCACAGTGGAAGGCGGCCGCCACGTATTCTTTAGCTAAAACTCCCTAAACTGTTTCCCATTCATTCTCTATAGTAGTAGTAAACCACTACCGATGCAATCTATATTCTACCACTTTCGTTTCGGGGGGCGCTGTTCTGCGCTTTTCGCGGCTCTGCCTGCAACGTCTGCCTTCATAGACGTGCTGAGGTGTTTTTCTTTTTTTCTTGAGTAAATCATTAAGTTTAAAATGTCGATCACGGTTATTTCTGTTGATTAATTAATGGTTTCATTGATTATAGCTAATACTGTTATCAAGTGGTCGCTGTTTTTGCCTATTGTATACAATCTATCTAACGTCTTTCACATCTATCTCCACTCTCACTGCCCGCTTGCCTGCGTGCAGTGTGTGTCGATATATGATTTAATGTATTTCTTTTTGACATAATTCTCCGAGTTGTAAAATGCATATACATTATATATAAAACAAAACTACTATATAGCTAATATTGTTATGCATCTGTCTAGTGCCTTCTCTGTTTGCCTATTATATAAGTGCCTTCCCTATCTATCCATTTATCTAGTGCCTTTCACATGTGAATGTACTCTCACTGCCTGCTTGCCTTTCTGCAGCACCTGTCATATAGTGCCTTTCACATCTATCTATCTATCTATCTATCTATCTATCTATCTATCTATCTATCTATCTATCTATCTATCTATCTATCTATCTATCTATCTATCTATCTATCTATCTATCTATCTATCTATCTATCTTTTCTCTTTCTATTAACTTCTCTGTCTGTGCATTATTCAGTGATCTGTCTGACAGCATATGTCTTACAGAACTTAAAAATAAGAACAGTTATAAGGACACTTGTTCATGTTAATTGCAGTCTCAATTTTTAATTTTTTTAAAAAGAGCACCCTACATCTATTATACAGTGACTGTGTCAACTGTGTCAACTATCCGCGACTCGCCAGTCAAGGTAAAGTGAGACTTCTTGTACGTGCACAAGCTGCCTTGTTCTAATGTTATTTTCTATCAGCTGTGCTATTTGGAGGGCAAGTGAATATGCAGTATTATACTGTCAGTGTACGGGTTATCTTGTCACTGTAAGTAGTTTGCACTGTTCAAACATACATGTTACCTACCGTAGGTATTGGCTTCAAAAGCTTTGTTGTGAAAAACTGAGATTTGGAACTTTGTGTTATTTTTGCATCTTTATTTTGTAAAGATGTTATTTATTTTTACTCATTTTTTATTTTAGAACTTGCACATTATTTTATATTTTTGTCTGTCTTATTACAACATTTCTAAAAAATAAATCATTTATTATGATCAAACAGTTACTCAGTTTTTGAGTAGTCTTTTCATCAAATACTTTTTTACTCTTACCTGAGTAATTTTTTGGATGACTACTTTTTACTTCTACTTCAGTAATATTATTTTGAAGTAACGCTACTCTTACTTGAGTACAATTTTTGGCTACTCTACCCACCTCTGTGTGTATATATATATATATATATATATATATATATATATATATATATATATATGTGCCTCTGTGGATGCTTTAGCAGAGTTTTTGGACACAGCTATGTTCAAACAATGCCACATCAAACTTATTTATATAGATTTACCAGTGGAATACACTGCCCATTTATCTTTTAGAATAGGTCCAATGTAACATAACTCAGGGAGAATGGACAAAGCAGTATGATTGGGAGTTGCACCAGACGGGACAGGCAGTAATCAAAGCATTTCTGAATTAATGGCCAGTGGGACACAGCTCCACCAGATGTTGTGCAAAATACGTTACATGTTTCCTTTACTAATATAACTTATTAATAACATTTTTATAAAAACCCACAGCTTTGTCTCCTTAACTTTTTTTTCCAATTTTATCATGCGTTCTTACTTAATATGGAAAAACATTGCTTCTTGTAGTATGTGAAATTGTCTTCATGACGGATACTACAAGCCTGTTTCTGGCTGAGTGGCTGTACCAGTTGGACCTTTAGTGTTCTCAGTACTTTGTGCATGTCCAACTTAAACTTTCCAGTTTAGCAATGGAGTTTTAAGGTCATTGCCTGTATTAAAACGAGGACCATTTTTTCTTCTTCATCTTGCATTTGCAGTTCCAGTTTTCAGGCCAGTGACATTTGCCTCCTTAAAGGTAGCAACAATAATTAAAAAAAGAAAGGAGATTGATATCAGGAATGCTTTGTTCACAAGACATTTCTGCTGTGTCTTGATTTTCATGAACTGTTGAGGAGGACCATGCTAAATTTGAAAAAGCCATCAAGGAAGGCATCATGCCTCTCTTCCCCCCACTTTGCGGAGAGAAAGCCAGCAGTATAATAAACTCCTCTTTCAAAGAATTATCCTGGGGTGGAAAAAAAATTATGTACGCTATGTATGTATGTAGAAAATTCTTTTTTCAGTTGCTTTCTGGTCACATGGTAGTTAGCGCTGCTACCAGATGTGCAGTGTGCAGCTCAAGTCATGTAGTGTGTAGTCTGCATACTCTTTCCATGTTATCGAGGGGTTGTTTCAATTTAGGAAGTTCATAGCCAATAATTTTCCTGACCAGCAGGTAGTTGTGAGGTTGTCATTTTGCTTAACGTTTAAAAAATCAATATTGCTGTGTTTTGTCAAATGGATTCAGTGGGTATGTCAGTGGTCTGATGCCAGCTGGCAGATATTTCCAGGGTTTCTAAACATGGTGCAGCTCAAACAGCTAGTTGTTTTAGTAGAAGCACACCCTGTACTATTCAACAAATGGCGCAAAGACTTGAACACCTGACCAAAACATTGCATGGAGAAGGATTGCTGCTGAAATATAATGGTCAACAGAGTTACTGCCAAGGGCTAGAAATTTGTTGAAACTAGCACTAGTTACAACTAACAGCGTAGTCTGCCTGAAAAGGTGTGGTATAGTGGGTCCACAGCTCTCTCAACAAAGGCCAGTTTTTAAATGAATAATCACCACGCTCACAGCGTAGCGAGGGGGCATGGTAGTGTGGCTGAAGCGGTTCCCGGGTGGATTTGTGCTGCGGGCGTTTCTCACCTAGTGCACAGGTGAGGGACGGTCCGCTCCGTAATTTGTTCCCGGGAACTGTTGATTGCCACAGCTGCCATGTCCATTATAAAGAGAAGCCTGAGACGGTTAAGGGAGGAACAAAAAAATAGAGGAGAACAAAAAAAAGTAGAATAAGAAAAAGGCGAAAGAGAAAGAGATGGAGGTTGCTGGAGAAAGCAGGACGCAGGAGAGAGAGAGAGAGAGAGAGAGAGAAAGAGCGCCGGTGCGGGTGAGCGAGCGAGCGAGTGAATGCTTGCCAGGAGCTGTATTGGAAGCCTGGGTGTTAGGCTGACACCTGGGAGTTGTAATAGTGGTCGCTCCCACTGAGTGAGCATGTAGCGGGAGTGACCAATGAAGAAGAGCGACTGTCCACGTAAGGCCAGGTCGGCAGCGGGAGTCGGGAGGCTTGGTGGTGAAGTCCTTGGGTGTGAGTGTCCTGGTCATCAAGGACTCCAAGTCTCAGGCCTGGGATGAGAGCGTGACCGAAGCCAGGATCGGGAGGCCTCCAGACCTGTTTGGAAAGGAAAGGCGGACAGCTGCAGAGAGAGAGCGTCTCGCCTGCTGCAGGGCCCAAACGGGAGAAGCAGGTGAGACGCTAGTTTAAAAGAAGCACTGGGCTCGTCATTGTTTTAAAGGACTGCTTCCAGCAACATTTTAACTTTGGTTTTAAAGGATTGTTCTATTGTTGTTTTAAACTTGTCACTTTCGTTTTATGATGGATTATTTATTTATTTAATGACTCTGTTTGATAAGGCACTGCTCTTTACTTTGAACACTTTGTTTTTGATTGTCTGTAAATAAAAGCACCTTTGCACATTTGTACCATCCCCTTGCTCCACTGTTATTGCCTCACTGTCTAGCTCATCTTGGTTATAACTATCGATGGTGTAGGGTTCAAGGGCTCCCTAACAGCAAATGGGAGCATGGAGCCGAACCCACATCGTCACAAAGGGTATTTTAGGTTATTAAACATTCTAACATTGTTCTTTTATCCTGGAAGGAAGTTTTGCACAATATTACAATTCAAGAAAATGTAATGCTAGCATTAGGGTACGCCATTATGATCCTGCGAGGTTTACGCTATATACAATGCCTTGTTAAGTAATTTCTGTTGCTGTGGTTGTATCCATTACTCTTTACCTCATGATGTTGCCATTTTTTATTGTCGACACGTAAATGTCCTATAAGGGTGGTGCCGAATGGCTAGAAAGAGTAGAGGAATGGTCAAGGACAGGCAAATGGTCACAATATCAGAGAAACACTAAAACTACTAATCAGATATGCCCAATACACATTAAATTCAAAGTCAAAATAGAGAAAACAAAAAATCCTTTCACTTGTTTTGTTATGTTTTCCCTTAAATAAACTACAAAGATGTTAGTTCTGATGTCCATATGCTCAATATATGGATAACGAGCCTGCCTCACCAACATTTTATATAGGGAGTACATAATAATGTCATGTGTAAAAGCAATGTTCAGTCATGTGACAAGCAAAAGGCAAAGAAGCACCGAAGAGACATCACAATCGTAAAAATAAAATACATTGAGTGGTGCATAAACAATTCATAAATTCCAAAATGCAAATCACAACAACAACATTGATTCAGTTTATTTTTGTAAACTGCTCTTTGCTGAGTACAAGTGCAGAGAACTGTGACAAGTTCTCAATTAAAATGCAAATATAAATTTTACAAATTATTAAATTCAGAATTAGTGCACACAAAGACACAGATTTGTTAAAACACCCAGAAAACAAAGTAGAAACTGATTAACATACACAGAAACCATAATGTCTGCCCTTTAATTAAATGTTGAATTATGGGCTACTAACAGAGGAGAGGAAAACCAAAAACTCCAGTTAGCTGCATCACTGGAGAAAATAAACCTCTTGGTTTTGGGGGGCATCCATGGTCAGTTATAACAAAGGAAGTCAAACAAGTGACAGTCCTGGAGAACTACCTGTTCACCACCTCCTGGGAATTCTATACTAGAATCTGTGCTGGGCCATCCAATCTCATAAAGGATTCATCAATCACTTTACTTAATTCAATTCACTGTCCCAGTTGGCGTAATGGAGGAGGCAGTCTTGAGTTTGGAGCTTGTCTTTTGTCCACTTGTTGCGAAGAATTAAGTTGTTTCAGGGTTAAATTACAACCACTACAAATATCCAGTCAGAGATGGATGAAGATATCCAAAATCAATTTATTAATCACTTCCAAAGTTACATGAATGTGAAGGTATGGTCTAAAACAAATGATCTGATTCATCAGTTACTCCACTTAATCCAATTCACTGTCCCATGTGGCTAAATGCTGGAGGCAGTTCTGAATCTGGAGCTTGTCCTTTGCCCACTCATGCACACCATCCACAGTCACAAAAAATCAATTTGGAATTGCCGGTCAACTTAATCTGAACGTCTTTGGGGATTTGACTCCAGGACCTTGGATCCATAATGCCAGAGTATTACCTGCTTGCTATTCTATTTTCCTTAATTTTTGGCACAAATTTAATTAAAAGCATTCATGGCCTGCAATTATTCTGTATTGGTTCATCTTGATCAGTGAGCTTAAGGTGACAGGGCAGAATAATCCGCTCAGATATGTGGTGTGTAGTGATAGGATAGTGATATTGTAGTCAGAGATTAAAGAACGATGGAGGCACCTCGTGAATCCCAGCTTGTCTTAAGTGTGTTTCTGTCTGTTTTCCCTGCATGTCATAGAAATACAGTACAAGCTAAAAATAAGTGCACGGTGCAAAGCAACATAGAATACACGTAGAAGAAAGGTAGTCAGTGGGAAGAAAAAACAGTTTATGCAAATAGACAAGAATAATAAAAAGGAACAGATTACAATTTCACAGAAAATGTAGAAGTGTTTACATAATAAAACAATACTTTAATAACTTGGCATTAGGCATGCACATAGAGATGTCCTGCCATTGTCGTTATGGTATTTTTTCACATGCTGGTCCCTTCCTCTTCCCTGTGACATGATGGTGTCTCTTTCTACTCCTTACAAACCAGGCAGCTGTCCTCGGAATATTACTGTGCGTCTGCACTGTGTATCTACCATTTTAAATAAACCATTATATACAGTATATGCAGTGGGAAATGTACAGCATAAGGACTCACTAAACATGGGCAATTTTGATGCCCAATTTAATGTGTTTATATTGTACTTTCTAAAGTTCTTTATCCTTTGAGCTTTTCCTCGACTTAGTTTCACACCTGATTGAGGCTGAAGTAGAAAAAGCAAAGCAATCAAGCAGAGTGTCAAAAAGCAACTGGCTGTCTAAGCTTTATATAATAAGGTCACAGCGCCTCATCACAGATTAGTCCCAGTGCTTCCGGCTGACAAACTCGTGTCACTTCACAGGAATTCATATTCATCAAATACCATTTTCAGCACCGTAGGATATGGAGGAAAAAAAAATCACACTAAAAACATTATTATTTGAAACCAGTGTTATGTATTTGGATTGCAGAGTCTCAAGAGCAATAATTCAAATTATATATTCTATGTAGTAAATGTAGACAATGGTTACAAATTGTCAAGATATGAAGACCTTTTAAGTGGCACTTGGATTTATTAAATTGACTGGTATCTTGTACTATACATTGTCTAGAGCTGCGTCTGGGAGAGCACCCAGGTTATGCAATCTTATGCAATCCCGCTTCCAGGCTTTGGCGTAATAGAGATCAGGAGACAATGGTGACCTTAAGGCTCACTCCACAGTTCTAGACCTCTGGTTGCCTAATGCATGCCTGAACTCTCTGCCATCCTGCTCTTCTTGTTTCTAATCCTATGTTTCAATTTGATGGAATCTCTTAGAGTCATACCCTTCACCTACAGTAAACTCCCAAGACCATAATAATGTAAGAGTCTAGGCCAAAGTAATGTAAAAAGGTTTTATCTTAATCATTGTGGCAAAGGCGCTATATAGGTGTAGACCCAACATAGACTGACAACAGAGGCACGTGTAAAATAAACAAAAAGAACTTTTCATTTTTCTTCGGTCGTGGGGCACGTCTTCCCCATGTCCCACAGGCCCAACACAGTCCCAAAACAATACACAAAGTAAATCACCCCAAACCACACTCTTCTTCTTCTTCTTCTTCCTCCTCCTCCACTACTCCTCCCAGGCAGCTTCGTCCTCCACCTCCTTCCAACTCTGGAGCCTAAAGTAGTGGCTGCAGGCTCCTTTTATAGCACCCCCAGAAGTGCTCCAGGGGCTCGTTGACCTACTTCAGACTGCACTTCCGGGTGTAGCTGCAGTCCAGCCCACATGGGCATGTTAAGTCACACAGCTCCCCCTGGCGATGGTCATGGAGCCCAACAGGGATGAGCTCCAGTGTTCCACCATTGTGACCCCGATGCAACCCAGGGGAGCTGCCACCAAATGTTCCGGGGGATGTAGTGTGCATCCCATGGCTGCTCACCCAGATCCAGTATCAAAGGGGTGTCCCGGTCGAGCATGGGTCCTGGCCGTCTGCCACAGCATAAAACAAATTAGAATATAAGGGTATTAAATGAATATAATATGAAATTCAATAGTCTGAATTCTTTTCTTTCTAATAGTAAAAGTAGTTGGACAGTCCAGCAGCACTTACTGTATATAGAGAGTCTGCACTTTAATGTGTCTTCAAAAATGGAATCCCTTTTATCCTCTCCCTTAATTTTATATACTGTAGATATCTAATAGATATAATAAAACACTATGGTCTGTGTGTCCAGTCCCTCAGGGCAGTCTAATGTGTCAGTGTGGCTTTGGTGTTATTGTTTAGTGTCGCTTTGAGGATATGATAAAAGAGGAAGTGCGAGTATGAGACGCACTACGAGAAGTAAAGGCACAAGCAGAGAGAGTCGCCTTCAAAGATGGAGGGTATAAAACCAGACTGGAGGTGAGAAAGACACCTCGAAAACACTGACAGAGTCTGAAAAGCAGGCTTTACTTGAACACACCTGAGAAAGGGAGCACTAGTGAAGAGAGGTTCAGACATTTGCAAAGGTGCTAAAGATACATGTAGGGCAAGAGACAGCAAAAATTTTAAAATTATTCTATTACCTATGGCCGGTAAAACATATAAAATACATGTAAAGGGCATTTCCTTGTATGATTATCTTTTTCAATTACATTTCCATTTTTTTTGTATTAATTCAAGTTACAATTAGCCATAAGTCTTAAGCATAATGTTTAGGTATTTTGAAAAGAACTTGTATACGAAAATGCTAAAACACTCTCTTGATATTTGTGCACCATCTACTGGTGGCTATGAAAATTACAATACATAAATAACTGCTGCAAAGAAAAGATGTTGGCTGGGCTGGATTAACCATATGGGCAGCTGGGTATGTACCCAAGCGCACTAAAAAACATAAACACCAAACACTGGACTTGTGATTCATAAGCATATTGATGGCTTCATCTGAACTTCTACATTTGGCAGTGGGTTCACAAAATAAAATAAACAAAAGCCCTCACAAATAATCAAAACAGTAACTTTTAAATGTATGTGTGGGTACTGGATTGCTGGCCACCCACTTTCTTGTTCAGCCTGTGGTTGGAACTATCATGATCAGGTTTACTTTTTAGGGTTATTCTCACTTTTAATTAAAGGTGTTATATTTTACCCAACTTACTGCCAAATTTTGGGTCTGTCATTAAAGTTATGTCCCACATTTCAAGGGGCATGGCCTAAGAAGTAGAAACCTCCAGTTAAACTGCGCGATGGGATGAAAGGTCAGCTCGGAGCTCATTTCTATATCCAATCTGCAAGATTCTATACCTTAAAAAAAGCTCTAATTGCTACTCTTTCTTCACATCTTTCTTGGTTTTGACTTCTAGCCAGGTTTTTTACTTTGATCTTGCCTATTGTCTGGGTATTGGTCGCTATTTTTTTTTGTTTGCTTTTATGTGTATATCCAGTTGGTTAGTTGTGTGGTGGGTGCAGCAACACGCTGTAATCAGTCCATGCTCCCAACCTCTTTCTCTCTCTCACATGTATCTACCAGTTCTTCTCTGAAAAAAAGATTACCTGTCAATTCTGAGGCAGGACAGCATCAGTTAAGAAAATGATATGGGTGGGTGAATGTGATTTTGTTTTTTCATGTGTCTTGACACTGGGAGTTCATGTGCCCTCTCCTAATTAATAACTTATTTGTATTAATAGCTGATCACTGCTGTTCTTGTCTATTAGCACTGCAGAGTCTTAAATTGGCTTTGGAAGTTGGTCAGACACTTGGGATGTAATATTATACAAAAATTAAGGAAATTAATTAATATAGGTATTAAAAATAAATAAATATTTAAGTAAGTTCAGACATAGGTTAAAAGTTAAATGTGTCTTTTATGTTTCATATATTATTATTATTATTATATTTGCTCATGGTGTGTCTGCAAAACACAAAATGCGTAGAACTCATGCACAGATACAGCCTTTAAATGATAGTGATACTTGAAAACACAGTCCTTCACAAAAACAGGATTTACTGTGTGTAGTAAGTGACACGATTAAAGGGAAAAGTAGAACTGGGACACTTCACATGCCTGAAAGCCAGCCAGAATCACTAATAATTATTTAAGCATGTTAAACACTGTTAATTATTATTATGACGATTTCTGGTGCTCAGGTCCAGAAGATGTAAAGTCATAGTCCCACTTTCTTTTATGTAAGTTGAGGCACTGAGACTACTTGTGTTTTACAAATAAAGTAACTAAATATACTAATGTTTGCATTGTAATTGTAGTTAAGTATTTCTTCCTCATTATAATTTTTCTATTTAGCAGGCACCTTTATTTACAGCTACCTACTAGGTTAACAAACAACACACAACAGCATTTTTTAAACAAATACATCTTTGCCTACACTAATAATAATAGCCAATACTCTGTGGGCTCTAACTGTATTTAATTATTTTATGGCAGGCTGTCACTCTGTTATTTTATGTTCGAGGTGGGTTATTGGACTACATGCCATTAGCTTGCCAGTCCAGTCACAGCTTCTAATTCATAATCTGTCTGCACTCCAATTGTAAAAAAGTAAATGTAAAGTATTCTGCCATATTCTGATCATGTAAGTCACCTTGGTTATGAGTAATAATCAAAATAAGTGATAATCTCATTTTAAATGTGTTAGGTCCATTTTGAACTTCCACTAGTGAAGATCAATGCGCACTTTTTAGTTCTGGTCTTTTTTAAGCTCAGGATGTTACGATATAGAAAGGGTGAGATGGAGATGATTATCAGTGGCTGATCTAACATCAGGGCGTTCTGAGTGTGTGCCCAGGGGCCCATGATGGCAAGGGACCTTTTCACCAAAACCCTTCCTCTTCCCACTGCTTAATGAAAATATCATCTGTTCATGTAATGAAATCAATAGGGAGACATCCACCCGTCAAATAAACAATCGTGTGTCACACCCTGAAAGCAACTGGGATTTACTGCACTGCATTAAACTACCATGTGTTGGTGTGCTGCACTGCTAAAAGTATGATCGGCTCTCTGTTAAGGAGCTTCTCCCAGGGCCTTGTGGGGGTCTTAATTAGGATTTGGCAGTAATTATAATCAGTTTTGATTCTAGGATGCAGTAAGTTTTAGCACTGGTTTCTGTTATTTCGGTGGAATGATAATATTTCGGCAGTGTGTTTTTGCACTGGCCCTTCATCAATCAGACAGAGGTCTTCCTCCAGAGTTGTGTGCCCAAATGCTACCATAACACTGTCCCCAGAATCCGCCCACTGTAGTTTGAAATGAGGGGCTGGGCACAATTGGAATGATTGTGAGTTCTGTTGAGAGCTAGAATGCAGGCAAAAGTGCATTAATTTGAAATTTGGGATTACAGAATGGTAAACAATAGAAACTTAAATCAGTCTGGCTGGGATTTGTTGAGAAAATTAGTTTCAAGTAGCAATTTGGACTAATTTGAGCATACAATTGAGGCAACACATTTAGCCCTACTAAAGTGTGCTTTATTTTAAACGTATCCCATAAGTTCCTCTGCTGCACATTATTACTATTAACTTAATTTTTAAAATAACTGAAAAAGAGTTACAAAAATCTAAGCATACATTATGTGCAATAGCAATAATGAAGTATTTACAAAACTATAGTTTATCTTCCAGAAGAAAATAAATGTACTATTCCGTTTTCCTTTATTCAAGACATTAGCAATATTTCATTTTTATGATTTCTGTCTGTAGTTTACATAATTACATAATAATATTGAATAAAAGCCTTCTGTACACTTCATATGTATTGTTAATTCAAACAACATGGGAGTCTGCAGCAGCAAAAAATAGTGTAATCCTACTCAAACTTAAATCTTCTGGGACTTAAGAAATCATAAATAAGAAAATGACAGATTACAACCAAGCTTAGAAATAGGCCAATGAAAAACAGCAGTGTATACAAGCAATTCTAGATGTACTCAAGTTGAAAATAAAGAATATCAGTATTAGCGTAGTCGGCAGTGTAAGTTCTCAAACAGGATGGAAAACTAGGCACCATCACTGCAGCCCCCTCTGGTAAGCATAAATAACAAAGAGCTTATCCAATATATATGCCTTTGGTGTGAGTGGCTGCTAATTTACTTCAGTTTTTGTACAATCTCCCACATTCAGAAAACATAAATAGGCTGCTATACTTTAATTTTGCTAATAATAACTTAAGAACAGAGTCAGAGTCAATGTAAAAAGCTAATAGTAGAGCAGTAGTAAAATTACTAATAAATAAAAGATTATGCACCACTATTACACTGCAGTATTCTAATAGTTTAATATTAATTATACAGCTAATACCTTAGTGGTCCATATCATATATAAGGATATGTAAACAATATTGGAGCCACATTTAACTACAGTGAATACTTTAATAATATTATATGGTCTATTATGGGAATTATAGCACGACAAATCTGCTGTAAGTTACATGAATGCAGCAATTTGTCGTACAAGCGTGCTAAAGAGTAAAATTCCTCATAGAATATAAGGAATTGGGATATGTCAGTACTACTTACTCAGTGATTTATGGTAAATACAGTCTGTCAAATATTTAAAGAAAAATAAATTTTACTTTGTAAGATTTTGAAAGATGTGTTCTATCTAATCTGTGTGTAGCACTCTGTTTCCCTTTTTAGAAATCCCTTTACCTTGGCACACTCTTGAGGTTTCTTAATTCAACCATAAATCCTAGCATTTTCTAAATGACTCCCTGTGATGTTTTAGCAGCATCATTTACATCCATTTAATGTTCCACAGATGAGATGGTGTGACTATATGTAACAAAACAAAATGGGGAAGTGTGCAAAAACTGGACTTTTCTGGCAAGTATAATACATATCACTTCTTTTCTGAGTAGTTGAATGGTCCTTCAGGGACCATGATGAAAGTATTCATTCCTCACCATAGGCAATTAAATTAGTCTCCTCATTTTTGACTGCACTTCCAGGCCCTGTTGCATTGTTGTAAATGAAAATGAATTTGTGTTATCAGGATGAAGCTACAAGCTGGAGTTCTTTCTACTGATTTCAATCACTTTCTATTGTTTCACAATTCAAGTAAAAGCGATTTGATTTAAAGACAAACAGCACTGAAAAGAGATTAACGAGAATCTCTCAGCACCGACCAAACGAGCCTTCAGCCCTGTTCTGATATTCAGATCCTGTATATACTGTAACTTAGGCTGAAGTCTCACTATTTCTTTTAACTGTACAGAGTCTGTTGGCATTAATAAGTTAATGAAGTCTGTGAATCAAGTACTGTTTATTACATACAACACAATTTCTTTGGAGCTTTAACATCCAACCCTGTGAAGTACAGTCTTGATTGGGTCAGTTTATTATTATTACATTTGGGATTTTAGGAACTTCTACAATAAAAAACCCTGCTTTATTCAAATAAGTGATTAATAATTATCTAGTTTTTCTTTGAAAGTGAATAATGGCATCTGTAACAGGAGGGGTGCTCTTGTATTACAAAAAAGGGTGCCATGTAGGTCAGAGTATACAAAAAGTTGTGTGTATTACAAACTAGACACACAATGTGGGATGCACTGAGGTAAATAACAAGTGCAAAAGATTACAGCCAAAAACAATAAACCCTATAGCTTCGGTTGGATTACCTCCACAGGTGTTATTCATTGACTGCCACTTGTTCACTGCACAAGTCCACGCACAAGCACTGCCATTGCAGTGCCTTTCTTCCCCTTAGTCTCAGCTCACTTCGTAACTCTATATTTAATAAGCCATGAAATGTCTTTAAATACCATGCCAGGGTCATTTTTTGCCAGGCTTCAAAATTAGCTGCAGGATCACGACAACTACAGAGGCATCAATGTAGCGGTCCTGCTGTCATTTCAACATTCTGTTGCCTTTAAATGACTGGGTTTCCCAGCCATCACCTATTAGTTAAAAGGACTGAATGATCCCATAAGCTCACCTGAGATACTGAGCACCCTGATATGCAGGAGATGTTTCAAATGTCTGCCTTCTCTCCCTGGACTTCTGTTACCAGGGTATCACACATCCTAGCTAACTGTCAAGTCACTTTTCTTCAAGGGTTTTAAGAAAACACTGCATGTTTGTAAACAGGCATCCAACATTGTCTTCCCTGTACAAGTGTCCCTAACTATGTTCTTATAGGGAACCTAGAAAAACATCCTCAGTAGCCCCTGCATTCCCATCTTGGCATATGAGGGATCTCTCCAGTTGTCAGCATGGTCCTCTTTCTGCCCTGAATAATTTCATGTGTAGATGTTCTCCTAGCCCATACTATCCTGGTGATGCACATAGTCTATTCACTCCAACCATTCCTCCATTCATTCATGAATTTATAATTATATCAGCCAGGATTCCTTCCCTGGCTGGGTTTCAAATTCATGTTTTGTGTCTCATTTGTTTAGTCTTGATTCTTGTATGTTGATTTTGTGTATCACTCTTTATATGTACAGAAGGCTGCCTTTGTTATGTTCTATGTGTTTTGTCCCCTAAGACATGGGGCCACGTACCAATCTCAGCTAGAAACTGCCCCCCATCCTATAAAACTGAAGGATCCCACACAGTTCCTAAAGGTTCATTTGAATGTTCTTGGGAGTTTTAGTGAGTTATTGTGTTTCTTTGCCCTTATTGTGATTTATTGGATTTTCAACCTGTTTTGCTCTGTTGTTTTTACCTCTCTTTGTATTCTTGTGCTGGGATTTTGTTTGCATTGGATTGTCTTATTGTTTTCGCAATTATATTTAGCATTTTGGTGCTCTACACTACACAACTTCATTCTTGTTGAAGAGCATTTTTGTGAGAATAAATCTTTTATTATATAAAGAATCTATTTGGCCCATGTGGCAGACAACCTGGAGAGAGGCAATATCTCCCTTGGGACGCAAGAGGGCAGCCCCCCTGGATTGCATCGGGGGTACCTACAGTTCTGGAGCCCTGGACCGGCAGCACTTCCTGCCACCACTCCACTCCGGCTCACCAAATGGAGTGAGGTGGCACCTTTTATAGTTCACCCGGATGTGCTCCAGGTGCCGCCTGACAATCTTCCTGCCACACTTTCTGGTGTGGCAGAAGTGCTGCATGGGCAACCGGAAGCACTCCGGGTGTGCCTGGATTCTCTTCCGGCAGCACTTCTGAGTATGGCAGAAGTGCTGCAGTACAGGGCTCCAGAATTGTCCATGCGCCCCCGATGCAATCCAGGGCGGGGATTTGGGGGATGCCCTCTTGCTTCCCAAGGGAGATATTGCCTTTCTCCCAGTTGTCTGCCACACCCATTTTGTATCTAGCCGGAGTGTTTTAACGGGATTTGCGTTCTATGGGACTCCTGGTCATAATAGCTGCATGCATGTAAACCAGTTTTAACGTCAGAGGAAGATGGATGCTTCAGGGTTAGACATATAATGTATATACTGTATTTGTCATATTATTAAAGCATAATTAAAATAGAGTACCATTACTTTATTATGTGTATTTTCACTGTTTTTTCCACAGCCATATTTTAGAATCACTTGCATGACAATGTACATTAATATTTTTAAGTTAGCTTCATGCCAAAATTCTGGAAATATTGCTAAAGCTAGATAATGGCATTTGTTGGGTTTCTTGACTTGTCTTTCAGTCTGTTTCACACTGCTTTAATGGTTTCATTGTTCACCACTGCAGTTTAAGTGCCACCTGTGGTTGGCTTTTTAGTGCAATCATTGTGTAAAACTACTCTGAAACAGTGGGATGGAAATAACACCTTGAAGGTATCTTGCTTTTATGTTATCTATTGTATATCTTAGACTATCTTCTGTTTAAAAAAATGTATGTATGTATATATACATGGTAGGAAACCAGATTGGAAAAGGGAAAATCTTTGGTGTAGCAACCTGGTGATCTCCTTTCAATTATAACAAAAGAAAAGCAATAAGGTTGCATATTGGCAAAAAAAAAAAAAGAAACACACACTGACCAGAAAATTAGGCAGCACAGAGTTCTCTGCCAGCATCATATCTCCTAGGTTCTCACTGAAGAGCTTGTTCAATCTGAAGTCCTGGTTGTTCCGAGATGCCACCTTCCAGGTTGACCCCTTTTTATGATGTCCCAACCGGAGGGGGTGAGGCCTGTTCAGGGCATCATGGTCAAGGTTGGGTGCCCTCATTGGGAATTTTCTTGGAGCTGTGGGGATGGGAGGAAGAAGATAGCATTAGTGACGGCACCCCTCTCTTGTTCCGGAGTGGTATTGCTTACCTCAGTCAAGCCAGGAAGAGGATCACCAGTTACAGATGCATGATAAAACAGTAAATATAAATATACAGTTATTGGCACTCTTGAACTGTAGGTCTATATAAACGCATTTATTTGATACACAGCGGCGCAGGGTCAAAAAATCACAAATAAAAAGAAGATGTGTGCAAATAGTATAAAAACTGAACTATGACTGCAACTATATGCTAAGTCTTGGAAGTCCTCAGACCCCAATGGTTTACTACACCCCCCAACCCTATACTACAGGTGCTGGTCATACAATTAGAATATCATGACAAAGTGGATTTATTTCAGTAATTCCATTCAAAAAGTGAAACTTGTATATTAGATTCATTCATTACACACAGACTGATGTATTTCAAATGTTTATTTCTTTTAATGTTGATGATTATAACTGACAACTAATGAAAGTCCCAAATTCAGTATCTCGGATCTAAAGTTTCACTTTTTGAATGGAATTACTGAAATAAATCAACTTTGTCATGATATTCTAATTTTATGACCAGCACCTGTAGATAAGCAAGTTATAAAATGGATGGATGGCTGTTATTACATAGGTTGGCACTGTTTATTTCTTGTATAGCTGAAATATCAGCCTTCTTACTTTTATTGGTATAATTAAACACCATTAATAAATGAGGCTATTTGGTTGGCAAAGGCTGACATGTGTTTTAGCAAAAAAAATCATTGCTTCCTGCCATCCGTCTTTAATACAAGGTTGTACACCACAGTGAATTATTGATTTAGAGGTGTGCTGCTTTTTAAGGCATGGCACCTGGAGATCATAAAATTAAGGGTTTCATTTTCTTCTTGTTAATATATTGTCTGTTTAAAATAGATATCACTAAGTTTATTCAGTGCACAATGTGGCAAGATGACATTTACAGCTAGTGATTAAAGTTGGAGAATGTTAAGCCATATTAATATTTTAGACTTGACTGAAGAGAAATGACAATGGTCTTTCATCCTTTTCTATATCAAGAACCTTTATCGGGCCAAGTAAATTACTAAAAAGTCAAATTATAGACTGTAGAAAAAAGTATTTAATTCACACACCTTTAGGTAATAGCTTCTAATGCAAAAACTTTTCATGAGAAAATGGTTTTGCTGATGAATTACTTAGAAAGTTTTTTTTAATATGTCTTTTATACCATAATGAATATATTTGAACAAAAGTTAATTCCAAACCCATGTGCTCCAGCAGGCTGTCCATCCAGCTGTTCATTTTTCATGTAATGGTAGCTAGACGGTTACATCCCAGTGAGTGAGCACTTTTCATCACAATTACATTTATAGGTAGGGGTTAAACTGGAATTCTGATTATAGCAGAACTGCTTATTCTCTTTAAGTAAAGCTTAAAAATAAAATCAGCTGAACCGGGTTGGTGTAATTCATCATTTACATTGGTCCCTGTTTTATGTTTTCCTATAATAAGAGGACCACTCTGGGCTTTTCGAATAGTAATAGTGACAGAATCCCAATGCAGACACCTTTTAATAAGGGCAATATTCTCTTAGTATTTTTAAAATTGTCATTATAAAAAGTACAAAGCAGATGTTTTCTTAAGTGAAAAAATCTATCCTTACATCTGTTTTCCAAGCATGGTTGTTCCTATATACAATCATGGTGCCTATACCGAGCCCATTAGTTACAAGGTGGGCTTATGGACTGTCACAAGGCACTACCACTCTTACTGTCACAGTGTTGACTGGACAGCATCCTAACCTGAACATCTTTGGAATGGAGGAGGAAACTGGAATAACCAGAGAGAACAATCAAACTCCACATCAACATTCAAGGAGCCAGGATTGGAATCCAGACCTCTGAAGTTGTTGCATAGCAGCCCCAAACATTGTGCCACTCTTCCAACCAAATGAAAAAGTAAAGAATAAGTAGAATGGACCATAATATTACAAATGCTGATCATTTTAGATATGCTTTTGGTACTGGTTTGTGTGAAGCAGGCCAATCCCTTAGTAATTCTTTAATGATAAAGGATAAAACATTATTATCAAAGGCTGCAGTAAAGTGAATTTAGTTTTCTAAAGATAAACATGTACTCATGGTCATTAGTAGAAGTAAAGTGGACTTTCTTTCAAAAATTGAAAACAAAGTTGCTGTTCTTCATATAAGTGGAACCACTTCAAATTTAGCTAACCAGCCATGTCTAATTCACTGAATTTAACCTTAGTTTACATTTTTTATGCTCAATAAAATGTTTTTATATAAAGCTTATGCAGCAGGGTAAGATAAATTACGCTCTTGACATTTCTACAGTGCCCATAAAAACATGCAAACTCCCCCTTGAACGTTTTCACGTTTTATTATTATACAACAGTGAATTTAATTTGGCTTTTGACATTGATTAACGGAAAAAAGACTCCTTAATGACAAATTGAAAGTAGATCTTTGCAAAGTGGTCAAAGCAATTTATGAATATAAAACACAAAATATTAGATCACGTAGGTATTTACCCTTTCAAGTCAGTATTTAGTAGATGCACCTTTGTCAGTGTGCTCAGGTCTCTCTCTATCATCTTTGCACATCTGGACACTGCAAATTTTCCCCATTCTTCTTTACAAAACTGCTCAATCTCTGTCAGGTTGTGTGAAGCTCGTAAGTGAATAGCCTTTTCAAGTCCAGCCACAAATTTTCAGTTGGATCAAGATCTGGACTCTGACTCGGCCACTCCAGGATATTAAAGTTGTTGTTTTTAAGCCATTCCTATGTAGCTGTGGTTTTATGGTTGAGGTCGTTCTCTTGCTGGAAAACAAATCTTCGCCAAAGGTGCAGATTCCTTGCAGATTCCACCAAGTTATCCTCCAGGATTTCCTTGTATTTTGCTGTAATTATTTTATCCTCACAAGCTTTCCAGCGCCCTACTGCAGAGAAGCTTCCCCAAAGCATGATGCTGCTACCACAATGCTTCACAGTGGAGATGGTGTGTTTTGATAGTGTGCTTATGTAAAACATAGTGTTTAGTCTGATGGCCAAAAAAATTAATTTTGGCCTCATTAGATCATAGAACCTTTTTCTAGCTGACTTCAGAGTCTCCCATGTACTTCCTGGCAAACTCTCATAGCCCTTTTTTTTAACAGTAGTTTTCTCGTTGCCACTCTCCCATAAAGCTGCAACTGGTGAAGCAGTTATTGTCACACAGTCTCTCCAATCTCAGCCACTGCAGAAAGTAACTCTTTAAGAGTTCTCATAGATCTCTGGCCACCCTTACTCATGATCTACTTGCACAATCAGTTTTTTAGGATGGCCTGCTCTAGGTAGCTTTAAAATGTGCCATACTCTTCCAGTTTCTTCATGACTGATTTAACTGGATTCCAAGGGATATTCAGTGACTTGGATATTTTCTTGTCTCCATCCCTTGACTTATGCTTTTCAATCACCTTCTCATGGAGTTGCTTAGAGTGTCCCTTTGTCTTCTTTGTGTACTTTAGGCCACTATACTGACTCACCACTTGTTGGAATTTCCAGACATGGTGCATTTTATACCACAATAAATTGAAACCGCAGACACGGGATCTCCATTGAACTAATGAGGTGATTTCTAAAAGCAGTTGCCTAAGTCACTGATGAGGGTGAATACTTATGTGATCAGTTATTTTGTGTTTTATATTTGTGATTAATTTAGAACACTTTGCAAAGACCTGTTTTCACTTTGACATTTAAGAGTCTTTTTTTTAGTTGATCACTGCCAAAACAGCCAAATTAAATCCACCATGAATCATCCATCCATTATCCAACCCGCTATATCCTAACTACAGGGTCACAGGGGTCTGCTGGAGCCAATCACAGGGCGCAAGGCAGGAAACAAACCCCAGGCAGGGCGCCAGCCCACCGCAGGACACACACACACACACACACACACACACACACACACAAGGGACAATTTAGAATCGCCAATGCACCTAATCTGCATGTCTTTGGACTGTGAGAGGAAACCGGAGAACCCGGAGGAAACCCATGCAGACACGGGGAGAACATGCAAACTCCATGCAGGGAGGACCCGGGAAGCAAACCCAGGTCTCCTAACTGCGAGGCAGCAGCACTACCCACTGTACCACCATGAGTCAATGTTGTATAATAAAATTTTTAAAAATCCCAAGGGGGTAAAGCATTTTTAAAAGCACTTTATATACAGTCATATGAAAAAGTTTGGGAACCCCTCTTAATTCTTTGGATTTTTGTTTATCATTGGCTGAGTTTTCAAAGTAGCAACTTCCTTTTAATTTACAGTATGACATGCCTTATAGAAACCGTAGTATTTCAGCAGTGACATTAAGTTTATTGGATTAATAGAAAATATGCAATATGCATCATAACAAAATTAGACGGGTGAGTTGCTGGATTCTGGATGGAGGTATTTTTGACCATTCTTCCATACAAAATCTCTCCAGTTCAGTTAAATTTGATGGCTGCTGAGCATGGATAGCCTGCTTCAAATCCTCCCATATATTTTCGATGATATTCAAGTCGGGACTGTGACGGCCATTCCAGAACATTGTACTTCTCCGTCTGCATGAATGCCTTTGTAGATTTCGAACTGTGTTTTGGGTCATTGTCTTGTTGGAATATCCAACCCCCTTCGTAACTCCAACTTTGTGACTGATGCTTGAACATTATCCTGAAGAATTTGTTGATATTGGGTTGAATTCATCTGACCCTCAACTTTAGCAAGGGTCCCAGTCCCTGAACTTGCCACACAGCATGATGGAACCTCCACCAAATTTGACAGTAGGTAGCAGGTGTTTTTCCTGGAATGCGGTGTTCTTCTTCCACCATGAAAAGTGCTTTTTGTTATGACCAATTTTTGTCTCATCAGTCCAAAGTTCCAAAATGAATCTGACTTGTCTAAATGAGCATTTGCATACAACAAGCGACTCTGTTTGTGGCGTGAGTACAGAAAGGGCTTCTTTCTCATCTCCCTGCCATACAGATGTCTTTGTGCAAATTGCGTTGAATTGTAGAACGATGTACAGATACACCATCTGCAGCAAGATGTTCTTGCAGGTCTTTGGAGGTGATCTGTGGGTTGTATGTAACCATTCTCACAATCCTGCGCATATGCCGCTCCTGTATTTTTCTTGGCCTGCCAGACCTGCTGGGTTTAACAGCAACTGTGCCTGTGGCCTTCCATTTCCTGATTCCATTCCTTACAGTTGAAAATGACAGTTTAAACCTCTGAGATAGCTTTTTGTAGCCTTCCCCTAAACCATGATACTGAACAATCTTTGTTTTCAGATCTTTTGACAGTTGCTTTGAGGATCCCATGCTGTCCCTCTTCAGAGGAGAGTCAAAAGGAAGCACAACTTACAATTGACCACCTTAAATACCTTTATATCTCATGATTGGACACACCTGTCTATGAAGTTCAAGGCTTAACGAGCTAATCCACCCAATTTGGTGTTGTAAGTAATCAGGATTGAGCAGTTACATGCATTCAAATCAGCAAAATTACCATAATTTTTGCACAGTCAGTTTTTCACATTTTATTTAATTTCATACAACTAAATACTGCTTCACTGAAAATCTTTGTTCGGAAAACATCCCAGTAAGTCAGATGATCCTCGGAAATGAAAGACATACCACTGTTATATTTTTTGTTGAAAGTGGAGTAAATTATTATGTGGGCTGAGAGGGGTTTCCAAACTTTTTCATGTGACTGTATAGATAGACTTATAAATTTAAAAAATTAAGCCTGTAGTCAGTCACAGTACAAATGGCATGTCTCTATTTTGTTTGGGGTGTTTCAAAAAGACAACTGCATATTTACAACATTTAAATTCAGCTGGAAAAAAAAAAATCAAAGGTACATTATCTAATGTAAATAGAAATTAACTTGATCTGTGGCATTTATTTTCAACTAACCATTTGTTTTACCATTCAGTCTGCATGATTAATATGAATGAAATTTCATTCTGACACGTTTTATTGTTATACAGGCAACAAATATGTCTTTGAAAAATGTTTAAACAAAGCACTATAAAGTGAAAACAATTCATTGTTTAAGATGCAAATAAAAAATGAAAACCACAATAACACCCATTCTTTCCCTCAGGTCAAGACAAATGGTCATAATTTCATGTCAGCAGAGTTAATTACACTTCACTTTGCAATTCAGATGTGTTTAATCAATACACTGGGACAAATGTTTATGGTATGGAGACAGTCAAGGAGCAGGTTTAACAGAATTTTCCATATAATGTTGATCCTGAAATATAGAAACAGTAAGAAATGAAAAGAACTGAGAAGTAAATAAATAAGGAAAAAAAGTAGTTGCAAAGAACAAAGCATAATGCTGCATAAGATAAAAACTACCTTAGGGCTTAAGGACACATGAGAGCACTGGCTAAAGAGGATTTTAGGAATCCTAAAGGTAGAAAATGCAAATAATACTTTTAGTAATATAGGGGTTAAAAAAAGAAAAAAAGAAATCAGGGAGGAGGTGAAGTGCATCAGGAACAGTAAGGTCGAACTAAATTATACAGACACTGAAATAGCAAATGCTCTAATGTGTTTTTTGAAGTTTTCACATGTGAAAAAGTCAATAACCTCGCAGCAGTAACAAGGGCTGCCAAGGAGGTACTTAGTGATTTAGAAATTGTAGAGGGAGAATTTCTGCTTGGATTATAAAGGCTAAAATCATATATGTCACAGGGACCAAACTTAGAAAGTTTATCTTCACACAGAAACTTGGAATACGTTACCAAGTAGTGTGGTACACAGTAGTATTTTGGGACCTTCAAAACTCAGCTCAATGTTCTTTTAAAGAAATATGGTGAATAACATTGGTGAGCCATGTAGCCTTGTTCTTTTCAAAACTGTTCTAATTATTCTTCTGACTCGAAGGTCCAGGGAGCTATCTTCAATTTTTAGTCTGGTCACCAGTGTTTAATGAGGCCATTTTATACTACTGACCATTTATGAAGCTCTCAGCACCCTGACTGTTGTTTATAATCAACACATTTTCCACATAGCAAGAATAGTGCCCAGTTCTCAAACTATGATTTTAATCACACTTAAAGAAAACAAGGCTCATCATTTCTGACATAACATGAAATCAGGCACCTGCTTTGGCCATGGTGGTCAGAAAGTACAGTTATGCTAAAAGTTTTCAGAATGACACAAGTATTGGTTTTCACAAAGCTTGCTGCTTCAGTGTTTTTAGATCTTTTTATCAGAAGTTTCTATGGTATACTGAACTATAATTACAAGCATTTCATAATTTGCAAAGGCTTTTATTGACAATTTGATTAAGTTTATGCAAAGAGTCAATATTTGCAGTGTTGGCCCTTCTTTTTCCAGACCTCTGCAATTCACCCTGGCATGCTGTCAATCAACGTCTGGGCCAAATCCTGACTGATGGCAGCCCATTCGTGCATAATCAATGCTTGGTACCAAAATATCCTCCGAGAGCAACTTCTCCCAACCATCCAACAACAGTTTGGTGACACACAATGCCTTTTCCAGCATGATGGAGCACCATGCCATAAGGCAAAAGTGATAACTAAGTGGCTCGGGGAACAAAACATCAAAATTTTGGGTCCATGGCCAGGAAACTCCCCACACCTTAATCCCATTGAGAACTTGTGGTCAATCCTCAAGAGGCGGGTGGACAAACAAAAACCCACAAATTCTGACAAACTCCAAGCATTGATTATGCAAGAATGGGCTACCATCACTCAGGATTTGGCCCAGACGTTCATTGACAGCCCACAAAGGAGAATTGCAGAGATCTTGAATTAATAAGAGTCCATGTAGAAACTGAAATGTTTTGAACATTTTAATATAAAAGAAAACGTATTTTAAAAGAAGTAAGTTAAAATACGTTATAACCTTTCACTTGTAAATTAACACAAATAAATCATATGTACTGTACATGTATATTATTTTATTAGAATGTAATTAATTTTCAGATTGCAATGATCTTTTTTGTGTATATAGTATAATGTTCACAAAACATGATATCGTACAGATGTTTTAATAAAATATATACTGTATCTGATGTAATGTATTGCCTCAGCCAAGCCCAGAAAGTGAAGGACAGAAGTGGCTTTAAGGGAACTTTAGGTAATATCCTCCCATAAGACAGAGCACGAGGTAATTGCTATTGATGCCAAACCTTCTGGAGGTATGTAAAAGACAGAGGCCTTGGATGGGTTTACAGGAGGATAAACACCAGAAGACTGATGGAAAGCAGCACATGGTTTAAAGGAGAATGGACCATTCTATAAGCGATTTTATTTCCTGCCAGTCCTGTGGTGTCGTCACTCGGTCTTGGAACAGAAGCAGTTAAATGTTATTGTTCCTTGAAGGTGACAAGCATGAGTGCTTCCTAGAAGACTCTGCCTTTTATGTGCAAGTTCAACTAAAGTGTTGTGAGCAAACTCACCACCACTAGAGGGAGCTCTGTGGCTTGTCCAGAAGTGACCCTTAGTTGGGGTTGAAAATGGTCAAAGGCCTTTCTAGTATGGTGTTGAGAGGTGTGAGCTGCTGCAAGTACCTAAGGGGTAGGAGGACAAGAATCCAAGGTGAGGGAGAGTCAGACAGTGACAAACAGGAGATGGAAAAACAATTGTGTAGTGTAGTACTTTGCAGTGGACAAACAGGCAAATCATTCTGGACCATAGACAGTTTTCAGTGTCACTGCAGATGGGCTCAGAATGGCAGCAAGTGTTTCTGTGTTCTGTTTACTTTGGTACTTTGTGTGTCTCCTTCATTCATCCTTCTTCCCCTGTGATTATTTTATAATTAACACATAATCTGCGCATAATGTGGCCTCCTTGGAGGCTTTCTAAATGAAGAGGGCTTTTATTAGACCATTTACTCCTATTATATATTACTGCACTTTGTATACTATAATTTATTTCCTGTGTATTAGTATAAATATAGCTTTGCGATAAATACACTGACGTTGGAATAGTGTTTACGGTTGTATTATTTATTTATTAGATAAATATTTATATCTAAAACAGTATGTATGATACAAAGCTTTTTATATTATATAGGTTAATTGCAGAAAGTCTAGTTACTCCAAGACCTCAATTCTCAGTAGCTCATTAGAGGCTAATTACAACAACATGTTTGTATCTTTATTTACAAAAAGTGTTTCAGAGCAAATACAATTTCTTGTGTAGTCAGTTTATAAATCTATTTATAAGCAAAGGAGGCTTACAGGTTTTCGCGTCACTCAGGTATCTCTCATTCACTGCTTTTTTGATTCCCTCTTGTTTTTCTATTAAAGGCCTGTAGAGGTACAGAAACAATATATTAATTAGCTTTAACTTCTAAAAGCAAGCACCAGATTGTAATAAAACATTACTTGACTAGGACTTACTATCCATTTACTTGTTTTATTTTACCGTTTTGTCTCACTTTGCTAAATCAATCACATGGCCTTTGTGTAATCTGAAAAAATGAAATATCCAACCATACTTTCCAATTAGGGAGGCATGGTGGCGCAGTGGTAGCGCTGCTGCCTCGCAGTAAGGAGACCTGGTTTCGCTTCTCAGGTCCTCCATGTGTGGAGTTTGCATGTTCTCCCCGTGTTTGCGTGGGTTTCCTCTCACAGTCCATAGTGGTTAGGTGCACTGGTGATTCTAAATTGTCCCTAATGTGTGCTTGGTGTGTGGGTGTGTGTGGGTGTATGTGTATGTCCTGCCCGGGATTTGTTCCTGCCTTGCACCCTGTGTTGGCTGGGATTGGCTCCAACAGACCCCCGTGACCCTGTGTTAGGATATAGCGGGTTGGAAAATGACTGACTGACTGACCGACTTTCCAATTACATGCTGTATGCTTGTGGACCATTAAACATCATAAACAGATGACAATTACATAATATAACATTCTTGAATTCACTAAGTTTAGTTTTGGGCAAGGCAGGATTCACTCACAAAGGGCCACATGTGCAAAACTGGAGTAGCTGAAGGAAAAGCCAAACAGACTTGAGGAGAAACTGCATACAAAGACCAGGACAGAAATTTTGAAAATGGCAATTCACTTTATTATTAGTTTTCCTTTCTAGATAAAGTAATAAAAGACATAGAAACTTTTTTTTTCATTCACAAGTTTCCAAATTGACCTTTTTTTAAATTCAGACACATGAAAACTGTAGATTTTCATCTGAGTATTATCTTTAAACCACAATGTTACTGATTTAAAATGGCATTTTATATGAAAAGATCTTATATCAGCCTATGAAATGTCTACTTCTACTTCTATGTGCCCCTGTGTTCTTAATCTGAGTATACCAGATTTATTTAATTTGCATCTAACATTCAGTTTGTTGGGATTAGCCTCCTTTACAAGGCCATTGAAAGTTACAAAAAATGTAATTTAAATTAGAAATGTGATTTCTTGTAAACTGGACTAGTAGCTAATACAGATGATCCATTGCCTATATATACAGTATAAAAATTACAGAGCACTCAATGGTATATGAAGGCACTTGTGAGGTCCTATGCTCCTTCTCATCCACTCATATCTGGTGATGTTAGCTCCGCATGATAATAAATTACAGTCCAGACTCTTCATGTGTATCTCCTAGCTGGTGGAATGAGCTGCCCACATCCATTTGAAATTCTGAGTTCCTTAATGTGTTTAAGAAGTGTTTGAAGATGCTCTTGTTTGGTGATTTTCTGGCAAATGGTATTGGCTGTTAGGTTTTTATTATCTAGAAATTGTTCTGATTCTCTGTGGTCATAAAAGATCCCTGTGCACCCTTTGAAAAGAGTAGGGTGTATCCTGATGTCCAGGCTAAATTGCCCATTCTGGTACCCTAATCATCCTCTGGCTAACTATCTCTTTCACCCTTTCATTACCTAATAGATCATGTGTGGTGGGTCTACTGGCGCAAAATGGCTGTTGTCACATCATCAAGGTGCATGCTGCACATTGGTGGTTGAAGTGGCTCCCCAGTTCACTGCTTTGAGAAGTGAGAAAAGCACTATATAAATGTAAAGAATTATTATTATTATTATTATTCTGAGCTCTTCACTTGTGGTGATCAACTTAATAACCTTCTCCTATGGTACTAGGGTGATGTACTGAGTTAGCCATTTATGGATCCAATGAGAAGTGAAGCAAAATGACACCTCTTATTGGCTAACTGATGTTTACTTACTTATGTTGACAACTTTTGTATGTTGCTTTGGATGAAAGAGTCTGCTAAGCAAACAAGCGTAAAATGTACATGATAAAAACTGTCTGACTCGAATATTTGTAATTCAACTTTATAGCCTAACCACACAAAGAATGTCTTGTGCTGGAAGAAGATTTATCTTGTAGCATATTCATTTCTGGTTTACCTTACAACCTTCCTTACCTGGGAAAGGAGGTGTTGTACAAGTTAATTATCTTTATAGTATGGTGGTAGAAATCTGAGAGCATTAAAAGACAAACGTTTTTGTAAAAGTACCTTCCTTATCTCTTTCTTTGCCAGATGCTTTGTAGCTATTTTTGCCAGATGCTTTGTAGCTAAAGGCTAAAGGTGTCCTGATATTATTTATTAAGACTGATATAAGGAGAGAACACAAAAAATTGATTTAAATTATATTGTAAGCTAATGCATTCAATTGTAAAAATCCACTTAAAGGTCTTAAAAGAATCGACACAAAGCTGCCACAGGCAATCCAGTCAATTAAAATAAAAAATCGCTTAAAAGACCCTAAAAAATCAATACAAAACAACCACAGGCATTAAACAGCACACCAGAGCTGAACATACAAGCTGATTTTGTGCTCTCTTTATTACACTCATTTCATATTAAGGGCTATGGCAATCATAGACAATGGGAATACTGCTGTTACAGCACAAGATAAAAAAAGTGCCGTATTCACAATGGACTGCCATCAAATTCACCGGAGCAGATGCTGTTTTTCCCTTGAGGCTCAGCAAACTTAGGACAACAGGCAACTTTTTCTGACACAATTGCAACCATCATCGTCATGTATTCTTTACCAGAAAATGATTGACTCCTGGACTGCTTTATTTAATGCACTGGTTTGTTCCTTTTGTTTGTTAATGTTCATGATTGCACTAATATATGTATATGTTCATGATTTGCACATGATTGATTAATATACCCAAAGAGTTTCCTTCTCTGTGTGGATAGCTTGAGCATTATTTTTCACTGATTGTTTAATGTGGGCAGTCAGTAGCCCTGCTGGTGTATCCTGTTACTTTAGAGCTTCTGTTGTTCAGCTATATCAACCTTATACCCATTCTACTCCTTGAAACCTACTAAATTGTGTGTGTTCTCTTATAAAAATCATGCATACTTCATACTCTAGTATTACCTTTGTTGTACTACATTTCTTTTTTTAGGATTTTCACCCCATTATTTAAACATAGCTGTCTATTGTGAACAAAAGACAAAGAACTGCCCTATACCTAACCACAGCACATGCCTAAAAGGCTTAATGAAACAAAAAAATTTCTCTTAATAAAATGAGAAATTCATTTAATATAGTAAGTATCCTGCTCTATAATTGTCTGGTGCCCTGTCCAGGGTTGGTCCTTGCTTTGTGACCAGTGCTGTCAGATAGGCTGTCATATCTAGTGAACATGAAATTAGATTAAATGGGATTAGTAAATGTATGAGTAGTTATCATCAATATGTGGATTTGGAATATACTTAGTGAAGAAAAATCAAACCATCACATGTGAGCAATATTCTCACGTTCATGATGAGTCTGTGTTTCTTTGGGTACACAGCTGAACATTATTTTTCTTTTTATTTTAAAGCTTGTCTTCTGCCGAGAATGTAAGGAGGAGTTCCACGAAGGTGACTGCACAGCTGTGAGTGGAATAGAAATGGGTGTTACTTCAAAGGTAAACAAAATCGCATAGATTTCTCTGTCACTAACGTGTTACAAATGTCACAGAGCGCCTGGCATTCAATGTGCATTAGTCTACCCTGTGTTACTGAGTGGGGAAATGACACAGTCAAGAGATACGAAAAGTTAGGTCATCCCATTAATGTCCACTAAATGAAAACAAAAACAGTGTACGATAGTACAATTTATTTGCTAAGGTTCAAAAGAAAATTGCCTAAGTAGGCAAAGGACAGCCACTCTTTCGGTGCGTCTTCTTGATCAAGATGGAGCTCTTTCCTATGTTCAGCTCAGTCCAGTAATAGACACCCTCTTCCAAGGAGCCTGGGCCCTAAAGTGCTTTGCCTGGAAGGGACAGAGTTAGTCGCTTTCAAAGGGCATTTTCTCTGAGCTGTGGTGGGAAAGGGAGACAACTCAGTTAACGATAGTGCCCCTTCTTGTCCTGGGGTGGTTCGACATATTTTGATGAGTCCAAAGGTGCTCTTCCAACATGCTGCTTAACACCTGACACTATGTTTGGCATCTTTAGCAAACTCATCTGCTTATTGTCTTTTTTGTTTAATTGAGAAACCAGTTTGCATCATCATTTTGAAAAAAATGCTTTAAAATCTGTGCAGATAATTGGATTAATTGTATTGCACCATTCCTTTTTGTTAAGTCAAATAAGTCACATTTTACAAGACTTTGTTCGAAATAAATCAACCCCCACCCATGAGAAAGAGAGCTAGGCCAGCAGAGTAAAACTTTTAGCTAGTAAAAATAAGTAAATAGATAAATTAATAAATGAATAAAAATAAACAGAGTAAAAAAAGGGGAAGAGAATCTGCTTCTCCGGTACTTTAAAAGCTTATTCTAAAATATTATTGATTAGATCCTGCCAGGTTTTGAAAAAGTTTTGCACAGATCCTCTAAGTGAGAATTAGATTTTTTCAAATTCAAATAGTGTGTATTGCACCATTCCTAACAAACAACAACACAAGGTACTTGCAGCGCAGTTTAAAAATGACTGTTTTTCATACATCTGTTCAAACAGTGCAACAGGAGTGGTGACTGTGGTTTTCTGGCCAACTTTTCTACTACTGCACCACACTGCCTGCCAAAAGGGCAGGTCCCATTGAAACTTGTTAAGGAAAGTAAAACTCATCAGAGTTAATGAAGATACAAAGACATTCACAATGCAAAAACCACAGAATTTGGCCAACAAAGTAGTTAATGCTGTACACACAGATGAGAATGATTAATAATCAATAGCCAGTAATAAATTTATTGCTATGTTTAGTGAATTGCTTTAAATACATATTGTTGTGGCTTTCTCTGAGTTTGCTATCTTCAAATTACACTTTTGTACCCTGCTTTCTTTTAAGGCCCTGTCACATTACATGTTTTTCCAGTGATTTTCTGTTGCAGACTTCATTTACGTAATCTTAGAAAGTTGAAGGCAGTTGCAGAGAATTCTCTGTGACTCTTCCTCACAAAATCAAACAGGTTTCATTCTGTTCTAAGTCCTGGGGGGTGGGCTCTGTGTGTGGGAGAGTTTAAAAACCTATAAGCATCCAGCCGGAAGTGCAATACATATACCGTGGTTACAAGCACAGCTGTTTTGGACCTCACAAACAGAAATGAGGCTCAAGTATTCATATAGCACTAGCTTTGTCAGGTAGCACATTATTGGCTGTCACAAAAAGGGTTAAGCTTGCAATGCTTTGGAAATGTGAAACTGTGCTGAATTGTCTGCTCAGAGTTGTCAAATTTGTCATACACTGTGAATTCTATTCATGACATCCTCCGGTAAAGAGATCAGTAACTGTAGTGATCAACTTTGACATACCCTATGACAAAACATTATATAATATACCACTGGCTTTAGCTAACATGACCCCAGTATTGAGCACCCACATAGGCTAGATCTTCGTTCCTCTCTGTTTGCTAGCCTAGTATTTACTAGACCACATGATAGTAGCTGGTGTGTTTTCCTTATATAAAAACAAAGAGGATGAAATGTGCATTCAACAGAGCAAATGTTGGAGAGCTAGGATAAGGAATCTGAATATTATTGCATAACCTTAGTTTAACAAACTAGCAATCATACATTTCTTTTCCAGTACTGTTTTAACCATTATATAATACATAAGTTAAGTGGTACCGTACTGTAGGTGCTAAAAAAATTGAAACATACATATTTGGTTAGCCAGCCTTTTTGGCAGTTATTTATTATGTGGAAGAATTTAATTTGGTGCTTCCCCTTTCTATTTCCATTAATTCATACAGTTAGTTTTGATTTGATTTTTGAGTAGCATAGTTAGCTTGTTTTTTACACCACCATCTTCCTGTTTCTGTTTTTGTATTTCTCCCCATTTTGTGAAAATATCTGTAAACATAATGGCATTTGTTTATTTAGATGCATACCTAGTATTTGCTGTTATGGTTGTCCCTCTCTCCTGTTTTTGTTTTGCCCTGCATTTACCAGTAGGCCCACAATAGACTCATAATGCATAAGTAAGCATGTGCATAAACAACCATATATACTCATGTATAAGTCAGGTCTTGAAACCCGAAAAATCGATCATAAAATTAGACCCCGACTTAAACGCCCATTCAAAAATGCAATACTCCTCCAATCTCGTGACAGTTTCTCAGATGCATCAAATTTTGTTGCAGCAGCGCGGTTAACAATTCCTTTCCCTACTTCAGTGACGTTTAATTTAAAATGAGCTTCATATTTTCTTCTGATCGAACGCTCCATTGTAGATCAGGAATGCTCTTGAAATAAAGGTGTATGAGGGTGTGAGATACAAAAAGGCAGTGTGCTCTGTGGTTACTCTCTCAGGTGGACGTTAGCATATCATAATCTCTTGGCATGAGTTTTCCGCATTCGACTTATACGACCGACATTATAAAATACCAGAAATTATATGGTAAAATCCAGTCCCTACTTATCCACAGGAGAACTTATCCGCAAGTATATACGGTATTATGAAATATCCTGCTCTTCTACATCACTTTTCATGAACTTCTCTCCCAAACAGACAAAACAAACATTAATTAAAATCATTGTATAAGTAAGATTAAAACATGATTGGAGGTAAACAACAGAGAATACAAGAAATAGCTGAGAGATTTTCAGAAACACTGCCTCTGGAAGGCACCTGCCCTGACAGATTCTGATAATTATAAGAAGGCTGAGTAGAAATTTTTCTACTTCTAATCTATAAAAAAGAGACAGATTTCTAATTAACAAATATCTAACAAACGCTTGCATAGTTTATAGAATATCTATTTTTTCTGGACCAGGTGAGCTTTTGAAAGAACATTGTGGAGCATACCTACAAACACGACATTCTTACTCTGTTTGTATTTTTCCACCTGATATTAATATTTTAAGTGAACCTTAGGCTACCACAAGTCCATCTTATCATCATCAGACATTTTTCTTTTTCTCAGAATAGGCTTTAATGCAGGAAAGAAAACATCTCTACAGTTTAACCTGATAGATTGGTGACACCTTGATAACACGTACATATTGAAACTCACACACTGATATTCCATTATTGCTTACATTTTAAAGTATAAAATGCAACAAAGTTCTTTAATTTTGAATTACAGTAACAATTAATATAATTGTTATAGTTATATAATATAATAAATAATATAATTAAAATAATTTCCCATATCTGCTTAATCCAATTTATAGCTCTGGGGTGAAATAAATAATTAAAAAGTAATGATCTGATACTTAATTTAAGGTTGCCACTGAAAGAAGCAGGGTGTGACTATGAGGTTTTACCTGTTGTGGCACAGAATAGTGAAAACTAATCAATTAAAGTGTATTTTTTGTTAACAACTAATACGATACATCTGGAGGATAGACTCTGGTTCTAGTGTTATAATGTGCCTAAATGTCAAAAGGGTTGAATTTGGCTTTTAAGATTTAAAAGGGGTTTTCATGTTTTGCTTTACTTCACTACCATTTCATTATTAACAGCAGTGTCATGGAGAAGGAGAGTGTTTACATGCTGCAAAACCTCATGTGGAGGTGTGTTTGGAAACATCTAGAAGGTGTGGTTCTGACAAATTGACCCCTAAACTAAAAAAATGAAGAAACTCCAAAACAGTGTTTCTTTAAAGAAATATATGCAGCCTAAGATTATATAAAACCCTCCAGCAGCAGGTTCGCATACAGCAAAGAGCTACTAAATAAAATATTACTTTGTGCGATCAATCTGGGAGTGCATACAGCATGGACTGTGCCATGGTGTTGCTAACATGTATTTAGGACCTGCCACTTCTAACCTGTTTTCTTTAGTCTTTCCAAATCAAACCCCCAGCCCCGAGGTGTAAAGGAAAGCACAGTGCTACCCTGTCCTATTTTTTTTTAATAAAATACTGTACTGTTATTGATGGACTTGCGTGTTGTGTGAGATGTTTCCAAAAACTGAGGCATGGATCCTCAAAAATAAACTCCATCCGTTCATTTCCTATTTCAATTCATTGAAGGGTCATGGACAATCAGTGTCTCTCCTCATAGCATCAGGTGCAAGACTCAAGCAAGACTCACTTTATTTAAGGTAAAATAATACAGTGGTGTGAAAAACTATTTGCCCCCTTCCTGATTTCTTATTCTTTTGCATGTTTGTCACACAAAATGTTTCTGATCATCAAACACATTTAACCATTAGTCAAATATAACACAAGTAAACACAAAATGCAGTTTTTAAATGATGGTTTTTATTATTTAGGGAGAAAAAAAATCCAAACCTACATGGCCCTGTGTGAAAAAGTAATTGCCCCCTTGTTAAAAAATAACCTAACTGTGGTGTATCACACCTGAGTTCAATTTCCGTAGCCACCCCCAGGCCTGATTACTGCCACACCTGTTTCAATCAAGAAATCACTTAAATAGGAGCTGCCTGACACAGAGAAGTAGACCAAAAGCACCTCAAAAGCTAGACATCATGCCAAGATCCAAAGAAATTCAGGAACAAATGAGAACAGAAGTAATTGAGATCTATCAGTCTGGTAAAGGTTATAAAGCCATTTCTAAAGCTTTGGGACTCCAGTGAACCACAGTGAGAGCCATTATCCACAAATGGCAAAAACATGGAACAGTGGTGAACCTTCCCAGGAGTGGCCGGCCGACCAAATTACCCCAAGAGCGCAGAGACGACTCATCCGAGAGGTCACAAAAGACCCCAGGACAACGTCTAAAGAACTGCAGGCCTCACTTGCCTCAATTAAGGTCAGTGTTCACGACTCCACCATAAGAAAGAGACTGGGCAAAAACGGCCTGCATGGCAGATTTCCAAGACGCAAACCACTGTTAAGCAAAAAGAACATTAGGGCTCGTCTCAATTTTGCTAAGAAACATCTCAATGATTGCCAAGACTTTTGGGAAAATACCTTGTGGACTGATGAGACAAAAGTTGAACTTTTTGGAAGGCAAATGTCCCCGTTACATCTGGCGTAAAAGGAACACAGCATTTCAGAAAAAGAACATCATACCAACAGTAAAATATGGTGGTGGTAGTGTGATGGTCTGGGGTTGTTTTGCTGCTTCAGGACCTGGAAGGCTTGCTGTGATAGATGGAACCATGAATTCTACTGTCTACCAAAAAATCCTGAAGGAGAATGTCCGGCCATCTGTTCGTCAACTCAAGCTGAAGCGATCTTGGGTGCTGCAACAGGACAATGACCCAAAACACACCAGCAAATCCACCTCTGAATGGCTGAAGAAAAACAAAATGAAGACTTTGGAGTGGCCTAGTCAAAGTCCTGACCTGAATCCAATTGAGATGCTATGGCATGACCTTAAAAAGGCGGTTCATGCTAGAAAACCCTCAAATAAAGCTGAATTACAACAATTTTGCAAAGATGAGTGGGCCAAAATTCCTCCAGAGCGCTGTAATAGACTCATTGCAAGTTATCGCAAACGCTTGATTGCAGTTATTGCTGCTAAGGGTGGCCCAACCAGTTATTAGGTTCAGGGGGCAATTACTTTTTCACACAGGGCCATGTAGGTTTGGATTTTTTTTTCTCCCTAAATAATAAAAACCACCATTTACAAACTGCATTTTGTGTTTACTTGTGTTATATTTGACTAATGGTTAAATGTGTTTGATGATCAGAAACATTTTGTGTGACAAACATGCAAAAGAATAAGAAATCAGGAAGGGGGCAAATAGTTTTTCACACCACTGTATATATATATAAAAAACTAACTAGTTTTAGTTTTCTTTGTAATTAGTTAAAAAACAGCTTTTTTCTGCCTTGAAGTGTTTGAAAATAAGATCAATCTTAATTTCATATGGTGTCAAATCAGTGAGCAGGCTATTGGAACAGTATACAGTTGATACACCAAATGAAAGTACAGGCTAAGTATGAGACATTTCACTATGTGGCATTTTCCTGGCACCAAGATTAATGACTATTCTTATCAAAGCAGTAAACATAACATTTGACTCCTTACACTAAATGTGTCGCATAATTTGGGCAACTTTCAGTTTTGACTGTTTTTATATTATCTCGATTGATCCTAGTAGGCATCTTTGCTTCTTATGTCAGACATATGGAGAACTCTGTGATTTACTGTTTTTGGTAACTCTTCTAGCGATGTACAGTTACCATGAAGTGGCATCCACTATAACAGCTGCCGAAGAAAACGGTTTACTTATATCTTTCCAATGCCTGCTGATTTCCAATTTTCTCATACATCCCAAAAATAAGCAGATCTTACTTGGGTGTGTGTGTCAGTGTGTCCTTTGTACATTTTTTTAGGAATAGCCTCCAGCTACTCATAACCTTGTAGTGGTTAAAAAGCAGCTATAGAAACTTGACAACAATGTATTTAGGTTAACGCATTTTTTAAAAAATGTTTTTTTTAAACAGTTCCATTTTTGACAATCAGTCTTGACTCTCTCTGTGTATTTTCTGCTTATTTGTAATCTTGCCTTTTCCACTATAGCTGAAACAATTAAATAATGAAGATTTAGAAAACATGAAAATTTAAATAAAAGAAAACCCTGTCGAGTATCTTCACCTTCGTCAACCTCTGCAGCATCTTCCCCGGCTTATGCATACCCGCATTTGCTTTCTTATGAATTTGTTGGAAATGATAGGACATCGAGGTCTTATGTCGGCATTCATAGACACAAGCTGCTAATCTCCTTGTTTAAGGGCAGAATCAAGGATACAAGTCAGATGACCAGAGGACACAAGATCATAATAATACATGAAAAGTGCAGAATCCAATTACAGTACATCAAAATAGAAACTGAAAAGTTGTAGTTAAAAAAAAAAACTAGGCCAAAACAAAAAACACTGTTGAGAGATGTAAAGCTGCTGGGGTAATCAAAACAAAAAAACAAAGCTAGACGCAGGAAGCAAATTCTACATTTTATAATGGAGTGTTGAGTCAGTGCCAGAATGATATTCAAACTATGTGACAAATTCAATTTTCAATTGATTTTGAAGGAACTCAGGAGCCAAGTGAGGACTGTGTAATTTCAGTTGACAGGAAACTGTGGATGAAGCATAACAAAGGTCAACAGGTGCTGCTAAAATATTTTATTTGAAAACTACAGTATATAATGTATATATTGTGGTGGACTGGCGCCCTGCCCGGGGTTTGTTTCCTGCCTTGCGCCCAGTTTTGGCTGGGATTGGCTCCAGCAGACCCCCGTGACCCTGTAGTTAGGATATAGTGGGTTGGATAATGGATGGATGGATAATGTATATATAGAATGTGTGTGTATACAATTACATGCTATTGTGTATCTCGAACTTTATAGAATAAGAAGAGAAGCTAGGTGGCTGATTTAACAAGATGTTCCAATGAAGATGATAACTAACAGCAGATTAATTTTAAGTTCAAGTTCATTGTCATCTATACACAATAGAAGGAGATTCTGACTTGCATGCTTCCCACTGACTAGTGGCAATTGTATAGATTAGATTCAATAAATTTTAATTCAACAACAGGAACTTCATACAACACAGATAACAAATTTTTCATCACAAAAAATATTGTAGTGAGGTGAATGGTGAGGGAAGGCAAATCTAAAAATAATTGAGGTGTCAACCGGGCAAAACCCCATTTAATTCTAACAAAAGAAAAAACTTCAAATGAAACATGCTGTCAGTGGTGCTATAATGACAGGCCAGTTGCCTTTAAAATCGATCACATGGTGTTCTCTCTCTCCAGTGAGACCAGGTCCAAACGAGACGCCACCCTCCATGAGCATCGCCCTGTTATACCAGATGGACTGGATGGGGTTTAACCTGCCTACAATCTAGTACTACTACTACTACAACTAAAAGTTCTATCTTCCAATTGGACTGTGGATTGCTTATGTGCATTGCAGCAAGACACAGGTGGCATCATCTTGGTTGTGTTCATTTGTCTCTGGTTTGTCTTTTGTCCTGTTGTGGGTTTTAGGGCCCTTGCAACATCTTGTGCATGTTTTTTTTTTTTTTATTATCATATTCTACTAAAAGCTCCATCTACTAGTCAGACTCCATCATCATTTTCATATTGTCTCCTCCTCTGAGGACAGCTATTCTTGTCTTAGTAAATGTTTCCTGAATCAGCTGGAAATCTGAAAGAGCTTTCAAGGGTGCAAGTGCACCACCTTCTGGCAGGAAAAGGAATTTCCTGCAGCCCTACTCTTCTTTTAGATGTTGGCATGCAGTCCCTGTGGCCCACTGAAGAAGTGGGTTAATACATGAGTGGAATAATTCAAGATAAGTTTTTTTTTTTTTGCCTAGCTTCCAATAATTGTGCTTTATGTTATATCTTACATACTTTTTTCCTTGTAGTATTTTCATGTAATTTTCTCATGGATGGCTTTTAACAAATACAAATAACACTTTCCTATTGTTTGAGTTATGAGTTATTACTGAGTTTTTTATTCTTTTCATTTTTTCTGGTTTGATTCATATATATGTTTTATGATTTTATTGTAATCACACAACATTCCATACAAATAGATCAATTTTTACAAAAATAGGATCGAAAATAAATCAACCCCACCCCTGAAAAAGAGAGCATGGCCAGCAGAGTAAAACTTAAAGCTAGTAAAAATAAGTAAATAGATTAATTAATAAGTGAATAAAGATAAATGGAAAAGAAAAAGAAAAGGGGGGAGAATCTGCCTCCTCAGTGCTTTAAAAGCTTATTCTAAAATGTTATTGATTAGATCCTGCCAGGTTTTTAAAAAGTTCTGCACAGATCCTCTAATTTGATTTTTCCCAATTTCAAATAGTATATAACATTAGTTACCCACTGACTTAAAAGAGGAGAGTTAGGATTCTTCCAGATGAGCAAGATAAGTCTACGTGCCAATAGTGTAGTGAATGCAATCACAGTTTGTTTGTCCTTCTCCACTTTAAGCCCATCTGAGAGTCCACCAAACACAGCTGTTAGTGGGTTAGGAGGGATTGTGACACCAAGGCTGTCTGAAAGACATTTAAAGAGTTTGGTCCAAAATTATGTTAATTTGGTGCAGGCCCAAAACATATGGTCCAATGAGGCTGGAGCTCGATTGCAACGTTCGCAGGCTGGATCTTGTCCTGGAAACATTTTGGACAATTTTAAACAAGACAGATGTGCTCGATATATAATTTTGAGTTGAATAATTGTATGCTTTGCACATATGGAGCTCGAGTGGATTCTCTGCATTACTACCTTCCACTCCTTTTCTGAGATGTTGAGTGAGAGATCCTTTTCCCACTGTCCTCTTGGATCTATGAAAGGGAGGGACTGTAAAATGGTTTTATATATTACAGAAATGCTGTCTGAGTCCTCAAGACTGATCAATATTTTTTCCAGCATAGAGGGAGGTGGGAGGTGAGGAAAATTGGGCAGGTTCTGTTTAACAAAGTTTCTAATTTGAAGGTAGTGAAAGAAATGTGTTTCTGGAAAGTAAAATTTGGAATGTAATTGTTCGTAGGATGCAAAGACGTCGTCTATGTACAGATCTCTAAGTGATTCATATGTATATTTTTGTACTTTATAAACTTCAGTTAGGTCCTGTTTTTGCACATGACTTACTAGATGTGATTGTGCTGAATGTATGATTTATGAAGTGGCTTATATTGTCCCAGATCTAGTACCCTTCCTGAATGCTAATGTGCACATCAGAACATGTGAAATGTTATAAACAAGACAAGATCATTTGGTACAAATAGATGCCGGAAGTTTGCTTACATTACTGCCATGGCACAATGCCTTATACTGCATAACAAAACTTCTCTCACGTGAAGTCAATACAGCTGACAAATTTTCCTGAATTAAATTGACAGGCTGAAAAATTTAAAAGGTGTTTTCACACAGCCTTAGAAAATTATTCCAATAATCCAGGCCACAGCCAGTTGTTCTGCCTTCCAAATACATGCTCTACTCTTAAAAAACACTTACTGTTATTGTTACAATTTAAATATCCTGCACACGCTGGAATATCTGAAACCTTGAAGCAATTCTTAGTTGTTTAATATAGTAATCTAGGTAAGGAATACAAGGTAAAACATGCAAACACTTACACAGACACCTCTTTCAGTCCTCAGCTAAATTCTGTCTCTTAACTAAATAGTAGATATCACCAGGCTTGGGTCCAGCACTTTAACAGCTCTTGAACCAAGAAACAGGTATATGTCCCCTTCTTTATTGTGCCCCTAGAGACCTGTAGCCATTTGTAAATGACTCAGTCTTTCTCTCATCACTTCATTCTGAATTGAGGAGAGTGGACTAGGCCAGCTGTACCTTCCGCTGTCCTTAGCTTGTCGTTTTTCTCAGCAGATCACAAGTGTTTGCTCACCAGAGTTTATTTTTCTCTGTTACTATTGTTCAGCCTATCTGGCTTGTAAAGAAAAGCTACTGAATGAGGTTGCTCTTTGAAATTCAACAATTTTCATGTTAGCACTTCTGCTTCACAAACCTGGAATTCTGCACTTGGATGTTGACTATGTGTTGTTTGTTCTCTATGTGGATTTTCTACCAGGTACTCCAGTTTTCCTCCCACATCCCTAATGTTGTGCAAGTTAGGTTGATTGGCTGTAGTGTGTGTGTGAGTAGGCCCTGTCATGGACTACCTATCCATTAATGGTTGTTTACTGCCTTGAGACCTTTGCTGCCATGATAGTCTCCAGCCCTGTGATGTTTTCTTATATTAAGCTGGTTTGTAGTACTAGGGTGTTGTACCGTGTTAGCAATTATGGATGTAATGAGAAGTCAAGCAAGATGACAAATGTTATTGACTAACTAAAAAGATCATATGCAAGCTTTCGAGGCAACTTATGCTCCATCTCCAGGCAAGATGTGAGCTGGTTGGAAAATGAGCGACATTAGTGGGGGACTTTTGTCCAAGAGAGATAAAACAGCATTTCTCTGTTCACCTAGATAAGGCATATCCACCATCAAGTGTGTCTGGGGGATTGGTGAATGAAAGAGGAAATGATCAAACAGCAGAGAACGTTCATAAAAGAGAAAAAAAGAATAAAAGAAAGTAATCACACAGTTTAAGCAAAGGTCAAGTATAAAAAAATTGGTCAAGAAATGGTCTCATTCAGCCATCAGCTAAGCTGTCTTAGTGTCCATCCAGCCATTTTTAGAGCCTGATCAGATCTTTACCTCTGAAACTGGATTTATTCACTACTGCCATTACTCTATGTGAAGATGCTCATAATGAAAGGGCAGTTAAGATCACCTGGTGACAGATAATGGCAACAAATGACTTATTTGAGTGACAGTCTTAAGGTAGAAATATTGTTGTCTTGAAATCATGATATTTGGTGTCTCTCCATGGCTCATATCTCCTTATATGGACCAGTATTTCTATAATAAATAATATGTTGAGGGTACTGAAAAATAGTAGAGTAGTATGGGTGTTAATTTATAAAAGTGCTGCATGGGTCCAATTTTTAGAAAAGAATAATGCAAAAGTGTGTTTCAAATCCATGAACACAGGCAAATGTGAGGTCTGGTTTGCTAGTTGGTTGAGCCTCAAGTATGTCACTTAATTGTCAACTAATTCTTTGTAACTTCTTCCAACAATTGAAGCTCAAGTCCTCATACTCTGTAACACACATTATGGTTGACCTAAAACATTTATTATGATTTTAATGAGTTACTAAATAAGCTAATACAGTATATGATGAGCAAAAAAGTATCCCACGACAATCTTTAATGCTTAATTGTCTACTGCTACTATCAAAATATAGCTTTTTAAAATAAAGTTATTCCAAAAAGTGTCATCAGATTTCATGGTGAAAATTTACGTCTTGGGGTTTTGTTTCCCCTGCTGTCAAGACTCATAGACCCAAAGACAAGAGCAGGGCTGAGGCAGAAGAATTCTTCAAGAATTATTTCTTGCGTCACAAGAGGGCAGCAAACACAATGATACTATAGCCCTTTTATAAAATAATCACATTTTGTATTTCCCACATACTGTAAGTATGGTTATTCTCATATAATGCAAAAATTACCTTTTGGCAAAAAAAAAAAATCATAAAGAAAAGATGCCAATTAGAGAGCTGGGATAATGATACTGTAAGTTAAAGGAAAAGGAAAAGTTACAGTCACAGTCTATGAAATGGAAAGCCTCCCTCAGAAAAATATTCTTCTATTAGATAGATAGATAGATAGATAGATAGATAGATAGATAGATAGATAGATAGATAGATAGATAGATAGATAGATAGATAGATAGATAGATAGATAGATAGATAGATACTTTATTAATCCCATTACTTCATTTTATGTCAGAAATACAATGTGGAAATACATGATGATAAAAAACTAAAAAAAAACAGGGCCATTGTTCTCAAACTGACAACGTGGAATAGCCTTGACCCATTTATCCATCCATTTTGTAACTTGTTTACCCAGTTCAGGGGTACCAGGAGCTGGTGTGAGTCCTGACAGTTATGTACGAAAGGCAACAACAAACTTTCAGCCAGGCACAAGTCCCCTCACACTCATTCACAGAGGCCCAATTTAAAGTCTATAATGACCAAAATATGGACTGTTCTCAGGTAACCCATACAGATATGCAAGGCATGTGTAAATTACACACAAGACACTGGTGCTGTGAGTAGCTGAACTTTGTTGATCACTGGCAGGCACACTAATGGAAATTTAAATCTGCATCCAAAACATATTAGCTTGAAACATTTGGAACAACATTTGGAGTCTCCTAATGACTTTATCCCTACTGACACAATGTGAGAGAGCCTACAAAAACCTCTGGATGCAGCAAAACTTCCTTCTGCAAAACAAAGATAAAACAGAAATCATATTATTTGGAACTAAACCGGAAAGGTTTAGAGTTGCTTCCTATCTCAACTCCGAGGTATTAAAAAGCCACAAATCTTGGTGTACATCTGGATGCAGATCTTAGTTTTAGTACTCATATTAAAACTGTACCTAAGTCAGCATTCTGTCATGGCAAAAACATCTCTAAAATCAGAGGTTTGATGTCAAAAACAGATTTAGAGAAACATATTCATGCCTTTATCTTCAGCAGATTAGACTACTGCAAAGGTTTTTTTTTCAGGCCTGCTCCAAAGGCAATTAAAAAATTGCAGCTTGTTTAACATACTGCCTGAATGCTCACTAAATCTTAGAAAGGTAACAGGTTACTAAAGTACTTAGATCTCCACATTGGGATCCAGTTACCTGCATTGGATTGATTTTAAGATACTGCTTTTAGTGTTCAAGTCATTAAATGGCTTAAACCCAAAATACATCACAGAGATGTTAGTTGAATATACATATACCAAATTAGATCCTTAGGAACTGGACAGTTGGTTGTACCCAGAATTAGAACTAAATAGGACAAAATAGCTTTTAGCCACTATGGAACATTCTACCTAAAGATGTTAGATATGCCCGATCAGTTCCTGCTTTTAAATCTAAATTAAACACATTTTTATTTTTTGTGCCTTTGGTTGATCCAGATACTGTGTAGTGACAAGCAAACCCCACCAAATTCACTTTGCCTTGAAAATTACAGAAATGTTTGCAACCTTCGCCAAGCTCCACAACATATATTGAAGTCAATGGGGAAGGAGGAACTGAAGAAGTTTTGACTGTATTATATAATGGTGCAAAGGCATTTAGAGTGTCCCCAAGGGCTAGGAAAAAGTCTTGACAGCATTTCTGAACTGATTAATGCGGCCAAAAATGTGATGTCAGCTGTAACACAGCCTCTGTGCCACAGACAATGAAAGAAGCAGACTGAATGATTACCACAAATGAAACACAACAGACAATCACAAACTAGCAATAAGTAAATAAAACAAAGGTCATTCGGCTGAAAAAGTGCCAGTCCTGGGGCACACATTAGTCATGCCCTGAAGTGGCGGTGCAAGACTGGCTTGTTCTACAGTATTGTTAGAAGTCACATCTCCAGGCCCAGTGGAAACATCTTTTTTGTTTATGTATTTGTACAGATGCATAGCAATTTTATCTTCCATCAAGGATAATGAAAAGCCTTGTAAATAGTAATAAATCTTCTGTTTTTATTATTTCTCAGCATGTCCGGTGTTTGGCAGTGCAGTTCCAGTAATATAGCAAGATTTTTGTTTTTTTTGTTAAACTCACGTGGAATGGAAATCTGCCAGTGTGTCGGCTACTGTCTTACCAGTACAGAGGTTTGCTGGGAGCATGCACGTTGCCACACCCACTACATAATGAACGACCTGGATTGGGACCCGAATGCAGCCATGCAACGGGTGACACCTCAGCACTACACTGGACCAGTGTGAGGGTTTCTTTTTTTTTTTTTTTATTGTGGCTGGAGTGCCAATCCTGCCACCAACCCCCAAGTTTTCTGTGCAAGTTGGAGGACCTGCTTGCAGGGCAGGATGCAGATTAATGTCATACTCAGGATGAAGCAATTACAGGTTAAGAGCCTTGTTCAAGGGCCCAGCGGAGAAGAGTCACTTCAGGCTTTTAAAGGATTCAAACCAGCAGATCCAGCACAGATCCCTAGCCTCAGAGCCACCACTCCGCCCTACTGTCTTACAGCAGGCATGCGTAAAAGTTCTGCGCATGGCTGAAACAGCTCTGTGATTTCATATTGGCCTTACAAAGCATCATGGGGAGCCTGGAAAAAAATGTTCACCTAAGCCCGCCACACGACAAATTTCTATGAAAATATTTGGCAAACAATGTCACTGGTGAACATGGCGTACTTGCTGTGAAAAATGCTTTGGTGAATTTCGTCTTTCAAAATTATTTGCACTAAACTACAACTGTATTACCTTTTGTTTCATTTTATTGAATTTTATTGTGTTTTATCCTCTTTTATGTAAAGCACTTTGAATCACCTATTGGTATGAATTTGTGCTATAAAAATAAACTTGCCTTGCATTAAGAGGAACTGAACTCACATACAGCAGCTTTCAGTGCACATGAAAGGCCTAAGTTACACATGGAACATTACAATTTCTGTATTAATGAACCTACTTTTATAACTTACCATCTTTTTCATTCTGTATCTATGAATATCAAGAAATCCAAGTAGTTTTTCATAATCTGGTTGCATCGTGGAGCAGTGGTAGGCAAATATCTGCATCTGAGTCATGGTCCAGTGAATTTGTGGAATTCCTCCCCATGTCGCAATGAATGTTTCACTGGGTACTCTGGTGTTTTCGTCCACATCCTAAAGACGTACAGTATGTTGTCAGTTAATTGGTGATTCTAAACTTGCCCCATATAAATAAGAGTGTGACTGGACCCTACCATGAATGGGCACTGCATCTGTTTTGATTCCTGCCTTGCACCTGATGCTATGTAGATTTCCAGATGTCTTTGCACTGGATTAAGTGGGATCTGAATGGATTGATGGATATTTATAAACTTTGATAATATTTTAAGATTGAATTATGGGATTTGTTTTATTGTAAAATGCATAATATTCAGTGTCCTTTTACTTTAGCTGTACAATGTAAAATTCAGAATTGAAGGTTTATTTGTAATTGCAGACATACACGATTAATGAAGAAGCTGCCAGGCGTGCCAGATGGGAGCATGCTTCATCTGAAACTATCAAGAATACTACTAAACCCTGCCCCAAGTGCCAGGTGCCAGTGGAAAAAAATGGTATGTGCTCTACTACTGATAAAACTAAAGAAGGATAGTGGTAGGCCATCATTTTAGAAGTGTTCAACACAGTTCTGTCAGATCACAATAAAATTTAAATATTTTGTACTCACTTGCTGGGCTGGACCAAAAAAGGTTTGATGGTCCTCTGACTCAGAGAGTTACTAACAGGATCTATAATGCTTTGTCTGCTCTCCTTTTCACTGTATAAATTAGTTTGACTTACTGATGTCTCTGCCTTTGTGACCAGGTGGTTGTATGCACATGACCTGCCCCAGACCGAATTGCAAATTTGAATGGTGCTGGCACTGCAGCATTGAGTGGAACCAGAATTGTAGGGGAATACACTGGTTTGACTGAACCTACTAATGGAGGAACAACTGAATTAGACACCCCCGAATCTGAAGACTTTCTCTGCTGAAGCACACTGTGATACATCATTTCATTAAAAGTTATAACATGTTTGAAAGTACTTTTTCATCTCTGCCTGTTGTTTTAAAATATTTATAGACTCAAACACAGAGAAGCTAATAGTGTGTTTGTCAATCAATATTTGATTGATATAGAAAGCAATTCTCATCTCAGTCCTGGAGACCCACTGTGACTTCCATTTTTTGCTCCAACCAGTTTCACAATCTGTGAGCCATTTGACCTCTACCTGATCTCATTTAGTTAGCTGGTCTCTTTTTTTCCTTCTCTTATTCTGCATTCAGAAAAGCACAGTAGTATGTTTCTTACATTTAAAAGAGATTTAGATATGTTTGTATTTGTGCTATAGCTTTAAATATCACCTTCTAATGCTTAGTTCTCTTTTGTTGTTTTATTACTAATGTTCCATTTTTTCTGTGTAGTTTGCTCCCTTAATTATATCCTCATAATGACATTTATCAACCAACAGAGAAGACACCCTGGCAAATGACACGGAATACTGAAAGTCTGCAACTACTTCAATGTCAGACCCACTAACATAGTCACTATTATACAATGAATTAAATAACCAGAACACAAGAAAAATGATAATGAAAATCATGATAATCTTACAATCCAAGTTAAAAAACACTAATTATCCCCATGTAACATGCATGTATGCTTGGTACATTCTACAAGGCCCCATTTCCAGAAAAGTTGGGATATTTTCTAAAATGCAATAAAAATCTGTAATTTGTTAATCCTCTTGAACCTTTTTTAACTGACACAAGTACAAACAAAAGATTTTCAGTGTTTTCACTAACTAACTTTATTATATCTCTCTATTATAAAAGGAAATCCTGAGACAAGACTTTTTCAAAGAGATAATTTCAAGTCCCGCGAGACGAGACTTTGGCCATGAGATTCTTTCAAGTCATGCCCTCCTCTCAACCATATTCAACCACACACATGGCCCTCTCACCTCTCATTCATGTGAATGCTTTTGACAGACAGAGTTCCTGCTCTGTTAGCTCTTATAAATTTTTACGTTTTCCTCACTTTAAGTTCACAATAAAAGAAGACTTATTATGTCCAAATCTTATTGAAGAATTTCATCGCGAAGGGTTATCAACAGAAGAAATGAGTACACGGGCAATCCTAGCACCAAAAAACAATGAAGTCAAATGAATTAACGTGAAAATTGTCGATTGGTTACATGGCAAATTGGTTAAATGTGAATCGATAGATTATGCTGAAACAGTTGGTAGCGATCGTGCGAAAGATGAAAACATCAGCTACAATTTTCCGAAGAATATCTACACCCATTAACAGTGTATCGTCTTCCACCGCCCGAATTACTATTGAAAGAAGGATGTATCCAAGAAAGGAAATGTAGTACATCTCCCGCAGATAACATTAGACACCAAAGGAGATCTTGATATGCCATTCGTATTAAAACGTTAAAAGTTTCCCGTTAGAATAGCTTTTGCAAAGATAATTAACAAATCACAGAGATGCACATTTGAAAAAGTCAGTTTATTTATTAGAGAGAAAGAAACAAAATTCACTCATGGGCAGTTATACGTTGGCATTGTCACGATGTAAGTCCAAACACAGAATCAAAATTCAATGCGATATTGACAAAAATTTAATTCAAAAAATAGTTTTTACTGAAGTTTTACAGTAAAAGTGTAAGTTTAAAAAGTATTTGCTTGTTAATTTCAAATCCAAACAGAATGAAATTGTATAACGCAACGAATAACACTAACGCAACATGAAACATAATTTACTTTCAAATTATTATGTTTTACTATTCTTTAACATGGTTAATTACTCACTGTAATGTAAAATAGTTAGTTGTATTATGTATATGTAATAATTCCCATGAAAATAACAGTCTGTTAAAATTGTACATCCACATCCCCATACGCGAACGTCTGAACCGCAAAGTGGCAATGTGTAGAGCCAGCCCGGGGGTTGGCAAGTGAAGCGAGCAGGGGGCAAAGCCCCCTAGTTTTGTAAATAAAAATATATTTAGACTTTGATTCCTGCAAAACACTCAAAAAAATTTGGGACAGAGGCATGTTTACCCCTGTGTTACATTATATTCCATTTTAATTACACCTTTTAATCATTTGGAAACTGAGGATAACTGATTATTACAGTTTTGCAAGTGGAATTTTTGTCCATTCCTGCTTGATATAAGACTTCAACTGCTCAACAGTCCATGGTCACCATTGTCTGATTCTCCTCTTCATGATGTGACATACATTGGAGACAGACCTGGACTTCTGGCAGGCCAGTCAAGCACAAGCACTCTGTGTCTACAAAGTCCACGCTGTTCTAGCACAGGCAGAATGAGTCCTGACATTGTCCTGCTGAAATCATTTTTAACTTCCCAGGAAAATACATTGCCATGATGGCAGCATTGGTCTCTCTAAAATCTCAGTATATGTCTCCGTGTTAACGGTACAAACATTTGTAAATCACCCATGCCATGGGTGCTGGCTTTAGCACCTTTTGCTGATAACAGTTTGGATGGTATTTTTTGTGTTTGACATGGAGAAGTTGATGTCCGTTTTTTCCTGAAAAAAGACAAAACATGGACTAATCTGACCACAGCACATATTCCAGTCCATCTGAGATGAGCTCAAGCCCTTAGAACTTTGTGGCATTTCTGCACAGAATTGATGTATGGCCTCCCCTTCCTCCTTGTGTAACAAGAGTTTCATATTGCACTTCTGGATGCAGCAGAGGACTATGGTAAGTGTCAACAGTTTTCCAATTCCACCTGAGGGCTCAAAGGTTATATACATTAAACCGTTGTTTCCAGCCTTGCCTTTTATGCTGTGAGATTTCCTCGGATTCCCTTATTCTTTTTGCAATACAGTATTATATACTGTAGATAGTGAAAGACCTAAATTCTCCAATCTTGCTTTAAGAAATGTTCTTTTTGAACTGATTGACAACTCTCTCACAAAGATTGGCACAAAGTGATGAGCCTCAACCCATCCCTGCATGCAAAGACTTAAGCCTTTGGTGGATGCTCCCTTAATACCAAATCCTGACATTGTGGAATCTTCCAAAATGATGTTAATTGAATTTTCTATGAACTTTTTTAGTATTATTTTGCCTCTGTCACAGCTTTTTTTGAATGCACTGCAGGTATCAAATTCAAAATTTTTTTTTATTTGGTCAATGAAAACACCGGAAATCTTTTCTTTATACTTTTGTCAAGTTAAAGAAAGGTTCAAGAGAATTAATAAATCACAATTTTTTTATGTTTATTTCATTTTAGAAAATATCCCAGTTTTTCTGGAAATGGGTTTAGTAGTAAAACAATAGTTAGTTTTGTAGTTTCTATATTGACCCTAAAACACTGTGAAATAATATAGCTTGTTTAATAAAGGCTAGGAGTCCAACTAAAATTAGAAATTGGTTGGAATAAAAAACTGCTGCCAAATGGGGTCTCCAGAATCGAGTTTGAGAACCACTGAAATAGGACAATGTGAAAATTTGTGATGATGAAAAAGAAAACAAATGGACAATTATTCACAAATTGATAATGATAAATGGCTTGGACCCAGGCCACCATCCATTTTTCAACTAACTAACTTAACTCTGGAACACTAGGAATTGATGTCTGTTCCAGTAGTGGGCAAAAGTCAAAAGCCAAACCTGAATGTTGTACCAGTCCATATTGGGATTTATAGAACAAAGCAAAATTGACATTCAGAAATACTAAGTAATTAATACAGGCAAACCAAGTACTGAGAGATGACAGGAGGAGTGTGGAAGTCTGCAGATTTATATGGCAAGTATCACAAAGAGCTACAAAGGTCAAACACACCCACAGTATAACATTAGAAGGGAACATTGGCACACTAGCAGGCAAAAAAAAAAACTATACAGTTTGGGTAGCTTAGCACATGCAAGAAAGAATTTCACTGTACTCTGTACATGTGACTATAATGACGAAATAAACCTATAAGCCTATACAGTGCAGTTATGACAGCACTATCACACACTGTTTGGCAGAGGCTGTGGAAACTCAAAATAAGGGACAGCAATTAAAAAGGTAAATGGTACAGGTGATCTTCACTCTAGATATACATGTTGCAAATTGTAGGAAAAATCCCTTGTTGCATCCCTGAAATCAGAAAAGAGCTACAGTATATATAAACTAGTTTACTAAAATATTGTGATTTATTAATCAACATAAGGAGGGACAACACAATGGAAGATCTCAGTATTAAACCAAAGGGACTAAAAAATAAACTGCTGGCACCTCTGGTCCTGACTGCCAGGTAATATTCTCTGTCTCACTGCCTATGAACACTTTCCCACCTTAACTCAAATTAATATGCTATTTTTCTTCCCATCAGCAACTTTTTTTGAACCATAGCTGACCTCTCTACCTGCAACAAGATGAACTTTTGTGCAGCTCTAGTTCCAAATCTGAGCTCAGCAGCCTTCTGGTCAAAAGCTTCTTTTATTCCTTAGCCCATAAGTAACTTTAGGTAGTTCCCTCACTTCTGGGTCATGAGCTAGCCTTGAATGACACCAGGTCAGGGCAGCCTCAATTGGTACATGTTGTCCATGCAAGCCCAAATGAGTCTTTCCACAATATTCACCCTGGTCCCCAGCATAACTTAAGGTTCCTTGCTGACCCCTCACAATGGCTTGCCGGATGGAGCCTCACAAACCGAACCTAAAAGAAAGTTCAAGATATACTGTGTGAGTTCTGCATATTTGTGTAAATCTACATATGTTGGCAATTTAAAAAAAAATCTCTTTGTAGGTGGCCCAGGTGTTCTGCAATGGACTGGGCTAATCAGAAAGGAATGTAACTTTTTCCAAACAGCCTAGGCACATTGCAATGGCATTAGTGGTCTAACTGTCATTTAGGCTAGCCCAACCTATTGCAAAACACGTGGGCTAACTGCAATGAAACAGATTTTTTTGTTTTACTACAACGTATAAGTACTCACACAGTTTTTGTGTGCATATTAATTAGATTACACAGTAATATATTTAACATGCCATACTTGATATGAATATAAACATTGGGGGGAAATAAAATGGGAAATATTTATTGATTACAGTAGAATATTAACATATTTTAAAGAATATCCATGTCATGCTAACAGGATGAAATGAAATATCAGATATACTATACCTGTGCTCTGTTGATGAAATATGAACAATGCAAAGCAAAAAACGTAATTGTTATACATCAGAGAGCATGGCAAAGCTTGCTTATTCCAAAAAATTAATGGACCATTGTGGATAGTCTTCTTATTTAATGTTAGCCCTGAAACTCACAACTTCTACTATTAGCACTACACTCTACTACCCTACATGTCATTTCATAATTCCTTTAACAGTTTAGTAATGCAGCTGGCAGCACCAGAAGTTTTGCTGAGGTAGTTGGGTTGCTTTGTATAAATAATTATAAATTGTTGGTTCATCTGGATGATTTCAGAGCCAAAGTATTATTATATTTTAGTGTAATTGTATCTTGATCTACACATTTGTTTAACGTGCCAGACCTCCACTAATGCCACTAGATGGCACCATATCCAAAGAGCGCTCATTGTGATATGAACAGTTGTTGCAATTTTAGATTTTTAAGGAACTCCGTGAAGTCGACATCTCAGTGGTTTCCCACCCCAAGCCTAATGTATACCAGTCAACTGAATAGACTTGAGGGGAGCAGGGCCCTGTCTTGGCTGTACAGACACAAGGCAGAAGCGAGCCCAGGACAGAACACAAGCCTGTGCCAGGGAACACTTTTCCCAGAGTCATAATGGAGAAATTTGCAGGTAATAAATATCGTTTATACAGCACACACAATAACATAGTCGTCTTTACTGTATATAAATATAAAAACATTCATCAAAACAGAGGAAGTTGAAATAAATGCTATAATAATAAACATCAAAACTATTAAAACATAAAGAGAACATAAAAAGCCTTGGATAAAAGTTAATGGAGGAGACTTTAAAATTTCTTTTGCAAACACCCAGGGATGCTGAGGCCTGTGTAAACCATAGAAGACTGCTCCATGAGCATGCACAAATAGAACAAAATTTGCTTATAGGGTGCAGTTTTGCTTGTGTAACAACCAAAAAAGTGTGTGTAAGGTGAGAAGATCCTGGGGATACAGTAAAAGGGAACAGATGCAGTAACACATTTACCTGTATAAATAAGAAAGAGAAACTAAAAGTGAATCCACACCTTAGTAAGCAACCATGAAGGATGAGTTAATAAAACTGAAGTTATATGGATATTTTTAAAATGTATTTCAAGTACACACACAGTGTTTTCAGCATACTAGTATTTCTGCAGGTTTTAAAAGGCAGGTAAGCAAACAAAGAATTGCAACGGGTTTTTTTTGGCATCATGCATAGATACATGCAATTTAATTTTAACTAACTTCTTTAAATGATTAAAAGAAGTTTTGCAATCCACAGCAAGACTTTGAAATGAAAATGCAGGGTCAATTATAAGTCCAAGGACTGTAATGAAAGGAGGGGAGTGCCTCATTAACCTCACCTAAACATCTTTGGGATGTGGTTGAAAAAGCAGTGAACCAGGAGCAAACCCATGCAGAAAAGGGGAAAACATGCAATCACTGCACAAAGACATTAACCAGGTTACAATTTGAACCCTGACTCTTGCAGCTTTAAGTTAGCAACACAATGGATTAGACTACTGATCCTCCAAATCACAGTTACAGTATATTATTATTTGAATTTAACTCAATTCAGGTTAGTTTTGTACAGCAGTCTTCACTGAGGCCAGGAACAGAGTATTGTGTCAAGTTCTCAGGTGAAATGGCAAGTATAAAGTATACAGTCCATAAACTCATGGATTTGTTTAAACACACAGGAAAAAAGTAATTTGAAACTGATTAACATAAATGAAGTCCAACACTATCTGTCCATTAGTTCATTGCTTAATTATCACAACATACCGGGGCCGTATTCATGGTTGATTCCCATTTTGCACAGCTCCCTAAAACCTTTAAATAGATAAACAGCTTGGAAAATGGATGGATGGATTGTAACTACAGTACAGAAGTTAACAGTACTATTATATCTATAGCATCTCAGTATAATATACTGGAGTCAAGATAATATTGGAGAGCTAACAGTAATGTGGATTAAAATATCAAAACTGGAAAAATATTGTACTTCTGTATCAAGTTCACTCATATTTTGAAGCTCTAGGATATAGCATGCCACAATGTCCTGTTAGAAATTGTGATATTGAACATTTGTCATGAATAAAGTTTTAATCAGACATGATGGGTGGTTGGTTTTATTATACTGTATGATGAAATACATATTCTTTTTTTGCTACGTTTACTTGCAACAGTTGTTTATGCTTGGTTTCTTAACGCCATTGTTTCAGTTTTGCAATTTTCTACCTCAAGATTGGCACTGCAATTTTTATTCCTTTATTGTCTTCTTCAAGTATAATATCCTTTACTGCTGGGATAGGCCCCAGCCTCCCAATGACAGTTTTTATGAAAATACAGGATTTGCATCTAAAACGTCAATAATATCACCTTGTTGGACAGGAAATACAAAGCTGATTTCAACAAATCTGAACAAGAAAGCCTATTGTCTTTCAATTATCAATCAATGTTTCTTGTAAATATTATCTTTCACTACATGGACATCAAAAACAAAGACAGTACCAAGGCATGGTCCGTTCTTCGTCTGAACCAACTTAGTATATTTTATTACAGGACTCTGGGCACCTGAAACTTTTTCTAAAAGCCCTGGACACAAGACAGGAACCAAGCCCAGGTAAGATACCAGTCGTATCTCTTTTCAGTCTTATCTATCTCTGGATATATTCACATATGTAATAACTCATTTAGAAAAGCCCAGTTCACAGACTCCAATCAGCCTGAATTCTGAAGAACTTGCAGAAAGCCCAGAGAGAAGAAGAAAACACCAGGCTGTGAATAGAATCCAGATCCTCTACTCTGTCACTCATGTACTACAGAGCACAACAACTGAAACCTGCAAAATGAATCCCAATGAAGAGCCTGCATGTACCCAAGGATCAAAAGTGCATAGGAGTCAGCAATAAATAAACTGATAAAAAGGCACTGCCCTTGTTGTTAGTGTACGTTCCAAAAACTACAATCACATGGAGCAGATATAAAAGTCAACTGAGAAAAGGTTGAGTTCTTTTTAAAGCATGTTAATAATTGTGATAGTAAAGAAATCTCACAGAATTCTATTAACACAGATGATACTAGTGCCTGATTGAGCTTCAGTATAGTAAGAACAAATATGCATTTACTACCAGTAAAAAACATTCTCACACTCCCAGACATTTTCATGTTTAATTGATACCTTGTTTATTAGGATATCATTAATCTGACTTAAAAATATAGCTACAACATTACTAGTGTTTATAATGACTAGTACCACTTGAAATGGCTGATTTTTAACTTATTATTCACATATGACTGCAAAGCCCCCTTTTCGCCAGCCATTTCATCAGTGTCCTAATGGTAAACCCCTTAGCTTATCCTTAATTAGTCATTTTTAGATGTTCATTGACTATTAGTTTATTCTGGTTAATTTATAAAGCACATTTAAAACCAATGTTTAACAAATTGCTGTACATTAGAATAAATAAGGCACACTTGTTAGAGAAAACTCTGCAATTACATTAACACTCCTGAAACCTGCTAGTCTATTCACCTCAGTTACAAAGTGTTGGCATTCATAAAATATAGTTCTAGGTTCAAAAATGGCCAAAATGAAACAAATGTCCATCCGTCTATTGTAGTTTTGCAGAATGAAGGTTATCCAGTGTGACAGATTGCCAAGAAACTCAAGTTTTCACACAGGGGGTTCTGTTACCTGTGGTGGGTTGGCACCCTGCCCGGGATTGGTTCCTGCCTTGTGCCCTGTGTTGGCTGGGATTGGCTCCAGCAGACCCCCGTGACCCTGTGTTCGGATTTAGCGGGTTGGATAATGGATGGATGGATGGGTTCTGTTACTGTCTTGAGAGAAGATGGGAAACTAGACCTAACCAAGATAGAAAAAGAAGGGGAAGGCACAGATGGCAATTGCAAAATAGGTAAAGAACATCAGAGCATCTAGTGTGAGAAGCAAAAACATTACAGCTCCTCAGTTGGCTTCTTCCTAAAATACACACAAAATAGCAGTGTCATCTGCAACAGAGAAAATATACTGGATGCTGATTATAATACACTTTTCCAGTCATCTTCCAACCAATGTCTGCGTTCTCTTGGCTACTGTTATCATTTTCTTTTTATTTGCTATTTTTAGATATGGCATTTTCTTTGAAAGGCTAGAATCCCATAATCATTTATTCTCTGTTGCAGATGACACTGTAAAGAATGGCTCAGAGGTAAATGCTACTGTATCCCATCTACGTGATGTTTGTACAGTCTCTGTTTTATCACCTCTGAGTATGGTTTGCACCCATGCCCAAAAATGGTCACCTTAGGCTTAGGTTTAGTAGGTGACTCTAAACTAGCCTGTGCAAGACAGTGCAACCCATGATGCCCCTCACTCCAACCTCATTTTGGAATAAATAGGTCTGGGCAGTTGAACTAATATTACAAGGTATTTAAAAGTCTTTGACTTTTGCTGTTCCAAGAAAAATAAGAACCTACATTTAATGGTATTTTTAATGTGCTCAAATTGAAAAAGAAAATATGTTTAGATTGTATTGTATTTAAGTATTTCAGCGACACTACTTGTTAGCAGGGTCATAAAGTCAAGCACATTACCATGCACTCTTCATTGATAGGCAAATGCTGCAGAATAGGCTGCACTGAAGAGCTCTTGACTTTAAATGTGGATTGTCATAGGATACCAATTTTGCCACAGGTCAGTATGTGAAATTTCTGCTCTGCTAGATCTGCCCTAATCAGCTCTAATTGCTGTTACTGTGAAGTGGTAGCATCTAAGAGAAAGAATAGCTTGGCCACAAAGTGGCAGGCCACACAAACTCTTAAAGCATAGCACGTATAAATCACCTAATCTCTATTGTGTCTCTGACAACAGAGTTCCACACTGCTTCTTAACATAACATCAGCACAAGAACTGTCTGTCAGAAGCTTCATGAAATGGATTTTCATATCCGAGCATCTGCGCAGATGCCTAACATCACTATCAGCGATGCCATCACTATTGGACTCGGAAGCAGAGAAAACATGTTCTCTTGAATTATGAATCATACTTCAATATTTACTAACTTCCAGATGGCATAGTAAATTGTATAATATTTACTGTATTGCTACTGTAAATTTTGGTGGAGGAGGGATAATGGTCTCAGGGTGTTTTCAGGGTTTAGCCTAGGCCCCTTGGTTCCAGTGAAGGGTACTGTTAATGCTACTACATACAAAGACATTTTAGACAGATGTGCAGTTCCAACTTTGTGGCAACAGTTTATGGAAGGCCCTTTTCTCTACCAGCATGACTGTGACCTTGTGCACAAAGCCAGGTCCATAACAACATAGTGGAACTCAACCTTACTGAACACCTTTACGTTGAACTGGAAAGCTGAGTGTGAACCAGGTTTGCTCGTCCAGCATCAATAACTGACCTCACAAATATTCTTGGGCAGCACGATGGTGCTGTGTGGAGTTTGTATGTTCTCTCCATGTCTGCGTGGGTTTTCCTCGGGTGGACCAGTTTTCTGCCACACTCCAAAGACATGCAGGTTAGGTGAATGTAGATGGTCTAAGTGTGTGTCTGTGTGTGTGTGTGTTTGTCCTGCAATGGACTTGTGCCCCATCCTGGGTTTGTTCCTGCCTTCCTCCCTATGATAGCTAGGGTAGGCTCCAGCAGACACCTGCAACCTTGTATAAGACTAAGCGTGTTAGAAAATGACTGACTGACTGACAAATATTCTTTTGGTTGAATGGGCACAAATTCCCATAGACACACTCCAAAACCATGTGGAAAGCCTTTCCAAATGAGAAGAGGCTGTTATAGCTATAGCCACAAAGAGGGTAGGGGCAGTGGAGACTTGATGTTAATACCCATGGCTTTGAAATGGGATGTCTAACAAGCTCGTATAGATGTGATGGTCAGGTGTCCATAAACTTTTGACCATACAGTGTATGATTAGGTAGAGATTTATCCAGTCAAAAAGAAGAACCTGACAACATGGAGGCCATTCTTGCATATAAACTGCTTATAACCTGTGTCACACACGTGCGATTGGGAGACAGCTTAAGGGCCTATATGATAGCAATTCCACGCTAGACCTGAGGGCGGCGGGATGCGCTGACTGTCTCTCTCAATCTTTTGCAGACCATCCATGGGAAATCCCACAGGGTACCAGCACTACTGATGACGTCACTTTCCGGTTCCGGCACCAATGATGATGTCACTTCAGCTCCGCCCCTGCTGATGATGTCACTTTCCAGTCTGCCCAGATGACATAATTTCCTTGACTGGCCTTTAAAGCTGCCATCTTGTCTCAATAACTTCAGATCTGTTTTGGACTCGAATCTGTGAACATTTCTGTTCAATTTAACCTCATTTTGCAGCCTTTGAACAATATACGGGTGGCTGCCCCAAACCGTCATGATGTCTAAGACTTATTCTTGTGACAATAGTAAGCACAAATAAAAGAAACAAGTGAACCAATTAACCTAGAATACACATCTCTGAGAATATAGGAGAAAATCTTATATATACATGGGTAAACTCCACACTGACAACGGCCAGACATGGGATTCAAACCCAGGATGCTGAGTACTGTATATGAAGCGGCACTGCTAACCACTGTGTTACAGTGCCACCAGAGTGAAAAAAAAAATTACTGAATAAAATGAACTTGCAGAGCTACTATAGATTTGCTCATGATGATGCACACTGTGTTTGAACATCCCTGAAACTACTGTAATAATTATGCAACTGCCAAAACTTATGTTTACACTGGCCATCTGCAGAAGTGTGTATAATTTATTTTATTTGGGCATGTTACACATTGTAAATTTATGCAGCCTTACACAATCTCAAAGACTAAAATTTCTACAAATGAATAGAAGTCACAGTATGCATAATGGCTGGGTAGCTGACAAATAATGTTGGGAGTGTTTAGCCTTCAGGCTAAGGTGTTGGTTCTGTTTTAAAAATTGACTCAAAGATTGGCCCTGGGCAAGTCAGGTACAATGCCAGAGCTACAGTTGTAGAGATGCAAAAATGTTGGATCATACTGTAAAATTTGTTGAACACAAATCAAGGGATATCATTCTCAAGTTTCAAAATGGTAAAAATCAGACGTTGAGCAATCATGGTCTTGAAAAAACATACCACAACTAGCAATAGCTAGAGGAGCAACTGGGTGCACCTGTGCACTAAATGGGATGTCTGACAGATTTAAGAGCACCAAATCAGAAATCTGCATGAAGACCAAACCCAGGTCTCACAGGCATTGATAAAGTTGATCCAGCAGAATTCCATCATTTAAATGGTGAATTATGTACTAAAAAATTTCCAGTTGAAATTTAGGGGGATATGCATATAAAAAGCTGTGACCCTGACAACAGAAATGACTGAGGGAGATATTGAGGTCCCTTGGTTTTAGCTAAATGAATGAGCCTGATGGATGGAGTGAAGATATTATTTGTAAAATTCTTTGTATCAAGTTTGCTGCTTATTCCTAAAACTTTTTGTGAATGAAGTGTACCAGTTGTCAAGTTTATGCTTTTACCTTTTAAGAAATAATTCACTATTTTTTTGGGCTGCCTACAGAAGCAGTAAGAAAACAAACCTGCTCAGCCATGCAGTTTAGGGTGTCACACTGTTTAAGGCAAACAGAATGTGCATTATTTAAACGTCGTAAACTATTGCTTGTGCATTGTTAACACATTCAGACTACAATGGAATTTTTACTTGCATGTCTCCAAAATAGTATGATGGCAACCTCAGCAAGAATTACCAATCATAGTCCTGACATGACCTTAAAACCTCTGCATTTTACAATTGCCAAAAAAAACTGCCCGTCAACCATTAACACAGTTCAGCTACCAAAAGCCAATATTGAAGGAGCTGACCTGCGAATATTTGCCGGAGTGTATGCAGTTTGGAATACACAATGAGAGGTCTGAAAATCAAAAGTACACCTTATGAGAAGGATTTAGGAGTTGTGGTGTGAGACAGTGTTCAAAAGCCATTAAGAAGGCTAAAACACAATGTGTGGAGTACAAGTCCAGGGAGGGTTATGCTCCAGCTTTATAACACACTGATGAGGCCCCATCTGTAGTACTGTGTGCAGTTTTGGTCTTCAGGCTACAAAAAGGACATAGCAGCAGCACTGGAAAAAGTCCACATGAATGACTAGGCTGATTCTGGGGCTAGAGGGTATGAATTATGAGGAAAAATCCATATTACTAACCGAGAATGGTAAACCAGATATGGACGCAGGGACCTGCCCGTGGACGCAGGAGACATAGTGCGCAGGCGCCACACAAAGCCCCCCTCCCCAGAGTGAAACGGGATAGATTACGAACGTGTGCAGGCGCCACACAAAGCCCCCCCGCCCCAGAGCGAAACGGGAGAGACTACAAACCGTCTGACATGCCACAAGCAGGATAAAGCGAGGTCAGAAATAAAAGACAGAGTAGGAAACAAAGTAAAACGTCATAAAGAGGTTAAAGAACGGGGCCAAACACATGGTGAGCAGGTTACAGATGATGAAAACTGGAATGCAACAGCTTCAAAAAAACCTAGGCACGAAACACATGCACAGTGAGATACAGAATATAAAGGCAGAAAAAACGACAGTTAAACATCCACACCACACAGCGGAGGCAGACCCGGAAGGTGCAGGCGCCTACATCGTGCGTCGGAAGGCGCGGGAAAGTACGAAAGGCAAAGACGCCTACACAGCATGGTAAAACCCGACATAATACGGAAGGCGCAGGCATTGCCGCCACATTGTGAGTGTCACTACTGCGTAGTGAAGGCGCAGGCGTCACCGCCATATTGTGCGTGGCACTACTGCGGAGTGAAGTTAGGAATAATGTGCTGCTTGGGATCGTACAAAAACGCAGAACGCGACCCACCGTCTGAAACTGCGGAGGCAAAGCAGGCACGGGTTCAAACCGAACGAGCTCGACTGACGGATAGACGCCTACAACGCGCATCTCAAACCGCAGAAGCAGGGCAAGCACAGATTCAAAACAACGCAAGCTCCTACAAGGCGCGTCTGAAACTACGGCTGCCCAGCGTGCACGGGTTCAAAACGCCGGGGGTAGGCGAGCGAAGCGAGCAGGGGGCGAAGCCCCCTTGTTAAAAAGAACTGAGCATTTTCAGTTTAAGCAAATAGAGATTAAAAAGTGACATGACTGAAATGTTTACATTTATAAAGGGAAGCAGTGGATTGAGACTGTTATTTTAAAATGAGTTCATCAAGAACATGTGGACACAGTTGGAAACTTGTTAAGGGTAAATATTATACAAACATTAGGACATTTTTCTTTGCACAGAGAACCATAGACACCTAGAATAAGTTGCTAAGAAGCGTCATAGACAAAAGGACTGTAGGGACTTTCAAAACCTGACGTTATTGTAGAAGAATTAAGTGGATAGGATAGGTGAGCTTTGTAGGGCTGAATAGTCCGTTGTCATCTAGACTGTTCTAATGTTCAGTGTTAACACCCCTCACGTAATGCAGTACAAAACTAGATACCTACCAGATCTGAGCCCATTAGATCTGAATCCCAGGTCTGAGCCCTCCTGCAGAGTGGACACACTGTTCTCATTTAATTCTGCTACACGAGTGGTTCTCCAGTTCAGTCCTGGGGGCCCCTGTGCCTGAAGGTTTTTGCCTCCAACCAATTTTTGCTTTTCACTGAACTCCTATTTTAATTTAGTAAGCTGTTATTTGCCTGCTTCTATGTTTTGGAATCAATCTGGAAATTACAAAACTGTGGGTAGCACACATTTAAGTTGGTGATGCGGAGAATAATTTAGTGTTTTTTAATCTTGCTCTTTAAGATTTTCATCTTCACCGTGGTTTTCTTCCCACTCTTCTTGATGATCTGGATATTATACTGTTATTTTCTAATCAGCAGAGCACACTAGTGGGTTTGATATTGAAGTGCCTACAGACTTTCACCATTTAGCGTCATTTGCCCTGGTGTCTGCTGTGTTCGCCATTGTCGTTATTAGGATACAAGTAAAGAAGCAAATGGTATAGAAAAAAGGTAAATGAATAGTTAAAAGACAAAAGAGGTTTAAGCTTTTAAAACTATGGCAAAAAATTCAAAATTTCTCATAAATATAAATCTTAGTCTGATACGCACTTTTCTGAATACAGAGTAAGACATGGAAAAATGGCCAAGTAATTAAACAAGGAGACTGCTTAAAAGTGAGAATGACTCACTGATTGTGAAATGGTTGGGATAAAAACCTGCAGCCACAATGGGCCGCAAGGACTGGATTTGAGAAGCTATTTGTGAGGCATTTTTACTATTGTTTAAAGGAGTCCTTCTTAAAAGAAATATTACTGCTGCTAAACTGGCTAATGGTTCAAAGCCCAGGAACCCTCTCCCTCCTAAATTTACCTCTGCTCCCATCAACACATTTATATTCATATCCACAAGTAGAGTACTTTGGGATTATTCAGCAGCAGTCTGTGAAACCTGCATGGGTCAATTGACTTTCTGCTAATTGAAGTATCTCAAATATGTACAAGTATGAGGCATATTCTCTACCTGGTAAGGGTTTCAATTGCTTTTCTTATCTTTTAATGTTTAGTTGTACACACTTCTCAATGAACTTTGCACTGTTCATCTCACGTGAAGTGCAATATTAGCCAATGAATAAGCAGTTACCAGGCTAGACTCATGACCAATAAATCTGTTATTATTTGAGCTTATTTTTTTTTTCATGGTGTATTGAAAGCTCTTACACTACTCTTGGTGTCATTTTGGGAGTTTCAACACCCAAGGAATCCAATTCTGCAATCAGAGTTTGAGTCTAGATGTTTGACATTTTTTACTGTCTTTTCCAAAGGCATTTTATTTTGGGAGTGGCATCACTATTTTGTGGGTTTTGCGTTGTCTGTTCCCGTAAGAGATTTCCCATTAAGAGCTAGGGCCATGCCATTTTAGATGTCATCAATGTGCTGGTATAAATATCACCCTAAAATAGTCACAAGTATCCGAGCTTGGACCAAACTTAGAATATTATGTACTACATTGAACTTTGATTACTGGTACTGTATTATGAAACAAAGCTCTGCAATTTTTGTTTTATAATATGGATTTGACATTTCCTTCTTTCTGACTTTTCAGTTTTTCACCTTTGCTTTGTCCTTTCACTCTATTCTTTCTCTTGATCCTCACCCTTTAATTATTTGGGCTGAGTGGCCTTTTTACTTTTAGAGATCAGGTCTTCAATTCAAATGTTCAATCACATTTAAGCATGTTCCATTTTAGGTTCATAAGAGTGATTTCCGGAAGTGGTTTATTTAACAGTATCTTAATAAAAATATATATGTTTGTGACATCGTGAGCATTCACCTGGATGACTTTAGAAGTGGATAATGTGACAGAAGTACAGTAAGATGAGTTTTTTTCATGTATGGTTTTGATACTGTTTGCTCACACCCATTCTATCAGACATTTTGTTATCTCCATTCAGCATTAAAATATGAGACTAAAAAATGTTCTCAGCCATCACCACAAACTATATGGGTAAGCATCCATCCATCCATCCATTTTCCAACCCGCTGAATCTGAACACAGGGTCACGGGGGTCTGCTGGAGCCAATCCCAGCCAACACAGGGCACAAGGCAGGAACCAATCCCGGGCAGGGTGCCAACCCACCGCAGTATGGGTAAGCAATATATAAAAAATTTTTTGTGTGTGAAGTATTTCTTTAAATAATTCATAGTCATTTTCTTGTTTTTTATTCAGTTTATTCTATGCAAGTTTCTTCCGTTATTATATTCAGATACTAACAATAAATAAAGAGGAGAACAGACATGGGTTTCAAAAACAATGAATTCTAAGGCGGAATGGCCACTTCAATGCCAACTTTGTCTATGTACTTATTACTAATCAATGTCTCAAATAACCAGAACTTCAAAAAATACACAAATAAACAAAGTTAATAAATAAGCATGTCTCTCTCTCTCACACACACACATCTGATAACCTCGTATGTCACAAACCAAGCTTACAATTTCCAAACTTACCCAAAAAATGTGGAAAAGTGCACAATTGCAAATGTTATGGAATTTGTTCATTTACACTTGAGAGAATAATGTGACAATTTGCTGAATTTGCAGTGTTTCACACATAAGAGTTCGAGGATGAGAGAAAGGTTTTAGGATGACCCCCAGACTTTCAGTCTTGACCTCAGAAGTTAATATAGACTGAAGTTTAAAAGCAGCTTGTCGCCAATGTCCCACTCAGCTTGGAATTGAAAGGCGTGTTTGGCTAAAAGTGACTTACAAAGAGATACTGTGCCCAGGGAGTACTGATAGAGAAGGACAAAGACTTTGAACTGTTTTTATGGATAATGGACCAAAATATAACAATCCTACTGCTACTAGCTTTGAGATAATGACAGACCTGGTTTTGGAAAACCTTACTGTTCACATTAGGTAATTGGCAAAGGCAGATATTCTTGGGCATTTGAAACAATGACTTTATATGAAAGATTATATTGTTTAAAGTGATACAAGTGATTCTGAAATCCTGCCTGGCCAGCTCTGATCTCCCTTTATGTGTGTACTTAGCTCGGAATCTGTCAATTGATTAATCTTTATTGCCTTCCAGAGTCTGAATAAAATGACTTACAAAACAATTACAAGTTTCCTTCCAGCAACTCTTGCTCACAAAAACACATGTTTAGAAAATGATTTTAGTTTACAACATGAGATGAAGCAATGCACTGCTGTATACAGCACATGTTGGACATTGGAATCAATAGCAGAGGTTGGTAAAGAAGTAAAAGACGAATTTGTTGTACAGTTAGAATATTTTTTACAAAAGTAATTAGATGAGATATATTTTCAGTTTGGATTTGAATGTGGGATCTGAAGGAGCTTTACAGATACACTTTAGAACATTAGAACAACAGTGACGAGAATATGTCATTAAGCCCAAGAAGCTCATCCATTCTATTCACCTAGATTGTCCAAAATAACATCAAGCCGAGATCTGAATGCCCCCAAAGTCCTGCTCTCCAACATGCTAGATGGCAATTTATTCCATGTGTCTATGGTTCTCTGCATGAGGAAAAACCTCCCAACATTTGTGCAAAATCAACCCTTAGCAAGTTTCCAATTGTGTCCGTGTTCTTGTGTAGATTTTATTTTAAAGTGCAACTGGGATCTACTATACTAATTTCTTTCATAATTTAAACACTTGTGTCATGTCCTCTCTTAATCTCTATTTATTTAAACTGAAAAGGTTCAACTTCTTCAGTCTTTCCTCAGAGCTCATATCTCTTAGTCCCAGGAACAGCTAAGTCACTCTCTACTGCTCATTCTCTAGAGCTGCTATGTCTTTTTTATACGGACGTGGACAAATTTGTTGGTACTCATAATTTGTTGGACGCACAATTGTCCCTAGTAACTAGTAACCCTAGTAATTGTCCAAAACTGACAAAAGTAACTGGCACCCATCATTGTTTATTCCATATTTAACAAAAATCAGACTTTGCTTTGAAGTTTTCATTCAACAAAATATTTCAAATAATAACAGAAATGAAAATGGCATGGACAAAAAATGATGGAGCCCTTAGCCTAATATTTTGTTGCACAACCTTCAGAGGCAATCAGTACAAACAAATAATTCCTGGAGTTCTCTATGAAACATCTGCACCTGTCAATGGGAAGTTTGGCCCACTCTTCCTGAGCAATCTGCTCCAGCTGTGTCAGATTTGAAAGGAAGCCTTCTCCAGACTGCATGTTCCATTTCTTTCCATAGACATTCAATGGAATTCAAGTAAGGGCTCATAGAAGGCCACATCAGAATAGTCCAATATCTTGTTCTTAGCCATTCTAGGGTCATTTTAGCTGTGTGTTTTGGGTCATTATCCTATTGGAGGATTCAATACTTGCAACTGAGACAGAGCTTTTTGACACTGAGCAGCATGTTTCACTCCAGAATGTCTTGATAGTCTTGACATTTTGATGTTCCTTGCACAGACGCAATGCACCCCATGCCAGATGCAGCACAGCTGCCCCAAAACATAACCGAGCCTCTTCCATGTTTCACAGTAGGTATGGTATTCTTTTCTTTGAACGGTTAGCTTTTTTGTCTGTGGATACAAAGCTGATATGACTTGCCAAAAAGCTCCAGTTGTGTCTCATCTGTCCAAAAGACATTCTCCTAGAAGCACTGTGGCTTGTCAATATGCATATTAGCTAATTCCAGTCTGGCTTTTTTATATTTTTCTTTCAACAGTGGCGTCCTCCTGGGTTTTCTTCCACTGAACCTAGTGTCACTCAAAAGGTGTCAGATTGTGTGATCAGACACTGATGGACCATGACCTTAGAGCTCAGCTTGTATCTCTTTGGAAGTTGTCCTTGGCTTTTTGTCTACTATTCTCACTATCTACCAATTCTGGGGCCTGTTTTTCTCTTGTGTCTGCATCCAGGGAGATTGGCTACAGTCCCATGAACTTTAAATTTCTTAATAACATTTGCAACTGTTGTCACAGGAACATCAAGCTGTTTGGAGATGATCTTACAGCCTTTGTTCTTAACATGTTTATGAACAATTTTATTTCTGATCTCCTCAGACAACTCTCTCCTTTGCTTTTTCTCTGGTCCATGTTCAGTGTGGGACACACTATGACACCAAACAGCGGAGTGACTACTTTTCTTTATTTAAATAAACTGAAGGTCTGATTGCACGATTAGACTTGTGTGTGATGCTAATTAAAGAAAACAGCTAGTTTGACAAATCACTCTAATCCAATTATTTATTATTTTTTCTATGGGTACAAACAAATGTGTCCAGACCATTTTAGAACATCTTTATAGAAAGATCTATTTCCACATTTATTTTGCTTTACTCGACATATAAAAGGCATGCCTGTATAAATGGGACTTCTTTTCATTTAATCATTTTTCAGGAGGTATACAACACTTTTTAAATGAGCTGTGATTATACCAACAAATGTGTCCATGTCTGCATGTATGTATGTAACAGTTCTACTACCATTATTACTACTGCTACTATAACATCTGACAACAGATGCTTTAACTGGGCTCATTGTGGCAGGTAGGGTTTGTTTTCTGGTGATCTATCCATTTCTTTCATGCTCTGTCTTTGATCATCCCTAGTTTTCATGTTTTGTATAATAAAATCATGATGTTTGATAATGATTTGAATTTTATTATTCCCCGTTCTGGGCAAGGAGTTGATTCTCACCATAAAAGACAAGAGAAAAGAAAAAAAAAACAAACAAAAAATAAAAGTGACTCTGCTTACGAGCTAATATGTTTCAGTCCAGATGATGCAGCGTGGCTTGTCCCAACTGGTTAAAGGTAATGCCCAAAAGAGATTCTTTCTGTGCTGTTTTCCTCTTCCCTGTGTGTTCAGTTGCAGTCACTACCTGCTGTGAAGAAAAGTAAAGAGAAGCATGAGAGCATTCCCTGAAGAACCTGGGAGACAGTACTTGGGGATTCATTGTTTGTGAGAATATTAAGGAGAAGGTTCCAGGCAAGGGGACTTTTTTGAAGAGCACAGAGTTTTCTCCTGTAAGTGGAAGATCTTTATTGACTTTTGTGAACCCCCGAAATCATTATTTACAGGACTGACTGGGAAGACTTTTTACTTCAGATGCTTTTGAGTCGGCACTGAACAACTGATTGCTGCCTGCAATTTGTGAGCTTCATATACAGTACTGTATGCAATGGTTTGGCTGTGCTAGACAAGTCAAAAGCATATGTGACTTTACTTCTCTTGCTTTGTGGGGCACTGCTGGCATAACTGCTTACTGAGAAGGATCACTTTTCACTTTATGGGGAGTACTCTTACTATGCATCAGAGGTGCTCTGCATGATCACTGATCACAGTATGTATCCCCTTCAGGAATATTGTTCTCCCCAGTACTTTGCTGTTAATTTATCAGGTGCAAACAATGGCTGTTTGTTTGGCACATCAGTCAGGTGGCTTTGAACTTTAATCCACAACTTAAAGTTGTTTTCTTGCATACTTCCACTCCCTGGGGTTTCAGTTCTCCTTATCCACTCCTCCTTCCTCTCCTGTAATTTATTTGCACCTCCTGTTTATGTCTACTATTCCTTCCTCTGTGTTCCTGGGTGTACTTTTGCCTACACCTTATTTGCACCAAAGCAGGAGGGGAGCCATCAAACTCAATGATTTACACTGGTCATGTATCATACTTCTTGCTTTCATCCCTTTTATGACATTCTGTATTGAGATAAATCAAAGGATATTACAGGTTTGGATGTTTTATTTATTTAAAAATAAAAAAATGTTGTTTTCTTATCACATGTAAATAAAGCTGGGTTAGGCCAAAGGATGAGTAAATATTTACTTTATATAAATGCAATTAAAATAGTGTCTTTTTGCTCTGTATCATATTAAAACAGGCATCCAATATTTTATGAAATCTACGGAGCATTTCAGATTACAATTCAGGCTACTGGAATTTTTTGTCTACCATAAGAAGTGTCTGTGTAGAGTTTGCACACTGTCGCTGTGTCCTTCAGATGCTCAGATTTTTCCTTCATGTCCCAAAGTTATACGTGTTAGGTGAAAATTCAACTCTATATTGGCCTAATATGAAAGAGTTTGGATCTCTGAATGTGTGTGCCCTAAAATAGACTGGCACATGCCCTGGGCTCCAGATGTCACAACCCTAAACAAGATTAATTAGGTCCAATAAGGGATGAATGTGCAATCAATATAGTGTAATAAACTTTTTAATTGTGTACTTCATAAAATATAAACTCCACTGAATATGTATGATCATTCCTATACATTTTGGGCAGCATGATGGCTCAGAGGTTAGTGATGCTTTTTCAATAATCCATTGTTCTGGATTCAAATCTCACACTCAGTCACTGTACAGAGTTTGCACATTCTCCTCTTGTCTGAGAGGGTTTTCCCCCACAACCCAAAGACATGCATGTTAGGATGATTGCTGATATTAAATTGGCTCTATATGGGTGTATGCACAAGTAGGCCTCTTGATAGACTGGTATCCCCTGCGGGGTTGGTTGCTGCCTTGCACCCAATTTTTGTGGGATAGACTCCGGCCTCCTGCAACCTCTTATATTATTACACAGGTTTGATAATTTAAATTTTAATTTATTGAAACAGAACTGTTATAACTTAACCATATAAACAAGCCTTAAATGTCAACCCAGCTTCTCCAGATGTCTGTTAGATGTTTCAAGATCTTATTAATATAGCTGCTTGGCCACACTTGTCTGTTCTTATAGACTGCACCTCACACTGATCCAGTCTGAATTCTGTCTCTTTAGCTTTATTTCCTCCAGTTGTGGACATGATATTTCATCTGCTGTGATGGACTGGTGTCCCATTCAGAGCTAGTTCCTTCCTAATGCTCGATACAGCTGACATAGGCTCGTCACGATCCTGTGATGATAAAAAGAGGCTTTTGGCAATGAATGGGAAGCTATTTTCATTTACCCAATGTACATGTGAAACAGCTTTGTTTGTGCAGTATATAGACTGAAAAACAAAGATAACCAGTAAATTGGAATCAAACTGCTGACAAGAATTCACGTGCCTCCAGCGTCTGTCACAAAACTGTTCTGGAGTTTCGTTTGTTCATTGGAATTTTTAGCTCCACAACATTCTCCACTGTAATGATAAAATAAATTCAAATACAGATATAAAGCAGGTTTTGTTTTGTGTTTTTCACTTGTATTTCTGTTTGTAGCCAAGGATCTGATGCCAAAAATAGGCCTAGTGCTGATATTACTGAAAGTGACCTATTTATCTTTTCTTATACAGTGGAAAAGAAGGGCATTCAGTAGCTGCTTGAGCTGAAGGCAATGGACAGCAACTGACACTACCGATAAGTCAATGAAGCATTTATTTTTATGTCCCTGAAAAAAAAACACTTCTCCTGTCATTCACCATTTTTAGAACAGAAACTTTCACAGGTGAGGTTTAAGCAACACATTTTAAACAAATGCAACAATTAAAATATGTAAACCCATTGGGACAGCTTGTCAGAAAACATTGATTGTTCATTTGTGTTTTTCATTGCATCCTGATGGGCAGGCATAAAGAAAATTCTTAATATTAATACACTGAGAGTTAAAAAATAGTTTTTTTACACCAAGCTGTTTGTGAGAATTGCTTTAGTAAAGGTTTAATATAATGAAAGACCTGGTTTTGGAAAACCTCCCTGTTCACACTTTTTTTGTGGGGGTAAGTGGCATAGGTAAGTATTCTTAAGCATTTGAGAGTGACTTTATATCAGGGATGGGCAAACATTTTGGCTCAAGGGCCACATTGGGTTTTAAAATTTGACAGGTGGGGCAGTCTAGTAGTGAAGGAACCAAAATAAATAACATGTGACACTTACTACCTAAAAGGTAAAGATTACCTGCCTACATAATTCAATTTCAATGAGAACAGTGTTGTTGATCACCTTTTCCTGCCAGCGTATCGAGGGTTGGTGTCAGTTTAGTTGTGGCAATTCTCAGGACTAATCTCAGGTGTTTGTCAGTTAACTGGGGTCTGTGGCGTGCTTTGTTGATGTTCATCACGCTGAACGTCTGCTCACACACATAGGAAGAGCCAAACAACACCAGCATCTTCTGTGCCATCTTCCGGATATTTGGAAACTTTGCTTCATTTAGTAACGCATAAAACTTATCCAGTTTCAGCTAGTTAAACTTCTCCTTTAAGACGGAGTCACACTGAAGATCTGTCAGTTCCAATTATAACTCCTGTGGCGCTGTTTCAGAGTCCACTGACAGGTGACATGACACCAGCTGAAGTGAAGTCTCAGTTGTTTCAAAATCAGAGAATCGATGGCAGAATTCGCATCCAGTGATTTGCTGTATTTCTTTGCATGTTGAGGTAGTGTGGGGAAATGAACGAATGTGTTGTTTGAAATTTGTCTTGAGAATAAAGTTAGTTTGGCTTTGAAGGTTTTCACATTTGTATAAATTTCATGCACAAATTGATCTTTCCCTTGTAGCTTTGTGTTCAGCACATTCATGTGTGTCAGTATGTCCACAGCGAACGCAAAATCACAAAGTCAGTCTGTGTCACTCAGCTCAGGAAAATCAGTGCATTTTCCAATTAACTCCAAAAATGAGCGCATGTCCCCTTTGAGCTCTCACACTTGCTGACATACCTGTACTTTCCCCAAATGTAACCAGTAGGCATTAGAGTAGTAAAGTAAGTCATGGTAATCAGCTTCAGTTTCTTCAAGGAATTTAATAAACTGATGATGGTTAAGTTCCTTTGCTCGTATGAAGTTAATAAGCTATACGACTAACTTTATTACATGATCAAGCTGCAATACAGACTTGCACAGGGCTTCCTAGTGGATTATGCAGTATAGGAAAATTACATCCAACTCAGGGTTTTCCTCTTTCACTTTATGCTGTATTCATTTCAGCAGTCTGACGTTTTTTCCTGTCAAGTTTGGCGATCCATCTGTGATGACATTCACAAGTTTATACCACGGTAGCTCCAGCCTCTCGATGACATCAGACAACCTGTCATACAAGTCTGCTCCTCGTGTTGACCCCTTTATGGACTCTATGGCCAAAAACTTCTCCGTGATCTCAAAATTGTCATTAATCCCTCTAATAAAAACAAAGAGCCTACACTTAAATGACTCAGCTTTTGTGTTTAACTGGCTGGCCAAGTCTTCATCAATTAGTTCTATATGGCGAGTCACTGTTTTGTGTGATAATTTGTTTTTGCTCTCTGGGCACAAGAAACTTGCTATCTCTACCATGTATTCTTTCAAAAACTCCCCTTCAGAGAAAGACTTGCTGGCTTTTGCTAATTTGAATAACAGCAAATAACTTGCCTTAGTGCTTGATTCCTGAATAGTAGTTTGCCAGAAAAAAATATTTTGCTGTGACTGTAAATTGGCCGCTAACCTCTAAGCTGTAGCCATCCTTTCCTGCATTGACTGATTGCTAGAATAGTTAGCATGCCAAATAAGACAAGTCCATTCATTGTTAAAGTAGGGGTCAATGCAATGGCAAAAGTGGAGAATGAATATCTGTGAGGAGTGAGGACAGACTCACCTTTGGCAAAGGCAGCAGTGTGCCAACTAGTGGAATCCGCCAGGTATTGCAGGAAAATGGTGAAATGAATGTGGTCTTTAGGGCAATTTTGTAAATATTTGGTGGGCCAGATTAAACAGTCTGGTGGGCGGAATGGGTGTAGTTTGCCCATCCCTCCTTTATATGAAAGACTAGCTGTCTTTTTTACCCGTCTAAAAAAGGTTGAAATGTAAGCAATCAACATAGACTTCAGCATTAACGTTTTCAGTGTACCATGCAATGCATATACCATTTAGTATGGGATTCCTAGAAGAAGTGTTAATGTTTGTGATGTGCCATCTATTGGAATGACAAATGCAATGCACTTTATTCCTAAAAATTGTTTGTGATGTGCCATCTTTTGGAATGACAGAGACATAGCAACCGGATGGGCACACAGACAGACACAGACACTAAAACTTTTATAAAAGTGGATTATATTATTTAAAATTATGTACTTGATTCTGAAATCTTGCCAGGTCAACTCTGATCTCCCTTTATGTGCATGCTTTGCTACCAATCAGTTAACTCATGAATAATTATTTCCTTTCAGGGTGAGAACAAAATTACTTACAAAACAATTACAAATTTCCTTCCAGAAACCTTTTTAACAATAACAAAGCATGCTTAGAAAATTATTCTAGTTGATGCCAGCAGATGAAGCAATGCACTGCTGCATATAGCACACGTTTGATATTGAAGTCAATGTCAGAGGTTGGTAAAGGGGTAAAAGATGAATTTGTGATACAGTTAAAATATTTTTTAAAAAGTAATTAGATGAGATATATTTTCAGTTTGGATTTGAGTGTGAAAGCAGAGGGAGCTTCACAGGTACACTTTACAAAATTAGAAAAATCTTTACAAGAATATGCCATTCAGCCCAAGGAGCCTGTCTATTCTATTCACCTAGAATTGTCCAAAATAACATCAAGTCAAGATGTGAATGTCCCCAAAGTCCTGCTCTCTTTGACACTAAATTGTAACTTATTCCACGTGTCTATGGTTCTCTGCATGAAGAAAAACTTAACAACAGTTGTGCAAAATCTGCCCTTAACACGTTCGCATTGCAGAGTTTAGTTTAAAGTGCAACTGGGATCGACTGTATTAATTTCTTTCATAATTTTAAACACTTTAGCCATTTCCCCTGTTAATCTGTTTATTTAAGCTGGAAAGTTTTCTCTCCTTTAATCTCTCCTCCGACTTCATACCTCTTAGTCCTGGGATCAGCCAAGTTGCTCTCCCCTGGACTTTCTCCAGTGTTGTGATGTCTTTTTTGTAATATGGAGAGAAAAACTGTACATAGTACTCCAGGTGAGGCCTCACTTGGGTATTATATAAGTTAAGCATAACTTACTCTCTTGACATGTACTACACAGATGAAATATAACCTAACATCCCGTTAACCTTCTAGACTGCTTCTATACAGTAGATTGTCTGGATGTAGTTAATGATGAAACCACTACGACTGCTACGTCCCTTTCTTAAGGTGTACTTTGAAGTTTCAGACCTCCCATTGTGTACTGAAAGCTAACATTTTTACTTTCTACATGTGATACTTCACATTTAATTACATAAAATTTAATCTCCCACAAAACCTGTATGCTGTCCAAGTCCCTGTATAATAATTTGGCTGATTCCACATCAACTGCCTTTTCGCCTAGTTTGTATCAATGCAAACTTAACAAGCTTATTGATTATATTCTTGTCCAGATCATTTATGTATATATAAAGAGCAGCCGCAACATTGATCCTGACACAAAGCAGGAATCAAAACTAGATGGACCTCCAGCAGACATTAGCAGAATAAAAAAAATAATATACTCTGTTATTTATAAACTTTTGTCCTAATTTGAGCAATGTTAGGCTTTGTATTTAAACAAATGGTTTCTTTTTTTTGGCACTTTCTTTGGGCTCCTTCTAATGTTCTAAAAGGTATAAATGTTTTGTGATGCTTCCATAAATAGTTCTAATATGAGTAGGAGAGGGTGTGTGTATCACTGTGATCTGGTAGAGTTGCAGCATGGTACAGTGTACTATCTTATGTCCTGTGCTTTAAAAATTCCCATGACAAGGCCTATAGTTGAATTAGGTATGTTCAAAAATAATACAATAATGTATTTTAAATATTCATTTTTCATAATAATTAGAAGAATACAATAATTTAAACTTATTAACAATGTTTGTTTTGTTTTTTAATTACAGTGCCTATAAAGAGTATTCACTCCCTTGGAAGATTTCAATTTATTTCCCTATAATATTAATTCACAGTGATTTAATTTTGCCTTTTGACATTTAGCAATAGAAAAAGACTCCAAATATCAAAGTGAAGATAGATCTCTGGAGAATGGTCTAAATTAAATACAAATACAAAACAAAATAATGCATCACATAAATATTTATTCCTTCAAGTCAGTATTTAGTTAATGTACCTTTGCCAGCCATGACAGCCTTCAGTCTGTGTGCATACTGTAGGTCTCTATCAGCTTTGCACATCTAGATACTGCAGTATTTTCCCATTCTGCATTGTGATCGTGAGTGAATAGCCTTTGTCAAATGCAGCCACAAATTCTCCATCAGATTGAGATCTGGATTCTGACTCTGCCACTCCAGGACATAAACAATGTTATTTTTAAGCCTTTCCTGTGTTGCTTTGGTTTTATTCTTGGAATCGTTGTTTTGCTGGAAAACAAATCTTCTCCCAAGGTGCAGATATCAAGCCTTCCAAGACCCTCTGCATAAAAAATGCCCCCAAAGCATGATGTTACCACCACCATACTTCATATAGGGGAGGGTTTGTTTTTGATAATATGAAGTGTTTGGCTTATGTCAAACCTGGCATCTAGAGTGAGGGCCAAAAAACTCAATTTTGGTCTTTATCAGAACATAGAATCTCCTTCCAGCTGACTTCAGAGCCTCCCATGTGACTTGTGGCAAACTCTAGCTGATATGTTGTGTGTGTTTTTTTAACAGTGGCTTTCTCTTTTCCACTCTCCCATAAAGTTGTGACTAAGCACCAGGGCAACAGTTGTACGCTGAGACTCTCTAATCTCAGTCACTATAGCTACTAACTCTTTGATGCCTCTGATGCCCACAGCCTTGACATCTTCTATCTCTCGAGAAATCGATAGTAACAACCGAGATGGACTAGGACAAAGAGGACACAAAAACAAAAAGGTTGGGGCAAAAATGTATAGTGCTTTTACCTTCAAACAACAGCTGTCAAAGAAATGTGCAGTATAAGTCTTCAAATAAATCATTCCAAAGTTAAAAATCCAATAAATAATGTCAATAAATAATCCATTAAAACCAAGGATAAAGTCAGAATCAGCCTCTTATCTTGTTCCACAGTGTTTTTCTATATGTAGTTTAAACTGAGGGAATAACTTAATTCACATCCCAATGGTTCAGTAATTAGCAGTGCAAACAGATGTTATAATGGTTTAATTGCAGCAATAGAATAAATAACTGACAAAACCTCTTCAAATAATTTGGCTAAAACATTCATTTTGAGCTAGCTCATTAGTAGAATATTCTACCTGTTAGTGTTACTCTATATGAAAAAAAACAATACAGTAGGAGACAAAGTAAACAGATGTCATTTTGTAAAGAGGTGCCATCCGATAAGATTCCTGGGTTTCTATATCTGCATTAAACTATTTGATTGTATGGCATTATCTGTGCAATAAATAAGCAAATGATTGTAGAAGTTCATATACTTGCAAATTAGTTTGATTCTGATGGTGTCGTAGATGAGCTAAAAAGTCCAGAAAACGTTTTTTTTTTTATATATCTGTCTGGCAAACTGGATTTCTCTTCATCTGGCTTGGTGATGACAGTCCTTCTGATCAATCACCACAGGTTAAATGCAGAAAATGGCCAGTCTCAACTAAACATTTTGTACAAACTTCAATTATGTATGTGCTTGGTTAACTGATGATGAGTCGGCTATTGATGAATTTCATACTCTGCAGTCACAAAACAGAGGTATATACCTTTATGTAAACAAACATTGGCAGAAATTGTTGTTGGTTGCAAAAGGTATGTGCTCTAAGAGGGAGCCACTGTCTGTTTTGATGCACCCTAATTATATACCAAGGGATTTTCCCGAAACCTTTTTTGCAATTGTGTTTATTCATCTGAGAGCAGTGATGAGTGACCCAGCTGACAACATCTCCAGGATGACACAGAAGCTAAAACTCACTCACTCTCTCCTGACATTCCACATTTTATTTTATAATGGTTACACAATTTATATTAGCCTATATATATATGCCAAATTTGCTACTATAGAGCTTTTAACTAACATTATGGTAATATTTACATAACGGTGCTTATAAAAATAGAGACAAAACCCTGTTGGGATCAGCAGATTATAGCTGTGAACATAACAGTCTGTAAGAGAGAAAAACTTGCTACGCAAATCAAAATATCTTATAAGGAGTCTATCCAGTGCCTCCAAGGTGGTTTTAATTTCAACACATGTAACATTTTTGACGAGTGAGCTGATAATGAACTGATATACAGCAGTTACATCTAATTTTGAGAAGACACCATGATTCTGGTCAAATAAGTTGAGGTAATTCCAAACCATAAGTTTAGATTAACTAAAGACATGAAGGCACTACTGAATTGGAATAAAGGGCATTTCACTATGTAACAGAAAGCTACAGAAAAGGGCAAAATATAAAATCAGAAGCTCAAGCTGGTCTCATTATGTAAATGTTATGAAAATGATGTCTGCCGTTCATAGTAAAATAAGTAATTCAAAGGAGAATTTGGGGGCTACATTTGTTTTTGGTTAGCTCAAAAATTCAATGTACCCTTCTAAAGATTTGTGTCATAAGATTTTACTTGATATCATGGAGCACGAGACCGCAAGGAGTGTCAGTATTTTTTTAATGAAATTGTAAGAAAGTTTAATGAAGTCACGCCCTGAACTGGAAGTGGTTGCCTGTTCACGACAGACTTTTTATCGCCATATCGGTTTTATCTGCAGCATGTTTGTTTATTTATTGTTTCAGTTGTTTTTTTACATTAATTAAATATAAAATACTGGAATTCAACAGTCTCAAATCGCCAATCATCTGACTGTAACTCCTGCACTCGGCTTTCTTTTAGCTAAACCCTGCGAATTAGCATATTTCCAGAGGTCCCTGACACCCCTCTTTTACAGAAATGGTGTGAAGAAAATCCTCTAGCAAACTAAATTGAAAAACCTCTGGCTTGGACAGAATAAGTACTGTAGTTCTATGCTTTAGTCTTGAGCGCAAAAAATATCTACAGCTTCTGCCTGGGCTATGACTTAGTAGTCTTCATCCTTTGAAAATACACAAATATTCTACTAAGACTGTTATTGGTATTCTTTCACAAGATAAGTAGGACAGCTACAGACCTGTTATTCATTATTTTGTTACAGCTAAATTCTCTGAAGCTAAGGGCACAATTCTGGATTTTTGATGCTCTCCTATTGCTCTCCCCATCTTCATAGTCTATCCTCAATAATGATGAAAGGATAGACTCTGGAGATGGTAACATACTATAACATACAATAGGTGGATCCTTGAATATAAATTAAATTAGTAAGAGGTGGCAAAAACTGATTAAATATTTTCCCATCGGGAATTAACAAAGTAAATCAAATCAAAATTAAAAAATATGTCCAAAGGTTTAATAGTACTTCCTTTCCATTATTAAATACCATCTGATCTTGTAAAACTATAGATGGGAGGACTTTTTCCCCCCCAAGGCCTTTACCAAAATCTTGACGTCATTGTTCAATAAAGAAAGTGGCCTGTAGGATGCCTTTTTCTAATTGTTTAATGTACCTATTCATAAAGTGTGATTGATGCCTGAAATAATATTTTAGTTGGACGGTTGTTCCCTATCTTCATCAAAAATAGACAGTATTGGATAATATGATTTAATTATTTTTCTTTTTGCCTTTAAGATGTTAAAAGTATTTTAAGATGCAAAGTTTGTGTATGTTTAAATGGTGAAATCTGAAAGTTAGAAGTAAAGTTTTGACCTAGACAACTTGCAAAAATTCCATTATGTCACGAACTGAAGCCTCCATCTATGCAGAAAAGATGTGAGGCCATCAAAAACATTCACAAGCCTGGCAAGGCCTCCTATGCCTGCATGGATTAGTATTCACTCCAAATGGGTTAAGCTTTTAACACCACAGGCCTACTCCAGGTCTTGTAGTCCAATGGAGATTTAAGCCTCACAATAATTAAAATGTCTCAATATATTCCAAGTGCCTTCCAAGAGAAGAAGAAGCCATAAAACCTTGGCATGGAAAGATGGTCTACAAAAATAATCTTTATAAAATAAGATTTATTTGTAACACACCTAAAAACGCAGAAAAGGCTCCACTGAGTAATCAGATGCATTAAAGGGGTCACCTAAATGGTAATCTACCGTGAACAAGTCCCAGAAAACACAATTCAGAAATCAGAATACTTAGACAAAGTAAATCAAATCAGAAAATCAAAACTAAGATAAAGTAATGCTCACAATTCCGAATAAATATCTTGAACTGCCCCTCTCCATAGCTTTTATAGGACTAGGTGAATGCAGTTCCCAACCAGAGCTTGACAAATGGCCTAGCCACTTGAGCATCCGCTCACAAAGAATATGGACCATACTCACATTTAAAGAAACAGTACACTAATACATAATCACATATAAATTCAAAAAATAACAAAAGCATGATGAATAATTAGTCAAAATAAACCTAAACAATAATAAAACATAAAATACACATAACTTAATTTCCACATGTGACACATAAAAGGAGACAGGTACACTACTTCAGGAACTGAAACACTTTTGACCAGCTTTATTAAGGTCAGGCAATGAACTGGAACCAGAAGGCAGCAGCAAAATCTACAAGAACAAAGGCACCAGGAGATCTGAATTTTTAGAAGCAATAGGTCATGAGGTTTATTTTGTGCCTATGTTTCTTTGTATATTTAGTTCTCCCTGAGATTGCCTCTTCCTTAAGTTTTTTTAAAATTTATTAATAAAGGCATCATTTATACAACTTTTTCTCCTCTTTGTTTTATCTTTTGATATAATAGGTTACCTCCTATCCTAGTATCTGAAAACCATGACCAGTCATATTAGTGACAACCCTACTTATCTACAGTGATGAAAACACTGTACTGTTCAGGCACAGCTGGAATAAACAGCTGGTAAACAAGACATGTTCATTACATTGAATATAGTGTACCTGGAAGAAAACTGCACATTCTAAAAAATATTGAAAGGATTAAAGTTTTGATTACAGTATGCATTGATAAATCCATAGCTCACTGTATTTTAAAAATGAGGTAATCTTTTACTCTTATCTCTATTCATTTTAAAATAAATAAAGCTTAAAAACAACCTCATTATACTTTCCATTTTTATAATAAATCAAACCAGACTAACATTTTCCTCTTCATTTAAACAGCTTACAGTATGGACATGCTTTACCAAACTGAGAATGACTGATTTAAAAGCATATTAAACATGAAAAAGAATAAAATAATAATCACCATTATAATCCTTAGTTGGTTAAAACCACTTAGAATAATGCATAAAAAATAATAATGGCAAAATATAATGCTTGAAAATATGACTTTTCCATTTTGCCAGTCATTCTTTTTCGGACTTCTTTTCCATTACAGGGTCCCTAGGTAGAGGGTACCTATTCTAGCAAAATCATATACAAAACCCTAGCCAGGATGCCAACTTATTACAGATTACACTTGCTCACATCTTTAGGGTCCATTTACTAATCTCCAGTAACCTTCTAACATGCATGTCTGTTAGATTAAGGAAAAAGCCAGGGTACATTGAGAAAATCTGTACAAACACAGTGAAAATGTCCTTGTAATACATTCTAAGTAATGGAAGATCACGATAGCATACTTTGAATGGAGAAAGAAGGTATGCATTTAATTCCATTCAAATATCTCTAAAATTGTTAACCATTAAATTACTGTATTATTAAGAACAGTTACTGAGACAGACGTCATATGAAAAACTGAAAATAATTGAATTGATTATGAATCCATGGAGGAAGTGGAAGAGACAACAGAGACCCCTGAAAGCAGTTGTATGCTTTAAAGTTGCAGATGATGATACTGTCATGTTTGTTTTGAACTAACAAAACGTGGTTCAGACAGACTCATTTTGATTACTGAGTGGTAGAGATTTTAGGGGCTATTCTAAAAGAATGGTCAGATGCCAGTAAGACCGTAAACACAAAATAGACAAAGAAATATTGTAGTCATTAAGCTAATATAGTCATTTCAAACAGAAATCATGAATCATACAGCATATGAGAACATGAGGGTAACCATTAAGAAGGATATTAGGTAGGCTAAAAGACAGCTGGTGAGGAATATAGAAGATGAGGCAAAAGATGACCCAAAGGGATTCTTTCAGTATTTTAGTAGTAAAAGAACAGTCAAGGAGGAGGTGAAGTGCATCAGGAATAGTAAAGGGGAA